>NC_089140.1:33627195-34249695 GCF_009819655.1 Sylvia atricapilla
AAACGTTTTCCTTTAAGGCAAAAATGTGAGAAAAGTAAAAGAGAGCAAAATTAAAACAAAATGTCCCTTGCTCAGAATTATGGTGCTTTCCTGCACATAGCCTTGTAGAAGGAAAAAAAGGTAATAGCCCAAGTAACAAAGTTCAGGCTGAGAAAATTACTCATTAGAACCCAACCAATCCAATGGCAGTCTTGAAACGCATATTTTAAGTATTTCAACACCAGAGAAACACACGTATTAGCGATGGACCAATTTTTTAATAAAGTATCAGAAATGTCATTTTTCCACTTTAAAGACAAAACCAGCCTTTCTGAGGGGAAAAATCTTCAGAAATTCTTGTAGCATTCTCCATATAACACCTCTTCAAGCTGAGAACTGCATAGATAACAATTTGAATTTTGAAATACATTTTTCCTACTTTGAAGTTTTTAAGATTAAATGACTGAGATGTTAAAAGTAGAAGTGCAATAGGTTATAGACAAAACTCAAAACTACACTATATATTTTCATGGAATATATTTCTAAATAAATTCGTATTTCACTGATATACACAGATTTGATTTTTGACAATCTGACAGCCTACTCGATTAAAAATTCCCAGTATCCCTGATAAACTGACTTTATCTGACTGAGAGACTGGTAAGTCCAACAAAAAATATGGTCCATTTTTTTTTTGTTTTCCTATATGCAATACATTACCTTAAACAAAAATAAAAAAGGTTGCAATTATCCCCAAAATTTGACTTGCTGTTTGACTAAGTAAGTATTACTGATTTTAGAAATACGAATGTAAAGAAGTATATCTTGGTATCAGTGAAATGCAAGAGTTCAATACATTAATATTTATAAAGCAGTGCATGAATGGATGTTAAATCAATTCTTTAAGTCAAAAAAAGACAGTACCCATTTGCATTTCAACAAGTGAAACTTTTCCATCCATTTGACAGAGACAAGACTATAAAAGGTCTCAAATTTCTCCAATAAAAGTGGAAATTACATCTCAATATTTCGTCAAAGATTAAAAACAGAATTTTAGATGAATTATCTGATACAGAGAGGGAAGTCAGGGTGCTGCTTCAAGATCTACAGAAGTAGAGCACTTTAAGACAATTAAATGATTTCCCTGCAGGCAATGTCTTTTCAATCCAAGCTAATGACATCATTTAAGGAGGATGGTCCATTTAACTGAAAGGATCTTTTACAAGGCAGACAGACAGAAGGCAATCCCGGAATGTTTTCAAGGACTTCCCATATTTCAGAATTATAATGGCAAAATGCCTACATCAGAATCTTAAACTCAAGCATTAATCAACAAAATGAAAGACTAATTTTATAAGAAAAATGTAATAAAACTCATTTTAAGAAGTTTTCCCTTCATTATTTTTTCCCTTAAAGGAACCAATTCTCTCCTAATGGTAATTATGCTGCTTTGGAGTAATGATAATACTCAGGCAGCTCAGTTTTAGGCTGCTGTTTTTAAAGTGAAGCCAAATCACTTCACTCACTTGCAAGTTGAAGAGTAACTTTCATAAACTTTTCTACCAGTTTATATAAGCTATCTGTGATCTTTCAGATAGAAAGCATTGTACTGTTGCCTCCAGAATGTACTGTACAACTATACAACTGTACAACTATACTTTTGGTATAGTCTATATACCAGCCTTTAAATTGCACCACCACCTTTTTCATTTAAAAAAAAAGGGAAAAAAACTTCAAATGAGCCAGTAAAGGAAAACTCACAGTTTTAGTGTCTGTATCAGCAGTTTAATGCACTTCTGTAAATCCTGAGGAGGGGGAGGTGGTGTTGGAGTCCTAAACCTGATTTTAAATTATTTTCCTGATACTGAAAAATCAGAGCAGGATATGCTATTTTTAAACAGTTAAAGAAACACCAACATTTTCATATTAAAATAATATTATTAAAACTAAGACATAATAAAAAACTACAAACACCTCTTGTACTTCAGAAGGCAGCATCAGTCTAAACCCAACCAAAGAGTCTTTTTACCATTTACAATAACACTCAAAGCCATGGAAGTTGTATACACATTAGGATGACATCTCTTAATAAATGATGTGGTTCTGAGGACAGGGGGGAAAAAGTTTACCTTATGTCCCCTTAATATCCATTTCAAATTGTCAAAAACTTCAGAAAGCTGGAACGTGTGAGACATAACGAAGAGATCTTACCATGTAAGCAGGAGCTAGAAAACGTAGAACTAGTCCTGGCTCTTAACCAGACTCCTTTCACAATCTTGGGCTAGTCTCAGCTACTTTGCCTCCACTGTTCCTCTTCGTAACAGGGAAACAGTATTCACATCTTTTCTAGAAATGCTGTGAAATGTCGTTGGTTTCATTATGCTCGTCTTTAAAAAATGCATTTACAGGGAAAAACTTTCCATTTTCAGGCCTGCTGTGCCACTGATTATCCCCTGCCACACCCACACACATTTTCAAAGTAATGTAAGCAGTTGGAGGGAGAGAGAGAAGGGGTGGAGGGAAGGTTCCAGCGTGCGTAAGACTGGGATGTCACATATGCACTGATTCCTGCATTTCCGAAAACTACACGCTTTCTTCTGTGACTGCTATGGCATACCTTAAATTGACAGAGGAGAAGTGAGGAGAAGACCATGAAGAGTATCCTTATGGTAAATGGTAAGATGATTCTGATTATATAAATGAAATTGTTTTCAAAAAAACCCATTTTTTTATCCTGATAATGTTGCTGCCTTCTTTCTTCCTTTATAAATACAAAATCATGTCAAGTGAAAATGCTGTTTCCAACACATACTAATAGGTCACTGAAAATGGAGGGAGTTCCATCAACCCAAGGCAAAATTTCCTCAGTTTGGATATGCACTTTTTCAATTCTCACTGTCACTCAAAAAGCAAAGGAGCAACTGTTAAATGCAAGTTATTTTAGTTTAAGGACTTAACTTTTGACCCTCTACCTCTTTCCCCACATAAAGAACATGTGTATCCTGAAGTGGTCAACAAATTGCACATCAAAAGAACGCTGACTATTAATGCCTAAATTTGTAATATGGAAATAATAAGAAAGTGGCATTGCACAAAGTAATATTGCTGTATTCCTAAGCACTTGGGCGTTTTCTTAGTTGACAATTATATTTCTAGTAAAGGAAGAAGAAATTTCTATGGGCTTCAACAGCCACAAGACATTTAATTCCACTTCCTGTTGCACACCTTCTGTACAACATCGGTCCTCCACCAGTATATTTGCACATCTGTTTCCAAACTTTTTCTCTCAGTTTTTAGTCTTATCCTGATTAGGTTTTCTGGAGCATGAAATTATTCAAATTCATACATACAGCAGAGGATTCTAAAACTGCCTTGATCCAATGAAAGCAAGGTGACATATGCAAAATACATTACCTCATTTGCTGGCACTTAGCCAGTTTTCATGGCTTTGTTATTCAGCTTCAGTTTGTCCATAAACTGAACTCCCAAAAGTAGCCAATCAATCTATGATTACCAACAAAACTGTATCAAAATAAAAATCTAGTCATTACATAGATTCATTTTTATATTGTTTCCCACAAAAGTGTTCGCATCTGTAACGTGCGAATGCACTCTCAGATCTCCCTACGTAAACTTGAAATCCTCTAAAAATAACATACTTTGACAACAAATTCTCAAAAACACATGACAAAATGGTACCAGAGAACAACACACAGAAAGAGTCAGTGAGACAAGCACTAATGCACAAGACTCTTGAATAAACTTTTCATTAATTATCTATACCATTACATGTCTTATATCACCACCCAAGCCCATTTCTGTGCAAGATCAGAGGTATACTGAACAAATAAAATTACTAATTGCTGTTCTATTTGTTCTGGTTTCAATAGCATTATTTTATTCAACAGTACACACGTTAGCCTATAAAACATACTGACAAGCAAATTTACCTCCGGATATGCAAGGGAAATACAACATATAAGGGTAACTTGGTTCAAAATATTTACAAATCACTGGTATATTACTTTGAACAATCTTACAGATAAAGAAACTAACATGAAAAAGCCATCAGAGCTAGACAATTGACTCTCAGTCACAAAGAATTCATTAATAATTCCACGAGGACCATCAATGTAATTATCAAACCAAAAGGACAAATTATGGCCACATCTACACAAAGGTAAGAACCAGAATAGGTGGTTATGTTGTAACCACATTTTGTATTATTATAATGTTACCTTATAATAGCATTGTTCTGTTTTGTTTATTAGAATGCAAGGGGAACCTAAACAACAACTAAAGCACTCCCATTCTGAATGAAACAATTATTTTTCTCAGTTTCAAGGTGATATTCATCTGTTTAGCTTGTTCAGTTTCATACACGTAATTTTCAGGTTTTTAAACATTTTGACTCAACAGATCCGCTTTTTGTACAATATTTTCGCCTTCTTGGTTTCTATTTAGAAATTGTATTCATTAAAGACTATTTTTAATTTAAGAACTGAATCATCTCTAACAGATAATAGGGTGAAAAAATTCTCTAGTTGACATTCCTAATCATAGAACTTGGGAAAGGAAAAGTCAGTTGAAAAAAAGATTAACTTAGAGACTTAATAAAGGCTCAGACACTCAAGGCCCTTTCCAAAATACAACAAGCAGCTATTTGATATCAACACTATGTTATGAATTGCTGCACCTCATTACCAATCCTTGAAAAGGAAAACAAACCTCCCTCAAAATGTCTGTTTCTGAAGGACAAAGGCAATTAACAGGGGCAGGTGAAAAAAAAAAAAAAAAAAAAAAAACAACAATGACAGCGTACTAGAGTGACAGGAATTTAAAGATGCCATATACATTATGTTATAGTTCCTAAATTAAGGCATAAAGGCAACAAGAACTCTAGATTCCTCAGACTGGTTCAAAGTTGAATTTATCCCTGGTTGAAAATATCCATTAAGCACAACAAAGCTGGATTAATTTCTCTTCTTAACATACACATTAGTAAAGGTAGAAACCCTTGTAAACTCCATCTTTAAAAAGGTAATAAAATGTTGCTAATATAAACGTATAGTGCCTTAATCATGGCCTCAGTCTATCCAAAAACAGACACAGCCATGCTGCCTTCAGGCTTCATACTATTCAGTGTTCTGCACATCTTAAAACACTCCTTATTTCTACCCCTCTTGCGCTATAAAAACAAAAATAAGCCACAATAATTAAATAAAATATTCTTTATATTTATTATGGCTACGTCCATACACAAGTCAGTCACCCAGTATCTCAATGACTGTTAATGAAACTGAAAGCCTAATTAGCAAGATGAGGGGAATAACCCCAGCGTTCTGGCCCACCTCCAGTATGAATAATTGCTTCTACATATGCAAAATCTCCCCTGTCATTTCAATTAGGTAAAGTATTCCTCACATCCTGCTCTTAAATTGCTGGGTATTGTTTATAATGCCATTGTAAGAGCTGCTGCATTCTACCCTGGGTATGGTTGCATTTTGACAGTAATAATGTGGCAACCCCTACGTTTAGTTACTTAGTTCAGAAACCGTAGTTTTGCAAAAGGCTGTCTGCTATCAGAAAAACCAACCAACCAACTAAAAGAAAACCCCAACACAAATTTATTTTGCATCTATTAAGGACAGAAGTACAAAATCTGTGTAGAACACGGGGAACATGTTAACAGGTACTAAGGTACAAAAATAAGTCAATCAGGCATAAGCATCTCTTTGGCAATTCAGCAGCACAAGTAGGCATCTTATCACACTATCACAACTTTGAATGTCTCAGAAATTAAGCCAAAGCTAACACCTCTCACAAATGACTGTGGAATCCTATCAGTACATTGAAACAACCTTCTGAAAATACATATATATATATTATATACATATATATATTATATACATATATATATGTATGTATGTACGTATATAAACACATCGAATTTAACAAGGAAGATAATGAAGTCAGTCAACAACCAGCCCTTCCAGGGCCTCCAAAACCAGGTTGTACCTATTCCTAGACTTTGCTTCCTGCTCAGCAGTGTGCACACCTTGAACACCTGTTCCCCAAAACAGCCACCAACTCACCCCAATGCTTTCATTTTTCCTCATTCCATAATCTCCAAAATTCTCTTAAAACCCTAGAATTCTGATTACAGTTAATTTTAAAATGTTCATATGACTAAAAAAAAAAATCCTAATTGAAAAAGGATTTAGAAGTTTTGTCAGTTTAATTAGTGTTGATTTAAAGAGGGACATTTGGGGCTTTTTATTGCTTCAACAAATCAGTGTTTTCTTGCTCTTCCCTTCTGGGTCTGAACTGCCACTGAAATGGTTATTAATACGTAAACTCCAGAGCGCTTACATTAGCCCACAGTCCTTTTATTGTTCGCTCCTCCTTTAAATCGCCCTACCCCTTAAGAGATATAGTTTTAATTGACTATAAAATCCACTTAGAAAGGTGCTCACTGGTTTGAGTTATAAAAGTTAAAGGTATGTTTTATTTAGGAAAATATGCAAGCAGGTATCTGCAGAAATTCACATTAACACTAACTGTACTTACTATTTCATGAAACATTTCAGTAACCACATCAGCAAGTTATTGTTATTTATTGTTACGGTAGTACGGAAACTTCCACAATAAAATAAAGACCAGGAGTGAAAAGAGCTGTAAAACCATAAAAAAAAAGTTTGCTTTTTTTCTTGTCCTGGCCTCCTAGGACTGTAAATCTTAGGCCTTCTTTTTCCTAAATTGTCTTCTTTCAAGGATTACCAGTGTTATAAATACCTTTGCCTTCTACTGACTAGACACATTTTCTCCTGTAGACTCACTTCCTGTGGGAAATGTTACATCCAAAATTACACACGCACTATTAGAATTGTGATCACTGCCGCAATTCTTTTCATGTATTAAAAAAAGCACTCAGAATAGAGCAGCTTTCAGTTTATTATTATCTCCTGTAAAAAAAAGAATATTGCTCTTCCATAGGAAATAGCAATACACATATAAAAAATTACTTCAAAATACAGTAGAAAATAATTTCCATTAAGTACACCTGCTGGGGAAAAAGCTGCACACACCAATGATTAAGCATAAGTGTGCATCTGTCCTTTAAATATGCATAGCAGTAATAGCTTAAATGCAGTTCAAATCATGGCCAGTCTTGCTACTTATAAAAATACGCACCAGGCTGTGCTAAATTAAAAAGCACCTCTGATAAGTTCACAAAAGACAAAGAAAAAATTGGTTGTAAACTCCTCTGCATTGCAAAGATCTCTTTTGTCTGTCAATCAACAGAAAAGTATTATTCCACCATCACAAAAGGCAAACCTTTGGAGGCAGTATAGGTCTGTGTGTTGTGCAAATGTGCAGTTGCTAAGAAGCAAATATGCTTCTCCTCTAATCAAATAGCCCAGCTCAGCAATGCTGCTGGCTTGGGGCAAGAAGCAAATTCCACCAGCCACAAACTTAGAAACAGTCTTGAATTATTTGTTGCTGACCGCTGGCTGAACCCTGTCCTGATGAGCACCATCACCATTAGCCACTTCTCAGTGTATTCCATCAACCAATGGCAATAGCAGCATGCTACAGCTCAGGCTGCAAGGAATTGATCAAACAGGGTAATGAGACTATTTCTTCATGGAGGTTATTTTAAATGAATATAAATATTTTCTTTCTACATAATTTGCCACAAAAGGTCACTGAACTCCCTGTGATTCTAAAGAAAAATGCTGTGGTATCCCCTTTATATATTTGAGTTAGGATATAGCCAACAAACAATTCTGGGCATTTTTGATGATCGTGTAAATCTTAATGAGGTGGCATCCCGGACAATTGATTAGCAGCAACGTTCTATATTCACATTTACTTACAAACAAAAAGAAGATTTGATGCTATTTTAGAAAAACATGATATACCCACGCCCTTAAAATCTTTCATGAGAGAATATATTCCGTGAGACTAAAGACTTACACTTTTGCTATTAACAATAGATCATGCATATTTAGCTATGCTTGCCTTACTTTGATATTATAGCCCTTTCTATAGATTCTTTCAACTGAACTCATATGTTAAAAATACCCACTTTGTGTCTGAGTCATGTTACTGATGCGACCAGCATTCAGACACCCTGTCTGTTGTAGCTGTTTTCTTTTAAAAGCTACTATAAAGAGACATCAGAAGATACTTGAAATTTAATTCAAAGCAACTGCTGCAAAAATCCCATCAAGCCCTTCCTTGTCCCATCCAAGATTTTTAATCCTATCATTTCCAGTACAGGACAATTTCTCCAATGCTGGGAAAACATGTAAATATTGATTTAAATACCAGCCTAATAGCATTTTATTAACAAAGGCATTACACTAGGATACTACTAAGACTATGACAAAGAAATAGTGCTTATTATTTTCTACTTTTAGGGATAATAATATAAAAATATTCAAATAGGCAACTAAATACAACTGTTCATGTTTGAGAATTTCCAAGGCTACCTTGAATAACTTTAAGTAAATACTTTCAACACGAAAGAAAATTTATATTTAGACCCAGGGATGAGTACAATTCATTCATCTGAGACATAACACTTGAAAATGCAGGTTGTAACATAAATTTTTAAAGATATATAAAGAATTTAAATTAGTTCACCTTGTTCTGATTTCATAGGAGTTCACTCACATAATAACAGAACAGGCTTCAGATATTTTTTTAATTCACATACAATATTCAAAGCTTGCCTTTTTTTTTTTTTTTTTTTTAAACAACACAGAATAAAAATATGCAATCTGAAATTCTATTCCTCTTATATGCTTGAGATCCTCAGTGCCTCAGGTTTTTTTTTCTTCTGACTGAATGTCTCTGACCAGTACAGGAAATAATATTTAAAAAATAAACTAGTAAGAATATTAATAATAATTACAAAACCAGTTTAGATCAACAGGATTTTCCTCCTACTTCCCACCCCTATTAAAATACTATTTCCAGAACATTCCTTTCTAACGCTTTATCAATACCATCATTATTTTTGTATGGCAGTGGAGTGCATTTAAGACTTGAATATAATAAAAAACCTCAGATGTGTTTGTTCTATCAAGTCACCATTTTTACATTTTAAAATCTTTTCCTTTTAAGAAAAGCTAACAGCAAAATTAAAACTGTAGTCCTGTGAGAAAAAAAGAGGTTTGTTGGCTATTTATTTAAAAACATAAAGCTTGTTATATCTGTAACACAGACCCTACAAATTCTTACCATTCATTCATAATGTCTTTTAAATGTAAGTTTCCAAAAATAAAATAAATCTACATTAATGTTGAAGATGTTTGGAAATCTGTGTGAGGACACGAAGCTAGGACTATTCAAAACCTACAAAACCCTGAGAAACTATTTTCAATATAGATGAAATAAGCCAATATATACATAAACACTATTTTCTCCTCAAAGCGATCTTAACATGTTAAGTCCTAAATGCCATTAAAAAAAAACCCCAAAACACGTGGTCCCTTACAATACCAATAAAAAACAACATATATTTGGGGGGAGGAAAAAATCAGCATCCACTTGCAAAAGATGTCTCATCAACGGACTAACATTTGACAAAAATCAATGGAAACAGCAAAGAAGCCAATACAACTTCCAGTGCCAAGGAGCCAGATGGCACTGCTGGAAAAATTATATCTACAGACTGGCAGCTTGATCCCATGATTATTGCCCCAGGGAGGAGGAAGAGGAAAACAAGAGGTATTTCAGTGTGATGGAGTAAATCAATTATCACCAGCTCACTATGGCATTTTCACATTATTTTTATACCACATTCTAAATATCGCTCAAGTGAATGAGAGCACTGGAAGATTACAGCAGTCTGAACCAGAAAAAAAGGTGTGCCATACATTAAAAAAGCGGTATGTACTTAAGTGTTCTTCTGTCAACTGCATTACACAGTCCCTATTTTCAAAGGAAATTTGCAGATACATTTTCATTAGTAAGTAAAAACAAAGTTTTTGTTTTGCAGTTTTACTTTTGACCTGACTTTGCAAATGTTATCTACAAAGATTACAGACAAAAACATATTTGCACTTTTCAATATGACTACATTATTTTGAGTATTTTCAACTCTTAACTGCAGAACTTTACAGAACCAAGTAACCATTTTGCTAAAATATTTCAAAAATCTTTGATCAAACAAGTTTGTGGTAGTAGTACAGATTATTTTTCCAATAAGAGACGGTATTAAAGATAACTTCTGAAAAAGCTGTTGGGGAAAAATCAGTCAGCTCCAACTAGAAGGAAAGCAGTTCTAGAAAACCAAAGACAAGTTTTTCCCCCACTACCTTCATATATATAATATTCAAATTACTATACACAAAATAGACAGAATTATAAGAATATGTTAGAGTCTCCCTGTGAAAACAGGCAAGGTTTATATTTTTTTAATTGGAAGTCAATAACAACACTTGCATTAACTTCTTTTCAAAGAAATTGTAATAATAAGGCCCATTTCCTGTGCCCATCCTTGCAAAAGAACAAACCCTATTACTTACCAAAAAGACTTGGACCATCTTCACTTCACTTGCCTCCAACCCATATTCATTTTTATTGCACAGCAATAAATCTAAATATCCTTGTGTTCCCATTCATATTATTTCAACACTAATCTTTTCCTTCACCTATTCGATTTAAAGCAGTGATGCACAAGTACAGATATGTGAAGGACATCATAAACTAACTGCACCTTTGAATGTGGATTGGGAGTATCTATACATCACCCACATCCAAGCTGTGAATGCCCTGTGCCTGGAGTGCTCAAGGCCAGGCTGAATGGGGCTTTGAGAACCTGATCTACTGGAAGACATCCCTGGCCACAGCAGGGGAGTTAGTACTAGATGATCTTTAAGGTCCCTCTCATCCTAAAACATTCTGTGATTCTGTGATGCAAAATACAAAATTTGAGAAATACGAAATTTGACTGTTGAGTAACTAGCAAAAATTGTTTTATATGAAGAACAGGATATTCCTGAAAAGGTATTATCAGGCTCTGATGTAACTTGCATTAAGGAATGAGTGTCCAGGTAGGCAGAGCAAATATACAGGACAGGAAAATCTCATTTAGAGCAGATGTCTTGCTCCATTATGCAGTGTAGGTTCATTCATAATTCCTTGCCCAAAAGGGGCTCAAAATTCTTTCTGACTACCAGCAATAGAGAAGACAAGACCAAGATACTCATGGGATACTACCCGTCACTATAGCGATAGTGGTGAATAGGCTGCACATAATGTTAATTAAGAAACTGTAGTAGTAATTTTAGTTTGAAGAAAATACAGCATTTAGCAAGTTTTACTCTGCTACTCTACTCTTAAATCCTACTGTTGTATGTTATTCAAGTAAACATCTATAAAAATTACTGAGGAAAGTATCATACTAATACTGCCTAGTGACCTAGATGTCCAAAGAAGTATGGTTCCTGCTGAAAATTTTTCAAGTGGTGAACAATTATCTGCAACATCTTTTTGTGAATGCTAGTAATGAACTTGTCCATTCAATGGATACCATGAAGATTTAATCTACTATGTGGGAGTTTATTTGCAAAACCATTTAATAAACCTTTTCACGACACAGTTTTTACTTTTCCACTCAAATTTAATCTCAAAATTCACAAAAATTAATCCACTGCAAGCTTGCTTTTATTTAAAAGGAAACAAACTCAAATTCACTAAAATTAATGCCTGGACTGCATGATGCCTGATAGAAAACAGGCCTGTTTTGTGCTTGTTTAAGATCTATTAATACAGAAAAACAGGAACATGGGAAAAATCTTTTTCTGTTCATTAGGATTGATAAACACTTCATGCATACAATAAATTAAATATCGGCACAAATTCTTAATCGCCAATTCAGGGAAAGAAATGCCAAACAGCTTGAACTTACACTGCAAGGTTATACTTTTCCTTTCCGGTAGGTTCCTATATCCATGGACCTCTAAAGTCTCCTCCTTGACACAAAATACAAATTACCACACAGACCCTTGTTTTAAATAGTTCTGATCTAATCTAAAACAAAGCAAATGCTATGGTTCTGTAGTGGTTTTTCTCCCCAGGATGTTTGTGACTACTACATATCATTGTCAAAGGCTGACCCATTTTTCTGTTGTACATGGTAGATCCCAGAAAGGAAAAGATGCCTCTTGCCTTGAATGCCAAGCAGCATCAATCTGTCAGAATTGCTCTCCTCTGGTACCCACCTCAAGGTGCCACTGGAGTAGTGTGAAGCTGTGCTATCATCTATGACTGATGCATCGTTCTGGGAAGAAAGGAGTAAGGAGCAGAGTGGAAGCTGACTTGCCACTACTGCTTGGCAGGAAGAAAGAGGAATTACAGGGAAATCAGAAGATAGAAATTCATTCAGTTGAGATAAAGCACCAATAAGATCCTAAAATCATAATTACCTGCCTCAAAAACCTACTTGTAAAGCTTATTGCATATCCAAGTGGCAGAAGGAAAACTTCTGCTCTTCCTTTTTATGTCAGCTACTTGTGATGTATAAGAACTGAACTAGAAGAACATTAGGCCAACAAACAAAAGATATCATGTAAATAGAAAAATCTATTCACTTCAACTTTCTGGGCTTTTTTTTTACCCAGAGTATTGTTATATATATTGAATAAAATTATGATCTAATATGAAAAAGAAATGGGTTAAGTAGGTTATTATTTAGTTTTTATTGTTGATGTTGTCCTATGTAGTGTTGGAGTATACATGGCTGTTTTGTTATTGTTCAGTCACTGAAGCAACATAGATGAAATAAAATGGGCAACAAACCATGTCATCTCTCCCATGGGAGAAAGGTAAATGTTAAAAGAACGCAGGGGTTTATTGTTTGATGGGAAGTTTTTCATCATGATAATTAGAAGTTCAAACACTTTAGTATCATCAATTTGTACACACTGTTAACCTACACGATGCCATTTTTAAATTTATTGTTGACTTTATTAGGGCCAAAATTTCACTTAAAACTTCTGCTTCCTATCAGAAATTATTCCCTTATGTTCTGTACAAATGGTTTAAATCAAATTTAATTAGACTAGCTTCACATATTTACCACACACTTTTTTTTTTTAAACGTATTGCTTCTCCATTTAAGTCATTGCTGCTTTATGCATAGGTATAGATCCTACAAAGAAACCAGCAAGCAACCAAGCAGCTCAGTTGTTTCTTCTTTTCATAAGTTTCAAAAGCAGCTACCTGTGCAAAGTTACATCTATTCGGTCTTCAAAAATACTCATTACAGAAGGAAAAAAATATACTATTGCCATGTCTTTTGTGGACAAAAGAGAGTCAAATGTCAACAGATTGACAGAGCTTAGGGTATGTATTCTCTCCAAGCAAGCAGAGTGCAGCACCGGGACAAGCTGGTGCAATTATACCAGTAGAGATTTTTAGGAAAGATTAAGCAGGTGCCCACCAAGAAACATCTCAGGCAGAATATGGGTGACATGCTGATTTCACTTTTAAGGCCTTTCCTATTCAACAAGCAGTTGATCTTCTTTACAGCTTTTAACAATTTCAACAAAGTTAGCACCCTCTTTTCATGGGTTAAACAGATTTGCATCTGGGAATTTACACTCTTATGGTTGGTCCCACATGTACCAATATCCTTAAAAACCAGAACTTAAAAACAAAAACAAAACAAAAACAAACCCAAACAAATAAATAAAAAACCAAAACAAACAAAAAAAAAAACCACAACCAAAACAACACCAAAAAAAAAAAAAAAAAACCACCAAAAAAAAACCCCCACACACTTCATATTTTAAGTTTCTCTTCAGTATGTTTTACTTTTCACCGTGTTCCATCAGCTTGTAAAAGACTGTATTTTGGGTGACATCTAAACTGCCCATAAGTGACTCAGCCTAAATTTGTAGTGATTCATCCTTCCTTTGACAACCTCAGCACACCACATCAGGAATTTTAGACTTTAATCTTCCTGCTTAAGACTAATTAATTTTTTTATTATTTTGAAAGCAACATTTCTGATCATCATATTACTTCCTCAGCCAGAAACACAGAAGCATAATCTCCCTAAAAATTCTGACAAGAACAAGCATCCTCTCAAAATAAAGTTAGCATGCCAAAGTCCAGTCTTTACCCCTTTTTCATATGATGGGCTACTGCCCTCCTGCCAGTGTCTAGTAAGAGCATAAAGTAGAAGCCACCATTTCTCACTGAAGATCAGCTGTCCAAGTAAACCTAGATCTTATCTCCCCTCAATCTGACCTTTTTTACTCAATCTTGAATATTAAAAGAGATATAAGGAATAATAAAGTACCTGGTTTTCTGCCTTCAGTGAGATCTACCTATGAGAAAAACAAGACAAATAAAGTAATTTCTCATTCCTTTGAAAGGCTGTCATGCACCAAGACAAGACTGGAGGGGTAAGAAGGGCAAAAGGAGAAAGGATAGAAATTTCTAGTTGTATTTTCCATTCTCCGACCTTTGATACCTTAGGTGCCAGCAGTGCTTAACTGCCTCTGTGAGGAACAGTTTTTGCTTTAATATAGTGCCTCAAAAACAAACTCAGTAGGAATGTAGTTGCAAAAAGTGGGAAAACACTTGTGTGTATGCACAAAGACAAAACCTTACACTGAACTCTACCCACCTTCTTCAGTGACAGTATTCAAACAACTAGGAAAAATAAGGAGGGGGAAAAAGCTTAGTCAGTGTATGTATTTGAGACTTAGCATGTAAAAAGAAACAGCGTGCAAAATTCAGTCACACAATTTTTCATTCTCACTTGATCAATCAAACTGCAAAATGTGATGCTCATATTAAGTAAATACTATAGATCATGTAAAATAGTTGGCTCTAGCCTGCAAAGACTTGTAAAGAACTTTTCCAAAGCAACTACATAAAAACAAAGCTCTGAAGCCTGTTGCTTCATCCAGAAATTATAGCAAGAAAATCATGTTGCAGGAGCAAAAACTTTCGCTCATTTCCAAGACTGCACTTTGATGACAAACAGTAAAGAACAACCCTTTCATTTTTCCTCAAAGTTCTTTTTCCTTTCCTCAAAGTTCTCCAATTGCCCAGTTTTGCTTGCTCCAGCCCTATCTTCCTCCACTTCAGCTATGGGGAAATTTAATAAGAGATTCTCAAACTGTTTAAAGATTTTCTACTAAAAAGCATATTTTACTCATAAACTATAGCCAAATATGATAATCTGAAGAGCATACAAGTCCCCAGACACATTTTTAGTACTTCTTTCATCCTTAGCTTCTCAAGGCAACATTTCTAGACCTTCCACAGAAATGATGATGATCTAAATTATTTCATCACACCATTCACTCTGGATCTTTTAGTTCCAGTAATTATCTAATT
Source organism: Sylvia atricapilla (assembly GCF_009819655.1). Taxonomy (NCBI): domain Eukaryota; kingdom Metazoa; phylum Chordata; class Aves; order Passeriformes; family Sylviidae; genus Sylvia; species Sylvia atricapilla. Next base: position 33,642,547 of record NC_089140.1, read on the forward strand.
ACTCCCTGCAGAGCCAAAGTGCCTCTCCATGTCTTCTTCAGAGGTCCTCTTACAAAGTCAGAAAGTTTGGTCCTTTAATATTAGTGACTATTAATACTATTTCTTACTATAGAATCAAGTCACCATACCACAAACCAAAAAAAGAAAAAAACCCTATATATTATAAAAAAGATTACAGTGCTATTAAACAGGAAAGTTTAAACCTGCCATTGAACCTGTATTTAATTCCTAGGAAACCTGAAAATTAAAGGAAAAATAGTAACTTTTTTCCCATTTACTTTTCAACCAAAAGTAAATTTGTTTACAGCTTGAAAGAAAATCTTAGTATTTCAATTTTTAAGTATTTTGGTATGCTTTGGTTTTTAACTAATCAAGACATATGTATTTCCCACTACATATATTCTTCAATACGCAGATGGAAGTAGAGTAAGAAATTACAAGACATAACATTGTTATACAATGTACTATACAAAAACCTGTCATTTAAGTTGCAAGAAACCTAGTCATCAATAAGTGAAAAAATACCTCGCTCAAAAATCAATTATGTTGAGTCTTTTGTATAGAGAAGTAGTACACCTTTCAGGCAACTGGTATTAATGAGCAGACATGGCTATAGAATCTCCATCTGTTTTTCTGACAAAGCTGTGACTACTCCAGTCTCTCATTGAAATTCCATTAATCTGGTGCACCAAGGACCAATGCGAAAATCAAAACTCCATCTAACCCTTTATCAGCTCACAATAACCTACAAGTGAACTCTGCCTGTTAGCATACAGCAAGTTATGATTTTGCTATCAATCAGGTTGTTAGCCAATAAAAAAAAAAGAAATCAAGTTAAGACCAGAGTGCCTGGCTGTGCTGTTTTGTTTGGTCTGTCTTGTTTTTCAGTTTGTTATTTTATTTGGGGGTTTGGTTGTGTTTTATCCCTCTTCCAGTTTCTGTAGGGTGTCTGGACATGTAAGCCCATGCATCATTCTCTTTCATTGTGATTTAATTGCTGCCAGCAATCCAGTCAAAGCATCACTGAAGTGTGCTTGAATTTCATTAGATGATATAACTTATGCTACTTTCCTACAGTACCTAATAAACCATAAAGAAACCAAAACACATATGGCTTGAGGGAATAACTGGAAAATTAGGTGGCCATTTGGGAACTGAGTGAACTTTTGAACCAGAGGAACAGAGAAAAAGAAATATTAAAAGGAAAGACAGACTTAGAATGCACACAGAGATGTGGGGGTTTGACCTTTTCAGTACCTAGAAAATTACATTAGCATTATGAAAAATACATATCATGTTTAGAGTTTATAATCCATCAAAGTTTAGATACTTTGTTAGTGCCTACCATAAGGTAAAAGTCAAAAGGACAACATAACAATCAGATTTGACAAAAGGCCTTTAGGTGACCTGCGCTAATTTAGTTATCCCATACTTATTGTTAAATGGATTATCTCTCTTGTAATTAATACACCATTAGACAAAGGTCACACAAAAACTCCAGGATTTTACAATGACTGTAACGTACACATAATACACTAATTCTTTATCTGTTGCCAAGCGTGTGCCTTCACAAATTATGTTTTGACAGTAATGCCGCAAAGTCAAATTGCGACACTTTTGCAAGTCACACAGACCTTGCAGCCTAACTCAAGTATATAAAGAGAAATGCCTTGGGGCTTTTTAGCAGAAAATATATGTAGAAGGTTTTACATAAAAATAGAAATGCACTCGAACATAAATAAAAACCACTTCAATTTGGTTACCTACAGATAGGGCCCTCTGTTAACGCTCAGAGCCTTGATCCTACACAAATCAGGTTTTAGATCTGTACAGAGCCCTGCTGCACTGAACTGGTAATTATACGAGATCAAACATCTACCTTACAGACCCAGTTTCTTGAGTAGGATTTAAATATTGAACATTAAGAGACTGCTAAAAAACTAAAATACAGTATTAAGCTTCAACAAACCCATTTATGCCTATTAGGACTGAAACAAATGGCACCTCTGGGGATCAATCCACCTCATATAAGATTTTCCCAACATACATTTTCATACACAGGCTAGGTGGCTGGACTGGAATGATGGATTACATATGTTAAAATCAAAATGGTCTTAGAATGACACATTAGACATTCAAAGAGAAAAAGAGGAACACTGCTTACTCCAATAAATTAAGCATTTACAGACCAGAATTTACCACATTCTCTCAAATTTTCTTCGTGCTACACTCCCACCAGGCAATTAAAGAGGATTTATCATAAAATACAGAAAGACCAGCAAGGTAAAATGGCCTCAAATATAAAAGAATAGCACCTCCCATATTTCTACCTAAACTAGTACGAATCGGTCAAGATACGGTTGAGCAGCTATTATACCTACTCTCATATCTTCCAAAACAGGCTAAAAATTAAGCACCCTTCTGTACAAACTCATACAGTATTTCACATACTCTTGCATCAGCATTCTCCAGCCATTCATTATTAAGGTTATGAACATTATCCCTTTTCTCTTGATTAACTGTTTTGAAACAATTCTATAATCATATCTCCTATTAAATAGTCATATAATTTTGTCACATACCCTTTATGCAATCAGTACTACGTTATTAAGTTATAATTAGAAATAATGATAAGATTATGTCTGTAAGCAAAAATAAATACATAGAAAGTTGCATTCATCTGTAGTTTTGAAAATTAGCTTGGGTTTTCTAAAAGCCATACTCAATTTGACTGATAATTACATTTCAACCAGAGAGCAAAAAGGCCTGGTTTTACTTTTTTAGTAGAGGATCACACTGCTAACATGCAATACACTCAATATTAAAAAAAAAAAAAAAAAAAAAAAAAAAAAAAAAAAAAAAAAAAAAGGTGATTATTATTGTTATACATTTTACAGAGTTCTGGACATAAAAAAAATGCATTATTCTGAATCAGTGGTTAGAAGGTTTATCACTTATGCATGTACTTGACTTATCCCTGTTCTGCAATAGACATAATTTTATACCTCATAAAAGCAATTTATGTTTCCAAAGGGAATAATCTGGATAATATAAAATGTGGAGTGCTACATTGCAGGAAGCATATTTTTATTCAGCAATTGTATTTCGAGATGGAGCTGCACAGTTTGATCATCATATCATGTCAGAAAACATCATTCACTAGTAAGTCTATCTAACTTCCAGTGCCACAAATTAATATACATCGTTAATTTACTTGTACATATACCTAATTTACTGCCATATATTATCCATAGAAGGTGTTTAGATTATGTATACAATAAACTAATTTCAAAAATATGGACACTATGCTAAAGCAAGCCTGTTAACTGTTGAACTATTCAATAGTTCATGTCTTCAGAACAGTTGCATTTAACATTAAACTTATTGAATACAAAATAAAACAACATGGAAAACAGCTATGAAGCGTAGACTTTTTTTAAATGCAAACCCAAACTTAAAATTTATATAACAAAAACACTGTACAAAAGACTGTCTTATTAGAAGGAAACACTGTAGGAATAATTAATTTAATATTTTATGAACCTATTCTGCATGGAGTTTGCAGAAAAATATCAATCACATAAACTGCTTCATTATTTATTAGATAAATAATACAGTAAGCCATTAAGAAGCACAATAAAATTAAGCAAGAATCTGATAATGTTGAATTAACAAACAATTTGTTACTACAAATATTCACACTGGTTTAGCCACTGATCTATCTTTAAAAACATATGTATCTACAGAAGATGCTTTGTTATCAAAAAACATGAGTTGAGAAACACCGTGTACATTTGAGACAGCTTCACTATGCTCTAGGACCACTAGAGAGAGCTCTTCAGTTCTTTTAAAGGTTCTTGTAAAGGTAAGAAAAGTGTCCAGCTGTGCTGCTTATCTGTTTATCTGTTTTCCAACTAACACTCACATCACAAGGATCTCATTACATCAGTTCATAGCAAACTGGCAAATCTAGTACTTTCTAAGGTAAACAGTGTCACATACCATCAGAAGGTGCTTCATCCTCTTTATCATATCGGTCAGATGCTATTGAGACACTATCAGGAGGCGAAGAAAGAGGCTTCTCAGACTCTTCCTCATCTTCCAGCTCTGTAAAAGTCAATACACACTGCTAGTTAAACAGTCTATCACACAAACATATACAATAAAAGTATTTCCAATAGTAAGGAGGATATTAATTCCTATCTGGAACTGAAAAAATCCTATTTCTCATGGACACTAGCAGGCTCCAGCGCAGCTGTGAGTGATGCCGTTCTAGGGCTCCCTTCTGACCCGATGTGTAAAAGCTGCTGGAGCAGTATCCCTAAACACTGTCATATAATGAACCTGCTCCCAGCACTGCACAGCTGGCAGCTTCTCACTGGGGGGGAAAGAGACACCACAGCTAAGAGGCGGGAAAGAGAAAACACCGGCACAAGGGAAAAAGGAGAGCACCAGGCTCTGAAGTTCTGCCTGTCCTGCTGCAGGACGGAGCTGCAGCAACTTCCCTCCCAGGAAAAGCCAAACTACTGCTGGCAGCAGTGACCTCTGCCCACTTTTATTTTTCTTCACTGTAATTAGGCACTGCCTTGCAAAACTGTGTGTGTATTCCTCCTAGGAAGCTAGAAGTGGAATTGCCGTCTGGCAGCACCTGGTATGAACCTGTGGCTTAATGCAGCATTCTGTTAATGAATTTCTTGCCCAGCTGAGAGCCCCAGTGCAACACATACAAAATCAGTGTCACGCACAAGCGTGAAAGTCTGGGGAAGATATGGTGAAATCAATATTAGTTGAGGCTTTCACCTAATTAGGCAGAATTTAACTTCTTCCTGAAACTCAGTATATTTTCTCAGATATGTTTAACACATCTAGGCAAAGAAGAGGGGGAAAAATAACAAACTACATTGCTCCTTTAAAAGCCAAATAAAATCAGGGTGAAGGAGAAAAAAATAAATATGACAAAAATAATTAGACCAGAATCATAAAGTTGATGCTCCAATAGATTAAATGGCCTTCAAATTTCTTGAAAATCATGTAACACTAAATTGTTCAAGTGTTGCCTTTTGGTATATACAAACACAAAAAGCTTTCCAGAGACATCCAAATATTGTTCTCTATTTCTGTGTTCTGTTTTGGAACACTGGATCAGAAAACTCATTTCTAGGAATCCAAAATAATGCCATAGTGAAAACATTCTTCACAGACACAGAAATTGCATTCATCAGCAGGACTGCCTAACCATGGCTAAATTTTACCCCCTCCCATTTAATAATGGAAATACACAGAAAATTCACATAGTATATCCAGAAAGCACCATGGCTGCTTGTAAAGAACAGCAACTTTTCCACACAAACAACAAAGCCTGATACTTGCTTCACTGCAGTTCTTTTACATTTGAAAGTTGTCAAACACTAGCTAGGCTTTCCCTTCATTAATTTAGTATGCTTTTCTTGGGAAAGCTTCCTCCCAAGATCCCATGCCATTTAACAACTGCTCTGAATCTGAACCTGACTCCAACCTATTTTTGACACAATCCTCTCCCATAGCACACCAGTCATCGTGTTAATCTGATCAAAATATTTGCACTTCATCACACCTGTCAAACCAATCAAAAGTAAATTATCTCTCTAGAATTCACCTCTTCCTCCAAACAGAAAAACACAGAGCAGATAGCACATGAACAGAAAATGTTATGCCTTATTTATAACCAGCATGATCATCTTTCACACTTAGATTCCAGAGACCAGTTGCCTGTCTCTCTTTGCCTATATATATATCTTTATTAGATGATACACTCCATATAAAAAGAGCAAACATGATATTCACAACCTATACAATGGCAAAACTGTTCCACTGTTTTCCCATCTTAAACTTTTACTAGTACTAGAATGCATAAAATATATGTGTATATGTAAGCCCTGGCTGTTAGTCAAAAATGTCCTCATATCAGCCATGCATAAAAATGTTATCATTTAACCTTCATGAAAGTGCCAGCATAAATTTAAAATATTAGGCTGTATTTCTAGAAGAAAACAGTTCCACAAACACAACACTCCAGCACATGTAATTCATAGGCTGAATGGCAAATCTTGGTATATTTGAATGAGTAAGATTTGTGGATGACAAGTAGGTGAGTATACATGTAGAAAGAACATCTCCAGAGGATTTTGTCCCACTCAGCAACACACAGTCTCTTCTGTAAGTTTGCATGGCTGCACTGTTACCCTGCTCTTCCACTAAGACGCCATACTACCATTTTCCAATTACACTTAGGATTTCAAATTCAGTAAATATTTGTGCTTTACTTTCATATAAAGAAATAAAATATAAAGGCCAGATGACCTAGGAACAAGGGACTGTTTAACACATACATACAGATTTAGAGCATACCCCATACCTATCCCAGACTGCGCTGGTTTGGCTTGGACAGAGTTTGGTTTTTTTCACAGTAGCTGGTATCAGGCTATGTTTTGGATTAGTGCTAAAAACAATGCTGATAAAACAGGCATGTTTTAGTTACTGCTGAGCAGTGCTTACAGTCAAGACCTTTTCTTCTTCTCACATGACTGCACCAGTGAGTGGGCTGGTGAAATTGTGAGGGGACACAGCCAGGACAGCTGACCAAGAGGATACTCCACACCATATGATGCCATGCTCAGCATATTAAACTGGGGGAAATAAAGGAAGTAGGGGACGTTTAAAGTGATGACGTTTGTCTTTCTAAGTCACTGTTACTTGTGGTGAAGTCCTGCTCTCCAGGAAATGGCTGAACACCTGCCTACCCTACCATCACACCTAAGTGATGAATTAACTCCTTGCTATGTATTTCTTGCGCGTAGTTTTTGCTTTACCCATTATACCAACTTCATATCAACCCATGAGTTTTCTCACTTTTACCCTTCTGATTATTGCCTCTATCCCAGTGGGAGCAAATGAGTAAGGGACTGTATGGGCTTTAGTGGCCATCTGGCGTGAAAATCATTACACAGTTACATACTGTATTTGAAACAACAAAAACCATGGCAACATTGCATGTTGATTCATAATAAAACAAGTTTCTGTTTTATGTCTAGAATATCCAAATCCAAAATCCTCTTGAAACAAAATAACCAAAAAACAGAAAAGTGTTGAGAGCGTTATGAAGAAAGAAATGACACACAGTGCTTTACATTTCTCAAAGCATTCTCTAGATGTTAAATCCTAAAGAAGGCTTGAAGGCTTCCATTTAAAAAAGCCCTTGTTTGTGGGAACTGACAGTGGTCAGAACATGGATTCTTAGGCTCCAGGCAGTGGCTTGAAGCCTGTGGGAAAGTCAAGTACAGACCCTCTCAGTCTGGCCTGGGAAATCTTAAGGAGGAACCCAAAACAATCCTTGTAGATACCATCCTCCTAGCACCTGGTGTTTTTCCAACTTGTTTACTGGTAGAGATGTTTACAAAAAGGTGGTGCCCTAAAGGACCAATCCTATTCACTGTACCGAAACTCCGATGAGAAGAATCTGTCTTTCGATAAACTTTGCTATAAGGAGTTCTATGTATCATTACTGGGCCATCCTGAATCGTACTGATACTCAGTGACACTGAGCCCTCTGAGAATGACACTCAGAGCCAATATATAAATCCCACATCATACAATACTACATTTAGGTACCCACACTTTACACGAAAAATGTGGAGAATAGGTGGCAGATTCTGGATAGAAGTACAAGCAACCTGCACTCATGCAGAACCAGATTAAACAGAAAAAAAAAAAAACTCCATTTTTTATTTTAGAGTAAAGAAAAATAGTAGCAAATAAATAATAGTTTTCATCAATTTATATTATACACTGAAAAATACAATTCCTAAATAATCTAATTTGTACAGAAGAACTGCAGGCATTTCAGTAGGAAAGCTGACTCATTGTGCTCTGGAGTTTTAACAGGCAACATTTCGCAACGTGTTTGTGTTTATGTACTGGCATAAAAGAAGGACTACTTTCTGGTATCAACCTTGGCGGTTTTGCCCCCTAGTTCTGTCAGGGTTAAAAGATATCTTAGAACTGTATGCAGTTAATATATAGAGATACTACTCCTGACAGCCCACAAAGAGGCTTCCTGTTGATCCTACACCATCTCCTACATTCCCACTCAGAGCCATCTCTGCCCTTTCTCCACTCTACATGCTCCTCCATCAATGTGCTGCATTGAAGTGTATACTCCACCTATGGAGTAGGAGCAGTCAAAATTGCATTTGAAGCGCCGTGTGTTACTCCTTGAACAGTCAGAGGAGTCAGTGTTGAGCAGCACAAACCACTATTCTCTTCAGGTGCCAAGTATCTAAAAATACACCGAAAAAGCATCAATAAATTAAAGAAAAGCATTCAACTTGCACTTATGTAATAGAAAACTGAACTACAAAGCAACAATGGGCATCAGGTAAATGCACTCAATACAATTTGCAGGCATAATTGAAAGCATTGCTGCCTAATCAAACATCTAAAAGCAAAGCATGCTCAAACAAAATGTCTATAGACTCATTAGTTGGCAGCCATTCCATTACAATCACACATAATGTCAGTAGTGCCTTGAACCCATGCCAATGACAACAGCATAAATTTTGCATCTCATTTCTATGGTCATAAAATTAATGACCAGTTTAAAAATACTTCTTTGCAAAAGAAAGAAAAGTTATTGCCTAAAGAAATGACATGAATGTGTCCCTGTTATGCAGCCGCAAGTATAATTATGGAGTTGGTGCTCATTAACACCGTTTCCCCAGAATAACATGACTTATCTAGAAGTTGGGAAGAAATAGATTAATTAAAGGTAGATATTTAACAGTCACAATAACAGAAATATGTACATGAACTGACCCTATTCTCCAGTTTCTGCAACTTAAACTAACGTCCTACAGGTCGGATAGCAGAATAAATATTTTATGATGTCTGTAAAAAAAAAAAAAAAATACAATGTCATTCGTTATTAAATGCTACCTTTTCCATTACAGCTTATTTATTGATTCAGGAAATAAATGCATACCAAAGGGTAGATTTACCACATTAGGAATGGAGCATAAAACAAACTCTCTTCACTGAAACAAGGTGAAGAGAATTTCAGTTCCTACCCCTTGTTCTGAAGACTTCGAACAAATTTAGCTGGTACAAGCTCAATATAATGAATAAGACCAAGTTACATTGTAAGAATCCAGCTATAAAAAAATCCAGACCTTCCCCCCACCTCGCAAAATTCTTTTTCTTCTGCAACACTGAGATTATAATAATGAATTCCTAAGCATTAAAGACACTGCTTCCACTACTTACTCTAAAAATGAGCAAGCAAGATGTTTCAGCCAATGCCTCCGAAAGAGACTTGCTAGCTCACATCCTCAGATAACTAAACACTTTCAATTTATTTCTAAAAATGTCTAGACAGAATGATGCATTAAAACTGCTCAAGTATAAGAGAAATAAAACAACTCAGTAAAATAAAAAGACATGTAGGTCAAACCACCCTGCTTCTTGCCATTTCAGAAGGTCCCAAGTCACAGCAGGTTGAGATCAGTTCCTCCTGTCCAATCTCTGCTGCAGTAAGAAGCCACGAAACAAAGGACTGGATGAAGCCATCAAACAGACCAAGCAAGGTTCTCACTACACAGTTTTTCATAAGAACAAGTAGACAAAGCTGTTTCCAAGCTGGCAGGGTTATACTTTAGCCCTTTGATAGAGGCATCCTGTATTTTTAAGATGCTACTGACCCAATTCACCGGTCACCCTGCAAGACTGGATTCTTCTGACAATCAATTTTTCAATGCATGCTTTGCCATGCAGCCAACTCCAACACTCATTCCTGGAGGGCCTTCTAGGGTCCCCTATTAATGTGATTTTTAATGGCTTGTTTTGTAAAGGTCAAGTAGAAACTCCTTAGCAGCTACTTCTTAAAACAATACTGAAACAACATTAAGTTTGCAAGCAAATATGCTTCAAGCAAGAAAAGCAACTGCAACTTTTGCTTGCTGAATTACCTCTTGTTCTTACAACGGATATCAGGACAGAACTATTTTGTGCTGCACTGGTGGATGTATCTCATGTTGCTTGGAATTGCTCTTGACGTGGACACTTCACAGATAACAGCTGTATGTAGCTGAAAGGGCCAACACAGTTACTTGCCTACAGTGAAACCTCCCAGACTTCTGGGACAGAGTGGTATTTGGCACATTTTTAATGCATTTGATGGTCTCTCCAGAAATACATCAGGACGATCCTCAAAGAACTGGGTAACAACTAAGCCATTTCTTTCCTATTTATGGTTAAATACTAACAATATATTTGTGCTCTTGACTAAAAAGTTCAAGTGTGTTAAAATATAGAACTCATGTGCACACGTAGCTCTGGTAACCACAAGATACTGAATTCCTTTCTTAAGTCCAAAGAGATTTCTACTTGGTGCCATTTCCTGAAAAAGAATGTACAGAGGGTGAAAAAATTAAAAAGAAAATATGAACTCTGTACAAAAACAGAAAAGAAAAAAAAAAAACCAACAAAATACAAATCCTTTGCATATAGAGCTACTTCAACAGCTTGACTATTTCCAGGAAGCAGAGGTCTCAGGCTCCAGACACACTCTGCTCTGCCAAGAGCTAGAAGCATCTGAGTCATCTAAAGGTTTCCTACAGGTGCTCCCAATAATTACATGGTAAATAACACCAGTGCTCTAGAGACACATATTTACCCTCTATTATATTACAGTGAAATAAAAACAAAAGTGGACCATCATCAGTTCTTATCAGAGTGATAAATGCTAGTTAAAAAATGTCATGTCATACTTTTCTGCATAATTTAGTTCTGCAGATCAGATATGAGGCGCAATGAGTGTTTTATGGGGAACTGGTTCTGCAAATTCCCATAGTGTGACTCAATTTGGCTAGTACTTTTGGTGTCTCACTTTCAACATTGAGCCAAAATATTTTGTAAGAAGTTATTAAAAATATATATTTTACTAAAATAAATGCATACAACAGATGGCAAGTGAACTTCAAACACAAATACCATTTCTAGAGCTTAGGGTGCTTCTGCCAACTTTAGCACTATTTTTAGCATAAATTGAAAACAAGGTTCTTTTAACTAAACATTTTGGCAGTCACAGTATTGATTCAATTAATCTCAAAACAGAGAAATGCCAAAAACTGTATTAAGTCAGAATCTCTGACAAAGTTCAGACTTTTATACCTTTAGTGGAATATTAGTCTTATAAAAAATGAATACAGTTTGTATGCAAATGACCTTTGTTTTCAAGTTTCTTCCAAATTCTAAGATCTAGAACACGTCACCGAGTGTGACTACAGCTTTTTAGTTTTGCTTAAACTGCTTAGATAAATAGTCAAATATTTCAAATTAAAAGGAAAAAAAGGCAGCAGTGTCTAAGAGAAAGACTTTTCTACAGAGTTCTATTTAAGAATAAAATAGGTACAATAAATGTCTAATAACTTAAAAAATAAAATATTTATATCCAATCCACTGGTCTTTCATCAGAAACTGTATATTTTTGGTCATAAGAACAATATGGACTTTCTTTATCCATAAATTAACAACACACTTAACTGTAAAAGACAGTGTTAAATCAGGTAATGTGTTAAGATTTAAATAGCATTAAATATTTTCCCAGACATTTAATTTTCTGTCTTTCACTTGTACGTGTACCCACTTCTCCTAAAAAGCTTCATTTTTTTTCAGTCTATATAGACAAAAGATGCTTTTGTCAGTGCATTTACTGACCTGACAGACAACGTCAGAAGGCTTCTTTATAGGAAGGAGGACTCAAGGAAGTCCCCAAATTCATCAATCTGGTTGCAAAAAAAAAAATGCATACACTTCCTGAGAAAGACGCACATGGGTGATTGGTTCTACTGGCACACATTCTCTTCAATTATTTTTTTATTATTATTCTTTCAAATCTCCTTGCTTTATCTATATGGATAGGCAGGTTTCTGTATGCTGTTGGCCAAAGCCCATAAAACAGGAGTTTACAAATAGCTTAGTCAAACCAGCCAGTCACTATGTGCAAAGTCAGTGGAACTTCAAAAACATTCAGTGATGAAAGAGAGTGGAGTGGAAAGTATGCCCACAACACATCCTTGTGGAACAACTCACAAGCTGAAGAAGCCGCTGTTTGAGAGAGCAGAGTCAAGTATCATTATGTCCTACAGGAAATATAAGAATTTTTAAAGTGTTAGTCCACTTCTTTCAGCCTCCAAAAATACTTCTGCATGCCTCTGAAAGGATGACAGGTCACAGCTCACAAGATTCTTGGAAACAGCTGAGGTAGTATAACTACTATATCATGATAACATACCATGACAGTATGCACCATTTTTCACCTTCCCTTTGAGCTAGAACAGAGATTATTTTATTTACATTTTAAAAATTGAGTGACTGCTACCACAAAACCAAGAACAGTAAATACGGAGTTTAAATACACACAGTAGCTTTTATTCTCCCTAGTATGTTTCAGTGTAGTTTCCACATTTCTGCTCCCACCCCTCCTTTTTTTCCTGTAAAATAATATCCTTTTTTTACCTTATACATTGAGGTATTTCTTCTTTCTCTGGAAGGAGTGGAACTGACCATCAACCTCTTCTGAGTTTTCAATACTTTCCAATTTTTCCATTTTTCAAATGTCTACGTGGACACAGAGGTATGAAATGGGCACAAAAGTTGACCTCACTCAGCTGCTGTCACTGCTTTGTTACACTAGGAGCTGGCCAAGAATCTGACTGCTTATCTCCATGTGAGTCCTTTGTTCTACACCTACAAAAGTCACGCCTAATTTGTACAGTCCTAAAGTAAGAATGACACAACTAAATAAAGTTTAGTACACACTTCTTGAACTCTGGAAATTACACCAACCACTCATACTACTAAATCACATTCCTTCAAATAATTTGCAAGTGGAGGCTCCTATTTCTCAAAATTGTTTTATATTCCTGCATGCAACAAATGCACGTTAATTTGGAGAAATGTATCCTTGCTTGCAGAAAACAATGGTATAACTTTCATTTTACTGAAAAATACTGAGAACTAAGGCGTCAGTTTCCACAGGCCTCAGCATTTATACACAGTTCTACTGCCTAAACCAGAGATACGTCACAACAATTTTCTAAAAGGCAATATATCCTTCTTAAGAATCAAATGAACTCTAATAAAAAGAGTAAGACTGAATATAATTTTCACAGAAATTACAGCAAGTTACGCAGTAACAATTACAGACTATACAAATCAAATCACCCATTTTGCTAGAGATAATGAAATCTCATTTTTGTTAATAATTTGTTGAACTGGAAAAGAAATTGTGAATCAAATTACCAATGAAGAAAGTAAATAGACTAGAATTTTCTTGACCTTCAATTTACACAAAGCAGTAAATGCAAACTCTGCTTTTTGTAGGTAACTCTCAACCCTATTACAAAGTCAGTGCCTCAGGAAGTTATTAAATCTTCAAAAACACTCTTCCAAAGTAGGACAGGTTTGCAATGAAATAACCACCTCGCCTAATTTCATATTAGAAATTTTCTTAACAAAGTAACATTTTACTTTCCCACACTCAGTTCTGCTGGACAGTGAGGAGAAGAGGAAGACTACATTTTAGCTCCTGTAACAGTCCTGAGGCGCAGTGTAAAAAACAGTGAATTACTGTAACACAATTTTTAAACAATCGCATATTTGGAGTTTACAGAATCTTGGCAATCTTGAATCTTTGGGAAGTTTCAAGCTGCACTGTCCCTTTCAGTTGAACTGTTATGGCTGCATAACTTGATTTAAGCAGGCATACGAAATGTATGAACATGTTGTGCCTTGTTACAACATTACTTGCCTAATATGACTCGCATATTTTCACTTTCTCAGGAGGCACGCTGCAGCCTACACATTTGAACCTCCTTGTCCAGAAACAGACAGTTCTTCAAGCACTGCAAAAAGTGAAGCTTTGCACAGGCTTTTTTGACCTCGCACTGTGACCCTCATACCAGCATCCACAGGCTATAGGTCACGACCTCAAGAATTAGCATCATGGAAATAAGAGCCCTTCCAGGTTTAGTTACAGAACAGAACACTGTAGCAACAAACCCTTCAGTCTTCTCTAAATTGAACTCTGCAGCTTTGTTTAAACTCCACTAGAAGACAATAGATAACCCACACTTCAGTTTTCATTACTCAAACACTAAATCATCCCCTCTCCAGCTAAAGGTCTGAGCTCCCACTGCACTACGAAAACATTCATTCAGTGCGGATCGAAAGCCAATATCATATTGCCACGAGATGATCCTATTAAAAGGTTAAAGAAACATCACTATGGAATTGAAGACTTTCGCAACGTTAAGAAAAAAAAGGCTAAAATAAGTAATCCCTGCTAAAATTTTATCTCCTAAGCAGGCTACTTTGCATACGCTTCCTCCGGCAAAAAAATAAACCCACATCGCACGGTCTTCCGCAAGGCTGCACTCTTGCTAATAAGCTCCATTTATACTAAATTTATAAGAAATAATCTCCATAACGAGGTCCATGATAGAGGAAATCCTGCGTCTCCAGAGCAAGGCCTCCATCGGCGCTGCGCGGGCCCGGCGGCTGTTCCCGGCAGCCGCAGCAGGGGGCGCCAGGCCCCTCGGCCACGGCAGCGGGAACCCGCCGCGGCGGGAACGGCGGGGAAAAGGGCACCGGGCTCACCTTCCTCCGGGAATCCGCCGGGGTAACTGCGGAGAAAGAGGGAGAAAAGAACACCATAAAGCAAACCGCGCTTGCAAACCCACGGCAGGAGGACGTGGCACAGAACATCAATCAGTTTTCAACAAGCTTTGTGGTCGGAACTCAGCGCTTCAGGTTTTCCTTCCAAATTCTCAAGTCTTTGGCTTGAAGTGTTTACTCGGTTTTCCTTTTGTCTTTGCGGCTGAGAGAATCCTCAGCCACTTCAAGGAATACTTGAAAAAAAAAAAAGCCAAATCCAAACTGAGCAGCCTTTTCTAGGAACATACATCTGCTCAGATATCTTAAGGTATAAAAAAACCACACAAAAGCAACTTTAATTTCACTAAACCTTCTAAAAGTTAACGAATTTCAAAAAGTTTTGTGAGCAAGTAAAACCATTAAGCATATTTTGAAATAAACCAGTTGTCCGAGAGGAAAATGAGAAAAAAATCAAAAATGATGGGTATATCTGCAGTAAATTTGCAGAAATCCAAATGAAAATGTATGAATAATTAACCAGAAAGATAAAAGTTAACACATGCCTAAATAAAAATTCCTTTTCAAATAAGGAGATCTCAACTTATATAATGCCCAAAAAAGCAAACAAACAAAAAAAAATCATCCCAAAGGGAAAACGTACTTTTCATACTGTTTCTTCAGAGACAAACTTGATATTTTAGATAGGATGCAGTTTGATAATACAGACAAATTATCAGGACAGAGTTATGTAGAATGGGATTCAAGAAGCATTCATGAGCTATGAACTAACTGGCAAATAAAATGCAGCTGCCAAGATCATCTTCAGGAACAACAAGCAGTAGTAAGGGTATTAGGTTAGTCAATAAGGAGACGCTGGCAAGAAATGAGCAGAAGAGAAAGGAATGGTCCAGAGATAAGAAACTGAGAAATGCAAAGAGAGATAAAAGGCCAGATCTTAGAAACCCAGCATAGCAAGTGGCAGTAACAGACACAGCCCAACATGTGGGATGTTAAAATCAAAGAAGACTACAATGTGCATGTATTTTGTAGCCTGCATGAAAAGCAAAACACTGTTAACAGTGAATAATATTACAGGAAATGAGGAAGGCATTAGAAATTAAAATAAGATGTGAAACCATGGGGTCACATAAATGAACAGCAAAAGATTCAGTGTCAATATGCTCATAAATTCAAGTTCTCTCCCTCTGGTATTTCATCATCCAAAAAAGCATCTGTCACTTAAGAAAAAAGTCAGTAGCACTATACCTGCAAGCCATCTTGTATAGTCACAGTTCACTCAGTAACCCAGAATAGAAAACGCACGAAAGAACAAAAAAATAAATGCTTTCTTGAAGGAGAGTATGAGGAGGAGCTAGTTCCCTAAGCATTTACAGCTTGAATGAAAGGAACACAAAACTTCAAATACAAGATTTTGGGACACATATCTCCCCCCAGTTAGTGCCCTCGCCAGATGATTGTGCTGTCCTTGAAATTATAAACAAGTTGCCAAAGGGGCAGAAGGATGCCATCAATGGAATGCTTAGGAGAGATTACAGAGGAGTGATCACTAGAAAAACACTATGAAAACAACAACGTGAAAAGAACAGCAAGTACTAGGCTATGAACTAGTTGATAAGAGTTGTAAGTAAAGAGATTTGTCAAAGAAAATTCTGTAGTGCAAATGAAAGTACAGCTAAATCTCTTCAGCTGAATTGTTGACTGAAATTTACATACCATAGAACTCTCTCAAATCATCCTTGATATTAAAACAAAAACATCCACAGCCCCCCCCTCTGCTTTGTCTGTCATAGCAGTTTGCTTAAACAAACTTACAATTTATAAATAATTTCCAGTTATGTTTCAGTTTTCTATTACAGAGCTAAACAACAGAATATGTAGTAAAGCAAAGTCAGCATGGAATTATGCTGTCTTACACCAGCTGAGTATGGTGATGGGAAGCTCATTCATATCCTCAACACAATATATTTCTCATGTTTTAATGAATCTTACCAAAGCAGAGGTGAAGGCAAGCTTGGCCAAACTAGCTTGCAAACAGGTTTCAGAGTATTAAGCAATTCAAATGGGACAAATCATTCTGATTCAATTTCTTACTAAAGTGTAGCAGTTTTGAGACGAAAAGACTTGAACCTTTTACAGGTTTTTTGAAAAAATCAGGACATAAATAGATTTTTTTAAATTGTTAATACAGTTGATGTTTATTAAAAGCTTGCAAAAAACTAAGTTATCAGTAAGTGGCTTTGTAATATATTAAAGCCAGGAAGTTCACTTACCTTGCCTTAATATCCTTTATCTTCTTAAGAAGAACTTCTCTTCTTTCTTTTGCTTTCTTGGATAGATTTTCTCCTTTTAGTGTTTGGGAAACAAATGTTTCAACATCTAAATAAAGAAGAAAAATAAATACACCTCAAAAAAAAGACAAAATACTGCTTTAATGAGTTTGTCCTGATAGTACTGTGAAAAAACTAAGAAAATTATTTTCAGCCCCACTCACAGCATAGTTAACAGACATTTTAGATTCTAAATGGGATACATTTGTTCTCTATCTACTTGTGCTTAGCACAGCAAATCCTATGGTGACATTTGATTCTTGCTCACTTAATTATGCTACGTAAGTCCTAATAAATTGCAGTCCTATAGCAATTACTTTCCATCATCTAAAGTAAAAGACAAAGCTAAAACATGGAAATAGCCTTTATGCATATATTACTGCCATGTTATTTCAGAAGTTCAAGTTCCAAAGATGGTTGTGTAATTTATTATTTCAGCAGTAACACTTACCCAGATACTAATTTAGCTCACTTACTGGTTAGAGTATTTTCAAGTGTTCTCACAATGCCTCTGAAATCACTGATTGACTAAAGATTCATATCCAAAGCAATCCTGAAAACAATTACGCAGCCACAATAATCATATCAAAGGAGTCAAGCTCAAGAGTGTACTTTAAATTACACACACCTGCACTTGAAGAATCCCAAACTAAGGCTCTAGCCTGCACTCTTAAGTTTTAATTCTTACTCAGATGATACTTTTATATAGTCATGTAGAAACAAAGCATTCCATAAAAGTTACCACAGTTCTTTTAATACAGCAAATATCCATTCCATAGGATAAAAATAATGCAGTGCATTGAATTTGTGGGAGTGTAACTGCCCCAGTAGTTTGTTTTCCTGATTAAGAAAACCATGGCAAAAAGCACCTCTAAAAGTTTCTTATAGTTACCGATCAACATACAATTATCCCAAAAAGAGAAAAGGAGAAATATGACCAAAAAATCCTGCTTGTAAACAGAAATATACCTGTACAGGTAACAATTGCTCATTGAATAAGAGAAAGGATTTGTAGGTAACAAAACACCTCCTCACAGTGCTGCCCACCCCCACGGACACACACATACACATATATACACGTAGGCTCCCTCTATGTAAATGCATATGCATAGTACTATTTTAATCCTCTAACTTTTCCAAGCAGATGAGACATTCCATTTGAATACAGAAACATAAATAACGGCCAATTTAGTACACAATGGTCGACCTGCAAAAGTTTATGTGACTATCTACTGCAGATTTCCTAAAAGAAAAACTTAATTGCCTGCTTTTTCGTTTATAAAACAGAAACTTATCACCCTGTGTATTACGGGCTGCAAGAAAACAAGTCAAAAGTTACCCTCTAAGAACACTAGTACAGCTATTACAAAATGTTCTTCTTTACAAATAATTCATTAGATTATCATTTAGATGTTTAGACTAGTGCCCTCACAGAGTGTGGCAAAAATATTCATTTTTACAGTATTTTAGAGTTCTGAAGAATGATATTGATCCTCTTCTCTCCAGAAGACAGAGGATCTTCCCCGTTACATTTTCCAAAGCAATCCTGAATGGGAGGGACCTTCACTCAGTTCTGTGGCATTCCTACTTTAAAAGGACAGAAGGAAAGGCACTTAACATGTATTAATTAATCCTCCAGACATACCCCCAACAGCCTTTATGCTGTACACCGAGAATGCCTACAGGGTTTTTTTCCAAACCCATATAAAAAGTACACATCTTCGTAAATTCCAGTGACTGGAATTGCCAATCAAGCTGGCAGATGAGAAGCCACAGAACCCAAAGATATTGACCAAGTACAAAACTAAGGTCAAAAACAGTGATACTTTTACTATTCAGAGCAAAAATCAAAACAGTTCAAAACAAATCAACAGTTTTTCTCTCTATGAAATATAACAGGATTTTCCAGTACAAAACAAGCGTTCACTTGGAGAGGGAATACCTAATTAAATATTTCTTTTTTCCATATTTTTATATATTTATTTTAAAAATTAGATAGCAGCTTCAAAGTTCTACCCAGGCATCAATATGCAAAACTTTAGAGGAACTGGTCACATTTATAAATCAGGAGCAATACTTGCATGGTAACCTTTGGACACTAGTTAATCACAAAACTTGGATTCAGAAGTCTTCATTTAAACTCAGTGGGATTCTTTACTTCTTGGAAAAGCTCAACCCAGGTGAGAATTCTGCTGTCTCAGATTCTGACTGTCAAAATTTTATTCAAATACAAATGTTGAAATAACACAATTAAGGAGTATGTGGGGAAGAGTAACCAAGTTGATTATTATCAAAAAGGATTATCACTTCTGGCTTAAAATACACTGGATACAAAAATTTGAGGACTAACTATATTGCTGACAGATTTTGTTTGTTTTCCAGAAAACCCTGGACTTCAAAAGCAGAAAAAACAGAATTTTCAACCATGGAAGGACAGGGCAGAAGCAGATGCTCCACTTACTCTCAGTGTAAGTAGAGTTGGAGGAGAGAGGAAGAGAGCAAGCATACACAGGTTTGTAATTTCTAAAGAGCAGCAGTTACAGAAGACATCCCTGGGGTGGCTTCCCTCTCACATGAGTATGTGAAACAAATTCTCCGAGCTTCAGCGTACCCACAGTCAGGGTGCACTGTTTTCATCATAGAACACTAACACTATTGCTTCCATATGTCCAGAGATACCATATGGCTGGATTCATCACAGCCCCCAAATATGAAGACAGACCTGACATACACATGATGCTAAAGAAGCAGTTTACTTGAAAATTACATTTTACTGTATCATAGATTTTTCTTATCTACTAACAATTACACAGTATGTTATATATCTTGCTCTAATCCACTGTTGTAAATCCATCCAGGATGTACCAGATGCACAAGATGAGTAACACCCTTAAGCTTCTCTGGACAAGAAGCCAGTAAGTCATCTAAGTTATGATCATCTCTTCACTTCCTGTCCTTCCACACTGTGGAGGAATATGGACTGCCTTAACATAAGGAAATGTTCCTGTAATGTCTCTAACCTTCCACAAAGTGATTTACGTAGGAATTAGAACAGAACTTGGGACTTCAGTACAGCAGATCCAAGTTTCATACAATAAACTTCAAAGAGAAGCAGCAAAATTTGCCCATTTCTCACCACTATTTTAGTGACTTACTTGCCCTCCCCTCTCCAGGATGATCCACAACTTGGTCTCTCCTGTATTAGTTTAATGCTACAAAACTACTACTCACGAGCACTTAAGCATAGACCTGTTTCATGCTTCAGCAGCAGCTGATCCATCAAGAAATTTTAAAAGGAATAAAAGGTAAATTCCAAAAAGAAAACCTCTTTGAAGAGATTTCTGGTCTAAAAGCACTTTAACTAACCCGTTACCCCAGAGCAAAAAAACCCGAAATTACATATTCCCATAAATTTTTCCTAATAAACTGAGATGCTATTTAGGATCACACATTGCAGACATTTAGTTGTTCCCACTGAAAACACAAAAATAGAAAAACAAATTTAAAAACACTAGGACAAATAATCAAAAACAAAACAAAGAAAAATACACAGTGGAAATCTATTTAACACCTCTTTTCTTAAGCTTGTTAGACTGCTTGATAGCTTAAACAGCCATACTTGTTGCTCTATTTCTTAAAGCTCATGATGTAAATTTGCTCGAACCATACCCCA
Source organism: Sylvia atricapilla (assembly GCF_009819655.1). NCBI lineage: Eukaryota > Metazoa > Chordata > Aves > Passeriformes > Sylviidae > Sylvia > Sylvia atricapilla. Next base: position 33,663,256 of record NC_089140.1, read on the forward strand.
GAGAACTTATTTGCCTGCAGGAATGAATAAAAGCTACCAAACTGAAAGATCCAATTGATACCGTTCACTCACAAATTGCTCTGCCAATACAGGTTACAAACTGACCAAAAAGGAAAGTCACACCTCAGTCTAGCTCTGTCCACTTCAATCAGCTCATACAATTCAAAACTTAAGTGCCAATTCAACAGAATAGTCAAAAGCTAAATGCCATTTTAATTTCATTTTCATCTACAGTCCTTTTACAAGGAGAAAAGCTAAGATTAATTTTGCATTTCATTGTTGAAACAGTTTATGGTTCTCTTTACTTCAATTATTATAAACAGACAACACTGCAAGATTTTAATTGTTTTAAAGTCTTTGGAGCTATTTTCTCTAATAGCTAAAAGGCTGAAACCACACAGATGGAATTTTTCAAGAACATTGTAAATTTCTAGCCCAAAGCAAGTGCCGTGTTAAAGAGTGCTAAGCACAACAAATCATAACACATTTGTTGTTTACAGGATTTAATATCGTAAATGTAAGTCACACTTAACAAACACAGGACAGAACTACCTCAGTTTTTTGTCAGGTTGGCCAAGCAGACTCCCACCGAGGCACTCAAAGACTGTATGCTGGGTCTTTCTTTCTCCCCTCCTCCAGAAGATAACCAAAATGTTATCCAATCACACTATCAAGACGTTAACCACTCCATCATGGACACATCAACTGATGAGCTGACACCATTCAAATGACAAGAACTGGAGAGAGGCAATGAGATAGGAGCGTTTTGGCAGAGCCCATGGCCCAAGGAGAACGCAGGCCAGTTTGGAGGCTGGACACATCCATCCTGTGACCGGGGACACTGGCAGGGGGTGACCTGGCAGCTGCACTGCCACTCGCACAAGGCAACAGCAGCAGCTCAGGAGAGCAATTCCTGCAGCCACCAGCCTTTTCTCTCCTCCGCCTCAAGGACCAAGTGAGCCAGCTGCCAGACAGAGAATTTTGGGACATAGCTGCAAGCTAAGCACATTTATTACACACATACTGCCCAAAGGTGACCAATATTAAACAGACTGCCATGTATCTTTCAGCTTTAGATAGGCTGGCATCAGAAAGCAATTAATTAATTTGATTTCAAAGCATTCGTGCGATTCATTAATAGGGAACATGCCTGAAGACAAGCAATATCTGTCGCTGCCTGTTCTCTTAAATAAAGAAATATTTGAGGATTTTGCTGTTGCTCTCTCCCTGACTTCACAAGCATGTTTTAAACTCTCTAAACTCTACTAAATATATATACACTTAATCAGAAACCGAACGCATGATGTAAAATAAAAGTGACTGAACTTCCAGATGTCTAAAAATACCACATTTATCCAGCCTAACAAGAAGGTGAGCATTCCTTTTAGTGCAAAGTCCTGGAAAGGACTGCCTTTAAAAACTGCTGTACCTTAAATCCCCAGAAGCAAGGTTATGTTGCTGTGTTGACAGATACAAAGTAAGTATCATGAAAAATGTTGACACTCAACAGTTTCATTAGTGATTTTAAAAGCAGAAGTATACACAAACTGCTAGGACTCCTCAAATGAAGTAAATCGATAAGGCATCTGCTTTAAAGGATTAAAAAAGAAAAATTATAATCAAGAACTATATCTATATATCTATCTCTAATCTCACTGGGTGAGTAGTTGAGCATCCTCTCTCTACATTAAAGAGGTGAGAAAAGATGAAGCTGTAACATATTAAGCATATAATGAAAAAAAACCACACCAGTACAAATCATGATCAAGTTACAAAGTGATTCCAAATGAACTATAATAAAAAATGTTAAGGATTAACCTAAAGATTTACACTGTATGCCACATTATGCTGTGTCTATTGTGGTCTGTTGACATATGATTATGAAAGAAACGTAAACCCAGTCAGATGAGAAAGATAGACTCCATGTTAATTGAAAAAGACAAACTAAGTGAATAATGAGTATATAAAAAATAGCCTATGCCATTTTTATCACCCATATATGACACTTATTCCCAAATTTATGGCAGAGACAATTGAACTATGTTTCAAATCACTGGAGGTTATTTCTTACCAGGAATCCCTCTGTGCATTTTTTTCACCTCACTGTTTCTAATCTTAGACCATTATTACTGAAACACATACATACTACCAAAGCTGTAAATACATGTCTGCTTAAAAGATGCCTACAATAATTAGCCTGGTTTATCTTGTACAGAGAGGTTCTTTAGCAAGAACTGGCATTTGTTAAAGTCTTTGAAACATGGAAAAAATACTTTTAAAAAAGAGTAAAGTTTTAAACAACAGTGTGCTTTTAAATTTGAACCAATCAATAAAGAAGAGCCACACTATACGCAGAAGACTTTTTCTATGACAGGCATGTAAGGAGCAAGTCCAATGACAGCTGACATGGAAAATGAAAATGGACAGTTGGTTTTTTGGGGATCGGGGTAAATATAACTAGTGTAGTCCAAAAATAAAAGGTAAGCAACTAATGCACTGGATCGAATGTCCTGTAGTTTTCTTGCCTTGCCCTTTTCTGCAAGCCATTTCCAAGATGCAACTAAACAAGTAGGTAAACAGTATTAATTTTGAAAAAAAAAAAAAAAAAAGGCAAGAGGAATCACACAGAAAAAGGTGATTTGGATAATATAACTAAGCACTTAAACAAACTGAATAATATCGGCAGAAATTATCTTTAGGGGAAGAACATTGGTTTCTATTTAGATTTGGAGTTTTGCTTAATAGAACAAGGAAAATGGTATTAGGATGGGATATAAGGTTCCATATAAACTAGAGAAAATTTTATCCTATTTTCACAATGAACGTATTTGAAACTTTTAAAAGATGAATACGGGAGATTCAAACAAGAAATACTGCCAAGTGTGAAAGAAAAATTGAACAAAAGACAAAGCAATAGCACCCGTACTACAGTCACAGGTGTCATGAACCAGGGAAAAAAATATAAATGATACACATATCTAATGATCATGACACTATCAAAAGCTGTGAAAAAACAGAGAAGTCATACCTCCAATTAAATCTTTATTACTGAAAAAAACCTCAAGAATTTTTTTTCCAGCCAAAATGACTGAAGCAACAAGTCTGGTTTACATTACAGAAGAAATAATATGCCTTTGGGGCAAGAAGCAGCCTTCAAACTCCTTCTTGGCTATGAACAAGACAAAACTTAGTATGGAAAAATATATGTGTGCAGGCCTCGAACATCCTATGTAACCAGCAACAATTTGAGGGGACAAAAAAAGAGTAACATTTCACTCTGTCAAACACCCAAAATATCACATAAAAACAACAGAGGATGCCTTTTCAAAAGACAAAAAGGCAGAGCAGGGCTGGGCTTTCTTCACTAAATGCCACTCTCAAGCATCATCTGTAAGTGCAGTGAAGTGGGTGGGGAATGAAGGAGTTACATACACTACCACACACCTCCAAGGTGTAAAGAAGGAGATAAGAGAGCAACAAACTTACTTTCTCCTGCTACCAGAAGTTCAATTCATGACCAGAGGACCCTGTCTCTGTCTCCAGTGTTTCCCTCCTATCATTTGAACAAGTCAGAGAAGACAGGATGGGATTTTGCAATCCCAATAATCCCCTGCAATAAGTCTATTGCCACACTGACCTTCCCCCTTGAACTTTACAGAAACAGCTTCCTCCTGTTTCCTACTAATGCAGTTAGCCCTCAGCTCAAGCTGTGCTTCTGCCTGGAACATTTCAGCGCCACTGATATGCAACCATAATGACCCTGCCAGCATGTGTGACAGAATTTGTTTTTGTATTAAAGATATAATATTGTTTAGGTTCAAAGTAAAGCACAAGTCAGAAAATTTCCTGTGCAACTTTAATTTATCCCCTGGTGTGTTTATTCCCATTATCACCATGTTTAACTACAGGAGCACTTTAGTATGTTTTCCAGTAGGACCCCTACTTGTTCAGCATGGTGCGTGGACATATTCCAGCCATCAATCAAGGGTAAGCAGGGATAAGGAAATCCATATGATCATTCTTCCACTTGTTGCAGAAGTTGGAAAAGGCCAAGAAAAGAAGGAAGAGCAGAAGAGCACAGTATTTAGGAGATTTTGCACCTGTGAAGGCCTCTCTGCTACATGAACATCAGACTAAAACACAGTGCTTGTCGCTACCCGTTAGCTGCACGCTCTCAACTGAAACTGATACGAAGAAGGCACTTGTAATGGCCACTAAACGTAGACATCCAACTCATATTATTATCTGGAGAAACCAGCACAGCATGGAGGCAGGTGGATTTGAATTCTAATTCTGTTCCACCATTGATTATTTTTTTGCGACCCCAATCACATCTTGTTTATTACACTAATTTTACCAATGGCGAAACAATGTTCCCTCATCTCAAAGAGGTGCTGGATCAATAACTGTGAACCATTAAAATAACACATTAAGAAGCACCCTCGAAGAAGAGCATGCAGAAATTAATAACTATCTACTAATTGTGGTCTTTGTATTGTGTAACAGTTTCTTGATGAGTAGTAAAGATATTACAGAGCTCCCTTCCCTCCTCCCCTACCATACATATTCACTACAAGAATAGTTTGAGCAAAAAACCAGAAGCCTACACAAATAGTTGTGAGATACTACACATATCAGTGAAAGAATTGCTTATGAACTTTCATGCACTTGACTGATAACCTTCAAAAAGAGTTTGACACAAACTGCAAAAAGTAATGCCATATTTTCTTTTTCAAAAATAAGTAGGTTATTTAATTTTAACATTGTATAACCATATTGAAGATAACAATTAAAAGTTGCAAACTATTCGTTACTAGAAGTAATAATAAAGCAAATATTTAAAGATCATCAGTAAATCATTCCATTGCCTTCTTAACTTCAGTTCTACAGACAGCACAAAAAGGAACCAGAAATGCTAAACTGTACATATTTGTACAAACATCAGATACCTGTATAGAACTTAGGCTGCTGTTCATAGCAACTCTGAAAATACATATACACAACTCTCTTGAGGAAAAATAGGTGCTCTTGGTTTCACTTCAAAATACAAACTTTTGTGTCTCTCTTTCCACAGCAGACTGGATAAAGATGGGAAGGAGGAAGGAAGGACAAGTTGTGTAAATGAGGTACCGTGGCTAAGAAAAAAACCACAATCTCAAATGATCCCATCTGCATCACATCCTTCCCCTCAAAAAAATTTTAAAGCACTTAAAACACTGATGAGTTTCAAGATGAGCTTCACTCAGTGAAACTAGCAACAAAACAAACATATATGCTTTGCATCTGACCGTGAGTTCCAGAATTCAATATTGTCATAGAAAATATGAAGATTTAGAAAGGCTCCCTAAGAATAATATTTATTTTTTCTAAATGATTCAGAATGTATTTCATCATATGAAGTCATGAGAAGCTTTCTTTTTTTTCTGCTGGCCTTCTGTGCAAATTTTAACTACAGATGGTATGATATGCAAGTTACATAGTCAGAAACTGCAGTTAGAAAACAAGACACTTGGCAGAAGGCGAGATGCGGTGAGAGCAATGTTTCAAGCATTAGCTCTTACAATCAAAGTGTTAAAAAAATAATAGTCTGTGAAGGTGGTGAGCTGCACTAGACTCCAGCAGGTATCCAGCCATGTAACTGAGTGCTTGGCCTCAGAAGGAAGATTTCAAAAAGCGTGGGTAATTCGAATGGCAAAGTCACAAGTTCCTGTGGCAGAAATAGAAGTTCTAAAAATACTCCCACTAAAATTAAAATGGTTCCAGGATAGCAAACTTTTTGATAAAAATACGAGAAAAGGCAACCTTTAAGCATACAATGTATTTTAATTAACAATAAAAAAAAAAAAAAAAAAAAAAAAAAAAAAAAAAAAAAAAAACAAGAAACGAAAAAAACCCACCACGAGTTCTTGAAGGTAAAAGAAGCCACCTATATCCAGAATTCTGTACTAACACTTTAACTTTTCACGGGAAGAAATAATCCCATTCCTACACTCCAACGCATCCTAAGAGCGTGGACAGTCACGGTCAGAGGCGTGCGACTGATAATACAGCACCCTAGCAATTCAGCAACCCTTTCGTCCGCTCCGCAGCTGTTCCGCGGGAGAGTTCATGACTTTTTCCCGGCTGATGCGGGCAGTGGGCCCTGCGCGCACACCCCGCGGGCACAGAGCTCCCGGACGGCTGGGCGGTCACTGCCCCGACGCGTGTCCGCGGGAGCCCCCGAGCGCCGGAGCCCGGCCCGGGGGAGGAGTCGGCTCCCGGCGGGGACGGCGGGCGCCCAGCCGGGAGGGGGAACCGGCCCGTTCCTTCCTCCCTGCAGGGAAGCGAGCCGGACTGCTGCGGCTCCCCACGGCCGGGCACGGGGGGAGGAAGTAGCCGGGGAGAAGGAACTGGGGGGATGGGAAGGAGAGAACCCCCGAAGCCGTGCGCTGGAAGCCATCACCCTGCGCCCGCCGGGGCCGTGGCTCCGGGCGCCGCTGACCTGCACGCCCCGGCTCCCCCGGCCGGTCACACCCCCACCGGCCCGCCCCCGTCGGCCTCTCCTCCGCCCGCCCCCCGGAAAGGAAGCCCTCCCTCCTGCCCTCACCTGCCAAGAGGCTGCAGACGTCCTCGGGGACGCCGGGAGCGTCGGACATGGTCCGGGCAGCCGGGGACACCGGGCGGGCGGGGCTCGACGGCTCGGACCGGTCCAGCCCCGGCGGGGAGGAAGCGAAGGCCACGCCCCCCCGGCCGCGGCGGCACGGCCGGGAGCAGCGAGGGGGCGGGGCTAATCAGCACCGGGGCGTGGTTTCCCGCCCCGAAGGCGGGGCTTGGGAGGGTGTGGCCGTACTGGGCGGGGCTTCAAGTTTCGTCGGCGGGACTTCCCGCTGGGACGCTCCACCGCCCCTCAGCGCCGCGCATGCGCCAAAACATTGCATGCCCCGCACTGTTTATCGGCCTCCGCGAGGGCGCCGCCCCCCACGTGACCGCTGCCGGCGGCCATCCTGCGTGAGGGCACGGCGCATCCCGCTCCGCGCCACAACCAAACGTGGCGCTCAGCGCTGACTCCCTCTGCGCGTTCCGCCCCCAAGGGCAGGAAAATTGGCTATTGGATAAGAATGCCCCGAGGCCTCTCTTTGATTGACCCATTTATTGTCCCGCCCACTAAGATAGAGGCTGGCGTCCCTCTCTCCTCCCACAGGGGCTGGGAGGGCTGGGTCGGAGGGTGGTACTTTGGGGGTTTAATTTCTTCCAGACATCTTTCCAGCTTTCTTTCGGAGATCGGTGCCAGTGTTGTCCCTCTCGGTTTTCTGTCATTACCTGTGTGAGGGTTTAGGATGTCAGACTACAGCCCAACCTTGTGCCTCTGCCAATGTCCCAATGGCTGTAGCTGGCAAAATCAAGCCGCGGAACTCGAGGAAAACATGGAAGCGGTGGGAACAGGCCCATTCGTATTGGTGTCTGTTAGCACAGGTGTGTGGGCAGCGGCAGAAAGAGATGCTGTTGCTAAGCAACACAGCTGGACTGCTAGAAGGGCCAACTTTGCTGGAGTGGTGCTTATGGGGCAGCTTTTGTATGTTTTTCCCACAAATCCCTAGTTGTGTGTATTTGGAGCAGGTTGGTGATGTAATATATTTAGTGTGGAAATAGTCAAAGTAAACTCTTGGCATGTGTTTTTTGTGCCCTGGATGGTTTTGGCTGTATCTATGTTATTGCTACAAAAAAGTGTTTGTGTTAGAGCTGTGGTTATGTTAGTGTTTTTCCTATGCTGGTATGATATACAGATGTGCTAAGTAAAAGAAGTTTGCTTTATGAAATTTCAGCTTTATTCCAGTGCAATTATGTTAACACTTGTGGCACAGCTGGCAGTATGGCTGTATCAGTCACATATTAAACAGTTTCCTGCTTCTGCTTGGTGTAGCTGTGCCCGCTGAAGTCTGCAATGTAGACATGGTGTTAGATTATATTGTTCTCCTGACCTCTCACATCTCTTTTAATCACATGGGGTAACTCATTTCAAATACATCTGTGTTTTCAAAGCATTGCAGCTTTATTACCTGATGTTGTGGCCAGCCTGGCTGAAACTCAAGCAGTGAACTAACTGACCTGTATAATGTTGTGTAATGGTTTTTATGTTGGTTATCTAATTTCAATTCAACTGTAATAAACATGCACAGGCATCTGGGTGCATATGTGTATAAATAGATCATGCCTCTTTATTTGTATAAATACCTACTACTCATCTGGTACAAGAATATGTTTGATTAATTTTTCTGTAGTTGGCAAGGAAGTCTCTTTGGGCTTATGTTAAATTACACATTTCAGATGTGCAGTCTTGGGAAGCTGCCATAAGGAATAGGAAAATGGCTTGTAACCTAATTTGCTTGCCCTTTTTCAGGTTAATCATAATCCTACTTTCTTGTGTTGACTTTATTGCACCATCCATTTCTGTTCCAGAAATGTGTCACTTGAACTCTGTTGTAGTCTTTGTTTTGAGATCATTCTCGTGATAATTTATTCCATATGTTTACCATTTGTGTAAACTTTTTCTGTGTTTCAGAACACAAGATGGGAAGAAATAACTTACCTTTATTATTTCCCGTCTCCCCTACTGCAGTCACTCTGGCTTTTTCTACTTATTTTTTTTGTTAAAGACCTCCTTGTTGCAGTGAAGACCAGCCCGTCACACAGTCATCAAGTTTTGTGACCCAGGCCTATTTTAAGCCTTGTTAAGGTCCAGATTTACTCATAGTTCCCTAATTTTTAAATCTACCACTAATAGGAAGCATAATTCAAAACAGACTCCTTCCTGAAACAAGTCTGGCTTCAGTGCTGTCTCAGGCTGGTTTCTGAGGATTCCACAGCTTGTGCCTCATCGAAACCAGACACACCACTTTGCCTAACCAGGCCCATGGATCTGGGGTTCTTGATGTGTGGGAAGCAACGCAACAGGGAACACACAGGAGTTCATTGTCCTTCTGTGTGGGGAGGGCTGTGAAAACAGGGAGTTCAGGACAAATGGAGCCTACCTGGATCTGCAGAGAGCCTACAGCAGTGCAGCTGTGGGAAGAATAAACTTTCCCATTCAGGAGCAGCATCACTTCTGCCTTGCCTCCCTGAAGAAATGTGACATATCTGGTTTACTGGGAAATCCAGCATTTTTTTTCCCTTAAATGTTCCACGCTTCTGCAGCCATGCTTTTAAAACTTAGGAGATGAATGAAACAGGACCTGTGTGCAGCTGCTGCTTGTTCTGTGCATGTCCTTTAATAGAAAATTAATTTGATTACAGTGCATGCTCCCTGCACTGATCCCTGCACTATTTCACACAGGCAGCAGCAGCCTCGCTGGGGATACTCTGTGTTCTCATCTGCTGGCCCTGTTGGCTGTCTGTCTTCTTTTGCTGGACTCTGAACAGAACAGCTAGTCAATAGCCAGAATATTTGTATTTTTTTAATTAATTACATTGAACAGTAGTTGGCAAAGATTTCTGGCATGCACACAGAGCTGTTAAATGTAAGGAGCACTGACTTTCTTTACAGAATTACTTTCTTTATATGCACAAAAAAACTGTGTTAAAAAACCAGACAATTATCTTATTGAATGACAGTGCTCTAAACATGGCACCCCCATATGCCTTTTGACTGTGGTTACGGCACTGAAGAAAAGCAGAGGTGCCTCTTACAGTGGAAAAGCAAATTCAAACTCTTTTTCCTCTGGTGAACCATCATTAACATTTTCTTAGGATTTGCTGCTACTATTCAAGCTTAAATTATTTCCTCACGGGCAAAGATGTTTTCAGGATCTCACAACAGTTGCTTTGAGAATAAGTTTACACATTAACTTTGAAACATAAAGAAGAGCTAGCACTTCATGTCACAGCTCATTCCGATTTTGTGTATCTTCTTCTATTCAGAATCCATCTCCATGAAAGCTTCCTATTTTACTGTCCTCTTACAGGCATTTTATACAGAAACAAAAGCCTTGAGGCATTCAAATATTGCTTGCACAGTTGGGTTGCATTGACTGTACTATGCTAGAATGTGGAAACATAGGCTTGCATTTAGAATTTAGCCTATGGAATTCAGCCCATCAAATATGAGCTGAGCACACTCAGTTTATGAGATGATCACAGATGGAACTAAATGTGCTCAGCAAGACTGGTAAAAATTTTGAACACCAGGTGTTTGTTTCTTTATTAGTTTGTATTCTGAAAAATTGGTACAGCGACATTTTTTTTATGCAGTTTGGAGGCTTTGGCGTCCCTCTTTAGTGTTCTGAGTTATAAAACTGATTCACTTTGCTTCATGAAGGTAACCTACCATTCATGGAGTACTTCCCAGGTCAATACTGTCTTTCTCTAAATGTTGCCTGTTATTATTTTAAAACCTCAGTTTAAGTAATTTCCAACTCCCATGTTTAAAAAACACATCTCAAGAAACAAAAGTCATTCCCTTCCATCTTTATGTTTTCCCAGCTATATCACCACAGAAGGGTGCTGAACTGAAAGACTGTAAGAATTGTTCCCTAGATAATTTGTTATATGCCATATGGTAACAACCCCTTCAGCTTTCAGAGCTATTTGGCTTGATGCTGAAATCTTCAGCTTTCCAAATATGGAGGGAGTAACAAGGGCATAGCTTTTTATTTTTGTACTTGACTATTTTCCAGCAATGCCTAATTTTACCTAAGAATAACCTCTGCAAAGAGAGGTTGGTTCTCTGTTATCAAAACTAGGATAATGGTAGGATAGGATAATGAATATAATTTTGAGGTTTTTCTATTACATGTTGTGGGAAACATTTTTGCATGAGGATTTTTGTTTACCTGAGCATCAATTAGATTTTATGGGCTTATTCGATATTTTATTAGACAAAAAATATTCTGTGTCTCATCAACTTTAGTGTCTTATTTAAAAAAAAAAAAAAAAAACTATTAAGAAAGCTCCAATCAGATAAAGGCTTCAGAATTTCAATAAGATCCTGTTTTGAGGTTATTTTCCAGCTGGATTGATTCAAATGGAACATCCTGAAAGTTAGTTTTGGCACATAAATGAGATTTCAGTCGACATTTTTTCTCCTAAAAATCTATGAAAGCAAGCCAAAGATAATTCCCCAAGTGTTACAGAAGAAGATTTCTGCTGCTTATCATGCAAATAGCGCCAATGACGTCTGGAGACAACCAGATGAGTAAGGGTTGTGAGATTTCAGCTCATACTAAATTCCTTTGTTCTTGTTTTTATCTCACCCTTTGTTCTTCAGCATCTGAAATGCTGAGGAACTAAAGACTCTTCCTCTCCCCATTTCTCCTCTTCAAGATGTACAGAGATGTCCTGGTGGGTCTTCCTGCAGATGAGTATGGGTTTAGGAAGTGGAGAGGGAAGCTCTGTTTGACCAGAGTTAATAATTAGATCTTAAGTAAACTCTTCTAACCCTCTATACAATCTTGATATCTAATTAGTAATTTGGAACCATGAAGATTCTTAAAAACACTGCAGTGAGTAAACATGCCAAAACATCATCTTGCATTTTCCAGAAGTAAAATCTAAACCTCATCATTCTTGGAGAGGTAGATTAAATAATGAGGAACTATGCAATCTCTAATCTAAATTAGTGTTCTTTCTAGTTCTTTTTGCCTCTTATTAACTATGCTATAATTCATTGAGTCCTATTTTAAACAAATTGTACCATAGGTAATGGAATTAATGAAGACTACTTTTCCTTTCTGTATGAAGAACCTATATCCTTTTCCTACTGCAATGAAATGGGTTCTATCTGATCAGTTCTACTCCTGTGCCGTAGGCTGCTTGCCATCATCTGAGCTGTTGCCCTGATTTTTCTTCTCCATGCCTCTTCCTCCATCACTGAGAAAGGGGCAGCATTTTTCTATGACCAGTTTGGAGGGATTCCTCTGTCTTTTGGACTGTTAGGAAACTTCTGCTCATTGACTACCTTGCAGGCCAAACAGAGTAGGTACCCACTGAGCCCAGGCGATTCTTTTCTGCAGTACTGTCATTAGCCTGGCTCTCCACCCCTCATCCAGCAGCTGATTTTCAAGGAATTTTTAAGAAGGCAGTATCTGAAGGCTTTATTTACCAAATACAGCCATCAGATTTTAGAGAGAAGTCAACAGGCAGAGAGGTGTCCTTGTGTAATCAAGCAAAAAATGTTACTTTGGAGATGTGGAGGTAAATTTGACAATAATTAGCAGAAGCCTGCAGGCATAGGCAGCTTAAAAACCTATGTTTTGTGATTATCAGGGCAATCCTGTTTTTAAATTTCTCTCTTCTGTATATTGTAGAAGGAACAGTAACAAAAAGGGGCAGGGGGGGAAGGGGTTTCAAGAGTTGCCAAACTTTTCTGTGTAATGCTACATTTCCCTTCACAGGGGAAATAAAACAGTCAGTTTTAAAGTGGAACTGAATCAGAATAAAATCTGAATAAAATTTGTGCATGAAGCTACAGAGTACAGACGCACAGCCTCTAAACTTCCAGTCTTTAAACTGAAATAAAGACAAAGAATTTTCTAAACAAGTGGCATTTCTCAGAGATACCCCAAGCCTTCAACTGCGTAAGTGAAGTGGTAAGCTAAGAGTTAAAAAAGAAGCTGTTGTGTTATTTTTATTTTTATTTTTAAAAAGTCAGTGCACTTTAGAAAAGTGCTTCTATCAGCCTAAAAAAATTAATATATGACAGATTATTGTTAAACTAACAAGAAGAGCTAACTGTTGCATCACATGCATAGGCATTAGCTCTCTATTTTTTTAAAACAAATTCAAATGAATTTTTGTCTTAACGTGCTTAACCCAGTGTTTTTCCTTGTGGCACTCCTAGGTTGGTTTTTTTTTCCTTACTCTTGGGATTGCCATGGAGTAACAAATCTGTATAGTATCATAAAATCTAAAATTAAATATTTTTAATTGTCTGAAATAAGCATTATTTCTGGGAAACATAGATGAAAATCTTCAGACTTCATATAGAAAGGACTGGTCCAAGTGAGGCAGATATATAGGCTTATTTCTGCCCATGCAAACTCATTTTCTCTACAAGATGAACATCAATTACCTTATTCGAAGTGATACATAGATATGTAAAATATCATGCCAAATAAGAAGCATTTGTTTTCTCCACTAGAAATTGCATGTGATTTCATTTTATTTAAGTGCTCAACTGATAAGCTTCACTTCAATGGATTTAGTTTACGCTGTGAACTATTATTTTGTAAAATAGAGAACCTTGGAAAACTCCTGATGCAAATACACTTTATTTATAAAGTGTCTTCTGGGATATCACATGACTTACAGTGAGAATACCCAATTAATAAAATAGCTTTTCTCAGCAAGTATTTCTACAATAATGTCCATAAAGTACAATGTGCCTGACTAAAAGTATTCCAGGACAATCACAGCAATATGCTAAAGAGGACAAGCAGATTTCAAGCCAATATTTGTCTCACTTTTTTTTTACTTCTTAATTTAATAGAAAGCTCTGAATACAGAGACTGATGGGTTTTCAAGTTCTGACTGACAGGTTTTCAATTGATCTTGATGTTTTATAGCTCCCAACACTTGGGTAACTAAGCACCTTACAAACCCAACCAAAACAGAAACCTTAGGAGGTAAAGAGGAGTTATTACCTCCAGGCTGTGGAAACAGTGCCCAGAAGGAGAAGTGGCTTTGCCAGACTTCTGTCTTCTAGACAGGGGAAGTATGTGGCAGCATGTGGAGTTCAGATCACAGAAATCCTAAACAAGTACATCCACTGCTGGGCCATACCACCACTCCAGCAGGCCACTGTAATCCTTCAGCTGTCACTGGCTCACTGTAAGATCATTTAATTCATGTCCTTTCTGTGAGAAGTTTTATGTATGGAGTCCTTATATTTCTGCAGTCCCAGAGTGTGCATTTTGGGGCTACCCTACATCCCCAGCAGTTGGCACAGTGCAATCCTTTTTGCTTGGCAGAACTGCCTCCATCACTGTTTTTGCAGTTTCTTATGTTTCTCAGGCATGAGCCTGATGCTAACATAGATGCTGTTAGCAGCTTAAAATCTAAAATGTTAGAAGGAGACGGATCTGTTTTACATTTAATTTAAGAAATCAGAGCACCTTACATAAGTCTGCTTCCACAGGATTTTGTTTGCCTTCACTGACATCTGTATGGATCTTCCCAGACATGTATCTCCTCGCTTCAACCATGATGTGAAGAAGCACCTCAGCCTCATCTCTCTTCTATCTTTGCTGTTCCCATTGAGGCTACTGATGCGAAAACCAGTACCAGTTCTGTAGTGTCTGCTGAGTAAATGTCTCCATGATGTATAAATCATATTCATCCATAAAGTGTGGAACTGTTGTGCCTAAATCTAACTCTGCTAAGCATTAAAGACTCAACATCCTTGACCTAGTCACTGACAAATAAAAGAAAACGAGGCCAGGGCATGGAAGGCAGTCTCAGGGCTTCCCAATCAACTGCTTGATTTTGCCTAATACACTGATCTATCTTACCCTTTCCTGCTTTAAAGTTTATCAGTGCAATTATTCCTAATGAAAATACTAAATATGGTGCCAAACTCATGAGCCAGAGGGCTGTTTTTTCAAGTTTTTCATTACCTGCTATGTAAATTAATTAATGCAAATGAAAGTCTAGTGTCATAAAATTACATCCTATTCTAATTGAAGACAATGGCAAAACTGCCATTGACCTCCATGGGAACAGGTTCAGGCCCATAACTTTCATACATCATACATTAAGTGACATAATCAGAAATACTGTCTTCTCCCATTAAAATGAGATATAGATATAGCGTGACAAGTAGCAGCACAGGGAGTCTTCTGATGACTGTAATTAGAGGTTTTTAATGACAGGTTAGGTATGTTTAATATGCAATTCCACATTGCTGTTATAGTATCAGATTCTAATCAGGATCTTTACATATAGCATAACTGAATTCAGAGGCAGATGAATGTTTCCAATATTTCAAATTCAGCAGTTCTGCTGATTTAGCACCTTCTGAAGCATGCACCATGTGGTGAACAAACACTGCGAGCAAAGATGTTTTCCTCTGAGGTTTGCCAGGGATTTAAAATTTTAACACTTTCCTGCTCTCCTTACAGATACAAAAGTGTTGTTGTGCAGATACAAAGAGCTGCGCCATCATTCTAATAGGTATAATTTCATTATCTCTGAGGAGTTTAGGTGTGGAGCCAACTCCATGTATTAGCTAATAACCAATCCATTACTCGATTAACGGACTTACATGAAGGAAGCTAATCATTCATAGATTTGTCTGCTTGGAATTAAGTCATAACAAGATATTGAAAATATATATTTTTCAGGTTTCAACATCTTATGTAAAAATCACCGTGCCAGATCCCAATGAAATCTTCTGAAGAATAATAATATGCCTTAAAAATAGCAGATGCTATAAACACATAAAAACAATATAAAAATAACCCAAGGCACCACTAATTAAGCATGAGTCAGTGCTTCCAGTAAATTCATGGCAACTGCAAGCAATAGGAAAAGAATTGTCTATCTCAAAGCATTGCCAGCTTCGTGCAGAAACTTAATCCAAAGGATTTGAATGTCTCATGTATTTGAGATTGCCAGTTCATATCCATATATACAGTTGCCTTCTCTTGGGATTTTTCTTTCTTTCCCCAGCTTTGCTGTAGCTTCTTCAGAAAGTCATCATCACTTGAATGCAGTAATATTCAGAAATTATTATATGATCTGGTATGTTTCTTTTCTTTCCATAGTGTTTGGAATGTATTTTGGGCAGGAAGCCTGGGGCTAAATACTGTCAGTCATAAGCCATGCCAGGGATTCTTGGAAACACCTGCACCTTGCAGTTATGCAAATGCCTTTGAGATATGTCAGAACACTGTTTATTTGCACCATACCAACCGCATGTCATCTGAATTAATTTTCACATTCTTGTCCTGATGGGACATGGCTCTGAATATAAAAATTGACACATGTGAGAGCAGTGTGGTTAAAGAGGTATTGATGCTTTGCCAAAATTATGCAACAGATCTTTGCTGGCCAACAATATGATTAAACTAAGGTATCTTTGTGAGTTACATATTAACAGTGCCATTGCACAGATATGTATATTCTTTCTCAGAGATGCATTAAGAGATGGGTCCAATAGTGATGTGAATGTGGTGAGAGTCAAAGAGTAGTAGTATCACATTCTTGAATAAATACAACAAATCAATGCTTCACAGCACTGTTCTGTATAACAGCAAATACCTTGGGGTGAAAACCCCTGTGGACAGTTTCTTCACTCCTTTTTCAGCAAAATCAGATCACTTCGAGATCAGAAATGAAGTGGAAGAAACCTTGTTCACTTGTAGTCCTTCAAAGCATCATTAACTTTTTCTTTAAAAGATTCACTAACAGCAGCTTAGAGACGGTTCAGAGTATATCACCTGTACCTTAGGAAGGCTGCAAGATGATTTGTTAATCTCCTGTGTTGTGGCTTCATGAACATAGATCTGAAGGTTGTATTGCTCAAAAGATTGTCCTTTTTCTCTCAATCTCTGTCTCCTCAATATTTAGTTTTCTTTTGGTTTTGTGACACAAGCAAAGTAAGGGACTCTGTAGATGGCTTATCTGAAAGCAGGACTGTAGGAGGAGAATCAGATCTGCACACTTTTGTCATATTTCATGCCACGTATTTATCTAAAAAGGGTGGAAATGGCATACTGGTAGGCAATGTGCTTTTATCAACAGATTGCTAGCTGCATCTATCAGTTTTTTATAAAAGAAAACAAATAATGGTGTCAAGCTCAATGCTTACTTCTGCATGTTCCTAAAAATCAAAGAGGAAAGGTGAGAACATAGATGATGATTTGTTTTCACCGCAAGGAATATCTGGTTATTGCTTGCAAAAGTACACCACTTTTGAGGGATGTGGGAAGCCACACCAGCCCGGTAGCCTCTCTGGACAGGAGAAACTATTAAGTAGGGGACTCCAGATCACATGGGTCCTGTGAGGGCACAGAAGAGCAAACAGGTAGTTATCTTTGATCTATTCTTTTACAGAGTATATTGCCTTGTTTCTAAATAAGTTAAGCACTGGATTAACCAAAGCAGTTTTTGTCTTGTGGTTGATTTCTGAGGGAGGTTTTTTGCAGTCTGGTATGTGTAAAAGATCCTGTTGTTTTCAGTGTGGATTCTCTTAGGTCTTAAAACTTTTGAACTCACACTTCAGCCTCTCTAGAGAATTTAGAGAACCTCCTCTCCTATTCCCCTTCATATTTTCATGAACTTTTAAATAATTTAAATATCTGAGAAACATTTGCTCATTTCTAATGAGGTTTAAGCCAAAAAGTTTCCAAGACAGTATTGGATACATACATAAACGTATACAAATAAATGCATAGCATCAGAACCACCATATTCTTGGATGGCTTATTAAAATTACATGTTATGGATGGTTGCTGCCTGCAGGAATCGATGTCCAGTTCCATGTTTGAAGCTGAACATATTCCCCTTAATTATAATAAAAATGTTACCTGTTTTTTGTTACAGCTTCTGCCTGACCACATTTTAATGTGCCCATGGCAAGGAAAATATTGTTTCCAATTGGCATAATGAGAAAATGCGTTTAATGTGTTGGCTTTAACTCAGTATTTATCAGAACATTATCCTTTGAAATTGTCAGTTTATGGCATGATAATTAGATCTGGTACTTGAAACCTGTCAACTAAAAGCAAGCTTTCTTCAATAATGGTATTCTTTTTCACTTCACAGGTGGGGCCTAATAAAGTGAACTGCTAAAAAGTATTGAGGCAGTAGGAGGCTTGGCATTTCAGTCAGTGCAAGAAAGACTGCATCCCAAGAAATTGCTCATATTGTTTTTCCATATACAAGCCTTCTTCATGAGTAAATCCTTTCCCTTAAAAACTGGAAGGCAAAAGACTGTTGAGCAATAAAGAATGGAGGGAATTAATATGATAGCGTAACTAATAATTAATAAACATATGGGTAATACCTAAAAATTAATAGGAAATCTTAAATATTTACTTTGGTGCAGTAGCTTTTGTTAAATGAGATGTAGTCTGGCTTGGCCTATCCTGAAAAGCTGCCTGTGTCCCAGCTCACAAGAGAAAGACCTTTTCAATGCAAGTTCCCTAAGCAGTGAGATAAACTCTGAGAAGTAGTAGGTGAAGTATTATTCCACCTCTGGAAATGGGAAGGTAAAAAGTTAATCAATTCTAAAATAAACTCCATGGAGAAACTGTTTCAAATGAGGGCATTGCACTACTGACAATGAGTAGTTGAGAGTTAAGGTATTTAGCCTGAAAATTATAAAATTATTTCCAGATATTAATTTGCTTCATAAATTTTTCCAATAATAATGTTTAGACAAAACATGGTAGAAGAAAGCCCTCTTGAAGAGGTTAAGACTTTCACAAATGTAATTAGTTCCTTCCTTAAATCTAAATAGTAGGACTAAGGAATAATACTGACTTTTTTCTACTGATACATGGTTTTTAACATCACATCTTCTTGTAAATTTTGTGACTTTGGGTATAATGCACTTTTGGTAGGCTGATGCTACAAGACATGAAGTATATTTTCCTTTTATTAATTTTTCTGGAACAAAAATACTAGAACTCTGAAGACTGGCAACATGGCATGTAATCTAAATTCCTTGCAATTCCTGTAGTATTTTTAAAAGGATGTATGCATTAACTCACTCCACATTTTAGGTTTAAATCATTGCCACAGTGAAGGTTCACTTTAAAAATGGGATTAGGCAACTTTGGTGACATTGACTTACAACAAAAATTTGGCTCTTAAGTGCTGAAAATACATTGGAAAAAAAGTCTCAGCCCATGCTACACTGATGGCAGCAACTGCTTGCTACTTTTAAAAATCTCAGTCTAAATTTGAATGAGTGCCTAAGTAAACATTCACAACTTGGTTCATAACCCAAACTATGGGAAATCTGTCCTGAAAAACACCAGGGGGTTTGCCTACTAATATGCCCAAAGGTGTGCCTGGAGTCATTAGGGAACAAAGACCTGTCTGAGAAACATTATGAAGATTAATAACTGCGCATACAAGATTGGAAAGGAGCAAGCAGAGGGCATATTGCTTATTGCCTGTATCTATCTGGGACTGGGATGAAAAATAAATCAAATCCAGAAAGGTTTTCAAAGAGATTTTAGAAAAAATTAAGAGTTGTAACAGGGTAAGGGTGGTCCTGGTGTAAGTCCAACTAACCTTTCTTCCTACTTCCTGGAACATTTGGGAGAAATAAGAGCTTCTCTGAAAAGGAGGCTAATGGGAAGGTACAGATGCAATATTATCATATTCATTTCAGTAACAGAATGAGTTTTTCCTTGCTGGGATATCTGAGAAGTTTTCATTTTGAATGTTTATGCATGTAAGATGATGAGATGCATTAGAATAGGTTATCTGGACTTTGGCCATCTTGTTTCTTAAACAAATAATTTTTCTTCGACAATTGCCACTTCGGGAATATTTGACATACTTATGTGTAAAGGGAAAACTTAGAAGAATGCTCATTGTCTCCTTGTGTCTTTATCCCATTGACTTGTAAGACACTAGACAATAAATGAATTAAACAATACTTTGTTCTTACACCTAGAAGATAAACAATTACCACATGTGCGTACAGTATGATGTGAGAAATACTGGAGTATCTTGGGAGTTATTACAGAGAAGAGTTGAATTTCATGTTCCAACACATGATTCCCTCTCACGTGGCTCATCTATTGCTTGGAAGACTTAGCCCTCTGGGATGTACAGTAGAACTCCTGGAAGAGAACGTGAAAAAAGGAGATGTATGGATATAAAGTCAGTCATGGATTGCACTTACTTGGCTTGAACTCTTAAAAATTGCTCATGTCAGAAGTAACAAGATAGAGGGAAATGGATTCAGTCAGTTTTAAAGCAGTTTTCATGAGTTACTGTAACAAACACTTGACTAATCTTATTCCCTTCATTAAAAACAACGAAAAGAAATAGTATCTGCAGTTTACAGGGTCTTATTCTTCAGACTAAAGTCATCTAGAAGAGATAATCCTGAGTGGATTTGATTGTAACTGCCTGCAAACTATTGTGATGTGTGCGTGCAAAGGGCAAAATGAAAGAATTTTGTAGAATGCAGCTCATTTCATTGCAAATTATAGTTTCTTCTAATAAGCACCACCTTGCTACCCACTGAAGGATTAATCAGATTGGTGCATATCGAAAGGATTGGACTCTGGCAGAAAACAGTCAAGGAGCCAGACATCAATTCTATTGGCAGACAGCTTTTTTGAAGCATTTGTCCATGGGGATTAATTCACCTTGGCTTGTAGAGGAAAATGCATATAGTGCATACCTTCTGTGCTTGAGGTGTTTGTTGTCTTTTCGTGAGGAATATGCCAGAGATGAGAAGATTGTTTTCATCAAAAGTTCTGCAGAGCTGCCATCAGCAGAAGACAAGCTGGATCAAAACATATCCATTCACATGGACTTAATGCTCTCTTGACATGACAGCTAGTAGGGTGGGTCTGGTTTTCAGCCAAGAGTACAATTCTTGTGAAAGATTAAAATAAGCTTCAGTACAGGATTAGGGCAAATCAGGTTTCACAATAGGTTAGAAATTTCCAGGAGAAAGTTCTTTCTTACTTTGTATTGCTTTCCCCTTGACCTTTCTTTATTTCTGTCATTGTAATGTCGGAACCCAGAAGTTAGGTGGAGGGACTCCATACAAAACATCTCTACTCTCTAGGGTGATCATGGCATTCGCCCTCACAAAGTCCAGTTTAGCTGGCTTCTTCCCTTTGCACATTTCCAGACCCTCTAAATTTTTTTTGGGTTCTATTCTGCCCTTTAACAATGTCATTTCTCTTTTAGGACACCATTTTTCATTCTTTCCCTGCTTATCCAAAGAAGTGGAAAGATCCACACCATTTGCTGAACGATATTTAAGCTCTTCAAGTGACCACTAATTTTAACACTGACTTATGGGAAACTGTCTTACTGCTGAGTAGTGGTATTTGTGATACTGATGACATTTCTGAATGTCAACTGCAATCATTTTGTTCATAATTGGTTCTGATTACAACATTTATTTTCATCAGTTTCAGTTTAGAACCTCTGTAGCGTTAATAATAAAATGCACTGAATGTAAAACGCGTGCAACTTTTTTTCTGCGGCGCTCCTGAGACCACTCTGTGGTGTTCTTGGACATGAAAAGATTCTGCTACATTCATGGACAGCACAGAATATGTCATAAGTGGTATATTTGTGACATATTTCAATGGAATTAATAATTGATGCATTGTAGTATTATACAAAAAGCACAGCTGCAGTATAAGACAAGAGCCTTACATCTGGAAATCACTCTGCAGGAGAAAAGCCTTCAAAATATAAACCTTTTACTGTCACCAAGGACAGAATTCTGGACATTCACAACACACAAATGTCCAGGTTATAAACTTGCAAGTTGCATTAATGTGGCAGTTAAATTTACTAGTCTGAAAGCTGCACTTGTAAAATATTTATGAATACATGTGGTTGTCACTGCAAAGAAACTCCACTGTCAGCTCAACCTCTCTCTCTAATTGTTTCTTCTCCCTGTCTTCCCCCCTCTGGAATGTATTCCATGATATTCAAAACATGACCCTTACCTCACTTAAAAAATACCTACATGGTAGGTGCAAAAGAAAAAGATAAGGGCTGTTTTCATGATATTTTGGTCACCGTTTTATCCACTCAGGAAGGTTTCCATTTAGTGTACCTTAATGGAAAAATAAATCTCTTTTTCATGCCTGTATTTTCTTCAAATTAAAAAATGAACTATGAAGAACGATTTTAATTTTTTTCTCCCAAAATTTAAACTGTTCAGTAAGTCATCCAGTGCAATACTTTTACAAGTGTCCTGGATAGCTACCTAGCAGGGTTTTGTGGGAAGAGAGGGTTGAAAAGGAGGCTGGAATGATTCAAAAATATGCTACATGCTTTAAATATATATTGTACATTTTGGATTTCTTTGTCCCAAAGAGATCATAGTTTTCATATTTATATGATGCCTAATTTTATGTATATATTGATCTTGTTTATGAACACTTGCATTACTGTGGAATGTCCTCGTGTACATTTTAGAGGGCTCAGGAGCTAAACAGACTATACAAGAAAGGAAACAAAAGGAAGAAATCTTATTGTTTCCTTACCTGACAGCAAATTGACATCAGTGTGATTTTTCTTCAAGAGATATTCAGGGCTGGATCCTTTCTTAATGTAATATTGAATTGGTATTCAGGGCTGGATCTTTTCTTAATGTAATATTGAATTGGGGCAGGGAGGAGGGGAGAACAAACAAGAAATTAAAATGTTCATTCTAGTCTTCAAGTCACTCAGTTGTGATTATATGCACACAGTAAGTGTGAATATATTTATTTAGCACTTTCACATCTTTAAACACTGCAGCCCAAAGTACCAGTGTATTGGTACTGAAGCTTGACGCCCAGGGTGAAGGGGGTTCTGACATGAGCTTGGAGTAGCAGCTGTCATCCCTACCAGCTGCATGTCCAGCATTTCAGCATCTCCAACAATTAAATAGCTCCAAAGTCAGGGCTGATATTGCTAAAAGCAGTGCACCTTTGCCAATAAATGTCCCACTAAAATGAGCCCACACACCACCAGACTCAGCAGTCTCCACATCCTTGGGATCTAGCTGAAGAGGAACTACAAAGTCCTGCACTTCAGCGAGGGGCATTGCCAAGTTCTGCAGCTGAAGAGGAGCAATTCCATGCACCAATTATAGGCTGGGGGCAACCATCCAGAAAGCAGTTTTGGGATAAAGGACTTCACAGTCCCTGTGGACACCATGCTGAAGATGAGCCAGCAATGTGCCAGGGTGGCAGTGAAGGCTGACAGCATCCTGGGTTGCATTAGGAAGATGATAACCAGCAGGTTGAGGAAGATGATTATTTTTCTCTACTCGGAACTGATGACGCCACGCCTGAAGTGCTGTGCCCAATTCTGGGCTCCCCTGTACACAATTGACTTGAGCACTATGGAGCAAGTTCAGAAGAAGGCCATGAAGACTAAAAAAGGAAAAGAGCATCTGTTGCATAAGGAGAGGCTGAAAGGGAGGATTATTCAGCTTGAGGAAGATCAAACACTAAAACAAGTTTACCCAGAGAGGTCACAGAACTTCCATCTCTGAAGATGATTTGAACTAGACTGGGCAGTGTCAACTTTTCAATTAACAAGCTGCCCCAGATGACATTTCTCTGAGCAAGAGGGTTGGATTAGGTCATCTCCAGAGGTTCCTCCCAATCTCAAATATTTTGTGGTTCCATGATGGCCAGAATTTGATCAAGATCCTTATGGACTCTGGGATAAGTACAGATAGCATGAGTCAGAAATTGTGTGGGTATAACTTTGACCAGAGAAACCTGCACGTCTGTAGAAATCTGGAGCTGGAGTTTTGGCTCTTCTCTATGCTTCTGGTACTGGGGATCCCTACAGTTCAGATTTGCTTGCTCCCTCCTCACAGCAGTGCTGGGATGGCTGTTGAGCCTCTCATGGGTACCACTCTGTCTGAAAGAGAGGGAGGGAGTTGTTTGGGGACCCACCCTCATGGAGTCTCATTCACCACAGTCCTGGCTGTGAAGCAAGCATCACCAAACACTGCAGACCATCTGGGATGCTTCTGAGCTGGCAAAGTGCTGACTGAAGTGTGGGTAAAGAGCTCTGGCATGCCACTCTCTGAAAGCGCTTAAAGCAAAATCCAATACAATACTGGCACGAGCGTGTGTGCTCTGCTGCACAGAGACTGCATATAATGAAATACTTGTTATATAACACAGCTGATGGATAGGGATAGATATATATATTCACCGAATGACATTTCCAGGGGTGAATATTACCAAAATCTTTATTCGCATTTAAACATGTGATATAGCTTTTTCCTCCACAGGAAAAAAAATGACTGCAAATGTCTGTGACACTTGAAAAATCAAAGTCTTTCAAAGCAATAAAGGCAATGCTCAGAAAATATTATGAACAGTAGCCCTACTACAGTATTTCCTTTAAAGAGACGTCTGGGGTGAATTAGGGTGCTGCTCAGCCTGTGGCCCTGCTACAGATGTCGAGGTGTAAACGTGTTTTGCAGGGACTGTAGATATGTGATCATGTATAGTGCTTTTATTAGGAGCTCAAGCACTATATTTCCAGTAATATGAAGAATGACAGAGAAGAAAAGAAATACCTTCTGAGTTTGAATTACAGCCACATCTAATGAGCTCAGAGGTGTTTTTCACTCAACTTTAGTATTACTTTTCAACTCCTGCAGCTTAAATGAGGCTACTGATCATAACAGTAAATATGGGCTCAAAGAATATCCCAAGAGGTGTCATTAGTAACATATTACATCCTTTTCTAATTTGTACACTTACCGTGTTGCGGGATTTCACAGGACTGATGAAACCTCCAGAACTGCATGTTTCCCTCAGCAGTCTACAATAACCCTTAGTCTGAATGACATGTATTATTTCCTTGTTGAACATGTGATGTAGAGGCTTTAGTAAAAGATTTATTGTAAGGAAAACTAGATGTTTTATTTCCAGCCTAATTGAATACATTATTGCTCTGAGTTTAAAAATGCTGTGGTGATATATTACACCTCAATACAACTGTACACATGAAATCTGCAGCAAAAAAGTTTATTGGACTACAAATCAGAATACAGCTGTTGATAGGAGAGCTATATACCTTTAGCTGCAATATGTTACCATAAAGTTTTACTGTGTAAGTCATAGTGGGAAATAAAATAAAAGTCTGATAAAATAGTTAAGTAATACTTATTTTTACTGACTGGAATAAAGACAGGTGCCAGAACTCAAATCCTTTCTGTTGTGTACAGATGATAAAAGAGCCATAGTGGAATCTCCCTGTCACAGTTACACAGAAGATAGTGATAAAGCTCCTAATCCCAGGAAGGATTAACTGCAGAACAGCTTCCAAATTTGCCCTGGAATGGAAAGCCTACTGTAAGCCATGTTTACTGCTTGCCCAAGTATTTGGACACAGTACAGACAAGGTGCAGAGCAGCCAGGGGACATGCAATTCTCTCCTGCTCCAGCCTGTGCCCAGCAGGCAGGACTGCCATGCAGCTCAACCCAGCGCTGCCACCTCAGCCTCCCTGCACCCTCCCATGGGCTGTTAGTGCCTCGAGAGCCATGGAAATCCATGGATCATTTGGCTTCTCTGCATTCTTCTCATGGATCAGAGGGTTTCTCTGCTTTGCATCCATTTGACCTATTGTAACTCCCTGGAGCTGGGTACCTGCAAAAATTTGTGTCAGCACCCTTCTGCAGCATTGAGTATTGCCCTTTTGTGATAAATTCAACAGGAGAGATGCTGCATTGCTCTTTGCTGGGAGTTTGGGGATGGGAAATAAGATGTCATGAACAGATGATTTCTACAGTGGATCTTTCTTCTAAGGTTTAAGTGATGTCTACATCATTTTACTCTGCGTTGAATTTTTGAATAACATGAACTGTTAACTAACACTCTTTCCCTCCCTTCATATCTCCTATGTAATTTCTATTTTTCCCAAGCACGTAACGGGTGTTCTAAGTAACGGGTGTTCAAATTATAAACTGTCCTGCAGAGTATCAGAAGGTCTGGAACATCACAGTGCCAAAGAGAAGCTCTATCTGGCTCTGTGTGTTATGGCTTTTTGCCTGTTCATTACTCCTCCTGAGCTACTTCTTTGGTCTCAGTAGAATGAAAGGAGATGGGGAAAAAAAAAAATAGAAGACAAATAAACATGTTCCAGAGGTCTGCAAAATACCTGGGCCAGATATCTAATATTGTGACAAATATAGAACCATAACAAAATTAAGAAGACTGAAGGTAAATTAATCACCCAGTGGAATTTATTATATAAATATATTAATTGGGCTGCGGTCCTACCCGGTAGCACTGGTCCTAACTTAAGTTGTCATCATGAAATATTTATGCCACATCATTAACATTTTATTTCAATGGGGATCCTAAGGGGGAAGTGACACACAAATTTTCCAGACAACAATATTTAAGCAGACATTTTAAAGAAAATAGACCACCCTGTTATCTTTAAGCATGCTACGTCTACCAGGACAAATTCTTTTCTTCTGCCAAAACGGTAAATCCAAGGATTAGAATAAATAACTAAATATCTACACATCTAAATATCTACACATCTACCTTTAGATGTTTGATGAGCCTGAGAGGAACTGTTCATCTTTCCAACCTCTTTTTCCATCAAGTCCTACAAGATGACCCAGCCTATCAAAAAAAAGTTTGTCAATCTTCCAATTCTCTTTCCAGTGGCATAAGATTTCCATTAAAAATAAAAACCTCAAGCATTCATTGCACACTTGAAATACTCTTCCATGATGATGTAGAAGGCAGAGGGTTGTGAATTGCCCCCATAGCTTCCATCTGAGTAGTGCCATCCTACTCTTCCTTCCAGTATTTTCACTACAGGCATTACTAGATCCTGCTTTTACTCTGCCAAATCTACATATTGTTAGCTACTACTATTCCTTTTTTGCTTAAGTTTCCTTTTGTTGTTTGTCCTCTTTCATTGGTTTTTAATATAAAGTAACTTTTCCCTGTACAGAGCATCTTTGTGTGTTTCTCTTGATGCACCAGTTTTCTGAATTAGCCTACATCTATTGTTTTAAACAATTGATCCATGGGCTAAAATGGGAAAACAGAATAATCCCTCATTGAAATGATCAATGGAAAGGAATGACTAGGGGAAAACGTTGATCGCTGCTGCAGCCCTAATCATCCAAAGTGTTAGTGCAATTTAGAGACGGGAGGAGGGGAAGAGATTTACAACATTGGGAACTCCCAGGGAAGGAGGTCTGCAAGGAATGGCTCCCATATGGAACTGGAATGCTTTGTACACCCCGGCTTAGCAATTAAATTTACAAGGTGTTGCTAAGTAGCAGTACCCTGTAAACTCAGCAAATGCTGGAAATGCTGTTACAAAACTAGAGACTTCTTTTATTGCTTCTCACATTTCAGTAGGGAGAAAGTCTTTAGAAGAAGGTTGTTCTTTGTACAGACTTCGCATTTGGAAGGTGTATTTGGATAAAAGATCTATGAGAGGATGCAGCATGGCCCTTTTGCAAATGCAGGTTTTTCTGTAGGGAGGACAAAATATGGAGCAAAACAAATATATTGATCTAAATTAGAAACTCTGTGTCTAAAATGACTGCTCAGTCATTTACTTACACACCCACACGAATATACATATACATATGTACATTTCCCCTTGGAACAAAAACTGCCTTTTAAATTCTTCTCAGTCAAGTTTCACTGACAAACTTGCTTGACGGGCATCAGGGAGCTGAGGCAAGCTTCAAAGGAAAAAGTAGCCATCACTCATGCTTCATTGGATTTCTATGACAGAATGATCAAATCCTGTAGAACCTGGCATAAGCACATCATTATCAAACCCTGCTTTAGCATTTCTTAACTGATCACGGAGGCTGAGGTCCTTGGTGACTCCTATTTTCTGACACTGTTTGTAGTTATTTGACCTTTTCTCAGTGGATAATCCACACAAAAAGCCCTAATTACTTCCACAGCTTTGAGCGGTCCAGCACTGTGAATAATCAATGACACTGATTTAGGTATTGCACAATCAGATGCTTATGGTGTTTAAAGAACATTTTTCCATTGACCTGCCACAGCCTTAGGACAATACCAAGCGCTGAAGTTGCTGTTGTAATCACAAGCTGGCCAAGTGACCTTGGGGGTCTGAAGTTGATTACTAGGGTCTTGAATTGAACAGATACAATACATTTTTAACGATTTCTTAATTTTTATTTTCTTAAAGCAGGACTCAGTCATGATGCATCTAACAAGATACTGACAGAATCTCAGAGCAAGATTTGTCTCTAGACACAGCTGAGTATTTTTTTCTTTTTTAATATCACCTTAATTTTTATTTTTACTGCAAGAAAGCACAGTGACAGGACTTAGTTTGTCTTTAAAAAAATGAAAAAATGAAGTTGGGCACTTGGTATCTCCTGCTTCAAAATTATTCAAGCATGAAACTAGAACAGGAGAAAAGGAGAACAGAAATTGCCTAGTTATTGCTATATCTTCCTCTCACAATGTCTGTGAGAGGAATAGGGTGTGGATTCTTAGAAATTATTCAGTCTCTGATTCACTGGGTTCTTCTCCCCTCTTCACAAAACGTGAAAATGCAGTTCATTATCCTAGGTTATTAGGTTCAAGTCTACCACCTGCTCAGTTATTTCAGCTTTAAAAACTAAAAAAAGAGCAGTCTCATTTTGTTTTCTTCAGAATGAAAGCCTTGCAAAGATTTTTTTAAGGAACCATTTGTTCAGGTAAAATTTATGATGAAATACCAGATTGTCTGGGGGTGTCTGTAAATCACAGGAATCTTACACTAAAGGGATAGAAAATATGAAATGTTTGGTGGGGATAGAGAAAAAAGAAGAAAAAGCTGTGAAATTTTGATCAGCCAAGAGAACATTTTCTTCATACACATTTTGGGGTTCTTTAACAAAACCTATTTGTATCATTGAAAGTAGTATATTTCAAAAAAAGGCTCAAATGTTAACTGGAAAATATTCCGTGAGTTTCTTCAGAGAAATCCCAAGCAATTAGAAGGACACAGAGAAAGGAGGACCATAGTTTGAGGGAAGTCTGGGTAGCTCCAGCACCTTTCTTCTTCAAAAGCAGTAATCTGTTGGGGTCAGTCCTAGTGCCAGCCTCTGAAGCAGAAACAACAGGAAGAAAACTTGTATTGTGGAGTTTTTAGTTTTTCCAGACTTCCTGACAGGCCGTGAAGAGGAAGATAAACAGAAGTATATAATAAGAGCAAAGATAGCTTATCAAGTGAGAATCATGTTTGTCTCTGCAATAGGAAAATCTGTCTTTTTCTCTCTTTTGAGGACACTACTGCACTTCTGTTCCCCCCCTCCAAATGAAATGTCTCCTTAAGACACCTCCTTATGTTTGCAATCATCCTGATCAAGCCTAAACAATGATGTCTGATGGAGTGGTTGAGAGTGAGTTTGTAGAAAGTTCATGTTGTGGAGGCATAAAATGGGCACAGCCTGCTTAGAGACCACTCTTGGAGATGCCAGACAAACAGCATAAATAGCATGAACTATTCTGAAAATCTGGAACTCTCCACCTGTGTGGCTCTGCTGCAGATGACCAGGCAAGAGGAACTGCAAGACAAACTTCATCTTTTATCTGAGACCCCTTTCCTCCCTCGAAGACAGATCAGGAGAGCAAATGCTTACCACAGAAGAGGAAAAACATAATGCTGTAGTTAGTATGGCTCCTGAAGTGAAAACAGGCATTGCAGTAAGCTCATAAAGAGGGTGAAATGCTTGTGGGGGCAGCTGTCTTCTGTCCTGCTAATTCACATCTTTACAGGGTACATTGTAGTCTCCTTAAATATACAAATTACTGTCAGATGTACTTGTCTGATCAGAGACTGCACAATCCAGACAGACATTGCAGGATTATGGGAGCAGAATGGTGCAATTTATAGACTAAAATATCCTGAAAGGAGATGTAGAAAATTCATTTAATAACTTAGCCTTGGAGGTTTATACTGCTTCTAGTGGTTTCAGTTTGCTTACCTAACCTCTTGAGGAAAATAAACTAAGTTTCCAGTGATCTTTGCCAGTTAAATTTGATAAAAGTTTTAGAACAAGCTGGTTTCAAATGCTGTCTCCAGTGAACTGGACATGAACACGCATGATTGTTTCATTAATATTTTCTACATGAAAAATGTTTAGATTCAAAAAGTTATTGCTTCTTGGGTGTCACAAACTGTACTAAAAATTTTTTTTCAGTTGCCTTGTAAGTGGTCAACACATTATTTACAAACTGGTCTAGTCTGCAGTCAAAATTTTACCCTGTTTTGGAAAGGATATCTCTGAAATTAATTATTCTGAGCTGAAATAGTGTGCAACAGTGCAATCTCTTTTTTCTCTGATTGATCAAATCTGTGTGCTGTCAGCTTGCTAGGATATCAGTCGACTTCATTTCATCTCTCATTCGTCACGACATCTCTTTAGATGGTTGTGTTGTGGACAGAAACCAACTGAGCCTTAGATTCCCTGGAGAGGTATGGTTCTGGATGGGGATTAAGCCGCACTTGCTTTTCAGCAATTTCTGACCAAGGAGAGTTTGAAAGCAGGCTGTTAGTCTCTTTTCTCTGCAATGACTCCATTTCTTTGTACCATATGGTTATATTTATGTGCTCTATTGAGTGAGACCTTTAACAGCTTTTAAGTCAAGGATGGTGTCAGTGCCAGGGAAAGAGCAGTTTTCTAGTCAAGCAACAGGGCTGAGCTTGATTTTGGAGAAACGGTGTTTTTTCTAAATGCCACTTTCAATCCTTAAAATCTTTTCATTCAAAAACTGCTGAGCCTAAATTTACAAATAGGTGATGATTACAGTAGTTAGCATTGAGTAGGTGAACTTTTTCTTAGTTAATATATAGACAAATTGCCTTTCCTCTGTGCTGGATTCACCAGTATTAAGGCAAGATCAAATAGAAGTTAACTGAAATAAGTATTCCACCTTCTAATCTCACAATTGTTATTTTCTAAATCAAATAAAAATATGAATGAGGTACTTAGCCTAATTTTCCCCAAGATCAGAAATTCTCAAATATTTTAATTTCTCAAGTCTTGAAATTATGGGTAGCCTGCTACCTTCAGTCATTTCCTGAGATGAAAGAAGAATTCGCTTTTTCACAGGCTGCTGTGGTGGGTGTTAGCATCACAACAGCTGAGGACCAGGTGGCTGTTCAGCAGGCTTCCTTAGGAAGGTGTGGTTTTTCAGAAAGTCTGAAAATCAAACAAAATCTTGCTAGTAATAAAAAAAAAAAAGAACCTCTTGCCAAGCTGTAAGTAGTCTTCTCCAAAGTTAAACAAGTAACTTTGTTATTAAGGAAATTATGACTAAATAGCAAGCACTTCATTATCACAGTCTCTGCTAGTGCTTCAGAGATAGTCACAGAGTGTTTACACACACTGATAAGACTGTTGGATCTGCTGAAAAATAGCATGTTAAGTAGTAACTCAGTTGAAAAACATGATTTCAATTTATTGATTCCAGTCAAATAAAAGCTATGTGGTTCATAGTGGAAATGCAAACACAGTGGCACACCCCAGGAATTCATGGAGAGTTAGATCCAAATGCTTACACAGGTTAGTAGCTGCCTACAGTAGGCTAGATGATGACCCTTCATTCTGTAATAATCCTGGTAACTCATCTACACAATAATTCTTGAAAGCTGACGTGAAAGGTGCTGCTTGGATTTTTCAAACTTTTTGGGCAGTTGAGCTATACATCAAGACCTTGGCCTGCTGCAGGAGGAGGGGAGTTTGTGCCTCTGCTCAGTGACAAAAATCTGATGAAAGAACCAGCTTTGTTATTTTATAGCAAGAGCAAAGACAAATCTTTCATATGCTTCCTTCCCTTTACACCTCCTTTCCTATGCTTGGTTCTGCTTTGAGTCTTAATGGAGTACAGCACGTGTCTTATATCTTGTAACAAATCTACAGCTGCTTCAAAAAGGCCTTAAAATACTTTTTGCCATTTTATGCCTAATTTACATTTCTAAAAAATGCTTTTTAATCCTTTCAGAGAACAAATACTTTTAAAAAATGTATGCTTCCTAAATGTAACATTAGGATGTATATGTTTCCTAAATATAATACCCTCATTTTTCTCCTACACATGGAATTTATTGTATCATCAGATCTGGCTAAAATTTACAGTTACCCATAAAGTTATTTTGATATATTTGAATTTTTTTTCATTGCATTGTGGGATAGAAAATGTGTTTATGGTTTTGTCCTATGAATATTTTCACAGGAATTTAATCAATAAAGATTTTAACCAAGAAAGTTTGCAGTTCTTTTTTGACAGTCATCTCTCCAAATGCTTGATCATTTTGGCAAAAATAATTTTTCCTCCAGATAAATTTCCCTTTCAAAGCTCATATAGCTGCTGCTTACTCAGACAAACCAGTCCTGAGAATCATTTCATTTCATGTGCATGAGAATTCATATACATTTTCCCAACATGAATTTAAGTGCAGTCTTGCTGTGAAAGATTATTGTTTATATGCCTTTTTTAAAAAGCAAAATGTAGCAAGTGCCCTGGGCTTCATTTGTCGTTTAGTTGACATTGAATTTTTTTTTTATTTTCTCAGCCCTTTTTATGTAGACGTAGTTTCTGTTCTAAAATTAGACAGTGGAATGTTTTACATGGCATTTATGCTACAATCTGAAGGATAAAATCAAAGGAAAGAAAGCTGTATAGCCCGTCTCAAATCCAGAATGTTGTAATAGCTGTTATTAAGGAAATGCATGCAGAAACGGTCCAAACAAGATTGCTCCCTGCCATCAGAAAGGCATATTCTTTAGCATGAACAGGATTATTCCATAAGATTTTAAATCAGGATAAGACCATGTATTACAGTTGTGATTAAAACAAAAAGATACAAGTTCATTGCTTGAGAATCCTTATACGTATGTAAAACACACATCTTAAATATTATAATTTGGACTGTTATTTCTGTCTCCGTTACTCACATGGGTGGGCATTTATTCCACAGGACTCAAAATCAATAGGACCAGCTGTATAATATTTTTTTAGTTGTGCTGTTGCCAGGATGCATATAAATATTTTATTCTGCTCAAAGCTTGGGGAAGGAGACGGAAGTAATAAGGCAATTTTGAGAGGGGTTATTTAGTTTATCAGTGACTCCAATCTTGGAAACTTCCTTTTCATAACCAAAGATGGGAAATTCCTAGCTTTTTATTGGCTGAACTTGCAAAAAATCGTAGAGGAGCAGTCAGGTTGCAATGCCACTTCACAAGCTGGCTTTGAAGAACAGGGAACAAAGAAAGAGCTGTCTATGGGGCTCTTTATACCTTTGAAGCATGTGCCCTGGGTTTTATTCATTTTCTAACTATGGCTGCTCCTTTGAGTATTTCTTTAAAATATATAAATAAAAATATGTCTCAAGAAAAATGGTGCAGGCTTCATCTGAGACAGTGCTGCTCCTGACAATGTCTGCTTTGCCTTCAGCCCGGTTTGCTCTGCTGGTTTTGTTTTTATTTGCTATGATCAATACTTGCACAGTACTCCAGGACACGCCATTTTTTTCGGAGATGTAGACATTTAAAATAGCCAATTTGATCTGAAGCTTGAGCTAGATTTGGGGTTAGATTAGGGGTATCCTTCAGTGAACCAACACGGGAACAAAAAGAGAAGCTAAGGAAGGTTGACGTGACCTACTGGCAAGGGGGGAAGAGCACATGGCTTTTAGGATAAATGGTGTGATCACTCTATGTGGCTGGTTGTCACATGTGGCACTGATCCCATATTTTCTGTCTGTCTGAGGCAGGCCCTCACCTGCCTGTCCTTTCTTCTTCTCTGAGTTTCCCAGGTAGTTTCATCCAAGTCTGAGAGAGGGATAAAGGTGTCAAATATATTAAGTTCTGGAAGTAATCCTGAAAATTATCGGTCATGTAAAGGAAGAAAATCCTATAACTGCATCTGCATGAGGAAGGGTGATGCTGAGCCCTTACTGGAACAGTCAGACACCAAGCTGTGCAACAGGAGGCCTCATCTATCCTGCAAGGAATTTCTGTTATCCATATGATGGGGACTCATGGCTTGTCCTCATAAAAAACATTCAAGGGCATGCTTGTCTTCTGTCTTGATTCTCCCAAATCATTGCATCATGCTGTATTTGACTTGCAGCTTTCCAGCCATTTTTTGTGAATTACTGTTAGTTTATGTGGACACTGCACACTTTACCAAAGACAGCTGAAAAACTAGCCAGGGAGACTCTCTCTTTCACCTGTTAAATTATCAACAGCAGTGCCAGTGCCTCCTTACTCTTCCATCATCTCATACCTGATATTAATTCTTTGCTTGCTCGACAGTAAGTGCCAAACACCATATTTCTGTATTCTTGCATGTATCGGAATTGCTCATTTCTTTCAAGATCTTTTTTATCATGCTGTATTAGTAGAAGAGCATGTTTTCACATTAGTTGAGCTGAGAAAACTGATCTTACAGTCTGCAAGATGAATGGAAATATTGCATCACCTAAAAGTGATGTACTGTGAAGTTACATCCTTCACCCTTAAAAAAAAAAAAAAGGTATCAACTTTGTATAATAAAGATGTTTCATTTAGATACCAGGATCCAGGGGAGAGAGGTTTAGACCTTCTCTTTTTTGGAAAACTTAAAACATTATTGAATAACAGATAAGATTTTTAACTGTTCTGGAAAAAGAAAAAATCATAAAACTCGGCGTGCATTTGTCCATTTTTTCAGCTGAATCAAAGCTGCTTTTTGTAGTGAGCAAACATTTTCTTTGCAAATTTGAACCAGTTGTATTCAGAGCTTCATTCCCTATGAGTGCAGTGCCTTGATGGCATGGTATAGCAAGGCAAACCACTTGCTGTCATTACTGGGAATGATAGCGCATGGGAGCTCAACCCTGGTGGTAAGTTAGTGAAGGGAGGAGTGGTGCCCCAATGCACCAGACCCTGGATATCTCTCCTAGCCAGCCATGGGGAGGTCTCAGATAAGCCTGTCATCCTGACAGGGCAAATCAGTGCTGAAAAGGCTTTGCACTCTGTGGGGCTCGGTCTGCTTGATAGGACAGAGCTGCCTCCTGATAAGCAGAAGTGCTCTGCTCCCTTTGACTCCCCCAGGCCATTCTGTGTCTCATGGCCCTGGGGTGGGCCACCAGCAGGCCTGATCACACAATGGTGCTCATTTTGACAATATTTTAGATTGAAGTGGCTAGGCTGATGTGCTCCCTGCTCCTGATGCAGGAGGAGTGTTGTAGTACATTCATTTTATTGATTGTCAGTTATTCATATCAAAACTAAGCACTTTTGTCGTAATAAAACTACACCTCTGTTGGCATGAGAAGGAGAGGGGACTGTATCATATTTTCAGTGCCAATTTTGTTCAAGTGACACATTTTCTGTGTTGCCAAAACACTGTTCAATGCCAATACACTTCTGCTACTCAGTTCCCACTCAAGGTTATACCTGTTTAACTGGAAAAGCAGATCTTAAAACTGTGTCTTAATGTCTACGACTTGTGAAATATCTCACAAGAAGCAGGAGTAATTAAACTGCAGGTTTGAAAGGTTTGATTGCATGATTTCAGTAGAGAACATGAATTTGTAATTGTGTCTGTAAACACAAGAGTAGTGAAAGATGCAGACTTCTACACATCATCCGTTTGATGTTTGCCAATATTAAGAATACTTTACATGTCTTGAAGTGGGGTACATTTCATTTCAAAAGGGCCTGATTAAGGTGATCGCTTTGACTTTTTTTCTCAAACTGTTATCATGATTGTGAATTATTTTCTAGGATTTTGAACAGAAGGATTCCCAAAGGGAAGACAAATTAGTTGATGATGCTGCAAGAGAGGCTTTGCAGTCCTCCTCTTTTGAAGTTCCTAATGATGTGAGTTTCTCAGTATTTCAGTCCTGACTGCTGCTCACCCCATTCATTTAAAAGTTATGTAGATTGAAAATTATCCCTAGGCTTTTTTTCCTTTGTGCTTGCTCCCAAGAACTGTGACCAGATGCAAACATGATGATGTGCCTGTGCATGCCACTGTTGCTAAACTGTAAGCAATGCAAGAGAAAAGGCTGATTTAGAAAATAAACCCAAGGTGCTTGATGAGTGAAATGTCAAGTAGATTCATGTCTGGCAAAGGAGTCTTCCTTGTCCATCATCATCCAATCAATGACACTTGAACCTGGGTTGACCAGGTCACCACACCACCTCTGCTCAAAGCAGGGGGAAATTTATAGGTCACCTTTTTGAATGACAATTAGTACAAGAAGATATGGTAATCCTGCTGCCTTTCAAAGCATTATTGTTTTACCATGCAAAAGTCTCAGTGTACCATGCACAGCAGTACCTGCTCTCTGTGTTCTTTACATGAGGAGAAACAAAAGACCTTTAGGAAACTGTCTCCCTAGTGGCTCTTGTCTGATTAGAAAGTCCTCAGGGGATTAGCAGTATGAATTTCACAGCTTGTCCCCCCAGTCCCTCCCACCCCTCTGCATTAAGGTTAGAAGGATGTGCTTAGATCAAATCAGAAGGAGATTAAAGGAAAAGAAACCCCAAAGCAATTCTCTTTTGCATTTGAATGAATATTTGTAGTCAATAGTCATTTACCACTGCTTTTAAAATATCCTTGAGTTTCAGTGAAACAAAGTTCAAATACTGCCATAAGACAGTAATATCTTATACCTTCATTTTAGATTGGTTATATCATTTACAGTTAATTTGTTATACTTGTACATATTTGCTGTTGAATGTAATCCTTCAATTTGCTCAAGAGATTTCATCAAGTCCCCAAGAAGATCAAAAGCTTTAAAGGTTTTGTTTGCATTTCCATGTAAGACCTACTACTTTCTTGCTGCAGAATAGCCTAGAGAGCATTCTTTAAACCCATGTTAACTGCCAACAGACAGAGCCTGCAGGGGACATCTTTGAGGTGAGCACGATCAAACAGAAAAAAATTTTAACCTTTTGTACAACAAAATGAGGAAAAAAATCCAATTTCCTATGAAGCCCTCGCTACACTGCCTGTGAAACCTATCTCACCAAAGATGGTCTTTAAAGGGGTGAATGATGCACATGGGTTTCCTTAGCAAGGACTTGTAAAGGATCTTTCAAAAAGCACAATGTGGAACTAAAGGGAAAGAGATATGAAAATGCTGTTCTAAGGTATATAGTTTTTTATATCTGAATCTGTTACCAAATTGATGTAGTAAGAGCTGGTCTCTACACTACTGTCATTATGTTAAGTAATATCATAAGTCAAACCACTGATTCTTCACAAAGGAAAAAATAATCCCACCTAATGCAAGCAGGGAGAGTCATGGCTGCAAGACTGACATGCAAGGGAAACCACACTGGATTAATTTTTGCTCTTTTTTACAGATGGATAATGTTATTCTCTGGCTGGGTACAAATGAAAACCAAACTTAATTCGGCACACTTTAGAACTTAAATAACCAGAGGGTGAAAAAGTAAAATGGAAGTGTAGATAATGAAGCAGAAGGTGCTCTGAGAGTGGATTTGGTTTTTCCGAGTGCTTGGCTTTCCATGTAGGCACTAGGTAAATTTGACATTTTTCAGTGGGAACCGCTCAGTTGGAAGCACAGTGGCTGATCCAGGCTTCCTCTCTCTCTTTGTGTATTTTGTTATGGGAGAAATCCATGATTAAAGGAAACCTGTGGCAACAATGCATGCAAATAGAAAGCCATTGTTCACGGCAGCCTTCCTAACTTGGATGTGTGAAGTCAGTGGCTTAAGTGCTTCACTCTATCCTGGCCTGAGCATGGAGCCCAATGTGAAAAGCAAAAGTGAAGCAATGGTGCAGGGAGTGTTTAAAATAGAAGCTCACATGTGGCACTGTATCTGACTGACCGGAGTCAGCTTGAGACATCTGAGAGACTGGGGAAATGGAGAAGTCCCTATTTCTCCCACAGCTACCATGGAGACTGGCACAACTCCCTAACCTGCAGTGTAATTGCACGAACATTTTCCCTGGCAGGAGAACCAACTGATCTGCAGCTTTCTCCCTCCCCTCTCCCTCTCAGAGGTCACGGGTCTCTGAGTGATGCTGGTTTAGGGGTTTTTGATATCGTGCCCTAAGGTGGATCAGTGCAATGACTGAAAGAGCTTGCTGTTTTCTCTGATTTTCTTTTTTAATAGTGCTTTTGGAGGTATTTAATCTAAAACAACTCGGCGGTTGACCATATAGCACAACTGCACTAATGGCTGCCCTTAAGCAACCTCTGCAGTGATGACCAGAGACACAAAGGAGGAAATATTCAACAAGACTGGAACTCTTCAAACCACCTTTGCTGCCAGAAAAACATGCTCCCGTTTTACATTCCTTAACTTAGGGCTCGCCTCTTACCCCGGCTCTGCTGCAAACAGGGATCTGCCTACAAATAACAGCAGCAGTATGGCTTCCAGCAAGTGTGCGGGTCAGATAGGAACCACAGCCCAGCAAACAAGTGCAATCAATGCAGATTAATGATGCCTGCTTTCATTCATGTCTAGGTATTTCATTGATGTAGCTGATAGCCAATCTTTCTTGCTTTTATTTATGCAAGCCACATTTATTTGGTTAGCTTTTGGTTGATTGATTTTGTACTTCTGCTTGTTTGGGTTTTGTTAGGCTTATTTCATTTCATGACAATATAGCTGATTTATTTCTGACAACAGTAGCAATTTAATGCAAAACACTATTGAAAGCTTCATATAACTTATGTTTTTAATTTCTGCAAATACCACCTAGATGCTGTAGGCAAAGACACTATATAAATCTTTAAGTTAAATAAATATTTACTGTACAAATGACTTGTGTTAATGAATATTGCAGAAGAAGAAGAGCACATAGATTCACCAGGAAAGAACTGCACAGAATAAAACATTTTCCTTGGGTGAGGGCAGATTTGACACACGTTCAGACTCCCCATGGTTTTATTTGCTCTATTAAAGCCAGCTGTGTAGTGGTGCTCACTGGCGCTGTGTATGGGTGATGGCAGGACGGGTGATCAGTGCAAAGGGTCGAGTTCACACCTTAAATGGAGACATACAGAATACAGCATGGAAGGAAACAGTGGGTAAAGTCCCTCAGCAAAAACAATACAAAGACGGGCAGTTTTACAAAATGTTGAAATATAAGACCAAAGTTGCAGATCTGCTTTCTTCATGAGTGTTCCTGTTCACCACCAGTCTGTTGTCTGCAGTTTTTATACCTCATTCTGCTCTGCGGTAACTTAAAACCTTCCAGAATTCAAGAGGAAAACTGATTGATGTATCTCTTCTTTCATCTTCATCACAAAAATGAAAAAAAAAAAGTCCAAATTACTGGGTCTTGTTTTCATTGGTCTTGTTTCATAACTTACAGTCTGTGTGGCCAGTACTATTAAAAAACCCCATTGTTCCACTATCTTTATTTAAATTCTTTGTGCGACTTTTGTTACATGGTTTATTTTCTCTTTCATTCAATTGCTTGACCTACTAACAGTAATACACCTGAGTTTATGCAAATTATCACTACTTTGAATTTTATTGCTTTACTTTATATCCCCTCAATTTATCTGAATTTCTTCACTTCCTTGGTACATCCTTCCCCCTAATTTAAGAGGTGAATAAAATGTTAACTCTATGGTTCTTTGCTGAGCCCTTTTATGTGGTTTGAACTTTGAACAACGAGCAACAAAAAAACTGAGACATTTTTGTTACGTGTACCATTCTCATATATGTGCCCCTGGGGCTTTTTTTGGTTGCTTGGTTGGTTGGGGTTTTTTTGCAATGCTTGAAGATATAGCAGGGTGGCTAAATTATTTTAAATTAATCACTATAGTTTGAAGTCATCTCATGGTCAGTAGAATTGTACAGTTCATTATTTAGTCTGGCAACACTCAGAAACTATATTCCTTTTTTTTAGTTGTACATGAAAGACTCAAAATGAAAGATCGTTCAATAACAATGCAGGTTGTAAGGTGCAAGGATTTTCATCTTTGAGAGCATTTCATGAGGTCTGTGTTCCAAGACCTTGCATTTCTGTTCTTAATTTAGTGGAACAAACAATGATAAAGTATTTGTGAAATCAGAGGGAGTCTAATCAGCAGTAGTAGTTCAAAGTATTCCCTGCCACTGTCTCAGACTGGAAGCTGGCTGTTGGGTAGGTGGTGAAATATCCCTTGGATAAAATTCAGCCTGTATCTGCATCTTTGATGTAGAACTTTTATGACTCCTGTGATGCTGAGTAACAAGCTCGATTTGCATTCCAAGGCACTCAGCCCTGTTGCTGATATCTCGAGTAGGAGTTCAAGCCCCATTGAAGGAATCTCACTTAACATCGGTGTGAGCTTTAACATGCATTCCTTTTTCCTGTTGACCTGCTCTTGGGGGTTAAAGTTGAGTAGCTGAACTTTAGCTGCTGCCTAGATATGTGCTGAGTGTTTGATACATATTGTCATCGTAGGTCCATAAGGAACAGTTGTGTGCATTGTCTCTGAGTTTTTTACACATGTTTTCTGATAAGTTATTGAGAATGCAAACACTTTTCAAAGCTCCTTTACCAGATACTAGTTGTAAAGGGTAAGTAATACTTGAGGCAAGGCTGAAGAACCATTTCCTGAAACTTTAGGAAGCACAAATATCCCTTACATCTTTCCATTTTAAAAGTCAGGGTTCACAATTATGATTTATAATTTTAAACTATGTAACAGATTTTTAAATTTATCTTCTGCACTACTTGGATTACAATGGCTAAGATCAAAGGAATTTTCCACTCCTTCAGATGTGTCAGTCCTGAGAGTGACTTAGTATTAGTACAAAACACAGTTTACTGCTAAAGAGTCAAGCCAGTCAATTAACTACAGCAGTAGCACCCTGCAGTCCTGACCAGCACTGGTTATGTTGTTCTACAAATCCATTGTGACATCCAGCCTTGCAGCGTTTCCAGCTATATTGACAAAATGTACAAAAGGACTGAGACACACAAATAATACCTGGTATAAAATTCATATCAGGTGAAAGCTCCTTATGAAG
The DNA here is from genome assembly GCF_009819655.1 of Sylvia atricapilla. Classification (NCBI taxonomy): domain Eukaryota; kingdom Metazoa; phylum Chordata; class Aves; order Passeriformes; family Sylviidae; genus Sylvia; species Sylvia atricapilla. The sequence goes on from NC_089140.1 coordinate 33,703,914, forward strand.
TGTGAAGAGAGAGAATATTTTGATGGTGACAGAGGCAGGAAAAAAGGAAATAAGAAGATATTACTTTGCTACAACTATGTCCCACTTAGAACCAAACACTTAAAAGGGATGAATCCTTACTGTCTACTATATCCCAGGCAGTCAGCCTTCCTGGCAAATCATAAGTGAAGCAATAACACCTTGTATTAGAACTGGTACAAGGATTTAAAGACTTGATTAAATAATAACAGATATTTTCAAAAATCTTGGGAAAGCCAGGCCAAATTTCCTGAAAATCAATAAGAACTCAGTGAAGATCCCAGAACAGGGAACCAGCACAGCAACTTGTTAAATTAGCTGCCTTCATATTTGACCTCTTAACATTTATTACTTACAGTGACGCCCACAGTTACTGAAGTTACTAATTACTACTACTTCATCTCCCAGACCAGCTGAATCTTGGATGTTAGGAAGGGACTTGTTGATGCTGCTCCTCCCAACTCTTGCCCTGGGAACAAAAGAGAAGAATAGAGACAAGAATTGTCTGTATCAGAACAACTGAGAAAGTAGTAGTATCATGAACAATAGATGGAAACGAAGATGCAGGAAACCTCAATGTATTTTGTAGGCAGATAAATCTCAAAAGATGGGCAAAATGGGGAGAGAGAGAGAACAAGCAGTCATGCTCTCAAGTGTGCCCACGCCCATCAATAAAGTTCTCTGCAGACTGATGAAATACCACAGAGAAGGCCTGTCCATCTGAGCACTACAAAGAGATCCAGGCCCTGTCTTGAAGAAATTTATGCCTGTAGTGATATAAGGCTACGCCACCATTCAGTGTCTCCCAGAACTCAGTTGATGTAATTAGGTTTTTTCTAGATGTGCAGCAATCATGCTTGAAGTGCAGTGTTTTGTTTGAACCATTGCTGCTTATACAGAGGGGGGAAATCTTACTCTGTGTTAAGTGGTAGAGCACATATAAACCTGAAAGGAAGTGGAACTTCCCTGAATGTTATTCTCCCTTCTGCCAAGAACATTTTCTTGAGTTGCTGAGCTTCCTGCCTCCTTTCTGAGACAGATCCATTTTCATTTAGACTAGTCTTCCACTGGTCTGACTTAAATGGCTTCAGCAGTTATACTGTAGTGGTACTACACAAGAGCAGAGAATTTAGCTCTGTGATCTCAGTATCTGGTGAAATCATTTAGCTCTTTTCATGCAGAGTCCACTATAAGGAAGAGCTGGAGTATCAGGGGAGGGTGGGTTTGATGGTTTTTTCTCCCCATCAAGACCCTTCTTCTGCCCATGCCTTGGATGTAATAAATTTATTCAAGGTAATGAAATGTTAAGTATGAAATCTGGTGAGCTTGTCTTTTGGTTCTGATTGGTTAGATAAAACATGTAGCCGAGGAGAGGCTAGAAATGGTGTTGGAGTATCAGCTCTTTATTCTCCAGACTTAAACCTGAATTCATTATGATCTGTGCAATTATATTTCTTACTTTTGTCCCAACACTAGGGAAGAAAATTCAGACCCCATAAAGCCTATGGCAAGACATTATTAATTTCACAGCTAATGGTTTTTTCTTTTGTTTCTAATTATTAGTCAAACAACTGATGGAAATATTTTTTGTAATTCTTTCTTCTTATCCCTTTAGATACACACATATTGCCTCATCCCTCATCACTTAACATAGCACAGAATGTATGTAAGCATGAAAATGTATTTTTTTGAGCTTACAGACAAAACAAGATTAGTGAGCAGAAACACAAGTATTCATTCAATTTTCCATTCTGGTATTTACAGAAATCCATGAGTTCAACTAGCTTAAAGACACAGACAAAAAAAGAAATCTAGGAGGTATGCTATGAATATGTTAACATCAAGTAACAATGGTGGAATTGGGTCTTCTCCTTTGAGTTTCAGGTGGATGATGGATGATTCTCTTACTGTATTTCCAAGTTAATTTTGAATGTTCTTCTAGTCTTTGAAATAAGGAACTACATCTATTGCTTGTACTTTTGATCATTAAAGGCCTATAATGTAGAGTCTTATTCTATCCTCTTGCCTGTAAAAGAGCTTTTCCAAGCCAGACACTGAAGACTTCAACATATCTAGAAAGATATGGCAGCTTTTATGCTAAAAGAGGTATAAATCTTTCAACTCTGAGCATGCTTGTTTATTGATGTCCAGCTGTAGCCATTTTGCTTCAAATTTATCGATACAACCCAGCTAAGTTACTCATTTATTACCTTTGGCAATCAAAAACACAGTAAAATCAATTTGTAGGGTCATCCATCTGTGATTCTCCCTGTTGCAAAGTTTTTGTGAGATTGTTGCCATTCTTCTACTGTCTACTTCTGTTGTGATGGTAACTATAAACCAAAATTATGTTATGCCTGGACAAAGAATATGGAACAATAGGACTCCAGTTCATCAAAGAGCTCATATACACCACAGTATTCTAAATAATATTTTCTGATTTGTTTTTTACCGACAAATGAAACTTTACAGCTACTTACACCAGGATTTTGAAAGGCCTTTGTAAAATCTAAACACATGTATCTTTCTTAAAGCTCCACCTGAATTTGAATAGGTTTACTGTTAATCTAATTGCTACGCCTCATTTTCTTCAATTCAACCTCTTGAATTTTTTCAATAAATACCTAAACATGATGAAAACAGGTCTGGTTTTAGTAACCTTGTGTAGACATTTTAAAAGTAGTCCAAAAACCTCCAGAGGCCAGTGGACAAGAGAATGACATCCACTTGTCTAATACAGCCCTTTCCAAACAGTGTAATAGTCACAAATCTTCTAGACTGTGAGTATGCTAGTTTAGTCTTGGGTATAGATAATAATGAAATTGTTGACTTTCATAGAGGTACATGTAATTTTATTTCTTGCAAATATTATTTCATGCCTTTGACTGAAATTGCGCATGCAAATGCAATGGCAACATCCTTTTAATTACATGGTGGGTTGTATCAATCAAATTGGCTTTGGCACAGACTACAAGGGCTCCTAAAATGCAACAAATATACCTATAATCCAAGAGAAAATCCTTCTAAAATCTCCTACAAAACACAACCCTGAGCAGTAATAGCTTGAGAAAGGATTAGAAGAATATAATGGAATGACTAGGGTTTGTTATCCCAGTGTAGTCATAAGAACACCTGCAAATTCTGCACATGCTTTCTAGTAGCTTCAGGCAGCCATTACAAAAACATCTGTATGGATCAGTGTTCTTGAGACAACAGTCAGGGAACAAGACCATACTGGGGACGGTGTAACAATTTATCAGTAACATTAACAGATGTCCAGGGCTGGGAACCTACCCAGCAGTGTGCACACGTCTAGCAATACATCATCTTTAAAAGCTCACCCAGAGGTAAAGCAAGACAATTCCATCAGGAATTCAGTATTGTCCAGTGAGGTGCTACATTACTGAGTTCTAGTTTGAGGTTCATTGCAGAGGCAAAATGCAGTTTCTTTTGCTTGCTGTCCACTTTAAGATGTTATTAAATCTACCTATCTTATTAAGTCTACATATTCAACCCATACAAGCACAATTTCTATCCATAATAAAAGCTTGTCTATCATCTAAAACAATTTCAAACTGAAGAGCTTTAGTCTTCATAGCATTTCTTTGAAAGAATTTCATAGACAGGGATTATTTTAGTGTCTAATTTTTCTTAACATCTGCTTACTAATTTTATAGTGCTGCTTGCCTCAGTTAATACCATTTTTTTATCATTGGCCAAGGTAGTTGTGAATCCATCAACAGAGGACAGACTGTACAGTTATGCCCTAAAAGAAAGCTTTAAAATAGTGGGATTATATTATGCAAATAATTAAAAAATATTTTTAAGCCGGCATTACTTCAGTATTTAGATATTGGCTAAAGCAGCTTTAATATGCAAGACAGGATGTTAGGTGCTTAGCTGATCCAAATGCCAGTCTATAGATTTGAAAGACTAAAGATCACATCACTGGGAGGTTGACAGAAGTGACACTTTGCAAAGTGCCAATGATTTATGCCAATGTCTTGCTTGATGATACTGTTATAGACAGCACTGTCATTACAAAGTCCCTAACGACTTCAGTCTACATTTATGGTGCACAAATTATAGGTGAGCCCAAAGATCGAAACCTTCCTGACTTTTAGATTTCAATGACCAAGTAATTCTCACTAGGTTCACTTCTTGTGTGTTGCCTGATACTTTGCACTCCCTTTTTGTTTCAGCATCATAATTAGATTGCAGTAACAAGGACAAAATACAGGTTCATTCTATGTTACCAAACCTTTTTTAGCTTTATCTCACTAACACCACGCAAAATGCACTAAGCTTTATACTCCAGGAGCAAGCCACAATACAGTTCTGGCTCCTTCATCAACAGAAATGCTGCAGCCAGTTCTGCAAGGTGTCACATACCTCATGCAAGCTGCTTGGGTTCTCTGGCTCCCAGTTATGTCCCCAGTGCTGAGGAAAATCTGTTCTCCAGATCATGAAAACTACACTTCCTTCTAAAGAGCATCTCTTGGTTTGAATGCTAGAGTAAGCTTTCCATGCTGTTACAGCCTGACCACCTATGATCCTGTGATGTGTATAATGCTCTGAAGATGTACATTTAAAAAGCTATTCCCATGCAACATTATCCCCCTTTAGCCACGACCAAAATGATTGCTGGTACGGAAGCAAATTACAACCCATTTGTGTGGTTTACTCTCCCCTGTAATTCAGTTACCTAAACAAGAAGGAAATCAGGGACTCAACTTTATCAGGCATTAAGGTAACACTGACACTATCAGAGGTAACACTGACACTCTCAGACGATATCAGTTTAAACCAAGAGAAAAAGTAGTTTCTCGTAGGTATTTAAAATAAAGTAATAAACCTTCCTGGGCCAGTATATCTGCTCTAACACACTGACAAAGCCTGCCAAAAAAAAGAGAAGGAACATTTAGGACTTTTGATAAGTCTGAATAAGGTGGGATGGTAGGACATGGAGGGAAGCTGCAGAAGCAGAAAGTTATAGCTGGGTAAACTATGAGATTTCACACCTCCCAAACAAAGTTCTCTCTTACTACAAATCAGAGATATAATCTTCCTGAGGAAATAAACATTTTAAAACACTGTACGAAATTCTGCAGGCTATTTTAAAGTAAGTCAATCCTTTCTGTGGTGTCCATCAAGGAACGTGCTTCATTGTCTAAGAGCTGCTGAAGTGCTGAACCAGAACACGCCTGCTGTAGAAGCCATTTAGTCTGAAAATGCTAGAAAGCATCTAATTGCTTCGGTCTTGTGGTTTGTTTTGTAACCACAAATCCTTCAGAAAAATAACAGCTTCATATTACACAATAGGATATATTCATGTCTGAGCTAGAACTTCCTTCAGTTTCTGTCCCACTGCAATTCCCTGCTGGCTCTGAGGACAGAAACACACAAAACCAGACAAGCAAACGTACAAATGATGAATGTCTGGATAGAAACAATGTCCTTCTCAGAAAATTTTTGTGGTGCAGCTGGCAATATTCTGCAAATTGTTCACTCCAACAGCATGTCATTCTAAAGTCAGATTAGAGTTTAACCAGAAAGTTTTCTGTCCAAAAACATATTTTCTTGACAGGCCTGAATAAAGGTTCTATGCATCAAGCTTATTACTATCCATAGTAATGTTAAATAGGGAACGATATGCTTGTTTGGTTTGCAAGAGCAATGAGTTCCCTAGAAGAAGCAATATAAAATCAAGTGCCCTTGTGTCTTTAGATGCTCTTCAAGATAGATAAAAGAATTTGGTCAGGGGAAGATGATCATCAGTTTATAAAGACTGATCTGGCAGACCCTGGGGAAAAAATAACTTCAAAAGTGCTTTGATTCAACAACTGTTCCTTATACAGAACTCCTCATTTTTGACAGGAGTCTCAGTATGTTTCAAGAATGCTGTATTAATATAGCTAATCACATCATTTACATTAAAATATATAAAAAAAAATGTTAAGTAGCTATTCTTGATAGTAAATATATATCCGTTTAATACTGCTATTTAGTAAGATGAATGAGTACTCACAAGAACAACAGTTTGTATTTTTTTTAATTTTTGAAAAATATAAAGTCACCATTTTAAGTTCTTCATTCTCATAGTTTGGTAACTTCATAAAAGGAAGTTCTAGGCAGTTAAGTTAATCTTTGCAAGACTAAAAGCTTAAAAGAAGGCTGAAAAGACCATTGAAGGTCAGAATTTACATATTGATCAAACTGTAAGTTTATACTCTTGTAAACATGTAATTAACTTTGCTGTTATTGAATTTTTGTTCACGACCAATTTTATTAGTCATAGTTTCACCACTGATTTCACTGGACTGAAGCATGAGTGACAGACATCCATAATAAGGTGAAGTGCATGCTAAGATGTTGTGCTTAAAAATAGATATAAATCATCTGAACCATTGTTTATTTTGAAGAAAACACTCTTCATACAAACACAGCTCTTGGCAATAAAAATGAAACCATATTCTGAGAATTATTGATCAGAAATTGAAATAAAGACTTGCATGAAAGCTATACTTCAGAGTTCCGAACCACTGAACCTTTCACTATGTAATTTAATTTTGTAAGTTTACAATCATATATTCATCAATAAAAACAGCTAAACCCTTTTTAAACTCTTGGTTTGCTGACTACTGAATAGCCAGAAGCTGGTCAAACAAATATCCGGGACATTCAGCCCCAAGTGTATTGAAGAGTGATTCCTGTCCAGGCAGAAAGCAAGAGCATGTTGGTGAACACATGTTGATTACATATAAGAATTGCTCTAGGGCAATTGATGAACAACCTGGGATCTGTTCTGATTTGCACATCAGCAGCAGAAATGATCATTTATATTCCTGCTTGATTAGAAAATGCAAGATTTGCTCCCTGAGATGTGAAGAGAATACACAGGGACCAATCAACAGTGTCCTCTCAAAGAACTATTCCTTTGCATACAGTCCCCAAAATTGCACCACAGCCAGGAATGTTACAGTATACAAATGAAGACCTCACATTTTTAATGATAAGGGATAGTAACAATATTCAGTCATAAGCTGCTGATCTCAGTTGTCCTTTGACCTTTGGATGAAGGAAAAACAGAGGCCAAGGTCCTTTCTGGCATCTCTCTGCACTCACAGCCTTCTGCACAACTGAGGTTTCTGTTTCATGTTCCTGCTGGCAAACACATAATGGAACCACATCCTCAGTGAACCTGCATCCTTTTTATGATATCTTATCTGTCCTTTTTAGCTGTCTACCTGGGCAGCCAGAAGCACTATGTTCTTCCTTCTTGGAGATTAATGAAGCCTTTTAAATACTAGGAGAGCTGAGCTTGGGCTTGCTGCAGACTTGCATACCAGGAGCTCACATGCAAGTGTACTGGCACTGCTAGGAATAGAAATCCCACAGACCCATCTGACTCTGATGCCTTTTCCACTTACTTCACCAAGTAAAAAACCTGGATACAAGGAAAAATTCCAGGAATTTGCACATGTGCTCCCATGTCTAAAAGACATATGAAAGAAAGCTAGATTCAGACCTAAACTCATTCAATTACCATATCTTCCAATGAAGCCTGCCCTAACGTGAAAAAATGTTGAAAAATTTAGGATTATTTTTTAGCATTTCAGGAATGACTATCACCAGTCTCATCAGACTGATGTGCCTTCAATACATATTACCTTCAGCCATCATCTCCATGTCAATACAGCCATCAGCAATGAAGGCTTCACTCTGAGAAGGGAATTCCTAACTTCACTTGTTATAGCAATACCCAGAAGCACAATATCATACAACACTCTGGAAAAAAATGACAGGATCATTGACAGTTTAAGCAGAGAAATGTTATGTTTAGTGGCAAAATGTAGCTGGTTGAAATGTGTTTTATTTCTGTTGAAGTTTACACTTCAAGAGAGTGTGCCATTGGATACATGTCTACTGAAAAAAAAAGAATAAAAACATAAAAGCATTGTGGCTATCGTTAGGCAAAGGCAACCAGAAATGGCAATATTGCTCTGCATTCTTCTGATTCTTCTCATCACACTCTCTAGATGCAGAGAGGCAGTGTGTTTAGTTAGACTCCAGTTCCAAGATAAGAGCTATTTGCTTGTGGCTTCAGTGGTGGCAGCAGCAGAAAGCTTCTTGTTGCTTTAGCATTTGTTTTGAACAAATTACTCTGTCCATAAGCCACTGTCAATAAATCTCTTACTTATTTTCTTTGCTACAGAGAAAATGTGACATCAGGTTACATCAAATACCATGTTTACCAGCCATCAAATCTAAGATCACTGTATTTTGTTACTGTCTCAGGCTAAAACCTTTTATTTAAACTCCCCCATACCTAAACACATGGAGCAAGCCAGCAAAATGAGAAGGTGTGGTAAAGAGGACAGTCATGAATGCCTCTTTTCCACACATGTGAGCTCCATCTCATCATCTTTCAGAAGTCAATCAGTATGATAGCTGTGAAAATTACCTGACTGCCCCAGCAATTACTCTGAACAAACCCCTGATAAAAAATAGGCTCCTAATGCAGCATATACTTACCCTCCCATAGTGACCTACCAGCCTAGAGCTGTGTCAACCAGTTTTCTTAACTGCACACTAGCTGTAAGCATTGTATTAGTTATAGCTATAAGGTGTTTAAAGTTATTAAGTAACTATTGTACATTTCATAACTCATCCTGTAACTACAAAGAACCAAGAAACTGAAATTCAGAGCACAGTGTAAGATGACCTTTTGTATGCTAGCTAAATCAATTTTATACTCCTTAGAATTTGACCCACCAAATATAAAGGAGTCCAAGCTGTCAAAAAGAGAAAACTGTATCTAAAAAAAAAAAAAATAAAACAGGCGTGGGGGGGGGCATCTGAACTATGCTTGCAAATAGATAAACAGGTAGTTCAAGAAGTGTCTGTGAGGCTCTAGCAAAGAACTTCCTCTCTTCCAGAAGCTCTCAGGCAGTACTTGGTGCTGGCTCATGATGTGAGAGCATGTCTCAGCTGAAGGATGAGACCCAGTCTAACAAGGTCTTCTCACCCTCTTCAGGAGTGGGAGGAAGGCAGTGGAGGCAGCTGATGGCAGATTGGCATCCAATCTGGAAGGAGCTCGACCTAGTCCAGCAAAACCCTGAAGTTTTCTTGGGTGAGGCTTAGGTGTGTAGATTAATGAGTGGCTGCTGTAATTAATTCCATGCTTCACGTTATATAGCTCACGATCACCTCAGTGATACACACTGCACTCAGGGGATGCTAGAAGGGATCAGGCCTTTCACTTGCCTGGTGGACTGTGCAATACTGGTAAAAATGCAAGGAACCTACCCTTTATTTGTGCCTCCAAGCACAAAAGACCCATCCACAGGGTTGTGCTGTGTCTTCTAGGCTTCCTTTTCTCTTTTCCTTTGTAGTAGAATCAACAATAGGTGGCAGTAGCCAAAGGAGATGGTTTTATTTGAAAGTTCTACGAAGCTGGGAGAAGTAGGATTTTTAGCACTTTATTTTTACAAAATTCAAGACTAAATTCTCTGTTTGGTAACAATCAGGTGACTTCAGAGGAATCAGTAGGCATATCAGAGGGCTAAATCTTGTTCTTAATCATTAAAATATTATGTAAAGGAACATGAATAGAAACAAAGGCAGGAGAGTCTTCACTTCCATATCAATGTTCCAGATACTTTGCATTCATACAGAGCAGAGTTCATGAACTCTCTCTAACCATGTTAACAATCCTCTGGGTTTCTAAAGGAGCAGCAGGGGTTGGAATGAGAAGTCTCCCCATATACATCAATAACATCAGTCTTGACACACTGATGGGATTTCCAGGGGGTTCTTTTCTAACTGTGCCTGCTAAATCCTCTGCATCACTCAGCAGTGGTAGCTCAGTATGCCTCGCAGGGAGAAAAAAGTCTGAAATTTGTAGTTGAAAACAAAATGTGCATCTGTGGCATGTGATTCCTTGTGCAAAAGCAAGTCAGAGCATAGATATTTTAAATGCATTTTTCTCAGTGACTGAAGTTAGTTGGAGTGTCTTAAATGGATATTTTACAGAAATTAAGCACAGCAATATTTTGCACCACACATTTCATATTTCACAGAATATATGTAGATAAAGTTAAATGCATCTTCATTTGAAAATCCAAGAAGTACAGTAGTCTCTACTATATAAAGGAGAAATATGTTATTGATGACAGCTAGCAAGTTGTTAGTTTTGAAGAAGTAAAATAAAATCAGAGTGACAGAACTGTGCCAGACCAAGGATCCACATAGCTCAGTCCAGGCTTGCTCAGTGTCTGGCACTTAATGGTTAGAGAATATTATCAGAACAGGACAAATATATTTTTATTGAGCAAAACTTCTCAGTACCTAGAAATCCATGCTGTAAGGACCCCCTAAAAGCTTACATATTTTTTATGGAATTGTTCTTGATGGTCTTTTATGCATGATTTTTTTCTGATTCTTTTGTGAACACATTTATACTCTTTTGAGTTAGGAGACTGCATTCAGAATGAGATTGTCAGCTGCAGCTGGTGGCATGTTGGAACGCCAGTTTCTATCAAATAAGAATTCACCCTTTAGAAATTCAACATGAATATAAGAACTGCTTCAGCTTCATAAACTTTTTAACTGGCTCATCTTTTAATGTAAGCAGATTTTTATAATGGAAAAATAACTGTATGCTGAAATCTGGCATTTTGATCGCGTTTTCCATAGTGATGCAAATTTCTTTTTTTTAATGAATCTTGAAAAGAACTTTGAAGCTTTTGTATTCTAAATTTTTTAAAAACAGGTAGATTTTGTAGAACTATAAATTGCAAACCAAATTAATATAAAAGAAAATGTTACAAAGTAGCAGTAGTGCTCTCTCTGGTTTAAGTGCTTTGATATTACATCTATGTGCTTCCTAACTCTGTATAAAATCTAGTACTCCTAAAATTGAAAAGTTAGTAACAAATAAAATCTGCTTTAAAATTTTATTTTGTCACATTTTCACAAAGGTGAAAGTGAGGCAAAACTCCCCTGTCCCTATGATTAAGCACAAAATAAAACCCAATGCAGGTGGAATTATTGTTTCTGATGGTTTTCTGTCTTCATCCCAGGCATGTGAAGTTCCATGCTGGATCACCTAATACAAGAGAGACATGGATAAACTGGCATGAGCTCCATCTTGAGCCTTTAAAAAGGCCTTATTCACTCAATTCCTGCAATCATAGGGATAACTAAAGACATTGGGGAGAGCCTAGATAACTTTAAGGGCTTGCCTGTTTCAAAGTCCTTGAGCAGTAGTTTCCTGTCACCTTCTTTTTAACCCTCCTCATTTCTCCAAGCATGACAGTGACGGGGTAGAAATGCACCTCTGTTCTCTCTTCCTTGGCTTGCCGCACAACTCCCAGAGCTACTTGCCAGAACCTGATAAAATGCTGGAATTTCCATTTTGCTTTGCCTAGAATGCATATTTAAACAAACAGAAACAAACCTTAAGCAAAGAGTGAAGTCCTCAGGGTCTGGATGACTACAGTGAATTGGTTGTACTTATGCAAAATGTTGTCATAACAAAACAGGTGTACTATGGTAATTGTGCTAAGTATCCTAACAAAAAGGGTTCATCTGGCCCAACTCACCCAAAGCCTTCAAGGCACTTGCAAAATTTATTTACCAGTGAGAGAGTAAAAATATTCTCCTTAAGCTAAGGCAGTGTACAATAAGAGAAGCCAGACATATGCATCCTTTTTGTGGTGGCAAGAAAGCCTGTTTAAACAGAGCTTGATCACTTCTGCAAAAAGAAATGGCCTCTTTTCCCTATCAGGTCTCCTGCCCACGCAGCTTGATTGGAAACTGGCTCTCCTAATCTTAAGCAACAGAGGAGGAGAGGAATAACTGAGAAAAAAATATCTGACTTCATCCTGGTGAGTTTGGGCACATTTTGTTTCATGTAGATTTGGGGTAACTCAGTAATGGGGTGTATGAAGGAAGTGATCAAAAGAAATTCTGTGGAAGAAGAAACTTAGTTAGGAGATATGGAATAAAATATTTGCAATCAAAATGTGTGGCAGGTAAAGAAGGAATAAATAAATTTGCAAGCTCAGGGGCAAAGGTCAGTGATGTAGACAGATGCATTCATATTTGTATGTTTTCCTACATTTAAACCCCAAAATGTGTTCAGCAGCATGTAATCATAAATCCTGTCTGGATCATAGAAGCATTTTTCATTGTTCAATCACCCGTCCACTGAAGAGAGTGCTGACAGCTTTTGTAACAGGTGGCACTTGCTCTATTATGTGCTACTAAAGAGTGAAATGGTGTGGGCTGTCATCCTATTCCCAAGTATCATGTCTTAAATGTAAAGGAGCTTTCAGCATCTGACTCAACTTAAACTGGCAGTGTGGTCTTCCATCCTCCATCATAAACCTCAATATAAAAACATTTTGGACTAAGCTTAAATAGGTGGATTTTTATAGGTGATTTGTGGATCTATATAAAATTCTAGGTCTGCTGAAATCAATGTTGAAGTTCATACCAACAGTCATAGAGCCAAGTTTTACTGAACTTTTTGAAAGCCAGGCATTTTTTAATGTCAGAAATAATGCATTTAGGAAACATTAATGCCTTTGCTCAGCTGAAAGTGGGAACTGCACTCACAAAAGATTTGGCTGTTCTTCCAGCTTAGCTGGTTTCTGGACAAGCTTTGCTGCCTCCTACACAAAATGCAGTAGTGTTGAAACCACAGAAAACAGGATCTTTCTTTCCCTTCCGAAAGCTTTGCATGCCAGTCTTCCTGGTGAGCCCAGGGTAACAGCTGGGGTCTTGACAAACACATTGCTGATGGTGGATTCCTTCAGCAGTGCTCAGGCTGTTGGATGCTCAGACACGGGTTCCTGGAGCATGGCTAGAGCAGTGCTGGGTCTGTTCCTAGGCAGGGGTTTGGATTTGCTTTCCTGGGGTAATGAACCCTTACCCTGTCATGCAAGAAATGCTGATGCTGCCAACAGTGTCTGTGGGTAAAATACCAGCTGAATTAGAGCCATTAAACCCAAACATATCTTTTTAGGGTCAAGGAGGCAAGGAATTGTAATTCACACTTATGGGTGAGTAAGCACATAAATTACAGTATTTAACTAATTGCTTACCTTACAAAGATTAATTGGACAAGGCTTTCCCAGAAAAACAGCAACTGTTTGGACATGTTTGTATATGGGGACACTTTCCCAGTCCTCATTCAAAACACTGCCAGAAGGTCACTTCTCATTACTTAAACTTTCTGAACTATTTCAAATCATTTAATGGACCCAATATATCCAATGTTTCTACAGCAAGGATAGAACAATTCCCCTAGGATAGCTCAGAGATGCAGTAGGCTCTCAACAGCATGGATAACAGCCTTGTGGACTGGCATAGGAACAGTTTAAAAGCAATGAACTCTGATTCGACCTCTAGCAAGAGAAACTGGGTGTTCCCCATTCAGTCCAGCCCTGGGGACAAACTTTGAGACACTAAGCCCACTATTTGCGGCTGTATTTCCCTAAAATGTTTGCATTTTTCCAAAAATAGTGAATTGCCATAAAAACAGGACCTTTCTCAGATGACAGGAGTCAGGAGTCTGAATTTTATTTTCACAGGAATAGAGCATGAGGCGTTATTTACTCTAGAAGGTGATATGCAGTAACGGGTATGAACCAGCACTACTTAGCCCCAGGAAGAAAGTAAGAAGTCATAAGTTCTGCATTTTAAAGAAGAAAAAAGTTACAAAAATCAAAGACTTCATCTGGGAACAGGTGATGCCTGCCAGAACCAGAAATAGTTCTGTTGCCTGATGCTTTCTTTCCTCAGGCTCACAGACCCCAGAGGTGTGTTGGGGAGTGAGTGGCGTTGCAATGTTTTAATAAAGTACTCTGGAATTTTGTTAATGTGAAGGTTGCAAATGCCTGCAGTTTTGGTCATGTGAGCATCTGCATTCAGCTGTCCTGATTTTGATGAGGTTCTGAAGAGCATTAGCTATGTAATTCATGTGGCTGCTCCTTTGGCCAGTAATAGGGCATAGCAAGGTTAACATGTTCACATTTGGACTTTAGTGTTTGGTTTACTGGAAAGTAAAAATAAGTAAAAGAAATCCTATGACTCGAAGGGGATCAGAAGGACACTTGGAAATGAAAGGAGTGATTTGTAAATGTGGAACTCATGATGAGTAAAGCTAGCCAGGAAAGGCAAGGAACCTGGTGTTAGAGTTTCATATCCAGAGACTTCATTGCAGGTCTCAGACTCACAGAAAACACTGAGTGTCCTATTACACTCCTAGTTAGAAAGAGCTGAAAGCTGAAGTGAATTTTAAAACCTTTTTTCCTTCAAGAGAAAACCAGATTGATCATGCTCCTTAGAAAGAACGAATGCTTACTGTCTGGGGGCTTCTTTATTAGGGCGTATAGTTTGCTCTTGGTCCCGGTTCAGTTCTGACTGGAGCTCAGTCCTTGCAAGAGGACTGCCTGTGCATTGATCCTCCCCCAGAGAAGCGGGGGTCAGCCCAGAGCAGAGCACTGCTACCGAGGCACCACTTGGAGCCCAAAGACAGCAGCCCCTTCCCAGGAAGCAAATTGAATTCCTCCGTGTGCCACTTTTCAGATTTCTGGCCATAAATATGAGGAAGCCTTCTGAGCATGGACCAGTAGTTTTTCCATATCCTGAACATATATTTAATCCTCCTTCAACATGCTTAGAAGTGGGAAGATAGCAATTCCATATGTGAATCCTACTCTGAACTACAGCTTCCTTTATAGCTACGGTCATATTACATGTCTTTTCCACTCCCAAAATCCACCCCCACTGCTGGATCTGGTGTAGTGCTCCTTTCCTGCACTCAGGGGAGAGCTTGGCCTCCAAAAGGAAGTACACTGTGAAATCAATCAGCACACAAGTAGTCGTTTGCTGTGTACAGCCCTTTCTCTGGTCAGTTACCTGTTCTGTGCTTTGGGGTGGAGAATGCTCCTGCCCCCTGCTCAGCCACTGGTTGCTGAAAAGTCATCACCTCTCTTGGCTTATCTTTCCCCTTCTCCTGATGGCAGTCTGAGCAACTTACCCATCAACATGTGGCACTCCAGCAGACATACCAAGGACTCCCTCTCTAATGATCATTAAAAGGATCTGGTCAGACCTGCCACATCAGGCAGCTGGTTTTGTTGATTCCCCCTCAGAAACCATCTTCCAGCTCCTCAGGAATGGGGAGAGACTCTAGGCATGCTGAGCCAGAGCTGTTGTGCAGTCTCTCCCCTGTAAATGCAAAGGCCAGCTTGTCTGTGAAGATATTTGAATCACATTTTTCCCCTGTGCCAGATTGTGAGCTGTATGTCATGCTGTCAAGGCTAGCAATCAGCCTGATTGTTGCAGACTTGACAAACATGCTTATTTTTAGAACTGCTGGATATTACACATTGCACCAGATCTCCCTTTCATGTTAAAGACTTTAATCTTCTGCTGGAGTTTCTTATTGGACATCTGCCCAGAATATAAAGACTGATCTTTTTTTTTCTTTCCTTTCTTTGATAAAGTGTCAGAGCCTCACTGAAAGGTGTAGATGGCAGTCAAAGGATCTCAGCTGAAGTCATGCCTCTCCCACCTCTCATCCAAATTATAAGTAGGGGTTATTGGCAGTATGTTGAAATAACTTTACCTTGGGATAATAGCCTTTTGCTTATCTCCCATCTATCTGTCACACTGTCTAACTTCTGTATTAACAGAGTCTACCTTTGGGCAGCTCACACAGTACAGTAGCTGTCATTCTGTCTTCACTCCTGGGTATTTAATGTAAACTAAACTAAAGTATGTTAAAGGTATACCAGGGAAGACAGTCATTTTTCCATCTCACTCCCCAGCAAAGTGAGAGGTAGCCAAAATAGTGGCCCTGCAGCACTCCAGATGTGAAGTAGCACAGTACGTATCATTACAGGAGAAACATTTTCTGCCTCAGGGGTCTATTAGTAATTTTGACAGCAGAGGCACTCTAATCCCAAGCAGAAGAAAACAAGAATAAAATAAGCTGGGACCTAGTGAGGTCCTAAAAATTAAAATTAAGACCCAGCTGAGATACCGTGGCCCTGCCATCAAACCAGAAATTGCTAAAGATTGCATTCTGGCCTGTAGAACTCAATATTGCCTGACTGTGATGGCTGGGAATAAAGTGAGAGTTGAAAAGATGGGAAAGTTCACTTGAAAGACTCATTCCCTTTATCCCAAATGTAAGGCTAGGTGCCAAATGTCCCACAAGGACAATGTACTCTGAGGAACTGAGGCCACATGAGGCATGTGGCCACCTTCTTTACTAGCATGCTTCCCCCTCTCTGCAGGAGGTGCTATCCAAACACAACAAGAGGAGGCAGAAAGAAGCTGGGGTAACATCAATACCTTACTGAAGTCCCAAGACTGGCCATTTATGCAAAGCAAAGGTCCCAGCAGCTCAGCATCCATCATTTGCACTGTGCCACAAGATCAAACTTTGTCTTCTCTGCATTTTTTTTTGAAAGTATCTAAAATGCTAAAGTGGATCACATAAGTCAAGATGCTTATCACTATGTTCCATAAATGAGTTTTTCTCATGCTTTCACATCTCATTTTGGTTCTCATTTTTTCTAAATGGCATTCACTTATTGTTCTGGTTTTGGTCCATAGCCTCATTCAGTAAGACTGGGGATGTAGACTTTTGATCCCTCTTTACTGAAAAGAGGATTGAAGTTGAAAAGGGAGTCATGTACAAGAAATCTTCAGCATTTTAGTGAAAATATAGATATATCACATCCAAGACAGTCTTAAAATCTAAGCAAAAATTATTAGAACATGGTATAGCACTTCCATAGGATAGAATATACCCTTCTATTCTTCAGAGAGGAAATATGTGGAAAATTCCTTAAGAAGAAATCATTATACTTTTACAAGATATGTGATCTTTAAAAACTGCAAAGCTAAAATCTCCTAAGCCTTTGTGCATTTAATAGCATTCAAAGAGCACCACAACCGTATCTCTCCCTTCTAGCCTGCTGTCCAGCTGATCCTGCTGGTGACATGAGCTGATAAGGACATGCTTGGCAGCCAAGCTCCACACAGAACAAATATCAGTGCATTGCCTCATGAGCAAGTGTGAGAAAAGGTAGGAGTGCCACAAACAACAGGGAACTGCCCTGAGGCAATTCAGCTTGTTAGCAGAGAGGAGAGTGGAGCAGCCCTGAAACAGATGTAACCAACACCCTTCATCTGTAATCACTGCACAGTTCTCATGTCAGGAGAGCTTGGGCAACATGAGGATCTCAACTGCTGTCAGTGTCCCATTCATGAGAAAATAGAAGAGGTGGCAAACCTCCAAGCATAGCTTGGTTTGATGGTCCAGCAAGCCTGCAAGTTAGTATAGCACGGGAGGGACAGTTGCTTTCCAGCTATGAATCTCAGTTACTTTTTTTTTTTTTTTTTCCGTGACAGATGGGGATTAGCGTAGCTAACCAATATGCCTAATCTCTGGAGAGTGGAAACATTTTATGCCACTCAACAGGAGGCTTTATAGATGCTAGAGGTCAAATTCACAATGATATCTGAAAAGCTAAAACCTACAGGGGTACTTCCCTTTGGTCTTAGTGGGAATTTAGTCTCTGGAGGGTTAAACCTTAAACACCTTTGTGAAACTGAGCCTGGACACTTAACATTTAAACTATCTCCTGAGGAATTCTTTCTCAAGCTGTTCCTAAATTTCAAGAATCCCGAAATCTGCTATAAGGCTCAGACTGTGTGGGGAACAGATTATAACTATTTCCACAGTAATCCTGCACGCAGCAAGACTTGCTGAACGAAAGTGTACCTACTGTAGTGAAAGTATTGACAGGCTTATGCTTTTAAGCGTAACATTGGCCTTTCCCCCTTAACTGCATAGCTGGGAAACTGTTTAGTGAGTGATATACCAGCAGCCACAGACTCTGGGAGCCTAATATCCCATTAATTCTGTTTAGATGGAATGGTTTTGGAGAAACTGAATTTTATGTCAGACTTGTCAATAATTCCACAACATTGGCATTTTTTCATGTTTATTAGTACAGTGCCTCTCTCATATTCCACTAGCATTACTTGGAAGAATTTGCTATGTCTTCTCATCTGCAGGAAAAAAGTGAGCCCAGCTTTCACTTTGAAATGAGGATGCCCAATATGTGTCAAAACATGCTGCCTCTTTTATTAATTCCTTCCCATAAGCATTTCAATGACCATGGTTTAAATTAAAATTAAAGAGCAAAACATCCTGGAATAGGGTATCACCGGTACCTGCTGCAACACTGTCCCTTTAAGGCCTTGCATTCTGCCCTAATTAGCATTCCACTTTTATTGCGTGTACCTGGCCTGAAGAGAGTCAGTAGCCACTGGGCATAGGGTAAATTGTTGGCCTTCAGCAAAATGAACAGCTGAAACACATGCAGTACCTGACCATGCTTGTTAGGCTATTTGCTCCTTTAATCACTGCTGCACTCGTGAATGCCTGCTATTCAATTATCCTCCAAATCTTCATCATGTCACTAGACAATAAAACGTGACAAGACAGGTATTACTGTGGTAAGGTCATCTGATATCTAGAAGTGTCTCATTATTCCCTTCAGTGATTAGCTACAATTACTGCTTTAACCCAAGTATTTAAGGCCATAACTAAGTGTTTCAAATATTCATCACAGGATACCTTATGAGACCTAAAACTGTTCATGGAGTGTCTCCAGAGCAGCAGCAATCCCAGAGACAGTGCTCCAAAAAAATGTTGGGACCTCTAGTTTGCTCCTAAGACACAACCTGACACTCACAAGCCAAAGGGTAGGCAGCCTGTACTTGCCTGTGCTGGTTGCAAGTGGTATCAGAGCTAAGAAGAATCCGTGTGCAAGACCATCCTTGACTCATCTTTCTTGCCCTAATCCCTCCAGGCGGGGTTGATAGGACAGCTGGAGCCCAGAGACTAACCTGAAGCACCCAAAACATCTCCCAGAGGGGATGTCCCAGAAGCACCTGTATTTGCAGGCTGGGTTGGCCTCAAGGACATCATGCTGCCCCTCTCTGGTAACATGGGTACATCTGGCTTCAAAATTACTGCACTTTCTGTATTTGTTGGGAATTTATCATTAGATTTAAGATTAGACCGTCTTGTTTGTTAAGCCAATGTGGTCCTATCCTAATAATGCCTTTTCAACCAGCTCAGGATGGACCAAGAAGTTTTTGTTCCATTTTGCCTGAAACAGGAACTTGCGGGAGTTCCAATCAATAAAAGATTACATGATCCCATTTTCCTCAAGATGAGGGGAATTAGGTAACTCTCTGGATTCCAATTCTTCGCATCCTTGAGGTGACACCATTTATAGTGCAGAATGTACAAGGGAGAGTTCTCTCCAAGAAAGAATCCCACAAGTAAACAGAGATGAAGGAGGGCAGGGCTGGCAGTAGGAATGCTGATTGTGAAGGAGAATGCAGGATAGGCACAGGGTTTAACATTTTTCAGTAAATCTAAATTGCATCCAGGATCAAATTTATGCTGCCTCTCCCCCTTTCACCCTGGCCAACCAAAGTCAAACTCTGGTGAAGGGGACAATTCATCCTGATCTTTGAGTTCAAAGGCAAGACACACATTTCATAGCAGTTCTGTAGGAGATGGAAATAATGCCTGCATAAAGCAGGAAACAAGAACAGCCAGACTTTCAGTGGGGGAAAGGCAGTTTTACAGGCACATTGCCAATCGAAACCTCTCTCCCACTGTGGCTCAGTGGCCCCAGTATTTGCTCTGCCTTCCACAGAGCATTCAATGTGACAAGCTAATAACCACAGCTGGCACTGCCGCTGGCGAAGTCAGCAGTTACCTCGAGCAGATGACTGATAGGAACGGGCAAGATGGCTTTTGCTTTACCTACCAGCAGAGCCCTGGAAAGTCGAGTAAGGGGATGTGGCAGATGTCCCACCCCAGTGGCACAGGAGTAGCAAGCCTTGCTCTACAGGACTCGCCTCCATTCCAGCCCTTCTTTTGTCCTTCCCCATCCAGCAGCAGGACAAGCCCAATCCTCCAACCTTGGGACTGCAAAATTCAATCCTGCTACCACTGCTGAAAGCTTTGAGCTGGCCCTGCAGACAACACGGCTCACTGCAAGAGAATGAGTTGGCAATTTTGTTTCTTGTGGTACAATGAAACTTATTTAAATAAAATTCTGATTAAGACAGAAAGGCATGGACTTGATTCACAGCAGGGAAAGCTGAAAACTGCTTGCTACATGCCGTTAAATTACCAATTTCTACCATTTTGTTTTTAAAGCAGTGTGCTGTTTCTTTGAACTGGGAACAACACGGCATGCACATCATTTTGGGTAATGTCTATGCAAGGTCAATTTGTTCATTTGATGCTATTGAGCTCAAAGTAAGAAATATGGGGGATTTTTTCCTCTCCGGTTGAGCAGTGTCTATTGCCATGCAGAAATCAATGATCCTATGGTAGCAAGAGATCTGTCTTGACATAAATCAAAGTGGCCCACCCTACCATAAGGATCATGCAGCTTTTTGTGAGTCACTGTCCTATGCCAGGGGTGCATCAGTGAGGTAAAGGAAACTTTGTCACTCTCATCTATTCCTCACATTGAAGTGGTAACTGCTATAGGGCACAGTTAGAATTTGCAGATCATTGCTTTTTGTCTTAGTTACAGGGTACCTGTTACACATACCAAGCACAGCTGGCTACAGTTCAATTAGACAAACATTAAGAGACTCTATAACAATACACCAAAACTTTAATTTAATGCTAAGTGTGAATAATTTGATGCATTTTGACCATATTTCCTTCTAAATCCTTATCAGCTAATCACTGACCAACCGTTCCATTGCCTGGCTATGACTGTTCTCACATTAGGCCATGCAGCTGTGTTGTAGCTGGTCATTTCAGATGGTTTCCATTTCCTACTGGTATAAGCATGTGAGCAATCCTGAAACAAATACTCAAATGTACTTCATGTGGATAATTGTATCTAGAAACAGGAACACAAGAACTTCCACAGAAAATGGCTATAAATAGAGCCAGATTAAAAAAATGCAGCTACAGGAATTCATATTTTTTCATCCATTGAGCTTTTTCCTATTGTACTGTCTATGTTTAGCTATGGCAGAACATCCCAGAAAACATGTCCAATACAAAACAGAGGAATGTGTCATATATATTAACCACCATAACTGTTGTGTTTGTTTTCACTACCCAGACAGAGAATTAATTGCATTGATTTTTAGGAATCTACATTTTAGATGAGGGTGCACGGCACAGCACAGATGAGTTTGCATGATTGTGAGAATAAGCACTCAGCCATTTTAGAGCATCTCTTTGAAAATAATCCCTGGCATTCTGCAATGACAAAAGCTTATAAGTGTAGCTCTTTTCTATAATAATTTTCAGTGAAACCAACTCCCTTCAGCAATGCCCTGTTTTAAGGGATCCAGCTATATTAGCAATGTTCCCTTTCTCTGCAGAGGGGGCAGTGATAGCCCACTGTCACTGTTCTGCTGCAATTCCATATTAGGCTGTGATGGAGCACAGTCAGCCCTGTCAGCTGCAGCCAGGATAAGCTTTCATGTTTAAATCATGTTAGATCATTCAGCAGTTATACCCAGGGCTACCTAAATAACACACATAACATGCCTGACAAGTCTAAGGCAGGTAAATTACGAAGTGCTCTGCTGAAACTGTTCCCACTTACTAGGTTTGGGGTTTTTTTCCCACTGGATTTTGAGGAGTATCTGTACACCCCTTCTATTGTGCATGGGATTGTTTTGTGCCTGTGCCCCCTCTCCTCCAGCTCCTTTCTCAAACAATCTCACACCACACCTGTGAGTGCAAAATACCATTCATTCCACACCATCAGTGCCTAGGTAGCATGCAGATATGTGTCCATCACTACCTGGAAAATCCTCTTTTCCTCATTAAAATATCCCTCCTCTTACATGAGATAGCAGATGGAGGGATGAGAACAAAAAGCTGATCCAGTAAAGCAGAGAGGGTGAGGTAAAGAAGAGAGGTGAGCTTGCCAATTCATTAGTCTATTAGCCCAGAGGCCAAAAGGCTGTTGCAAAGCCTCCAGGTCCTCCTAGACACTTGGATGCAGGCCAGTACGTAATGAGAAAATATTCTTTCAGCTGACTGTGCTGTGGCATTTTCTCTTCACTGCATGCGTAGGTATGGTAGCAGCAGTAGATATGAGCAGATTATTTCAGTTTTGATTATCTAGTTTCTGTGGCCAAATATCTGGCCATGTGCTTGCTGTACCTGGACTTTCTGTATGGTCATTTGAGTCCCCTGTACTGGCTGAAGGGTGTTTAGTTTGCAAAGCATGCAGTAATCAAAGTCATTCAACTCAGTCTGGGTAAGGCTTACTGAATTCTTTATTATAGCACTCCTTCTGTCGGGCCCTGAAGTTTTAAGTGACTCACAGCTATGTACTATGCTTATATGTCACTCCTGAGACTTGTATTAGTATAAGAAGCCATTGGAGAGATTATTCATTGTCTGTAATTAAGATGTTGGTTAACCGTGACATCCAGAATGAGCATTAGAGCAAAGACACTTTGCTAAATCTGTTGCAGTATTCCAAGTCATCAAGATATCAGTTTGATTGACAGATCAGATAATCTCTTTAGTAATCCTCTGAATTCTAAACACTGAAACCCGTAACTCATCATCAGATAAGAATATGTTGAGTTTATATGCTAAAGTGATGGAGGACAGCATTTCATTTGGCTGGGTTTATCCACTCACTGCATAAAGTTCTTAGAGCGTCTCTGTTTCAAAGTGAAGTTTAACTTTAGTAACATCAGGCAGGCTTATCCTTTAATGTCAATGAAGCGTTTTTGCAGAGGTTCTGCTTGTTGGTTTGGGTTTTTTTTACAAGGCACTAACGATGTAATAAAGATTAATTAGTGTAAGTTATAGTCTCTGAAATGTATACATTCAAGCTGTTAAATGTGTCAATGGAGATCCATTATGACAACAACGGGCATTTTATTCTCAATAGGAATTGCTCTATTTGCCAGTATGAGATGTGTTTTCTTTATTAAGACAAAACCAGTGAGAAGAGCCCAGATTTTAATACTGAAATAAGAGCCTGGCTTTACACAGCACGATGAGCCTTGATTTTGTAAACACTATTACTTTGCTTTCATTACATATTCCTGCTGGTATTATTTAATGGCATCAGCTCTTTTACCAGCTTTTATTTGGCATCATATTACATCAGGCCATCAGAACATGCTTACCACCTCATAGCTTAAAAAACCCCAAAATCAACGTAGTGTTTTATGAAGGACAAATACTTGAATTTCAAGTAGAATCTGTGTATCCATATAAACATCTGCCCAGGTCTAGATGACCCATCAGATGAAAAATATTAAAGCTCACTGAACTTCTGCAGCCAATAACACACAAGGGAATGTTGTGGATAACAGCACCTCCTTATGCTTGGACACTCCATAGTCCAGGCATCCACACTCACTACTGGATCAGAGGGAGGTGATTAACAGTGCAAAGCCCAAATCCACCCGTGTCTATGGATCCATATTGGCAATTGAGATACACTCCTGCCATCTTCTTGTTCCATCATCACTTTAAATTGTTAGAAGACTTACACTGATTTTCAAGCCATTATCAAGATATTTTAAAATAAATATGAAATGCAACAGGAGAATATTTGCCACAAACTTACTGCTTAAATGAAACAAACACTAGTAGCAGATGCATTACTTGGATCATTTTGAGTTCATAGGGCAGTCATTAAAATTCAGTGCTTGATCTGGTTTCCAAAAAGACCATCAGTTACATGGGATGGGCAATTCCTCACTTGGCTGAGATGGGTCCATGCAAAGGGGTTTCCAAGTCCCCCACAGCAGCCTGGTCCCAGTGTGGCATTCAGCCAAATAGGATTCTTCTGTGCATGGCATTTCTCGAACTTTGTGTGTCTGGGCTAGGACATTAGCCTTTACAAAAGAACATTCAGAGGTCAAAATTAGATATAATTTTCTCTGGGGTACTTCTTGCTTGTTCACTTGCTTGTTTTTAAGCTGTAGTCTGTAAAAAGGTTTAATGTCCCACTCTTCTGTGATTCAAAGTTTGATCAAAGAATTTTCCCCAAAATTTCAGCAGGAAGAAAAGGTCTTTTATGAGCTGAGATCAATTATCAAGTCCTTCGGCCCTAGAGAAGCTTGAGAGAAATTTATTTGAAATTGAGGGGGAAAAACAATTCATGCCAAGAGTGACTTCCCTGACACCTGGAGAAACGCAGCTCTTGCCTCTCCCCCTGCCATGGCCTCTACTTAAAACAAATTTCAACTTTTTCAGAGCAACGTAAGTAGGGCTCAAGGCTAGATCTTCCAATCACTTTTTTTTTTCCATTAGGCTTTCTGCTAGCAGTTTCTTTCAGGTTCACCTTAATACAGCAGTGGGAAACTGAGCAGGGAGACATGAGAATAGCAAAGATCTCTCCTTCCTCTCCTAAATATAAATGAATGACTATACTGAACCTCCAACAGAGAAATGCTCACCTCGTTCCCTCTGATGGACAACTCATAGTCCAAGGGGACTTAGGCAACTTGAGGGTTGCACACCTTGTGCAGACAGTGTCTGTCTGAAGTCTTGCAGTTGTACTGGCACAGAGCCGGGCTCAGCTGCCACCTGAGGACTCAGCTGTGACTGAAGCAACAGGATACCTGTTCACAGCTTTTCTTTGATCCAGAAATCCAGAGAAATGCCTGTGCTTGGCTTCATGCATCTGGGACAGCATCACAAGTGCATGCAACATCACAGCCTAAGGAAATCAGTAATAATTGATAGCACACACATTAAAAACTACCAGTGCTGTTCAAGGATTGAAATATTAGTGGACTATGCCTCAAGAGAGCCACGAAAACATGAAACATTGTTCATATATCACTAACTCTGAACTATTAGTTTGACTAAAATCTCAAGATTAAAGTTGGATGAGGGAGAAAGCCCTTTCCACAAAACCTTCACCTTCTCAGTCAGAAACAAAGATATCATTGAGCCCAGTGTGTAAAAAATTAATCTTTTTCTGAAATAGAATAAAGGGCAACCCAGCCCTCAGGAGCACAGACAGCTACACTGACAGAGCAGGCAACTTTTGTAGAAGAGATGAGGGTTCACATGATCTCGGCCAGTTCTGGGCCTTCAGTCACAGCTCCTGCTGATGAGCCCCACGCCACAGATCCAAAGAGCTGCCCAAGTGCCAGTGTCTGGGATTGCTTTCTGTAAACAAAAAAATCAGTAGCAATTACTACTCTGCTGTTAACCAGTATCCCATTTGTGGAAGGTGTTGAAAAAAGAACTAAAGGCCCTTTGCTTTGTAGGTTTGACTTTGGAATTAAGACTGAGCTATCATAAGGTTTCCTTCATTGGACTCTGAAGCCTATAACAGATCTAAACTACAGCTTCATGTTATTTTCCATGCATTAATCTTTCCTAGAGTTCAAAATATGTTCATTTGCTTCATATGAAGCATTTAATGTGCGATATGAACATGCATTCACCGAAGATCCCATCTGTGTTTTGGTATGTTTATTAGATGCACATTTCATCAGTTACAGAAGATTTTTTCTTTTGTAAACCAATCACTGCCATAATTTGAAACTATGTATTAAAATGCTTCAAGTATATGTCTTTTACTATGAATGAACCTTTTCCTAGTAACAGCATTGCACCTGAAGTAATTAAATAGATGTGGAGCTTATAATCACAACAGAAATTGAATTCTCAGTTAACAATTCCAAAGTCCTATTGATGAAAATTCCTACTGCTTACAATTCCTATTGATTGAAAGTGATTTTAATCAGTTCAGTTGCTTTTTTAGAGGATTGACCACAAAATAAACACTCTTTTCCCATATGAGAATATTTGCATTACTAGGAGCCATACAGGGATGAAGCTTAAAATTCGGTGTTGGTTTACTTTGTCTAGCTGTCTCCTCTGAAGGGAAAAACAACTCTTCCTTTGAAGGCACTCAGCTCCATAATTTCAAATGCACAGGCATATCCATCTCCAACAGATAAGACATCAGAAAAATTTTAAAAGTCCATTTCTGAGACTGCTAAACAGCTCAGCCAGTGCAAACATCTACCTGCTTGAACTGAGCAAGCACAGGAACCGGCTATAAAAGAGAAAAGCTTCTGGTTTATCAAATGGAAAACCCGAATCCTTGATATCACTGCATAACATGTAAGCTTTCTAAAAGACTATTAATTGTTATGATATTATGCATATGATTATATGCATAATATTATGATATTATGCACCTTATTGTTCTTTTATTTTCTGAGATGTATAAGCCTTATATTTATGGCAAAAATAACCATTGGTGTGAAATAACTAACATGAGCCATTCAGATTACTTCAGCCTTCAGAGAGGTTGTGGTCTAGGATTTCTCAAATCTTTTTTCAGTGGCAGCCTCAGCCACATCAGCTCTCTATTCATAAGTACAACCTACAGTGGTTATTGGTATTTTACCACAAATTTTACTGACCTAAAAATGTATTTCAGTATGGAGAGCATAAACTAGTGGCTCTAAAGGCATCACTGTCACACTGCACAAACGAAACATCTGCCTGGATAGGGACTCTGAGAAAACCCAATGACTGGCTCCATTCTGGAGACAACTTTTCACTCCAGGAGCCGAGTTACTGCTGCCACCCTGCTAATTCAGGGATGCATGGTTATGGGCTTTATGAAAACCCAGTTCTGGTTCTCTAAGAACCAGAACTGAAGTCTCCATGTGAACAAAAATTCAGTTACAAGTCCATCAGAGCTGGTCTATGGAGTACAATACCATAACACATGGTAATATATCTGAGCCAATACTGTTCTAAACCATACCACCTTTCTAATTTTCACATGATCCATAAGAACGTAATCAAATCAGAAATTCTGTCACAGTGGGGAGTACTTACTTTCTGTCATTGTCGTGCTTAGTATGGACAGGCTTACAAAAAATGCTTGTAATTAGAGCCATGAATGCCTGAACTTCAACAGAGGGCAACTGTCAAAATACTGTAAGTTCATCTTCAGATCAAATATCCTCAATGGTTCCTTTGCACAGTACCTTTGTTCAACATTAGAGTGCACAAGTCTTCCTAGAAGGATCTTGGTTAGGATAAGGTGATGTCCTGTCTTTTAATCTTTTGGACCCTGACTCTGTGTGCTGTTATTTACTGTCAGCTCCAGAATTCTGCAATATTGTGACCTCATCCTAGTGTCTAACATCAGGTTGGAAATGTGCTTTGCCTCCCTTGGCACCATAATTTTATTGCTGAGAGCAAAAGGTGTCTTCTGTCAGTGGAGGACATCTGCAAGTCTTCTGATAAATCAGATTGCCTGAAGTTCTTTTTCTTTTTTTTTTTTTTTTTTTAATTTAAAAATTCAAGTGAATTAAAACAATTTGAATTGTATTGTGTGATAAATAAATTATAAGAGAGACTGCAACATACAGAAAAGATTCAGGACCTAGAGTCTGCAATTTCTTTAAAATTTCACACAAGTTGAGATGACAAACAGATGGCACAGTTAGGAAAATCTAGAAGGCAAAATATAGCCCCCATGTCACTATAATGATGCCTCTGCTTATCACAGCCTATATTTTAAATCAACTTACAAAGTATTTTTCTAAATCATAAAACTCTCTTGAGCTCTATTTTCTAAAGACAAACTGGTCTGTAAAGATGCATCAGTCAAGCAGAAGATTAATTCCTGTTGTACCAAGTTGTTGTTTTTGGCACAGAAGTCAATATTTATAAGACAGAAAGCAGCTGCAGCACGCAAGTTAGCATAGTGCATAAATCTTTGCAGCAGGTTATAGCAAGATGATGATACTATCCACAGGTAACACGATGGAAGCACTGCCACAACAGAGCCTTCCTAATGGTGGTCATCCATTTACCAGTGTGAGCCACGCTAATGAGGTCACACTGATTCACTTCATGTCATTTCCCCTTTGGAAGCAATCAGCACAAATATAAACCAGTAATACATTAGAGGAGGTCACCCAGCGCAGTAGCTCTGTAAAGAGTGAGCTGTTTGTATAGGACTCTGAGCCAGATCCAAGCCTGCCTGGAGCAATAGGACGTGTGGCTACTGACAACAGGGCCTGGGAAGCAGATTAACCCCCTGTCCCCATGAAAGCTGGCTGAGGTAAAGCCTGCTCTCAGCTTTGCCCGTGGTGCAGCTCCTCATCCCCCCTCTCTCATCACCCCTGCACATCGGTGGTGGGGGTCGCGGCAAGGGCAGGGGGTTAACTCTCAATTTTCCTTCCGCTGATTGAAGCTTTTGCCTCCTGCCTGGTGATGCCGGATGGCAGCTTTGGGGCAGCAGAGGGACAGGGGCACAGCACTGCCAGGAGTTGTGGCAGATGTGGTCCTGCCTCCCCCACAGGGGGACAAGAGACTTGTCATTTGAGAGACGTACCGACCTCCTTCCCCATCACTCCACCTCTCTTGCTTGACGCACTAGCAGTGAGACACCCACTCTCCCTTTCCCCCACAACAGAGGCCTGGTGTGATCAGCAACAGGGTCAGGGCACATTGGACAGTGCCTGAACAGCCAACCAAGTGAGCCCCAGCAATGCCCAGCCTTGCCTTCCATATCTTCAGCCCAGAAATCATTCCTCTCCAAGGCATATGATGAGCTTTGTAGTGGAGAAGCTAAAGTTGATCTAATTTTTTGATGTGCAGGGTTATACAGGTTTTCCATATCTCTGTCAGCCCTTTTCCCAGTGCTAAGGTTGAAGATATCAAATCCCTTGCCACAGTATTATCTCTGAAACTAGAAGTGAAGGAAGTTCAGCCTATCAAAGTACTTGGGTATTTCTGCCCCTTCTTGAGAAGGCTGTCATGGCAAAATTTTGGGGGTTTTGCACTTTCCACGAGCATAGCTACTCACTTACAAGACCATATGCAGATTTTTGCCCATGTCTCTCTCTCTAGCCACTGCTGCACTAGCTCTGGTATTTCCAGCCTCACTTGACCAAATTATACGGATTTGTAGGCAAAGACGTTTGAAATTTAATGTTGTATAGATGCAGATCGAGCCCTCATGGGAGGGAAATACAGTAGAAATGTGGAACCCCATTAGAAGAATTTATCATGGTGGATTCTTCATGCTTTGTAAATTTCACTAGCATGATCATCTATTTCATTCATAGAAGAGAAAAAGCTATATTAATTTCTTGAAATAGGCAACAGAAAGAGATTGACTTGAAATAAACAAAATAGTTGAAATTAAATTTTCTTGGCAAGATTTGCTTGTGTTGTTCGTCAAATAAATGTACATTATGTCTTGCACTGTTACTCAGCTGTGATCCTGTAATGTGTTCTCTGCATCCTGTCAGACATATGATCCTTTGTCCCATAATAGACCCAACTATCTCACAACCAGCTGAGCTCAGGGTCATCCCAGGGTCAGGCTGGTTAAAGATGGCTGTCAGTTCTCTGCCTGACTCACAGACGAACTTTAAATCACCTTTATCTTACTTGTGCTGATGTTTTCCAGCCATCTGTAGCAGAAGCTGTAGCATCTATGTACAATATAAGGAAATGTCTTACAGCATCCCTGAAAATTTCTCTGTGCATCTGCAATGTGCAGTGCACTCAATATAAAGAAAGTGCAGCTTGATGCATAATGTGAAATGCGAACTATTTCAAATACCTTTATGCAAGGTAGTTAATATTGCAGTTCTCATCCATCTTGCAAATGAAAACAATAATTCAGAAGGTAAAATATCACCTTTCAGATCAGAAATATAATTATTACCTAGCCTGAAATTTCCAGCAAAAAGAGTATTTGCATAAGAAGGACAGATAATCTGGGAAATGCATCACCTAATGTTTTTATTGTGATAAATACCTCTCTTCAGCTTCTGCAGCTATACAACTTCTTAATGTTTGTCACTAGTCTCCAAGGTGTAGAAGAAAGACATGCCTTAATTGTAAATTTACACATGCTTTATTACCAGTGCAATGGCATAAGCACATTTAACAAGATTGTCATTCCAGTTAATTATGCTGATTCTGACATGTACCTATCTCATCTAAAATTGATAGAGCCTTTTGACCAGTTAGTAGCAGCACAATGTGTTGTGTCTTTCTCTCTAAGGTTAAGCATGTTAGGGGCCGGAGAACAGCAGAAGAAAAGAGTCCCTGCATATCAAATAAACATCAACAGATCAGCAACCAAACCTCCTTTTAAGAAAACTGTAGATAGCTGAACCCCAGCACATGTTCTGCATTTCATTGTCTGTTCCAGCCACAGCACACCTGCCCCAGGCAAAGACAACAATCTCCATTATGCCTAATAGTAAACAACACTGTTGCAGCCCCTCAGAAACTCTTGGCCTTGTTCACAATACATAGTACCCAGCACCCAAGCAGATGGTAACACTTATTAAAGATATTAAAGCAGAAGAAAACACAGCAGAAAAGGAGGTAACTATTAGAGAACACGTTGTGACAAGGGAAAAAACAATTTCCATGTTTTCCCTGAAGCAGAAGTCTGTGAATTCCAGACTGAAGAAATTGGGGGAAGACATGAAATCAACAGCAAACAATGAACAAGCATCCAATGACAATAAAACATCACCCTTTTATCCTCAGCAGAGTTATCGATGCCCAGATCAAAGCCTCGTTCTCTAACCTCACACTGAGAAGCAAACTGCACACACTCCTTTCCTTCCCCCACATCCCAGTATAAACCTGGCAGGGCACTCCTGAGGGGAGATGGAGGTACCTGTATCTTACAGTCACATCTGGGTGACAAGGGTAATGTTTTCAGGGAAGGAAGGAAGGAAGGAAGGTACCTGCTATTGTAAAAAAATGTATTAAAAAATCTTCAAGTCATTCATTTTCTATCCTGTGATCCACATGCCTTTTAAAGAAGAAGCAGGCTCTTGTGCTCTATCAAAAGCATAAAACCATGGGTGATGGTAGGCAAACTAAAGAGTGCGAGAACCTGGACGAAAAAACCTTGAGGAATTAAACATGCATTAAATAATAGCATTCCTGTTGGACAGTCATGTGAAGTGTAACTTGAAATGCTTCTCTAGGTAATACAGAATTTCACACTGCGCTTGGGAAAGGACAAGGTATCACCACCAAGGACTCTCCTCTCTATGCTGAGCACCCACTCCTGCCTCTACTCCTGGACAGCAGTCTCTCCTTACAGCCACCCCACTGCTCTATAACCAATATTCTTGGGGACAGTGGCAGTCCTGGGCAACAGAACCCCTGAACAGCAGTCCATCTTCCTTCCTCACACAAGTCTTGCCCTTTTGACCACACTCAGTGTAACCTAGATTATAGCAATGGAAGAATTGCACCAAAGGCTGGAGAATGTAAGCTCATGAAGTCTGGAAAACTGGAAAGGCTTGGATCACCAGTGAGCAGATGCTGAGGAGCTTGTCTCATAGTTGTGGATAAGCATCTGGGGGAACATCTAGATAAAGCTTTATTTTTAATATTCTTTTAAGTAGGAGAGTACAAAAGGATACAAGAAAGAAATAATTTTCTCCATTTTTCTAAAAAGCATTTTGCAGGTCTTCGACTTTTGAGTATATCTAGAATTCATTTTGCTGGTCAAGAAAAAGTCGTATTTTCTGGCTAAGCCCATATACTCTTGCTTACAATTAAAGTGATATTCTCATGTGACTGTTCAAGGGGTTTCCTTCAGATCCAGCTGACAGGAACTCTGGAGCAGAGCACAGTGCCGGCCTTTGGACAAGCTCACATTAAGCAGGTATGTCTCAATACAGTGCTGCGGATAGATTTCATTCCTTTCTCTCTCTTCTTTTCAAGCTCAGACAGTGGTTACCTCATGAGTAGTGTGACTTTTGGGGCTACTTCCACACTCCTTTTTCTGATAAACTCCCCACTGGAACTACTAGGCCTTTTTATATAGCACAAATACAGCAGGAGTTAACCTTTTATGATGAAAGGAAAACCATGTGATGCCTGCTGACATTTTTTTACTCTGAATTATATTAAAAAGGGTGTTTTATTACAAGAAAAAAATCCCACCTTCTGAGATGTGAAAAATATATCTTAGATTATTTAATTTTCACTTAAATGCAGATTGTTTTATACTAAGGCTGACATATATTCCTTGCCCTGGAGAATATTTAGAGACAAACCTGATTTTAAGGCTCAGGCTGGACTCCATCACTTTTAGTGCTGCTGCTCCAAACTAATACGGAATTGCACTATACAAAATACCTACTTTAAGGATTAAAAGCCTGAAATAGCATGCCTCATTCTCATGAATCCTAAAAGACACACCCATGCACCTTTAGATCAGTCTCTTCCTTCAACATGGACACTTCAGATGCATGTCATGTGGGGCAGCTCTCAAAGCTGCTTCACCAAGGAAAATGACTACTGGAACTTCCTGTATGTAATAACAGCATCCTCCTCACTCTGAGGTTCCATGCTGAGTGCAGACACCAGGGGTACAGGGGACCCTGTACAGCTGCATGGGGATCGCTGTCCCACATGGCTGAACATGCATCCTGCCCTCAAGGAAAGGGGCCAGGTTTGTCTTAGCCAACACACACCTGAACGCAGTTAATATTGTTCAGCTCTTCCATTCATCTCCTGGCCAGTATTTCGGTCTCTAAGAAGAAAGGAATTTTATGAAATAAAGATCTAAGGGCTGAAAATGTGCTTGCAAAGGAGTGGGGGGTGGGGAGTGTGACAATCCTTGTAGCCCATGTGAAAGGCTGCTTTGCTTCTAGACCAAAGGGGAGGAGGCCTGATCCTGCTCCCGTGCTAGATAAGCAGATATCCTGCAGGCAAGCAAAGCTGGCAACAGGCTGAAATCGTGGTGAGAGTTGAAAAGCTTGTTTTTCTATATGCACAACAAACCAGAAACGTTGACAGAAAAGTAAAAGAACATCTGCTCATGCTGATCTATGAATGCTTTTCCTGGATCCATTAACCTCCTTGCTTTGTCTGTCTCTCTTTTTTCCTAAACTGAAAATTATCATTTT
Organism: Sylvia atricapilla; assembly: GCF_009819655.1. Lineage (NCBI taxonomy): Eukaryota > Metazoa > Chordata > Aves > Passeriformes > Sylviidae > Sylvia > Sylvia atricapilla. The sequence continues at coordinate 33,736,962 of NC_089140.1, forward strand.
AAATATTCAAGGCTTTCATTTCTCTATTAATCAAATTAAATCTCCTTAGCTACAGTTAAAATACTCTGTGAGGTCCTTCGACCAAAGATGATCTGCCTCGCAATTAGAACCCATTTTTAATACAACAGGCGGGAAATAGAGAGCCACAGCTGTAGAATCAATACAACTATAAATTACATGGGAAAGGAAACGGCAGCATCCCAGCTTGAAACAACAGATTTATTATCAAAGAAGATGGTATTTTATCGACAGAGTACATAAGTTTATAAAGAAAGAGAGAAGGAGGCACAGAGAGAGAAATCAATGTTAACGTGGGCTCACCGTTGCTTTAAATGCTGCATTTGTGGTAACTAATTTTCATTTCTTTTTTTAATTTATAAAATGTCACTCTGAAAAATGTTTCCTGGCTAAAAAATCCTGTCTGGAGAATTTTCTAAGGCAAAACTCCACTTATTTTAATGAATAAGATCTGTAGAAGAAGGTCCTATCCTGTGTTCTGTATTTTATCTTGGTTAAGACTGGTTACTAAAGGACTTCCTCCATTCCCATATTTTGAACAATATCATAGTTCAGGTCACAGCTAAGACTTGTATTTAAACTTCAAAGATTTGCATTTCTTTTGATTGCCACCTATGGGATAGGGTGAGAAAAAATGGTTTGTTTCTGATAGCAGCAAATATTTTAAATGCATCCCCTTCCCCTTCCAAAATCAGAATTCATCTATGGTTGGCTCATAAAGGATTTTAAAAAACAAACAAACAAACAAAAAAACACACTGCTGTCTTCTCAGCAAAAAGCAATGTTGTTGAATATGGAGTTTCCAGTTAGGGCCTGATCCAAAACCTAAGGTAATAGCTATGTCTTCTTCTCTTTCAGATCCAACAAAAGTGAGAGTCACCCTGTATGGCTGACCAGTCTCAAAACATATCATGATGTTCAAAAAAGGGGATTACATAGAGATTATCTGGATTTCTAGTGTCTCTCCTCTGATTTGCATTGAAACTCTCTCGTTAAAGGGTCCTCAGCAGAATTTTCTGTGGGTTTGGCTGTGTTATATACTTTACTGTATAAATGCTGTTTATATGCTTTACTGTATAAATGCTGTTCAACTCCTGGGATGAGAAAGATGTGATCTGAAGAGAGAAACTTATCTTTACTGGTGGATTTCCAGGCTCAGCGAGGCTAATTTTTGAATTTACAGACTTGAGGGCCTCAGGTGAGCTGAGTCTCTCTGAGCAATGAGCCACAGGAGGTCCCACTCAAAGCCAAAATATGCATCAGGTACAAGCCTCAAAATCTTTCAAAGCTTTCAATCTGTGAGCTGACTCGAAAAATGCTTGGGTGGTGCCTTTTTACATGAAACTTTACGTGAAAGTTTTTGGGGACATACATATTCCTATGGACATAGAAAAAAACTAAAACACTGCATGTTTCCTGTGCAGTGGGATCTGAGCTCTGTCACTGAAGACAGGTCTTCTCAGACCCTTTTTGCCCCACCTTCTATTTCCATGATCACTGCCTTGCCTCATAGCGCTGTCAGAAATACAGAAAATAAAATATACAGAGGGATGTAATGAACTGCAAAGCCCCATGGGGTCCTGCCTGTCTGCAATACCCACTTCTATGTTGAAACATATTGTTCATGTTAATACTGTTTGCTGGTAGGAGTGTTCCTCCAAGATAACATTTTTGTGCAGTGAAATATGCATGGCTCTCAGATGGCTCAGCTCAGATGGGATCACCTTTCAGTTTCTAGACAGTGTTATTTTTTTATCCTTTTTTTTCCCCATCACAGCATGAAGAACACAACACTACCCCACCAATGCCTTTTGTTTTATGACCCATCTGTCCATAGAACTACGCAAGGATGTTAAATTCACTGATAGTGCAGAGCTGTGCTGCAGGGATTTTATTTCTTGCAAAACAGAGTAATCTTGTCCACGTGTCTACCTTTGCTGGGTGCTAGTAGGAATATTTCACAACTATATGAAGAAAATAAATTGATGTTTGGATGACATTTCCACTGCAACTGATGTTTTGCACTAGAGTTATTTGACATAATATACCCATTACAAAAGTAAAGAAAAAAATTGGTTTTATTGGAATGGAAGAGTTTCAATTAAAACTGTGTAGAAATTCCCACTTTTGTGGCTTAGCCCTTTCCATGACCTTCACCTCCTTATGAGGTGGGAAGTTTGGACAAGCGTTTGTCTTCCAAGACCTCTCCAATATGCCCCCACTGCTCGCAGAAGGGGTCTGTGATTTATACAGGTGTGTTTTGCACCTGAAGGTTCACCGGTGTGCAGTGGAGGAGGCCCCCTGTTTCCACCACCAGCCTCATCCTCGCCCCCATCTCTTTTCATTACTTAACAAAGCTGGTCTCCTGTGTTTTCTCTGCTCTTTATTGCTTGTCACCGGGACTGAGTGACTGCTGAAGATGAGAGGGGATGAGGAGTGTGAAGAGGGAAGCTTCTGCCTTTGGTCTGAGCCTGACGGGGAATGATGAAAAACACATGGGCTATGAAAAAGTCCAGTCCAACTTTCTGTTTACCGAGCTCCCTAGAAACGTCAACATCTGTCACCAAGTTACCCCTAAAAGGGGCACCCCCTTGCTACAGGACCCCGATGGCAGGTCCCATCCCTCTTCCCCCAGCACGGGCTGGAGCGGAGGGGTGTTGACAGAGGGAACGGGAGGTTATCCGGGATTTGGTGATGGCTGTATTAATAGACAAAGGACATCAGAAGCGGCATCCCTGGCTCAGCGCTGCGGTGCCACCTTAGGCTCGGGCAGAGATAGGATGGGTGCCAGGGTACCCCTCGGGTGAGCCTGGCTTTTGGCGTGCCCGCAGGCGGGTCCCGAGGGAGAGCCGCGCTGAGCTGGGTGCGGAGGAGCCGCGGCCCCGGCAGCCCCGGGCCGAGAGGAGCGGCCCCGCGCCCCCGTTATTCCAATCCACACAACGAATGCTCCTCGTATTAGTAATTTCACCAAGATCAAATACAAAGACAGCTGCGAATGAAATCGATCCCTACAAAATGAGTTAGCGAAGTGTTCAAAGTAGATATTTCCTTGTTCTTTTTTTCCCCTTTAATTTATGATAGTCGATAGCATATTGCTTTTTTTTTCCCCTTTTCTTCTTCCTTTTTTTTTTTTTTTTTTTTTTTTTTTTTTTCTTCTTTTCTTCTCTGTCTCTTTGCTGGCGGAGAGTTACAACCCGGCATGGTTTAGAATGAGAACATGCATAAGTACCTTGGCAAAGCCAAGCTTATCGGATACAAACAGGAACCACTGCGCAGCGCCGAGACGCCGGGCGGGCATCGAGGCAGGCACCGGGGAAACACCGGGGCAAACACCGGGGCAAACACCGGGGCAAACACCGGGGCAAACATCGGGGCAGGGCGCGCTCGTCCCCTGCCTTTCGACCTCTCAGACACTGTCTGCAACTCTGGAGAGCAAGATGCTCCATGAGTGCCTGTATATTCCTAATCCCTCCGGCTGTCACTGGCTGCATCACATCTGAGACTGATGTGAACATAGGCACGAGAGTTTGTGACTGAGATTGGCTTCTTACCTCCCTCTGTCCCTCTTGTATTTGGGGTTATTTGATTTTTATTTTTTTTTCTACTTTTACTTTCTTGAGCGGGAGAAGTTTTGAAATACTTTGAGTTTGTGTTTATAAACTGGGCACTCGGAGAAGTCATCAGCCGACTACCAGTTTCATTGTACTCGAGGCTGATCACTATTCGACCACATTTTTATCAGAATCAGTAGTCCCGATGTAACTTCGTGAGACATACGCTTTCAAGGAAAATAGATTGGAAAACAAAAATAACGGTAAAAGTAATAGTTGAAATATTCTCCGTGTCGAACAAAGGCTTTACACTGTGTCACTACCCTGTAAAAAGTAGCACAGAAGCATTCTCCGAACCCATTCCTGCTCGTATTTGTGAAATGTGTAATCCTTTTGAAGTTACATGGCAAAGAGGACTCTTCGCATGATCAAAATCAACACAGTTTGCTCCCAAATGCCTAGGCACAAGAGAAGACTTTTTTCTCTAGATCACCCATTGATTTCATTGGTCTTTCCGAGCCTGAAACAAGAGTAACTGTGGCCTGTAATATTTTATGACACATAAACCATAAAAGAATAATGTTAACAATGAGAGTCGGCCAAGTAGTGTGCCTGAGGGAGAAAAGGAATGTTTGTCTTGGAAAAGGAGAAAGGCAAAAGGGAAAGAGAAAGAGGAAAAAGTGAGAAAGACAGACAAAAAAAAATAGGAAGAAAAGCAAGCAAGGAAGGAAGGAAGGAAGGTTCTCAAAAAAATTACATATCTGTTTATTCATATATTATTAATTTCATTATTTATGGGGGGGTTGTTGGGTTTTTTGTTTGGTTTTTCTTTGGTTTTGTTTGTTTTTTGGTTGGTTTGGATTTTTGTTGGGGGTTTTGGTTTTTTTTGTTTTGGTTTTTTGTTTGGTGGTGGGTTGCTTTTTTGGGTTTTTTTTGTGGTTACCAATTTACTGAGATCTCACAGAGCCAATTGCTGAAGAAAAACAAACAGGAGATCTTGCTCATAAGCTGACACGCAAAACATTCTTATACGACTCTTTCCCCCCTAAAAAAATAAAAAAAAAAAAAAAAGACAGCCCCGTGTCCCCGCCGGGTCCCGGGCCGTGCCGCGGCTGGGATCGGCCTCCCCGGGGCCGTCTCCAGCTCAGCGCTGCTGTCCCGGGCTCCGGCCTCGTTCGGAGCATCCCCGGGGCCTTGGCCGGCAGCTCTTCGCCCTCCGTGCCCAGGGTCCCCCGGCAGTCCCTGGGTGGGAGGGGGCATCGCTCAGATAAAGCAGTTTGCCGGGAAAAAGCCGCTCCAGTCTATAGCCCAAACGTGAGCTGCCATCAGAGAGTTACTAATAAGTCCCTATTAAGCATGCATTTATGCAGTGATTATGTGAACTTTGGCCTTTGAAGAGTCCCAGCAATTAACGGCGACGTCTCTCGCGTTTTGCCCAGATTTTCTACTCTTTCCCCATACAGGATGGAGAGGGGAGCGCGGCTCCACCAGCGCCTCCAGCTGCCGGGTGCCTCTCCATCCGCCCCTTTCCTCATCACTGTTGAGGAGAAAGCCCCAAGCACTTCTCCCTTTGCCCCCGGACCCCTGCGTGAAAATGCCGGGTCCTTTGCGGGATGTGGGGTTTTTTTCCCCTCACTCCAGTAATGTACCTCTCGCCAGGGATACCCGCCTGAGCGTCGGATGCAGCGCGGGGAAGATGCCGAGTTTTTGCTGTCTCCACAAAATAGCGGAAAGCTGTTCGAATTTAGTAAAAAAAAAAAAAAAAAAAATGCTGGTCAAAAATGAGAGGAAAGTTGCCACTGCCAGGGAGACAGCGAGAGGGAGAGAGGGAGAGGGATGACTCTGTAATTGTTGCCTTTATCAAGGCTGTGAGATTAACTACTGGGATTTATTCTAAAGTGACCCATCACCGAATTCATTTCTGCTTGAACTTTCGGTGAACCTGAGATTAAAGAGGGGAGAGCAGCTAAGCAGTTTGTTGTTAGCTGCCTTTTCAACAGCCCTTTCAGACTGAGTAAATATTGATCGGTTTCAATCTGATTGCCCCAGAGGAAAACACCAAAGCATCTCAATAGCCTCCAAAAGTAAACTTTAAAGGTGAACAGCAGAAATGGCCTTAAGTATGATAGGAAGACACTAAACTCCGTTTGACATTTGAATGCGATTTTTGTTGACGAGTTTCGATGGGACGGGGGTTTTTTTCTTCATTTTTCCTCCTGAGATTCCGGAGAGAATAATTTTATTTTTTTTTATTTTAAAATGAGTTTAAAAAATTCTTATAAGCTGAAAAGTAAATTATTATCTTCATTATAAGCGCTTTGGGGGCGGGGGGGTTAGCGACATTTTTGTGGTAGAAACTATAAGCTAGAGATTTTCATTTCTCTTCGCTGCACCCCTGAACCCAAAGGCTGATGGTATCGAAATAGTATTAACGTTAATAAAATGAGACAGGATCGGGAGGTTTGGAGCGTCTTTGCTTGAAATACATTATGACTGTGGGGGGGTGGGGGTGGAGGGAGTGTGGGGGATGAAGAAATAAATACATAAATATATGTATATATAGGATTTGGGCTCGGAAGGAGATGGGACTCTTTGGCCGAGAATCGTTCATCGCAGATTGACGCACTGACTTGTCTTGTCTCTCGTATTTAGGCTGTAATTTATGGCCGCTCTTTCTAACACATTAAGTCAACAACACTGGTGGAATCGAGTTGTAGATCCGGATTCCAGCTATGTTTAGATCCAGATTTCGATATTGAAATGCCCTCATTGGCATGTAAATGCCACTTTAACACATCCAAGGCTCTGGAAGAAGGCCATCTGTTTTGCTTTGTGGCTTTACACTAATAAACAAAAGGTAAAGTATATGGCAGGCGGGGAAATGAAAGAAATCGAGGCATCGGCGGGAGCCTTTGGAGACAGCCCTGCTCCCTTGCAGATAGCTCGGCTCTTGATATGGCCGCCGCGCCTTGCAAATCAGGGCTTGTCTCTTTTGACACCGAAGTGAAGAAAATTTCCTTGACTCTCTGCGGATCCCGCAAAGTAAAGCCTGCGTGGGCAGAGCAGCCCCAGGAGAAGCCCGGTAGCACTTCCCGCAGCTGGGCCGGGTGAAGGAGATGTTAGGCGTGTTTGCGTTGTAATTCAAGAGGCATCAGTGACCGGCGATATCCCCCGTCCAGCTGAGCGTGCCTCTGCTCTGTCCTGCCACCCAAGTTCTCCCCACAGAGGCTCCTCTCCCTTCCCGACCTGCTGTTCACTTGACATTTCTGGGAATAGTTATCGTATTTACCTGCAAGAGCTTTCTCTTGTACACCAAAAGGCGGAGAGGGGGCTGAGGGGAGAAAGAGGGGAAGAGACGGTGGAAGGGGCTGGCGTTAACTCCAAAAACACACTGGGAACCATCTCCCACTTTGGCACCCTGCCAAGCACTGGGGATGGCAGCTTAGGGGGGGAGAGAGAAGCTGGACAAGCTTAGTGCCCAAGCTAATTAAACGTGCAGTCCTTGGAGAGGGGCCTGCAGTGTGAGGAAAGATTGGCTGAAGAGAGTTTCTGCTTTTGGAGGGTGCTCTGTTTATTTAAGTGTCAGCATCCATCCCGAGGTGAAAAGGTTAGCACTTGACCCAGGAAGTTCTCCTGTTCGTGCTTCAGAATTAGATTGGGATCATAAATTCCTCCCAGTTGCAGAGAATGGAGAGAAGGGCCTTATATTGTCTAAAAACAGTATTATTTGAGCATAGGAGAGGAAGAAGTTTTGTGTAGGAAGTCAGATTGGGCAGCCAGAGCTCTGACTCTGACAAAACAACATAGGAGGAGTAAGGCTGTGAGACTCTCACTCCCTTTCCCCCTTGGAAAGACCCCAGTAGAAGAAAATAAGGGAAATAGAACTGCTGAGCCCAGCCTGTGACTCAGCGCTGACGTCACGCAGAAGTAGGCAGACGAGGGCTACCTGAAAGTGGAATATATTTATTACAGACATTATAAGGACCCGTAAATCCTGCCCTGGATTCCACCACCGGTAGAATCACAGCGCCATTCGTGATTGTACAGAAAAATCAGGAGGACATTTTGCTCACACACGACAACTGATAGAACTCAGTGTACCCGCAGTACAGCAAAGCACGGTGCGTCATGCAAAGGTCTGGACACCAACCACAGAAATTATACATTCATTTGGCCATTTGTCACATTCACGAGTAGTTTGAAAAGACATCGAGTCTAAAGGAAGGTTAATATGAAAATAGGAAGGGATGAGGTCTTTCAGATGGTTGTACCCTTCAGCTGAGCATAATCCAACACAGCTTTGGGGACAGGGGGAGGAAGAGAGGGAGCAAGCACACCGGGTAAGGTTTAAAAAACCTAGTGCAATTGAAGCCTTGTTTGTCACATTTAAAGAAATAACGCTACTTTTTCGAGGTATCTGCTTGAGCTTAAGACGTTTACTTGATACAGTCGTCTACTTTACCAATATAAAAATGGATCCAGTTTGGCGAATGCACTCACCCTGCTTAACCTGATAATCGAAACATCATTCTAGAAAAATCTGTAAAAAGATAAATCTCTCGGACAAAGTATTTACAAGCAACAAACTCATTGACACGAACAAAGAATACATTAAATTAAGGGGATGAAAGTCCTATAAGTCGTGTAAACACTTGCAATAGTGCATCTCTTTGTGAGGTTATGTACCCTAAATAACCTGTCTTTCACTCAGGGAAACTCGGTGGAGCGTCCTTGCAGTGGAGGAGGGAGACCCTTACGCTTATGCCAACACAGCTCCTCCAGCAGAAAAGGAACGGGGGACCGGGAAGAAAATTCCCCTGGCACCAAGGTGCCGGGACCCGACGGAGCCGGCACCCCCGGGATCGGACGGCGGCGGAGGTAGCGGGGGAGGGAGCGGCAGCTCGCCGGCACCTCTCGGGGATACCGACCGACCGAGAGACCGACCGAGGGACCGACAGAACGGCGGGGGACGGACGCGTGCCGCGCTGGCGGGGGCGTCGCGCCGGGCTGCCGTCGGGGCACTGCCGGGCTCAGTTGGAGGCAGCGAGCGTGTCCGAGGCGGAGGAGGCGGGCGAGGCGCTGCAGGGCGAGGAGCAGGACTTCTCGGACGAGTCCTCCGCCTTCTCCTCGCAGCCCGTGGGGGTGGCGGGGGAGATGGGCAGCAGCCCCTCTTTCTCCCGTTTCTTTTGCTTCATCCGCCGGTTCTGGAACCAGATCTTCACCTGCGTCTCGTTGAGCTGGAGGGAGGCGGCGATCTCCACCCGCCTGGCCCTGGTCAGGTATTTGTTGAAATGAAACTCCTTCTCCAGCTCGGTGAGCTGCTTGGTGGTGAAGTTAGTTCTGACGGTGTTGGGCTGCCCCACGAAGCCGTACTCGCCAGCCTTGCCTGCGAGGGGACATGCAGCGGTAAGTAAGTGAGCGCAAATGATTTATAGGCGATGTAATCAATATGTCCACACCGGCTAAGCGATAGGGAGCAAGAACCTCCTAGGATAAGAGGGAAACCCCGGCAGGGTGAGTGATGGAGTGCGAGGTGCTAAACCGGAGTCAGCCTCTAGTGTCAGAGCAAACTTGATAAGTGGTTTATGAATTATCAGAAATATGACCACGGGAGAGGAGGAGAAGCGGGGAGTCAGGGACGAGTGAGGAATAAGCTGCGCTGGCTTTCAGCTCCGCGGGCAGACAGCCGCGACTTCTCCCAGAGGTGAGGGCCGCCCTACCTGCCCAGCGCCCCGCGGGATACCGCGCCTCTTTACCCGCACCCGCGGAGAGAGAGAGAGAGAGAGAGAGAGGAGCGGCCCCCCGCCCCGGCCCACCCGCCGGCCACTGACCTGTTTTGGGTGGGTTTCTTTTCACTTTCATCCAGTCGAAGGTTTGCGCCGGCGGCGAGGTCTCGGTGGAGGGGGAGCGGGCGTTTTCCCGGTGGCCAGCGTGGAGGGGAGACAGGGCATGGTTGTAGGTGCCCAGGGGCAGGCTCTGCTGCTCCTGCCCGTACGGGGGAGGCACGTACTGAGCGGAGGCCCCCGCGTAGCCCTGGGGCGGGAGCGGGTGCTGCGCAGCGGCGGACGAGGAGATGCTCCCCGAGTACACGGCGGGGGCACAGGGAGGGAAGCCGCCGCCCAGCTCCGCGTCCTGCCCCAGGGTGTAAGGGCCGTACGCCGCTCCGAAGCCCTGCGCGCTGTAGGTCGGGCCGCAGCCGGGGTGCGCGTAGGACACCCCCAGCCCGCCGTGGTGCTGGTAGGCGGCGGGCTGGGCCGGGGTGTGGTGATGGTGGCGGTGGGGGCTGATGGGCACCCCGCGGCCCGCCAGGAAGCGGTCCTCTCCGCTGCAGCTGCCGGCGCTGACGGCGCAGGGCTGGAAAGTTGTAATCCCGTGGTCGGGGTGGTAGGCGCGGGCGGCGCAGCCCCCCGCCTCGCCGCCGAGGACGGGGTACTCGAGGAAGGAGCTCATCCTCGCCGCGTCCCTCTGTCACGCCGCCACCGGGTCTTCAGCGTCCGGCGGGGCCGCGCCAACTTTCCCACTTCCTCCATGGGGCCGGCAGGAAAATGACACGAAGGCGCCGGCAGCGGGCAGGCACGTGGGGGGCGGCAGCCAATGGCTGCGGCGCCCGCGGGGCTTCCCCGGCTCCTGTCGCTGATACAGCGCCGCGTCGGGGGCATTTAAACGCCGAGCGCTCCGAGCGCACGGCACCGCGGGGCAGGGAGGCGGCCGCCGGGGCCCCCGGGGGGTGGGGCGGGACACTCACACACACTCTCACACACTCACATACACACACCCCCGCCGCGGCAGCCCCCTGGGTCTCGTCCGCCAGCTGAGAAAGGAAGGCAGGAGGGACCCGGAGGCTGCGCCCGGCCCGCGGAGCCCACCGGCCGTCCCCTCCAGGGTGAGTGCTGCTGCCAGGGTGCCCCAGCATCACCCTGCTGTGGGCGCTGTCAAGCTTGCACGGGGCACCTCTGCTGCTCACCAAGCTTGCACGGGGCACCTCTGCCGTCGGCCGGGGCAGCGGCGGGGAGGGGGGAGGATGGGGGGGGAGGCGACTGAATCCACGGCACGGGGCGAGGAATGGGGCGGAGAGAGACAGAGACAGTGCTGAGAACATTGGCCTTTGGAACGGGAATGAGAAGCGGACCGTGGATGCGGTCGGGGACTTCTACGGGGATGGGAATTGAGATAGGGACAGGAATGAAGGTAAGGATAAAGTAGAGAATAGGCATGGGACCGAGGACAGGGATGCGGATGGGATGCTGGTGGAGATGGAGACGGTGACAGTGCCGGTGCCGAGGGATCTCGCTGGTCCTGCCCCGCCGCAGCCCAAACGCCACGCCAAGAGTTAAAGGGGCTTGTCCAGCCGCATCACCAGGCGGCCGCGGACATTAGCATGGAAATGAGGCGCTTTGGGGACTGACGGCCATTGTGCTCTCCCAGGCTCACCGGCCACCCTCTGGCCCTCTTCCCTGCTCCCCCCGCACCTCCGCCGGGCTCACCCTCGCCGGCCCAGGGTTGGCGTAGGGAAGGAGGAGCCGGGGGCAGGAGGACGAACGATTAGACGATGGCCCGCAGTCCATCTGCTGTGCTCCCGCAGAGCCGCTGCCGCCCGTCCGCCCTGGGACTGGGTGGGGGGTCGGCTGTCCGGGGTGCCGCAGGTCGCAGCCCGAGGAGGCGACCCGGGGCAGGGGCAGAGGAGCGCCGAGAGGTGCAGGGCCCGCAGCCCCGGCCCCTTTGTCCCTGCGCTCCGCCACCCGGGTCGGCCGTGGGGAGAGGTGGCAGATGGCCAGTGGCAGAGGCCGCCCCAGGACCCTTGGGAACCGCGCTGAGCATCGACTCCAACCTACCCCTCCCCGGCACCGTGGGGAGGTGGGTCAAAAAATGGGTCCGTGGCCAGAGAAGAACGGACGGCGGCGAGATGTGGGTTACGACCTCATATTCGGTTTACGTATGCGGAAAGGGAAAGGGGAGGTAAAGGCCGGGCATCCGTCTGTCCCAGAGCACCCAGCCGTCTGCAGGCAGAAAGGACGGCACCAAAAGTCTTCAAAAGAAGTTCTGCAAAACGTCAGCCTCGAAGAAAGATGGATGGAAAGTCATATCCCCTGACACCAGCCCCAGGAGGGGCTACCCCCTCTCTATTTCTGCAGGTGCCGGCTCTTACGTACCTCTGTTCTCACGCTCGATTCTTGCTTGTTTTGAAACCCAAAAGGCTCTTCTTCCCCGCCACCACACCCCGCTCACGAATACACGCACACACCCACATACACAGCCTCAAGCTCCTCCCTCCCACATGAACTACAACACTCTCTCCTAGGTGCAAAGCTCTCCGAGTGCTGTTAGGTCAGCCCGTATCCCACGGCATCTGCACGGCCTCTCCACTGTCAGCCAAAACCGGAGGGCGCCTCTCTCCACCACGCGTCTATCTCGGTGCCCTCAGTATGTCTATTTGTTCTGATTTACTACAGAGGCAGGGATGGTTAAGGGCCCTCTGGAAAGGTTCAGTTTCTTAAACTGCAGGGGGGCGGAGTGGAGAAGAAGAGCAACAACACTCCAGAGGCACTTATGGTATTATACTGAGCCAATTTTGGCTATGGTTACAGTTGTAAAGACATTTATTTCATTCTTGTAAACCAGTTGTGATAAATACTGCATAAAGCAGAGAAAAAAAGACAGCGGTTAGGACTGCTTACTAATAAAAGGGCTGACATCTTATCAGTGCTTTTTTTCCTTCCGCCAAGGAAAAAAAAAAAACACCAAACAAACAAACAAACAAAAAACCCAAAAACCAATTGGTTTACTACAAGTAGATTCTTTTTACCAGTAAATTCCGATGAATCACTTTTCTTACAGTCTCCAGCATCCTGAAATCTTTTTTCTCTGCCTTTTGGATGCCATTGTCTCTTGTTGCATTGTCTTTTTGGCGGGGCTTTCGGGGTTTTGCTGCCCGCACTAAGCACGGGGGCAACATCGTGAGAAGGGTCGGAGCAGAGGAGGAACACACTCCACAGCCTCCCTCCTCCGCGGCCAGGCGAGGGGGGAGCTACTGCCCCTTCCCCCTGCCCTCAGGTCATCCCGGCCCCTCCGCGCCCCTCCGCGGCTTCGCTCCGCGTTTCCTGCCACGGAACTGAGGCTGAGGGGACGATCCCGGCTCTTTCGGCTTTTCCGTGGGAGTGTGCTCCCGCTGTGGCCCCAGAGTTCACTCGGAGCCTCGGGGGCGGCTCCTGCTTGCTGAATTCCCCCATTTATTTAAATGGAGTTTGCGAGAAGTTTAAACCTTGTAGCACATTTCTTTCTTCTTTTTTTTTTTTTTTTTCTTTCTATTTTTTTTAATGTTTCTGGTTTTTGTTTGGTTTTGGTTGGGTTTTTCTGGTTGTTTGTTTTGTTGCCTCTTTTTTTTTTTTTTTTTTTTTTTTTTTTTTTTTTTTTTTTTTTTGAGGGGAGTGTTTGTCTTAATATTTGGGGGTTTTTTAGCTCGTTCTGCTTTGGTTATTTTTAAGCGTTGTCAGCATCCGGAAATCTGGGCACAAAAGAAACCCCAACCCTTACACGCACGTTGCGGTCCAATCTAACCCAGTGGCAGAGGAGTGAAAATGCCGGTGAGGCTGCTCGCTTTCCGCAGGGACATGGCTGGAGCAGAGGGAAGGAGGAGAACCAAGGCCGAGGTTTCACTGCGCCCGCAGCTCAGCCAAGCTGTTGTTTTAAAAGAGCAATAAAAGTGAATTATGACTAAACGCCTTCTCACTTAATGGTTTTAGACGGGGATCCCCAGCCCCGGCAAATACGTAAGAGGATTTTTATTTGTGAATGTGTTCCTGCAATTGATCTCTTTGATGACATTCTCATTCATAGAAAGAGTTTGATTTATGACTTTCGGAAGAATTGCGTTCAGCCCTTCCAGCTATAACCCACGCATCCCAGCTCCACAACGTGTTACGGGGCTGGGAGACAGCACTGCTCGCATGGACGGACAGCAGAGCCCCGCTCACAAACCCCCACCCAAGCCCCGCTCGCTTGTGGAACCACTCGCACTCACACGCACTCAAGGAGCCGCGCACGGGATCCCCCGGCCCCGGGGCGGGCAGAGCCTCGCTGGCATCTGTTGCTCGGTTTTAGACCGAAGGATGAGGCTCACCCTCCGCTTTGGGGTCCGGCAGCGCATGTTAGCAGGCGATTTGGTGGAGATTTCTGAAAGCCCGTCTTTGCCGCCTCCCGCAGAAGAGTGGGGAGCCCGAGGAAATTGTAACTTTAAAGTCAGAGATTCCCCCTTTTCGTTATCGGTCTTTCACCTCCCAAGAAGGCTTACACAGAAAAATATCTTCGGGTCTGCCCCCGCACCGCCCCCGAGAAGGATGGAGAGTAGAGGCCGGTTCCTCCCTAAATACTTTTTTCTTCCCCCTGCGTTTCTGCCACCCTTTTGATTTCACAGGCACTAACTTCTCCATTTCCTCTCCTCCTAGGGCTGGTTTCTTGGATAACTCAGCACGTGAGAAGTAACCAACCACATTCTTTGGGAGCTCTGATATTTTTTAAGATACGTTTTCTGAAATACCTTGCTGGCTGCTTAGCACTACTTTCTAGAAAAGCAGGACAAATTAAAAAATAGAAAGTGCCTTTCCTTTCGTTCATGTAACATGCTGGTTTCTGCAGGAGACGCTTATCCTACTGAGTCTCTCCTGCGTTCTGCCTGTAACAGAGAAAGTCCTCGTTCATGCTTTTGTTACAGCTCAGGATTTCCAAGCTTTGTATCCTCACGGAGTAAGATGCCACGTTTATACATTAAAAGGAACAAAACTCCATCAAACCTGTGAACGGGTTTAATTCCTTTAGGGTTTTTTTTTTTTTTCTTTCCCTTGTGAGAATCCCTATAATAAAGGAAATGAACGAATTTTTCCTCTTTAGCGAATGTCCTAAATTGCCAAAAGGGAAGAGCTCCTTATCAGAAGGTTGGATTTTGATTATTAGTAAATTAATAGCGGAAGGGATGGGGAGAGATACCCGTCATGTTATCCATCTTGAAAGCAGAGAGAAAGAGAGGAGAAAGAGAAAGAAAAAAGAGAAAGCTCCTTGTAGCAAACAAGAATTTATTCTACCAAAAATACTTATGACAACGCATCCTAATGTAATACAAAAATAAAAAGAAAGTGAAGATACATCCCTATATGATCACTTTCTTACAGACCTCATATATTGCTTTCATAGAAGGACCTAGAATGTGGCTAGGTTAAAATTGAACACAACTAAAACTTCGTAAGAAACGGCAAAATGGCATATCAGAGGGACGTAGCAAACAGAAAATACTGAAGAGGGAAAGGGAGGGGGGAAATAAAATTAATTCACTGAAAAGGGGGGGTGGGAACCAGAAGAATAAGGAGGATAAAGTAGGACCCTTGGAGAGGACGTCTTTAATTTCTTAGTAATTCAGATGCTGCAAGTCAATTGTGGTGAGTGTGTCTGTAAAAAAGTCAAAACTGTCAGCGGAGATATCTACGGGACTGTCCAGAGATCCTGGCAAACTGGGAGAAACTGCATCTGAAAGCTGTAGGCAGGAATCTGTGGAGAAAACGTTAAAGTCCTGTAAAGAAGGGACATCTAGGGCCTCAGGACTGTCATTGTTCAGGCCAGCTGCACAGTTCTGGGCCATTGTTGAGAGGCAGTTTTGAACAGTGGGTGACTGATGTTGAAAATGTTTCAGATTTTTCTCATTGCTCGTTAAAGGCGAAACGGGGAAAGTTTGGGATTCGCCATTGTGCGCATTCTGCGCCTGCTGCTGGGAGAGGGCATTCTGCTGGAAAGCGTAGCCTTCCCGCTCCAGGAGAGCGCCGGAGACGTTGCTGAGGGCTTGCTCGAAGAGGGATTTCTCCTCCTCCTCCTCTTCTTCCTCGTCCACCGCTTTTTCGGGGTCCTCTAGGTTCTTAAATTTCCCCTCGCTGTTTTGATTCTCCTTGCACTGGGTCTGTCTCTTGTGCTTCATCCTCCTGTTCTGAAACCAGACTTTGACTTGTCTTTCAGTCAGATCCAGCAAGGCTGCGATCTCAACCCTCCTTGGTCTACAGAGGTACTTGTTGAAATGAAATTCTTTCTCTAGCTCCAAAAGCTGGGTGTTGGTGTAAGCCGTCCTCAGGCGCCTAGATCCACCGGTACCGCTATCGGGGATTTCAAGGGGGTCTGTTAAAAAAAAAAAAAGAAAGAAAAAAAAAAAAAAAAGAAAAACACCACCACCACACGCACCCCAAAGCATCACCGCCAGAACAGCGAAAGCAAAGACACACGGACAACACATACAAAACAGATAAATGCACGGATTGAATTTCAGCACCCCAGCACATCGCATCCCGGGGGGGTGGGGGGGAGTGCTCTCTCTGCATGTATGTGTCTATATCTATATGTCCATATAGCATAAAATAGCAACTGCAACAAAATGGCCGCCTTTGGATGCAGTAAACCCATTGTGTTGCACTGCTGAGCGCCCGGTGCTGCGTGCCCCTCGGCCACCTCCGCCAAATCGCTGCCTCCAGCTCCCCAACCTCCCCACACCAGAGCAAACTTTATATTAGCCATACCGCAATTTATAATTAATGCATCAGCTGCTTAGCTGAGCGGGAGCAATCTATCACTCTTCATTACTGTCAAATATCCTAACTCTAGGACGGCGAGACAAGAGAGGTCAGCTCCAACTCAAATAAATCATCCCGCATTAGGCAAGTTTGGGGAAAGTTTGGGTTTCCATCGAGCCCCGCCAGCTCCGTCCTTCCCGCCCGCCCGCCCTCCGCCTCGTCCCCCCGCGAAGCCGGGGGGATGCGGGGAGCCAAACTAGCGGCCCGGCGGGGCCGGCTGCACGTCTTTGGACTGACCTTTGTGGCTGAGGCAGGCAGGTCCAGCGGCTGAGGCGGAGGCCGAGGCGGGCGGCAGCGCGGATCGCTTGGACGCCTTTTTCTCTTTCATCCAGGGGTACTCCGGGGGCGGCGGGGCGCCGGCGGGGCCCGGGCTGCCGCTGCGGCCGCGGGGGCTCGCCTTGGGGCGACCGCCGCCGCTGTGGCGAGGGTGGCTGCCGGGGTTCAGGCTGGGGATGGTCTGCTCGAAAGGAGGAGGAATCAGTGTCGAGTGTGAAAGCGTCGAGTTCTTGATTGATGAACTTTGAAATGTATCACCGACAGGGGGAAAAGATGTCAGGCACTCAGCAAGCGATGGCTGGCTATTGATAAAACCGATCTCTCGCTCAAATGCGAAATTCATGGCCTTCAACTGGCAGCCCCCGCGGAGAAAAAGTTCCCTCGGATTCAGGGGCCTCGGGGGGAGGGGAAGGCCCAGGAAAAAGGAGAGAGAGGAGAAAAAAAATATAGCATAGAAGATCGCTGGTGGGGTGTTTTTTTTCTAATTCACTGATTACAGCCGTATGGGGACCGTGCTACTATTAAACTATTGAATTCATGGAGACAAGGTTGAAATTGGACCGAATTGGCTGTCACATGATTGCCTCTGCCCAATGACAATTTGGGCTTTAATCAAAAGAAGCCACTGTCTGTTTGATTGATCCAAAAAAGTCGGGAAGGAACGCCTCATTGGGGGCCAGAAAGGCTTTATTTACACTTTTTTTAAAAAAGGGGAAATGATATCTCGAGTATCTATCCCCTTGGCGTCCTAATCTGAAATGATCGGGGGTGGGGAGGAGGGTGCGTGTGCGTGGATATGTTTGTGAGAGAGGCTGCGAGAGAGAGTGTGTGTGTGTGTGCGTGTGTGTGTGTGGTGTGTGTGTGTCTGCTTGTCCTGCAGCCTGCTGCCTTCCTCGCATCCACCCGCACACTCTTCTCTCATTGTTTGGGACTGTCAGGAAAACGCTTTGCACCTCACAAATCATTTAAGCACCTCAATCTGACGCCTTGAGTCATTAACAAAGTAATCCATTAATCTTCAAAGTTTTGACACCGTCAGGCCCCCGCATAAGAAGTTGCACCCAGGCAAGAGTCTGAAGCAGAGGGTCTTGATTTTTTCCTGGGAATAGCACTTCCTCCAAAACTAGTTTCTCCTTCCCGACTCAGCCTCAATGGGCTCCTTTGTATTTATTTGCTTGTTTGTTTGTTTGGCTTTGTGTTCGTTTGATTTTTCTTTCTTTCTTTCTTTCTTTTTTCCTCTTTTCCTCTTTCTTTTTTCCCCTCTTCTGTTTTTGGTGGCTATCGGGTGTACAGTACGGAGAACAATCGGTCGCCGGTGCTGAGCCATTGTTTATCAGGATCTTCCTCAGCAACCTTGCTTCGAGAGGAAGAGTCACATAGGCAGCAGCCCTGGCGCTTCATGACTTCCCTCTCCAGTTGGCTTTCCGGGATTGGACCGTAACACATAACCCTAGGAGCACCTCTCTGGGCGAGCCAAATCGCGAGGCTGCAAACGCGTCTGGCTGTTAACTCTTAAAAAAAAGTATATATCCCGTGCCTTAGCTTGCAAACGATACTCCCGTCTGCTGGCATAATTTGCTTAATAACCGTAGTAGGCTGGGTCTGGTGAGTATTTTCGATTACCAGGAAATATATGGGCTGGTAGCGGGTTTGTTTTCGAGGGGCCAGACAGAGCGAAAATGCTGCGAGGCTCTGACTTGAGAGACGGCGCTCGCCTCCGATGCTTGGCTCTTGCCGCCGCCGCCTCAAGTCACCCCCGCCAGGTCGAGGCAAGTCCCGAATTTGGATGCTTTGGGCATAATTTTCCAACCATACTGAGGCGACAGGGAGAATGATGACAATGATGGCCACAATCACCAACCCGATGAATCCTGTGGTCACAGCCGCCCTAGACAGCCCTTGCTTGCCCGCGGAGCCCGGGGTGCACGGCAGGGTGGGGTGCGCCGGGGGCCGGGGGGATGGCGCTTCCGAGCCGCTCTCCGCGTCCTCCAGGAGCCAGAAACCATCGCCAGCGCGATGAGGTGCCGTCTCTCTTTATTTTCGGAGTTGCCAAACAGGGGTCGGCAACCGTCTTCGTAATTATATTAAAAAAAAAAAAATAAGGGGGGGGCAAGAAAAAAATAGAAAACAAGACCCCAAAGCACTTCAGTGGACCAGTCTGCGTCCAGTCTGCACCAAGTGCATTTTAAAAATCGGTTTTAAGTTAATGCACCCACAAGATATAGCATATCTGCGAAGGCATTGGAGAGAGGGGGAGGGGAGGGGCCGAGAGCCTTTAAATGGGCTTTTTGGTGGTTGCTTGTTTAAATAAAATATAGAACGAGACTGGTCATTTAATCCCTCAAAAGGGATGCCTTACAAATATCGATGCTGTTGGAAAATGCAAGGGGTTTAATTTTCTTGCTTTTAGTCCAAACAAAGCTCTGGTGGTGTCTGCCCGCGATCAATCTTGGCCGCCAAAAGGTTTGACAGCTACTGGCCCTTAAGAACACATTTAAAGCTTCTTGCTCTTTCCAAGATCAAATGTGGCCGTGAAAAGAGGCAGAGCAAGAAACGCAAGTAAACAAGGAAAAAAGCTGCTTTTAAAATATGCTGGCAGAGGACTGGGCTGCTTGTGGGAAAAGTCCGGTTTTATTTTGCTTCTTGGTGCCTACGTTTTCTTTTCTCTAATTTTTTTTTCCTTTTTTTTTTTTCCCTCTGGAAAATATTTGGATTGAGAGCAGGATGACAAATAATAAAGAGAGGGGTTTGGACTTTAACCAGGCTTTGTGAGTAAAACCTGTGTGGGTGTCTCTATTCTGCACATTTGTTTCTTGTGGTCAGTCTAATACAAAAACCACCTGGAACAAAACCTTTGCAGAAAGGACGCGAAATTCTTGGGAAAATCAATTACTGCTGCCTCCAGGGGGATCTTTTAATCGGACGAATCTTAAATGCAAAATTACAAATTCTTATTTGCAATCTACGGGCTCTGAAGAGAGGATTGAATACGGTTTATGGAAAGAAGGGGGAAAATCGCCTGTATTTTTCTTTCTTCGGGGTGGGAGGGGATTGAAACGCCAACTTCCTTCTATTTGAACATTTTCCTAAATGTAATTCGTGGTGCTAAAGGAACCACGCAGTAAGTATCGTGACTGTACCGTTACCTTTTGTTGTATCTAACCTAACTGATCCGAGAGCTGGGGGTGGGGGGGCGGCTTGAATTTTATATGGGCGCTCCTTTGAAACGAGCATTGTCTCGCAATGTTGCAAAAAGGCTTCCTTCTCCTACAGAAGTAATAATCAGTCGCTGGTCTGTATTGGGTAATAATCAGATTTCAGTGAAAAATATTAGCCTACATAGCCGTTCCTTCCACGGTTACATGTCTATATATACAATAAACAGCACGGTATAAATCTATTTGCTGTCCTTTTCTTTGACTGGGCATGCTTTATCTATTTATGCAGAAAAGCTCTATATAGATTCACGGATGCATGACAATGTTTCAGCATCAGGCAAGGATGGTTCTGGGAACAAGGTAAAGCCCAAAGATTAATAATATTTCACCATGAGACCAAAATGGCGACATTTTTTTTCTGTGCTCTAAAAGATACAGATGGTGAACAGCGTGCGTTATTATCTACACAGCATAGGAATATGTCTTTATAAACGTGCGGGGGTATATTTTACCTAGTCTATTAAG
This sequence comes from Sylvia atricapilla, assembly GCF_009819655.1. Taxonomy (NCBI): domain Eukaryota; kingdom Metazoa; phylum Chordata; class Aves; order Passeriformes; family Sylviidae; genus Sylvia; species Sylvia atricapilla. Next base: position 33,757,089 of record NC_089140.1, read on the forward strand.
GTCCGTTTTGATTTATCTTTCAAGTTTCAATCTAAAAATTACGGACATTTGGCCTGAAAGGAAGAAAAATCGGATTTAAGCACGAGCACGCGTGTTCCCCCGTTCTACCTCGAGCCGATTGGGACCGGGGACCCCTCCGGGTGGCCATTTGGGGCCGGGACCGTCGCCCTTCTACAGTACCGTGTCCCCCCCGTCCGACACAAACACACACCCGCACACACATCCACACCCCCCCGCGGGAAGAAATGGAGCACTAGGCTCCCCTCCCCCACACCTTCAGCCTGCCGTGGGAGGAAAGCCGGCTCAGCAAGAATGAAACCAGTAAAATATTTTTTTAAAGAAATAATAATTACGGGAAAATAAAGAGGGAAAGGAAAAGGTGAGACCCCCACCTTAAAGGAAAAGGGGAAAACGGCGGGGTTAGCGAGTGGAAGGAGCAGCAGTGCGCGCATTCGCGGTTCGGCCAGACCCTGCTCTCCCACCCTGCTCCCCGGTGCTGCCCGGCCTCCGCCGCCTGGCCCGGGGCGCCAGCCCAGCGACAGGGAGGCCCCACCGCACCCACGGGGAGCTTTTTCCTGAGCTGCGGTGCCTGTGCTTCCCGCACAGCCTGTACACCCACAGCCCGGGCTGTCCCCCCGGCAGCTCCGCGGCCGGTCCCCCGCCGCACCCCGCGGGCAGGGGGCGAGCCGCGCCCGCCGGGCACCGCGCAGCGGGTGCGGGAGGAGGCGGCGGCCGCGGGCCCTGAAACCCAGCTGGAAGAAAGGGGAGGAAAAAAAAAAAAAAAAAAAAAAAGGGAGAGAGAGGAGGGAAAAAAAAAAATCTCTCCCTGCCTATGAAATGCTGAAAAGGCATCGCGGGGCCCTTCGGGTGAGCAGATCCTCGTGTAAGTTTACAGACGAGTTTCCTAGCTCCCCACGTCATGAAGGGCTCTCCATTCCCCTGCGCTTCGAAGAACGTGTTCTTAACTCTTTATTATTCAGAATAAAAACTTTATTTTTTTTTTCCAGAACGTGAGCAGCAAGGAATGTATAACTTTCAAAACAAATCTAGCCTTTTCAGCTTCACACACTTTTTGCCTAGCTGGATGTTACAAGCATAAAGTATTCAAACCGCGATCTTTTTTCCCAGATTTTATTGCATCGTCATCATCATTATTATCACTATTTTTAATAAAAGGAGTTAATAGTTTCCTTTCAAATGATATTTCTAACACGTGCCGATATGCCATCTAATATATGGCCTCCTGAATACTCAGGGTACAGATATTTTATATATATATAAATATGAACAAATGGGGATAAATAAAATTTTAAACACTTAGATTATTCAATGTTTGCGAAAAAAAAATATAAATAAATCTGAATGTTCACCAGCATACACACATTGAAAGACTTACACGTATCAATAATTGTCCAGGAAGTCCCTGTCCAAGCGCTTTTGATGTCTTTCTTGCTATTTAAAAGAAGTGCAATAAAAAAAATTGCTTCCCCGTGGGATCAATCATGTACGAACAAATTCACATTTAAGAATTCCTTTTATAGAAAATTTGTTCATATACCCTGTTTTGATAAAAGTGTAGAAGGTAAAGTATAAAGCCTCTGCATACTCCCAAAGTGAGACACAAGGCTACAGTTCAAGAAGATAAATATCCACTAGTGAAACTATAGAGCAATTCAAGCAACAAATATTGCTACGTCACATAAACTAGAAAACGCTTGTACGAAAGGAAACCAAACAAACCAAAACGAACAAAAGAAACGAGAAGGGAAGGGGAGGGCACATGTTGGGGGGAGGAGAGAGAAGGGAAGGGATGAGTACTTTCCAAAACTTGGGGGCTTGGTGTTCCTCTTAGTGACTCCTGTCTCTTACAGATGAGTGAGTTTGGGCGCTTCCTGAATTCTTCCCTGAGAAGGATGGTGAGCGGTAAGGTCTGTGTATGTTGGATGTGGATCACAAGGTCCGTGGTGGTGATTGTTGGCCATTGGCCCAGCCCCGCTGTAGTCCATGTTGGCAGAGGGAGGATGAGGGAGATGAGTTAGACCAAAGATGGAAGGCCCAGAATTGGTCATGGTCTCCACGTAGTTGCCCCCTACATAGACGGGGCTTCCCTGTATATGTGGATTCCCATAACCGTTGCCTTGAAGAGGATGAGTATCATATTCAGGTGTCACAGCTGCTGTCCCCGTGTATCTCTTTTGAGGAGGTGGGCAATTATTAAGAGGAGCAGTATACGATGCAGGGATGCCATAGGTGTTTTGATGAGGCTTGTTAAACGGTGGAGGCGACTGGGGCTCGTAGGGGACACTGTTTACTAAAGAATGCATAGAGTTTAGATAGCCCCCAGCAGCTGGAGGGACGGGGCTTCTGCTTGGGGACTGTCCTCCTGAAGAGGTCATCATACCCTTTCCCTTTTGATCCTTTTTGTATTTCATTCTGCGGTTTTGAAACCAGATTTTGATCTGTCTTTCTGTGAGATTGAGCAAATTAGCCATTTCTACCCTTCGTGGCCTGCAAAGGTACCTATTGAAGTGGAACTCCTTTTCCAGTTCTACCAGCTGGGCACTTGTGTAAGCTGTACGGGCTCGCTTAGAGGAGGCTTGCCCTGGAGGGCTTTTATCACCAGCACAACTCTCACCTATGTAAATCACACAAAGAACACAATCAGCATGGCGAACCTGCACATGGCAACATGAGAAAATGGCCAACAACACCAGCACCTGGAGAGTTCAGCTCCCAAAGTCAAGATGGATGCCCCCGTGTGCAACAAGTACTCCCCCGTGGCATGAGCTCAGTTGCACCTAGCTCCAAGCCTCTAAAGAGTTCCTCCACCTCAGCAGTGTCACTGTGTGACTACACTTGCTTTCCGTAAGAATGACAGCATGCAACATATCTTGAGCTTGGTAAAGAGGGGCAAGGAAGGTTCAGGGAAACACAGTGAGGTTTAGAAACTCTGAAAGTGAACCCTGTGGCTCTGCTGACATAGTGAGATCAGGGTCTTCAAGAACTAGCTGTTCTCCATTGGCGTAAAGACCTAAAGCCCTCTTTTCTCAAAACCCATATATATGTGTGTGTGTATATATATACATGCATCAGCTACATATGCCTGAAATTTAGGTATCTACAATACAAAATTTTAACATGTAAATATAGAATTGTCTGTAGAGTGGATTTTTTTTATCATGTCTGGTACATAGCACCAATATATGGTAGTGATTGTGAAGTATAATATATATAAAGAATAACATACTGTAGCTAGGCTTGCATATAGGCATAGAGATATATTTAAATGTTGCTGATTTTAATAAAGTAAGTACATGATATGGAAGGCTGTAAACAGCAGTGCTGCCACAGCTTTAAAAAGCAGACTGGCAAAACATTTGCTAAAGTTTTGAACTCTATTTCCAAAGCACATTAAAGTGAAAAAGAGGAAGAAGTCAGAATAAGCCTGACTTCTGGGCTTTGGAGCTAGCACTGGCGTTATCAGTTTGGGTTTCCTAGAGTAATAAAAGCTTTGATATACACTTCCATCCCTCAAATAATGTTTTATGGGCTGAAGTTTATGGCACTCCAGAATGATTTTTGTTTACCAGGCTTGTAACTTTGCCAATCAGCTTATTAAAATAGGAAGAGGTTCTGGCTGTATGCAGGGCATTGATCCTGCCTGCACATGATTATGAGCTATTTTATTCCCGTTACACTTCAGCAGAGATAGGTCACTGTCTTATTAATCTAACAGCACCATGCCAACAAAGTACTCGGGACAAGCCTCTGGCTTAAGGCCTGGGCTGCTCCACACTGACATGATTTACTGAAGGGAGGATTACCTAGGAAATGTGATAGATGCTGGAGGGCACAAGTGGTTCTGCCACTGGGAAGCAAAGTCAGTTCAGACCCATTCTGCAAGGCTGGGAAAGTTTTGTATGGGGTGGTTTTTTTCACTGAGCTCCCCTCAGTGAAAAAGCTGAGTGATGGCAAGCCCTTTCCAAAAGCTTCATGGGCTCAACTCAGAGGGTAAAAAAGCCCCCACCCTCCCCTCCCTGAAGTGAAGGTGGGTAAGAACGCCCTCCTCCCCACTGGATGCGTGGTCAGCCCAAGAATACCCAGGGAAAGGGGGAGCATGTTTCATACCTGAACTGGAACTGCTGTTTTTCTGCTTTGTGTTTTGCCGAGACTCTTTCATCCATGGGAATATCTGTTTGGACACGGTGGGTGAGTTAAGAGCTGGGCTCTTGGTGGGGTTGGCTGGGGCAGGGTTGCTGCTGGCATTTTGAGATGGTGAGGCGGAGGACGGAGGTGGAGGCTGTGACTGCTGGGCTGGAGGCGGCTGCGGTGGAGCCTGTGGGTCAGCGAGGCTGGGGGGCTGGAGAGTCTGGCTGGGGAGGGTCCTCATGCAACTCTCACTGATGTCATTGGCCTTGTGGTGGGACACAGAGCTGCCAGGGGACTGGAGGGAGCACGCGGGGCGGTGGTACTCAGTTTCCACAAGTGATGAAGATGGAGGATATTGCTGCTGACTCGCATTATAAGTGAAACCATTTGCTCCTTGGTAGGGGTAGGCACCATAGATTGCAGAGCTGTCGTAGTAGGTCGCTTTTTGCATTTCGTTGTTTCCCAATATTTATTTCGCAAACTGACAGGGTCTTGACACCCTTGGAGAATAACATTGGCACCCCTCTGTCACGTGGCGCTCTTCCTCCAATGGCCTCTCCGGGCAGACCTGGGGTGTGGGGAGAGCAGAGCAGGGTGAAGAAATGGTACAAATCCATCTTACTTTCAATAGCTAAGTGACATGAAAGCCATAAAAGAAAAAGTGGTCAGCAATATTTAGCAGCATGACTTGGCCTCAGGCGTGGAGCATTTCGATATAAAAGCTGCCTGGGTTTACTGGCAGCTACAAATATGTGCTTTGCTGCACCGGGATAGAGGCTTTCTAGGTTTGTTTTGTTTGGGTTTTAATATTTCTTTCCTCTTAAGGAACAGAGCAAGCGGGTTGATCGTTTATCACCAAGAGGCTGTTTTAATACCGGTCCCTGAGATAAGGGTAATCGAAGAATCCATAATGCAAAGGGGCTGGGCGATTACCTCAGTCCAACTCTAAGATCAAACCCTCTCCTTTAACCATCGCCGTTTTATTTGTAGCCTTTCTCTCCTGATTACGGCTCTTCATACAACTTTAAAGAAATATATGAGATGGTTCCTCTCCAAGTGTGGCAGGGGGCAGGAGCGGGGTGGAAAGGTTTCCTAGGCAGGGATATTTAAACACCCCGATCCCAAGTGATGGATTTTGGCTTGTCAATGAAATGCTCGATAGGAAAATAAACGAAGCCAGCACCTTCTCCCCTCCGTGCCCGCACACCACCCCGAGCCGCCCAGGTCACGCACCCTGGCAGCAGTGGTTTCTGCCCGAGCGAGCCCCGCCCGCCGCCCGCAGCGCTTCCCTCTCGGTCCTGGAGCGCGGCTTGGGCCGCTCCACGGAGCCTCCCGAGCCTGCCTCCCACCCGCGAGTGGGTCTGGAGCTTCAACTGCGCCCAGCGCCGCGCAAAGCCCCTCCAGCGAGGCCAGCAGGGGCGGTCGTTGGTTTGTTTTTTTCTGCAGTTATTTTCAAGACACTAACTTTTCGTGGAATCAGCCAGATCCTACCTGTTAAAACATGATGGATTGGGGGAAAAAAACACACCAGAAACCTGAAAAACCAGCGTTCATCTCCATGACCACGGCTTGAACTTTCCTTCCAACTTAGCGATAATAGGTTCTGTCTTGGAAACTGCTATGTAATTTGATGTATGAGGGTCACTTGGCTGGGGAGAGGGTGGACACAAACTCAGAGAATGCTTCTCCTGCCCGGACGAATCCCTTCCCCCCATCTCCTTTTTTTTTTTTTTTTTTTTTTTTTTTTTTTTTTTTTTTTTTAAGTCATCCATCCTTCTTTCTTTCTGGGATTCCCCCCCAACCCCACCCCCCGCCCCATCTCCCCCGAAATTAAAGTATCTGCTCGTCACCTGCCTGAAAATAACCAATTAAAGAATAGCCCGTATTAATGAGAGAGGAGACCTGTGCCTAACCTCCGATCCAGGAGGTGTTTCCACACGCACTCACATTGTTCTCAGAAACTGAAGTGTGTTCCTCACCGTCCCCCTAACCCCTTGCTGGCAAATAACCACGTCTTTTCAGATCAGAAGAGCCTCTTTCCTTTTACCACTTTCCCTGTACTTAAGCAGCTGGATATTTCTCCCCCAAAACATCTAACGAGGACAAATGCTTAGGGGCGAAAAGCCTTACACAACACAAGCACCAAACGAGCTCATTCTACGCCTTTCAAGTTATACAAGTCCTTAGAAAACAGTATTCCCTTTGTTAGATCGTAACAAAATGAAGGTAACACACCTACAGCAGGGCGGTTACCCTGTTATTGCACTAATCAAGCTCTTTGGATGCTATTAAGCTAATAAGCCGATGGAGATCTGAGGCGCATACACAATTTCCAGCTCCTCGCCTCTCCTTCCCTGTGCTATCGAGGCCTGGTGTGATTTTTCTCAATTCCTTTGAAAGAGGGACTGTAGACACCACTACCAGAGGAGAAGGAGGAAACAATCAGCCAGCGGTGATTTCACAAAGGCACCCGCCTTTCATGACCGCGACACCAAATATTTCACCTTCCTTCGGCCGCTGCGAAGTTTTGTGGCGCTGGCAGGACGCGCAGCGCAGAGCGAGGATGCGGGGTGCTCTGCTCCCGTAGCTGCCGGCCTGCAGACAATAGGCAACTTTACTTGGAAGGCAAAATATTATTGGAGCTTCGGCCCTCTGCCAGCAAGTTTAAAAAAAAAAAAAATCAGATGCCGAGTTTGGGTTCTCCAAGTTAATCACTTCCTACAAAGTTATAAAGAAGCGGGGGTAACCTGAGGAGCTGAGGAGCTCCCGGTCATTCCAGGAGAAAGTGGGAATAGCGGGATTAAGAGGCGACAATGATCACGACAGCGTCCTGACGAGAAAGGGGAGAGGAGGTGGATTTACCACCCCAGCCAGTGCCTGGGATGGGAAGAGCTCTCCTCTCCCCTTCGAAGACAAAAAGACAGGTCTTAAAAGCACAAATGGGCCCCCAATCCTTCCAATGCCTGTTTTATCGGCTCCATCTCGTTTTGTGCAATACACGGCTCTGCACTTTACCAACTTCTCTCCCCCCACACAGACAGCCCAGAAACAGCAGATGAAAGTTGCTTGGGGAGGCAAGTCCGCTTGGTTGTCCCCACTCCCCACTTCGGCTCTTCCCTGCCCTCGCCTTCCCCGCGCACTCCTTGTCCCCCCTTCCCAAGTACACCAGATCTTTACCCTCTAACTCCCAACCGAGCCCCAAACTCTGACTCTAGGACGAAAAACCAGGCAGCCCCCCTGAAAGATTTCCTGAAAGATAAAGAAAAAGTTGAGGGAAGGTGGGGGGTGGGGGGAAGAGAGGAGAGAGAGCTGCCTGAACACGAAGTGTAAGGGTATCAGTCACTGCCTGGAAGGAAGCCCCAGCTTGTGAACTCTTCTTGAACCGACATTTAAGTCTACGGTCATAAATCACTGGGACATAAACTCCGCCATTCACGACTGATAGCAGCGTATTTGTGGCCTGCTTACCTTAACTTCTGACGACTGAGGCGGAAGCCAGCATGCTCGCTCTCTCTCTCTCCCTCTCTCTCTCTCTCTCTCTTTTTTTTTTTTTTTTTTTTTTTTTTTTTTTTTTTTTTTTAGAGGCGACACAACCCAGAGAGCAGAGGCTGTCTGCCCCAGCTCGATCCCTGTGGCCGCGGGGTGGGCACCGGCTCAGCTCATCCGCAGCCGGCACCCCCCGGCCGGGAGGGGCGAGTCCTGCCCCGCACGGGATGGGGTCGGTGGCTCCGCACACCCGCCTACCCCGCTCCCCTGACGCTTCAGGCTGCCCACCCTACCCCGAGCCGGTCCCCGGCGTACCGGGCTCCCCCTGTGCGGGGCACGGAGGACGGAGATGTTTCCCAGGGCTGCTCTGGGAAGGGAAGGAGGAGGGAGTGGGGGGGGAGTCGGAGGGGAAGAAAAAAAGGGAAAATATAGAAAAAAAAAGGAAGGAAGAAAGAAAGGCTGCCGCCTGGGGAAGCGTGGGGCAGCGTGGGGGCTGGGGAGGGAGCGCAGGAGCACGGCAGTGAAGGAGTGCGGCCCCCCCGCACCCGGGCGTCACCGAAGTCCAGGAAAATTATGCTAATGAAGACAAACGGCGCTCACAAAGGGTCGCTCTCACCAGCCTCCAGGGTGCTGCTGTGGGGGTTTGAGTTTGTCCCTCTTACCGGTGGGCTTGGGGGGCAGCTGCAGAATAGCCCCTGTACCGCTCCCCACGGCCGGGAGCCCCGCACAGCCCCGGCTGAGTCCCGGAGAGGGGAGCAAAGCCCGGAGAGCCGGGGCTGGGTCCGGAGAGCCAACCGAAGCCCACCAGGATCCCCGCTCTGGGCAATGCTTTCAGAGCCACGCTGGAAATCATTAGAGTTACTAATTATTAACTCATGCATGCGTGAGCGCACACACACACAGATGTACACACAGACACCCCCCCTGCCCCCCTCAAATATCCCCAGCGCCCGGGACGGGCACAGAGGCGCTCACGCACACACATGTGCTGCGCAGACGGGTCGGGGTGCCCGCAGCACCCCGTGGGGACGCGTGGGCGGGAGCCTCGCGTGGACGCCTCGCAGCTCACAGCCTGCGCCTTCTTTTGCGCGGCACAGCTGGGGAAAGGCGCTCGCCTCTTTCCTCAGCTCCACGGGGTTTAGGGGTGACGGTGAACCCCCAGTTTCCTGCCACAGAAACCCGGCAGCGACCGTGCAAACGAGAACTTAAACGAAGTTGTAGAGCCAGCCCGGCTGGCAGACGGGAACGGGGCTCTGGGCTCCGTGCATTAAGCAGAGCCTGAGAATAAAATCTAGGTGTAAATTTGACGTTACTTCGTTAATTAAGGCATTATAAATATAACTAGTCCGTTTAAAGCACGAGGGAACCCAGCGTCATCTTTAAACACAAACAAAGCGAGGGGGAAGCGAGAAATAAAAAGCACTGTAAGGCTGGGGTGGCCTCTTACGCATACCAATGGTTTTTGTCATTTATGGCTATGCAAGATTTATGACTTCGTGCACCAAAGCTGTAAACAGAGCACTAAAACAGAAAACACTTGCTCCTTATGGCATAAGTGAGAAGGCACCACATGAAAGGGGAAGCGGCCAGCGTAGGAGGAGAGAAGAGGCAAAAATCCTTCGTATGCGTTTTGCTTCAAACAATCCTGTGAATGTTGCTTTGGAAGGAGGAAAAAAAAAAAAAAAAAAAAAAAAAGGTCTTTTTAGTCAATAATCAACCCCACACTTTCTTCTGAAACTGCTGATCTGCCATTCGCCCACTTGCCCGGGCAAATACTGAGAGGCAGCGCTGAGCCCCGACGAAGCTCCCCGGACTGGCGAGAAGGATTTGGACAGGGAGAGAAAAGATGGGGACTGCCGAAACCTGCGGACACCGGGGAGCTGCCGGTTTGGGGGCCCCCGCGGAAAGCCGGGCGAGTTTTTCCTAGGAGCGCGTTTCAACTTGGGAGCCATCTCCAGCGGGATATTCGGACTAAATGTCTGTATTTAAGAAGGGGGAACGGGAACGGGGGGGAGGGTGTTTTTTTTTAAAAATGAAAGGATATGTAAGGACTTTAATCGTGAGAACCGAAGTGGTTCATAGGAATATGGAAGTGTTTCTTCCATTCATCTTACTGCCTGCAAAGAGTATTTTGCGAGATTTCTCCAATTAGTCCCATTTCCCCACGCCCCCTCTCTCCCCAAAGAGGTAATTTTAAACATGAGAAGATGATTATTTTTTTTTATGTCTCCTATGATGTCGGGATAAGTGTCCCAACGCACAGATCTCCGCTGCTTTTATCTCTTTCCCTCCCAGAGGCCGAATATTTTCTTTCTGCTCCATTCCGCGGAGAGAGAGGGCTCAGCTCGGGGAGGGACGGACAGTGTTTAGGGCTGATTTCTGACTCAGAAATGACCTGCCTTTTCTCCCCGAAGAGTCCCACTCTGTGGCACTCCCTCCCCTTCCTCCCCCCACCTCCCGCGAATTACTATTTTCCGAATAAAATAATGCCCGTAAAGCGCCTTGTCCTTGGATGCCCCGAAATGGAAGCGGGCAGCACCATAATTCAGGGCTGGTTCTGGGGGATTTCTAAGAGATAAAATAGCAAGGCAGGGAGTTGAGGGAGAAGGGGACCAGTTCTGGAAGTGGTGCCTGTCCAAGTCGTTAGAGAGTTAGAAGGGGATATCAGCTGAATTAGAGAAGGACTGGACAATCGAAGCAAGCCGTGGTCGATCTAAATTGTTATTTATATTTTCTAGTACTAGAGAGGCAACGCACTCTTTGCTCAACAGACTGAAGTTATTTACACAACTCGCCGAAATCTCCCTTTCCTCCAGAACTCTTCTTGCTTTCTTTTACTCTAGAGCAGGACCGTGTTATTTATGAGTGTTTTAACTGGGTCAATATGCATCCAAACTGGGTCATAAATCAGAGGAAAGGCTGCCAAGTAATTTAGCTGCAATGAAAGCTTGGGTTTTATTTTTGAGGCACATTTTGGCCGGTTTCAAAATACGGCAACTCCAAGCTTGGCTTTCAGACACACAATGGGAGCAAAAGAGCTCTCCTTCCCTTGTTGAAGAGAGAAACACTGTACTTCAGTGTGGCGAGAAGGGGAAATAATATTTATTTGGGTCAGTTCTGCTTCTAGAGCCGCTTTAAAGAGCAGGAAAACATAAGACCATCCCAAACATCACCCTGAAGGTCTCTGCAGAATGGCCGCGAATAGCTCCGAGTGGAAATAACCTTTTTTTGTGTGCTCTCAGCGGAGTTTTTATAAGCGGAGTTTTTATAATCGTTCACTTTTTCTCCCTTTCTCCCTCTCTTTCTGACCCCTTAGGAGACGGGCAATTACAAACAGCGCGTAACTGGACACAAAATGGCTCAACAGGAATAAGCGAGAGGCATGGAGCGAACTAGAGGAAAGGGAGTGAGTCCCAGGGCTCCAACCTTTCCCAAAGCCGGGGCACACCGGGGAAATAGGGTTTCATTTAGCATTTTGCCCTCTTTGGATAGCCAAGTAATCTTTCATTTTTGTCATTTAAAGCGCATTTATATCAATGCATTCATATTGACAAATATACGCGAATACTTACATATTTTTATATATGGATATTTCTATATTTATGTAAGCGACGGCATGGATATTAATTTAGAGCTAGTATATGTTCTCCTAGAAGATACTTTCCACTCCTATCCTTTTTATTCTCTCTTTCCAGATCCCCTTTCAGAGAGGCAGAATAAACCCCCACATTTTCAAGGCTGATTTATTGTTAGAAGCCGTGCTTGGCTCTTGGTTCAGTTCCTTCTCACCGCGGAGAAATAAAGAGGAGCGCCTTGGCTCATTTGGGAAGGGGAAGCTTTGCCATAGAGCGGAGCACTCATGCAGCGCTCCGCGCACAATAAACAAAGTACCACTAAAGCATCATAAATAAAATGGCAGCACGATCGCACAGTCATCGATTTACGGAGCGGCAGCGGCCGAACAAACACCCATAAAACAACAACCGCCGCCGCACACTCGAGCACGACCCCGACCGAGGAGCATCACACACCCCCCACATCGTTTACTCCCACTTGCCCAAATACATAAATAAATAAACACGCAAACCCACAAATAAAATACTGGAATAAAATTAAGGGGGGAAATATTCAAACGCGACAATAAAAGAGGCTTCCTATCTCTGGCCGGCCATAAATAATGGTAAAATGGCAATCGAGGGGCTGTAGCGGAGGCAGCTGGCCATCAACAGCAGTGTGGGATCTCTATGGAGAAAAATAAATAAAGAGGCAAACTCTGCCTGCTCTGCTCGCTGCAAGGGTAGAGTTGAATATTTACCACAGCAAATTGAAACAAAGGGGAAAGCAGCCTGGCTCCGGGTGCACACACACCCGCACGCACACACACGCACTCACTCCAGCCTCTGCTACTGACCTTTGCCTCGAACAGCAATAACTCACCACATAAATGAACAATCAACGGAAATACCTTAAAATAAAATCCATCCTTTCTAACGAAGCATTTCGTCCTCTCGGCTCGACAATAACCTTTCCATAAGGAACGAAAGCTGTCAGCGAAATGGCCAGCTCTTGTGGGGACGGATGGGGGCAGGAGAGAAAAAAAAAAATAATAGAAAGCAGTGCTTGCTCTGAACAGAAACTGGAAAAGCGTAATCGCAGACGGAGCCAGACCGGGTCTCCACTCCAAATGCCACAATAATGCGCTGTATTATGTGCTCACGTGGTCATACGTCAACTTAAATCCTTTTATTTGAAATAGGGAATCATTGAAGGAACAGGGTTTCTTAGCGCGAGCCTTCGCTTTTTAAAGCCTTAACCCAATATGTTAAAGACGAGTTCTAAGGGAGGAGGGCGGGGGGGGAATCTAAGGGATGCAGATGACTATGGGGAGAGATTGGTCTGATTCTCTTTCCTCCCACACCAATATTTCTTTACACAAAACCCATTGGAAGGTAAGAAGAATTCTTATAACGCTGCACTTTGATACTTAGCCTAATTAAGCGGCGTTTACTCCCCAGGCCCGCCACTCTGCTCCACGTCGCATGTCCTCTGCAAGCCCCGAAGAAAGCCCAAATCTTAATGCTATTATTTCCAGCCCCCTTCTAAACGGGACGATTACCAACCTTCCCCCCACCCCCAGCTCCCTCTACCCTGCCATTGTACAGGGCTTGCTCAACTCCCACACGCTACATCAGGGCTCCTGTAGAAACTAAAAAGACCTATAATTACCTGACAAAGGCAAAAAAGAGTCTCTTCTAAGAGGCTAGTTGATTTTTGTCCTCGTAACACACTATGAAGAATACACCTTCCTTCACTGGCGTGCCTCTGAATTTTGCAAAATCTTTTGGGACCTTGCTGTTAAACCTGTGCTTACGCATTTCCTATACAGCTAGTTTGAGTGATGCACAAAATTATAGGTTTCTAACGTTGGAAAAAAAAAATTGGGGAGGGGGAGTTCTTTGCCTAAGAGGAAAAAAATTAAGAAAAAAAGAAAAAAAGCAAAGTTGTACGTGGCTCGTGAGCCAGGCAGCTTCGCCTGTGTGTGAACCCATCACATCTTCCCTGTAAGATTGTTTAACTTGTGCTATTGACACAATAAGCTAAACAAACAAAAGAAACCTTCCACATACACAACTTTTCTGGAAGGAGGCAAAGTAAATCAGATAGTTCACGCTTTTAACGCGCTCCTGGCTCAGTTCTGTGACTTTAGCATTGTGCATCATCATGTAGACACCCTTGCCTTAATCTTTCCACCATCTCCCACGAGTCCAAAGAAGCTAACTACATATCCCCTCTGACTGTTTTACCTACACTTCATTGAACAGAATGGAAGGAGTTTTCTTTCTAAAGACGACTTTTAGTGTTCTGGACCAGCCTTATCATACTCTCGCCTGGATTGTAAAAGTGGGCCACTGGAATGTAAACCCATTCGTAACAGTGTACAGTAGCGGCATAGCAGCGAAGTCAGCATGACGTTACAGCAGGAGAAAACTTCGCAGTTTTTCTTATGGAAGTGACTAAGCTAGTACCAGGGTATACACATGCTATCCCTCACTAGGAACTGGAATAAAACCTACAGACTTTTTAAAAAGAGAGGGTATTGGGCACACTCAACATGCCCGAGTCTGTAACTATCAGCATGCCTGGTAACTCCACAGTTCTCGTAGTTATTGTAAACCAAGGCCGATATTCGCTTGAGATTGGATTCACGGCTCTTTTAAATTTGGTGCGTTTACATCCCGTAGAAGAAACGCGCAGAGAAGTTCTTCTGCAACAATGAAACTGAAATTAATGGGGAATGGAGCAGATGCTGAAAAAAAGGAAAGCAAGTCTTTCTTGGGGCTGTTGTAAAAAGTTATCGACTGCTTTGCGTCAAAAGTAGAAAGATGGCTTTAGAAGTTACAGTCTTGAGCAAATAGAAACTACAAAAGCAATAAATCACAATCATAAGTCATCTGAAATGCCTTAACGCTAGCTGTGGCTATTGGCTTCAAAACCCTGTTTCTGTGAACATCTTTATTGGTATTAATGGTCAAGTTAATCCTAAAACTACTGTTTAACAATTAACTTGGTGTATATAGTGGGGAAACTAATTAATTCTTAAGAAAAGTAACTTCTTGACGTGTGAATACCTTTCACAGAGTGCGCTTTGGGAAGGCGGGAGGGGGAGTCTGCCTAACTTAGTGCTGTCTTGAATTGCAGCTGAAACTTATTCCCTTCCGCCGAATTTGGAGAAAGTTTTCTTTGCTCTAGTAGCGTGATTACGAGGTTTCAGATGCAAATTCAAATGATCTTGCAAGTCGCGGGCGCTAGACTTCCCTCGCCACCCCATTTATTGCTTTGTTCCTGTTCCTGGACACTCAACGTTGTGTTTTATTATCTTGATGATTTGGAGACCCGAAAGACTTTCTAGTTTCTAGTAGAAAAAAATGTGGAGTTTATCAGTAGGTGTGCTACTGACTTTCCTGTGCTTTATACACATGGCTTTGAGCTGAGTTTAAATTCCAGCCTCAGTAACAACAAACAGATCTGAGTTCATAACGTGCCTTCATTAAGGGAGACCCTTTGTGCCCGTTCTGGCATTAATGGCCACTCTTAGCGTTAATGCTATTTGAAGTTACCTTCAACATAACTAGATTTAGAATTTTTACTGTGCTTCAAGTTTACTTTTATGCCAGTTGGTAAGAGGTGTGCCTATCACTCCCATGTGGAGACGGAATGGGAATCACCCGTACGATGTAAGTACTTATTTCCTCGCTACCTCGAAAGATTTGCAATCTGCTGGGACGCAGAGCTGTTTACCTACATCCGTGAGTCTGATAAAGTTGGTCTTTGATCATTCCAAACCAGATAAAAAGAGCAGCGTTATCGACTGTGCCCTTGTGAGAGAAGTTCTGCTCAGAGTCAGCTGAGTCTGCCGGTGTTGGGTCACTTAAGGAATCCCAAATATCTCTGCCCGCAATGCTGTGGGTACATGCCACCGGAGGAAGGTTCCTTCGTACCGTGTTTTCGCTTTCAATTTCCGAACACAAGCGTGAATAGACATTTGCAGCGCCTTTTTGTAGTTAAGATTTAAGCAGCTCATTAAGCCAACACAAAGAGCCCTTGTAGTCCTGTAATTTATGGCCGCTTTTAAAAGGTAGTAAAATACACTAATTGTACATCAATATCCAAAAAGAAGCAGGTAAATCTAGCAGGAGTTTGAGCTAATTCTATGTAATCCTCCCCTCTCGACGGCCGGCATTAAAAAAAAAAAAAAAAAAAAATTGTCACTATGGAAAGCATTTCTTTTCTCCTGCCAGAGGACCAAGCACACTTCAAGCGGACTTCAGCAACTCCGAACCACCAGACACCGACCTCCACTCAGTGCAAAGCAGGCCAGGACGGACAAATACCCGAAATTTATTCGCGAACCATTCTGTTGTATGCACGCAGACAAAAATCAGGTTTTCTAACATCCCCACATGCACTTCTCGTTTGCAGGACTGGCTGCGGAACTCCTCGAGGAGGAGGCGAACAGACAAGCCGCGATAAGCGGCCATTCAATACCGAACTGGCTCCAACCCTCTCTCCCTCGCCTGGTGCCTTTGATTTCGGAAGGAGCTAAGAACGGACAAAGAAATTCTCTAACTCTCTCGCTCTTCAGATGACTTTGCATCCTTCCTGTCCCCAATGCCTTTATAAGGATGGCGATCACTCAGGTCCCGTACACTTCTTTGTCTGCCCAGACACGCGCATTCACCACCCACGGAAGATGAATAGGGCCAATCCAGGGGAAAAAAAAAAAAATCCCGGCTAGGTTAAATATTTATCGCAACAACAACAAAAATCTCATTCCAGCAGTCTTGTTCTTCATGCAGGTAGCAGGCAAATCGCATTCTTACAGCCGCCACGGGCGCAAAAGCAGCGGCCGCTGCCCGGCTCTTACCTCCTCCAGCTGCGCAGGGTTGGGCTGAGGCGCTCCCGGCTTCTCCCACCGCCCCGGCCGAGCGGCTTCGTTTCGGGGCTCCCTGTAAACAAGCAACAAACAGCGCCTTACCGGGGAGTGCAGGGGGAGGTATTTTGCTCCTTCATTGGCAATACATGGTTTGCCGGGTGCGCTGGGAGAGCCCGGAGAGGGGCGGGCGGGGATGGAGCGGGCTCGGGCTCCCGCGAGGAGCGTGGATTCCCACCCGGGTGAAGAGCACGGGGAGCGGAGAAATAAAAGCGTGCGGTTGTTTTGGTTGGGTTTTTTCCTTATTTTTTTTTTTTTTCCCCGTAGACAAGCTATGCCTTCTGTCTCCAAGTGTTTGGAAATATTGTCATTCCTAACTCTTGTTACATGAATGTCTGCTTTATTTTCCTCTGGGAAACCTTTGTTTAGGATCATTTAATCAAGAACAGACATTAAACACAAGTCGTGGTGTTCATCTCTGCTGAATAAAACTCGGAAAGGGTTCCAGTTTAAATGCGGGGCGTATTGTGGTTGGGCTTTTATTCAAACGGTTAGCCAGGGCCCAATCCTGCCACCACAAGCTCAGTAAGAGACTAACAATTGACCTCAGTGAAGCGGGATCGGGCCCAAATTCTTAAAAAAAAAAAAAAAAAAAAAAAAAGAAGAAAAAAAAGAAGGCAACGAAAAAACCGACATCACTGAAAGCCATTGAGGGAGGGGAAAAAACTGGGCTGCTTCTTTTCCCCTAAAATAAACAATACTGCTAGGTCCAAAAAGCCAATAGTCAGGTCATTTGCATGCCACTTACTGAATCACTTTTACATATGAATTTGTCAGATATAATAATGTACCCCCGTATTCAGCCTTGCTAATAAAACCCATCCAACGCATCTTACAATCGAGAGTAAATGTAAATGCTAATAATTAAATAACACCGTTCTTGCTGAAGGGTGTTATCTGAGCCCTGGAAATATTAAGTCTGTCTTGGGAGAACTTTTCGAGCAGATACTTTGCTTTGGTAATTTAGTAGTTCCATAATTACGCTAATAATTTTAAATTTGGTGTTGAACTCCAGTCTACATAAAATCATGCAATAATAGCCTACTAAACTGTTTATTGCTGTCTCATAAATTTGCGAGCGCTGACTGTTAAAATCTACTGGCAAACACAAAAGAAAATGGAAAGTTCGAACTGCAATCACAGAGCCCGGGCGCTGCTTCCTGGGGTTATTCTTAGCTCTACCTTTCCTTCCACTCGGCTCCAGCACAGGGGGAACCCCCTGGCATTTTAGGCTCAAAGTCGTACCTTACCCGTTTTGATCTCTAATCAATAATCATGTTACAAACAGCAATAATCATCGATCAAGCGTGTCGTGACTGGGTTGTCCCACTCGTGTTAAATATGGAGCGTGTATCTGAAAACGGTGCCAGCGACTCTCTGTTATTTATTTTGGAGCTATTAGGTCACGCTACCATATTTTACACTGCCACGGTCCTTTAAAGTATGCTGTTTCTTGAAAGAGTTACTAAGTAGCAATAAAGCGCTTTACAAAAACTATGATTTTTTTTTTTAATTTGTTGTTATCCCAAACTCTAATATTCATTGCGGCACTCTAGGTTCGTACATAAATCGTTCAGACTAATGAGTCATAGAGAAATTCGCCTATGACTTTTCCTTTGCACTGCTCACTGCCTTTCCATTGCTTTTTTGGCCATGTATTAAGAGACGGTGATTTATTAACGCCAGGAAAATTGAACAAAGCGGGTCCTCCTGCACTGTGGCACCCAGCCTTCCACAGTGTGAATTAGAACATTATCAAGTGTGTTTGCCTCCGTAACACTTAATCACCAAAAGCCATAATGTGACCACAAGGCAGCTAAAACAAAGATTTAACATTTCTAAATATTAAACTGGTTAAGCAAATGCTCAGCAGACAAAGCAGGCACAAACAATTAAAGTCATCAAGCTAGAAATACACACTACCTACTTACCAACACAGACCCTACTGCTTGCTTAAGAAGTTTAGAATCTTTCAAGATAAATCAGGTGGGGGATTTTTAAAAGAAAGAGGGGAAAAAAAAAAAAAAAGGAAAGAAAGAAAGAAAGGAAAACAAACTCCAGTAATAAGGAGTTGAGTTTCACTTCTGAGAGAATCACTCCTAGTGAGGACTGACGGCCAGAGATCCATTCCTGACTATCTGCATTAATTATTTAATGAGTCACGTGACCCTAAAGATTAAAATTTCAATATCTCCCCCAGAACAGACGCAACACCTTTATCTGCGAGCGCAGGGATGCTCGTACTTGGGTCCCCTAATCTCTGCTGCCTTTGACAGCTCCTCAGTTTCCAGGGAGAGCTCTGGGGCATTATTAACAAGGGTCTGTCCCGTTCTGCACAGCGAGCTGGGTCAGCTTTACCCCCACCCCGTCCCCCGCACTCCAAAGGCTCCGGTTGAACCCGGGCCGTCACTGGCCGCACGGGGAGGGGGCTCGGCGCCGCTGCCAGGGGGACGGGAGAGCGTCAGGGCGGCACGGGCCGTCCTCCATGGGTGAGTGCTGCCTGTCCGCGGGCCCGGGCGGAGCCAGCAGGGCTGCCCGGGGCCGGAGGGAGGCGGCCGCGGAGCTTCCCCTGCCCACGCGGGGACAGCCCCGACCCCAGCGGGACCCGCGTGGGCCGGGCTTGGGCGGGAGGGGACAGCCCTGGAGCGACACCCCGGGGTCCCACCCCGCGGCGGCCCGGCCGGGCCCTGGGGCCGCGGGCACGGCCGGAGGAGCCTCCGCCTCCTCGGGAGGTGACGTGCGGGGCCCGGCTCGGGCGGAGGTGCGGGAACGGCGGGAGAGCCCGGGCGGCCCGAACGCGGCCCCGACGGGAGGCGGGGGGGCGCCGGGGAGAGCTGCAGTTTCACTGCAAACCTGTCAGGATCTCCGCCTGTCTGAGGGCTCCCCCCACCCCTTCCTCGTTTACAAACACAGGACAAGAAGACCTGGGACTGCGAGCACCCTGGGGGGGGGGAAAAAAAAAAAAAATTAAATCCTAGCATTGCGTAATCCCCCGATGCAGGATGGCCCTGGTTATTAAATACCACAAGGCGCTTGTCACAGTTCAGCTCCTCCTGTAATGAAACACCAGGTATAGCAAGAGCTTGCAGGAGAAACGAGGAGGGGGATCTTGGAAGAGGAGTATTTTTCTTGGTGGGTGGAGGGAGGTGGGTGCCGGGGTTAACCGAGTGGCGTTCCCTGCTGACAGCAAATTGACTCTGAGGTGATTTGGTCTTTCTTTGAAATATTGACACACTTCCACTTCCAGCGTTTTGAGCTGTGCTCGCCTTTGTGGCCAGAGCAGATAAATCCGTGTGTGAGACACCGGGAGAGCAAGAGGGAGGGAGGGGGGAAGAGACATTTAGGTCCAAGTGCCGGATTAAAAAGAATACTGTCTTTAAAGGTCAAGGGTTTGAAGGGTCAGTCTGCTCCTCTAAAAAAAACAATTAATGGGATAGAAAATTTGTCCTCTCGGTGAACTCCTGGTTGCCTTAGCAAAGGGAGCACAATGCGAGAATTTGAACAGGACGATGTAATTTTTGAAGTTATTGTAAAGATGGGAGGTATTGGACGGGGAGCAGAGGGCTCCCAGCCCGGGAGCAGCATTCTGCTCCCAACACGGGCAGAAGGGGAAGAGAGGGAAGGAGAATTTACCTTAAACGACGATAATCTGCCATGGGGTATTTTGCAGTCCGCAGTTCAATCTCCAGCAAGAGAATATACATTTTTTTAGCAGACAGCGAAGATGCTGTGTCTTTACACATGACCACTTTTTTTTCCCCCAGGAAAATCCTTTGCGTCTTCACAGACTTTTCCAAGAGAATGCCTTTCAGAACCGCTGTTGAATTACAAAGAAGTATTTATTGTAGGAGGTGATTAATGATTCTCGCTAAAATTGCTATTTGCAGCGTGATTTCATTTCTCTTTACAATGGGAGCAAACCAGGTTTATACGCATAGGCTGCACACTAAAGAAATCCTGCACTGCCAGTTAATACGTTTCAGCTGGAATTTTGCTCAGTTGTTGCTAATTTTGGCTCTAAAAGCATTAAGGGATTCTCAAGCAGTAAACCAAATGAAGAGTTACACATTTATGGATAGTAGTTACCTCACATGCAGCTATATTTTTTCCCTTTTATAAGGAGACGTCTGGCGGCTCAGGATTTAGTAAACAGCAATGCGTGAGCAGAAGTGCGCTTTTCAGGCCTGTTCCTTGGTCAGGTATGGGGACAGCCGTGTTTGCTGGGGGTGTTTACAGCTGCCACCTCCCTGATGCTGAACGTGTTCGGCCAGTGGCACACTACATTTTTGTGCATCTCTGGGATGGCGCACATTCCATGGCTAGGCAGGGATGCTGGCACAACCCTTGGACCCTGGTGCTACCTCAACCTGGGATGATGATGCCCCTGGTCCTGGCGGCCTCACTTATGCGAAGACGAGCACTGGTTGCAAGAATCCATCTTGTATGTATTTGGGTGAGTAAATAAATAAGTACTGGCCTTCCCTGGAAGATCTACTAGCATTTGAGCGCCTTTCCAAGACTTTTCCTACCCAGCTCAGTGCTACAACACGTTGTGAAAGCCCCAAGCAGGGCTCCCCGTTAGCAGCTCTGCTTTGCCTGAACTCCTTAGCTGCCTGGAACCAGCAAGATGCACGGTCTGAGCTGGAACTAGTTGAATCCCATTTTGCCACAGTAGTTGTGACAATCATGGTCAAAAAATCCTCGTGAGTTGTATCCAAATTCATAAATTAGTGTGTCTACCAAGGCTTTCTCAACACATTTCAAAATAATCATACAACCAAAAAAAAAAAAAAAAAAAAAAAAAAAAAAAAAAAAAAAAAGGGGAATTACAAAGGAAATAGAAACAGAAAAGGCAGCTTTAAAAGAAGCTTTAGATTACCGTTCATGTATTCCCCCTAAACAGTGCTAGCCAGCTAAGAAATCATAATCAGGAGAAAATGAATGAATAAACCACGACTGGCTAAAGATTTAAAGTGTTATCACGGCATGGGAGCTTATTGGCTCCCAGAAGAAGCACAGTTTCTCTTGTCAGGCAGCTGAAAACAGTTGCACGGCCATCGGTGGAGTCAGATTCATTCTGTCTAAGTCAGCTAAAGAGAGCACCACTCACCTATACAATGAAGCAAGACCTTTCCTCGTCCTGCAAGGCAATTTTTCCCAGCCAGGCAAGTAGGAGCCAGGAGGTTTTCTGCCACATTTAAAATAACCATTACCTTATTGACAAGATGAATCCAAGTCAAAACAATGCATTAAACTGTTGTTTTCCATTCCTGATGCCAACACCAGCCAAGCACAAGGTGGATGAAACAGCACGTAGTGGACTTGTGTTTCAAGCGTTTAATTCTTTTGTACAGAATAATCTTTATTACTAGCATTTGGCACTATTATACATTACACCAAAAATCCACAAATTGTACATGGACCCAAAACTATTTAGACGGTGCCAAATATGAAGACAGCAACAGCCTTTATAGCAATATTTCTTTAAATAAATGCAATAGGGAATGTGGAGAAAAACTAATAGATCACAGCTACTGAGGGGGCTACACTTAAAACCAGTTAAGTCACCTTTGATACATAAAACATTTTCCTTTAGACAGAGAAAGGGGACTTTTTCGTAAGTCTTTAACCTCTTTGTGGACGTGTTCGTTCTCTCTCCCGTGTTGATCTGTGTGTGTATACGTGCGTGTGCATCATCACACACACAGGCACGCACAGAGAAATCCATGAACACACCACAAAACAGCGCTATTCAAGTCAATGCCTTACACAAGTGTCTCACGAGCTCTTTGCTTTGTTTTAAAAGTCTTTTATTTTTAATGTGTTCCCAAAAAGAAAAAAAAAAAAAAAAAAAAAAAAAGGGAAAATGAAAAAAAAAAAAAAAAGTGTCCGTATTAGGTACAGCGAATTCGTCCATGACAGCATCCAGCCCTCTCTTACACCGAGGGCAAGAGAGCGTTTCCATAAATAGAAAAAAATGATGGGCATGGAACCATTATCTATATACAATGTAGACAATCGTCCGGGTTTTGGTTTAAACATGTGCCCGTTCTTGGGCACGTCTCGTCTTCCTTTTCTGCTCCTGTTTTGTTTTACACAGTTTGGTCCAAAAGGCCAGCCTCCACCTCGAGGCAGCTTGAAAACCCCAATATATAGGTAAATATATATATTAAAAAACAATAACAACAACAACAACGACAACAAAAATGAAAGCCAACCAAACAAAAAAAAAGACCAAAAAGACTCAAACCAAAAACCGTATTTATAGCGCAGCTGCGTTGGGTGTAGCCCCATCGAGCGGATGGGGGTGGCCCTGTGTCTGTGCTTTGGACTGCTGGCTCAGTGTGGACTGGTTTGAGGAGCGCATCTTTGTGTTAGGCAGTTTATGGTCTTTCTTCCACTTCATGCGCCTGTTCTGGAACCAGATTTTGACCTGGCGCTCGGAGAGGCAGAGGGTGTGCGCGATCTCGATGCGTCGCCTTCTGGTCAGGTAGCGGTTGAAGTGAAACTCCTTCTCCAGCTCCAGGACCTGCTGTCTGGTGTAGGCAGTGCGAGACCTCTTGGGCTCCCCTCCGTTGTAATTGGGATTGACTGAAACGTGCACACACGGGCACACACATACACACGCGGAGGGGAAAGAAGGAGAGGGGAAGGGATGGAACATAATCATTATATAATAACTTGACACCGGGTTCACATAAGATACATAAACGGCAAGAAAAATTGTTTCCCAGCCTATCGACAGTGGGGACAATCGAGGAGCAATAAAAAATGGTGATGGGCATTTGGGTTAGAAGAAAAGCTTCAAAGACACATGGCCCAGAGCCACTGCAGGGCAATTAAATTTATGGGGGCTATAATTACTGCCCTAACAGTTTGGCGTCTCGTAAATCTTTTGATAAAGGACCCCGGATACAAAAGGTTTCTCACTTTTTTTTTTTTCCCTCTTTTTTTTTTTCCTTTTTTTCTTTCTTTTTTTTCTTTATTTTTTTTTTTTTTTCCTTTTCTTTTCTTTATTTTTTTTTTTTTTAATATTTTTTTTAAATTTTTTTTACTATTAGGAAACGCCGAGGGAGAAGGAGGGAAAAAAAAAAAGCCACACACGCAACGACCCATCCCGGTCCCGGGAGCACCCTCCCCCCCCTT
This sequence comes from Sylvia atricapilla, assembly GCF_009819655.1. NCBI lineage: Eukaryota > Metazoa > Chordata > Aves > Passeriformes > Sylviidae > Sylvia > Sylvia atricapilla. The sequence continues at coordinate 33,780,361 of NC_089140.1, forward strand.
CCCTCCTCTGCAGGCGCATCCCCACCTCCCCCTGGCAAGGGCAACTCACCCGTGCTCACATGGATCTTCTTCATCCAGGGATAGACCACCGGCTCTTTCCCCTTCAACCCGGGCAGGCTCTTGTCGGGCAGCAGCGGACAGGCGGGCCCGGTGCCGGCCCCGGCGGCGGGGGCTGCTTCGCAGCGGCGCTGCAGGGCATGGCCTGGGAGCAGGGGCTGGGGCGGGCCGGGGTGGCCCTTGGCGGGCGGCGGCGGAGAGGCGCCCGGGGGCGGCTGCTCGGGGCCCGGGGCGGCGCTGCCGGCGCTGCTGTAGCTGTAGGGCGCCTGGGGGTAGGAGGGTGCCTGCGCGGGGTAGAGCGCCTCGGGAGGCGGCCCCGGCGGCCCCGGCGGCGCCGCGGGAGCCTGGTAGCCCGGTTCCCGGCGCGGCCGCGGGAAGTACTCGGGCAGCGCCGGGCCCGGGTGCGCGGCGTGCAGGTGCGGCGGCGGCGGCGGCGGCGGCGGGGCGTGCGGGTGCGAGTGGTGCGGGTGGTAGCTGGCGGAGCTGCCGGCGCTGCCGCTGTGCTGCGTGTATTCCTCGCAGGGAGGGAATTTGGGCTCGATGTAGTTGGAGTTTATCAAAAACGAACTCATGGTCATTAATTTGTGAAGTGCAAAAATACTAATTTTTCTCGCGTTGTCGTTTTTCTGGGCTCGGCGAGGCCCCTCCCCTTCCCCCCCCCCCTGCCCTCCCTTCCCTCCCTCTCCCCCTCCCGCTGCTGTCAAGTGCTGCCGCTGCCAAAGTTTGGGCCTCCAGCCCTTCCCCCCCACCCCCCCCTTCCCCGCTGCACTCCCCTCCCTTCCTCTCTTCCCACCCCTGGAGCGCCTACAACACACACAAACACACACCCGCGCACACACACACCCGCACCCCCCGCCGCCCCGCCACCACCTGACCGCCAGCGCCAATTACCGCGCGGGGCCGCGGACCCCGGATCAGGAAATGGAAGAGGGACGAGCGGCCGCAGGGCAGCTCCGCGCCCGCGGACCCTCCGCGGGGACCGCGCCTCCCCCACGGGCGGCGGCTGCCTGGCCGGGGAGCGCCCCGCGTCCGCTCCTCGGCAGCATCCCCGGCTCCTCCCGCCCGCCGGCCCGGGCCGCGTCCGGCAGTCGCGGTGTCAAGCGAGATAGAACTAATCCGGCTTTGACAGTCTCCCACCCACCCGGCCCGCCCCGGCACTTTTTGTGTCTTCGTTCTCCCGTGGGAGAGTGTAGGAAGCGGGGCGAGGAAGCGGAGCGCAGCCCAGCTGCGTGATCCAGAGGGAGGCAGGCATTGCACAAGGCGTTGCACAATCCTTTTAAACAAGCCCGTCTCCAAACGCCGGGGCTGCGCGCAGGCAGAGGGCGGCAGCGGCTGTCGGGCACAGGCCACCGGCCGCCCACCGAGGCTCTGTCCCCAGCGCCCCGCCACCGCGGACCCGGGGCGGCCGCCGGCTCCAGGGACAGCCTTTCGCCCCTTTGAAGCTGGGCTAATTGGAGGAATAGGCGCAAAAGTTAGAACGAAGGTCGCGGGGAGGCCGAGGAGAGTCCTCGAGGGGCTTGCGGCGTGTGAGGCACAGAGCGAGCCTGAAAATAACGGGGAACAGAGGGGGAAGGGAGAGGGGAAGGCGGACACGACGGTACCAAACACTTCCTACGGGCGATTACAGGGCTCACTGTGAGCATCCCTCCCGGCGGAGGAGAGCTTTCTGAACTACGAATTTAAGTCCGTTGGGTTTAGTGTGCCTCGTCTCGGGTTTATTTCTTAATTTTCACTTCCATAAAAAAATCGCTAGCGCCTTCGCAGAAGTAGCTCGCAAACCCTGGTGTAGGAGGGATAGGGCACTCGGGCACGTCTGCGTTGCTAAAACTGAGACTATTAACGGTATTTGCAGCTCAGGGGGAAACGAGGCAACCGCCCTGACCTTAGGTAATTGAAATTTGATGGTTAAACTAATTACGCTCTTATTCTAAGGGGGAAAAAAAAAATACTTATTTGAACGTCAGCTAGTCTGCCACATTTGGAGTAGGCGCGAACTTTTTCAGATTATTTTTTTTCATCTGTACAGGAAAGAATATAAACACATAGAAATATTTACCACACCCTTAGAGAATATAATTGCTGACTGGCTAAATCTCATCTGCTAGTATGGGAGAATACTTCTAATATATCAAGCGTAAATATGATACAGTTTAGATCTTGCCCTCCTAAAGATATTACATTAACAGTTACCCTGGTTTAAATTCAGATTATTGTCTTTTGCAGTTTAATAGATAATGGATACATGCAATAAAATTCTATTTGAATATATATTCTATCTAACAAGACACACATCGTATCGATTTATATTTTATCCACAGACACATAGGCATTCACATTGCATGCGGCTTGTAATATGTTAGAACATTTCCAGCACTTGGGTATACTGGGGTACTTATCTAAACAATCACTCATTTCCTCCTACTATCGAATGTCTAATTTGTAAAGAGAGTTAAAACACATTTACTTACTCATTTCCAACAGCACATCTATGGAACTCTAACTGGCGTAATAGATAAGTTTCTCTATTTACTCTGCGTGGAGAGGAAATGCGGTTACACACACGCGGTTACACACAGAGACAGCCGCAACTGTTCAACAGCACACATTTGACAGAAAAGGGAAGGTTGTTTTATTTATATTCAAAACAACAACAACAAAACAACAGCAACCCATTTCCTAAATGAAAAAAAAAAAAAAAAAAAAAAAAAAAAAAAAAGCTTCCACGACTGTAAGAAATAAAAGACTGCCGAAGTCCACCATGATAGCATTTTCCCGGTGTAAAGAAATACATGCACACATAGAGACGCATACATACAAATACCTGCCGGCTAGCACCAGATGAATTGCACCGGGGTATCGTAAATATTTTCCTCGGCAGAAGTCCTGAGGCACTATGGCCGGAGCACTACAGCGGGCTGCCGTGTTCCCACGCCACAGTAAAACACAACGAGAAGTGTTGTCTCGGTTTGTAAGATCAGCGCTATATTGGGAGAGTTGACCGGGCTCTGCTTCGTATTATTTACTGTGATTAGATCTCAAAGTTTCACCGTGCCTCTTTCTACAGTAGGTCTCTGGCGCTTGGTTACAGAGAGAAGGACTCAATTTTGTATACGAATGTAAATCTGCAAGGTGACCTGAGCTGCTCAGCTCAAGTCTGGTTTTTTCATGTGGTTCTCTTAGTCTGTGAAGATGTGCTGAGGCAGGACCTCCAAAAGGCCTGTTCCGTGTCTTTCTGGTTTTGTTATCATAAACAAGAACCCAGCCAAGACCACCAAGTGTTATCTTGCACACGGCCATTTCGACATTTTACTGCAAGATTTATGGCTGTAATAAACAATCTCAAACCCTTTTCTTCCCCAGTACTTCCCTTTAACAAACTTGTACCATCACCCTAAGTTCTCAAAGAAAGAAAAGGATAGGATAAAATAGGCCAGCTCCCTTATTTTTCCAGAAGGACTAAAGGCTCGATTTCACTGGAGAAGGAGACTTCAATCAATTAATAAAGAAGCGAGAGTTTCCTGGCCGAGGCTGGCCGAGAATGGGATGGGGACAGCGCTGGAACTAAGTTGAGAGGGAGAGAGTAAATTTTCATGCACCAAGAAGAGGCAACTCAATACATACCGAAAGAGGGGAGAAAGGGGATCCCCCTTTTTCTTGTGAAACAGACAAGCATTCCTGTTACCCTCCACACACGCAGCTAAAACGTAATTACCACGAAAGATACAAGAATAATAACAACAGCAATAATAATAGTAGTAGTGTAGTAGTAGTAATGATAATAATAGTAATAATAATAATAGTAATAATAATAATAATAATAATAATTCAAGTCAACCTCTCGCCGTGCCGGGCATCCTCCACCGAGAGCGGTAGGAGGAGGAAGAATCGCACTAGCAGCCTGGCTTGACTTTGATTTGAACCATTTTGAATATATTTAGTCCCAGCTTTCCCCTCTTGAATGCGAGGCTGTCCCAAGTTTCAAAGTGACCGAAAAGTGACACCGTGTGCATTTTGTTTCTTATTAATCTTACACATTGACAGTCTTTGTTAAATAACAAGGCGTGCCCTTCACCAGGCGACATTTTCATATTTGTTAGACGCGGTGACCTGAAGTTCACCTCGGCCTTGGACTTAGTTTTTCTAAAAGGTCTATAACAGTGTCTTTTAGATAGCAGGGTGCTTTGCCCAGGTCACTACTTCTAAGGGAAAAATAAGAAAAAAATCGAGGGAAAATGTAAACGTTATGGAATGTATCGACTGTATTCCTTTCTTTGTTCCTGGGAATGATACACCCCCGAGGCTGCTCCTGCCTCCGCGGATGAGAACGTCCTTCCCGATGGGCGCTGCCGGGGCAATGTTGGCATTTTTGCCCCAAGTGCAGCATTTGGTAAAAGCGGTGGTTTCCCTGGCACTGGGGTATTCTTAACAATGGGATAGTTGGCGGGGCTTGCTCACTCTGTCCTGGTGCGCTTAAATAAACACACGTAAAATGTGATTTGTGCCTGGATTTTAAATGAATGGTCTTTTGAGCAGACCTTCCACGCCAGAGAGCAGCGTGCTGAATGCAGAGAGTGAAAGGACAGAGAGAGTTCGTCTCAAATTATTAACTACTCTGTTCTAGTCTGTTGCCTTTTTTTTCTTCTTCTTCTTTTCTCTTTTTTTTTTTTTTTTTTTTTTTAATTTTTTTTTTGGGGGGGGGGAACAATTTAAACAATAATTGAAAAGGGTCAATATTTATGTAAGTCGCGGTTTCAACTTCTTTGAAATTATCCTCATTGATATTTTTATTCTAAACCAGATTTAAAATATGGAATCCGGACCACTAATTGTTTTAGTGAGGAAGTAAATGGATTTCTGTCACCTACTCTTGAGTAAGCCGGTTATAGTAACAGCTTTCATTCTGGCTATATCAAAGACGCATTGTTATTCTTGGAAACAATCCGCCTGCTATTCTCTAACAAAATAGATATTTGGCTACGGTTTTTAGCTTGTTATCAGGCTTCGCTCCTACACCAAATAAATAGTCTGGATGTGAAAGGTTATATACTATCTCCAGAGCGGGCAGGCTCCCTAAACGTGCAGTGCCAGGGCTCGCTACAAGTGAGCAGCAGCAACAACTTGTGAACAGCGTCTACACGCCGAGCAAACACTTGCATTACACACTTTCCGGGCTTCAGCAGGTACTTTAGGCACAATCTCCGATAATCACTTTGGCTAATCTGATATCTAACCTCTCGCGTACTTGTTCCCAAGATACAGCGCTCGCCCGCCACGATCCAGCTGTGTCTCTGGCAAATAATTCACGCGTACCAGTTACACAGAGGCCGGTGTTGGCTGCTGCCTTGGGGGTGGAAAGGCAGCAATGCGTGGTTGGGGGTGAGGTGCGGTCTTTCTCGGATTTCCTTGTCGCACTGTCCCCTCCTCCACACCTTTCAGGTCTGATTATGGCTATTTGGGAATATCATTTCCCCTCTTCCACCGACCCCTCAGCCTTAAAATTTCAAGCCGAATCCCGTCTGCGATGATGTCCTCCAAAATGAAGTAGCTTGAGCAATATTGGCTAGTTTTCCCTGCAGACACGTCTAACCAAGGAGCTAAAGCTTTTACTCAGAGGCGGCACTGGGAACAAAAAATCCCAGCAATGTGGGAATCTCTCTGCGCTAAGAAATTCCACTAAACTTTTCTTGGAAGGGTGAAGAGGGGTGGGTGGCGAGAGGAAAAACAACGCGTCCTACTCCAAATTTCGCTGGGAACTGCCGCCTCGGGTAATTCCAGAGGGCTGTGAGAACCCTCCAAATCACGGAGAGGCGCAGGGCGCCAGCTTCTCCGTAATATTTTCCATGGGTATGGCCACACGGCTTCACCGCTCCGCGTTTTAAACGAGCTCCTTCGGACCAAACATATAGCCCGTATTATCTCCGGCATGTCCTGTTTAAGCACAGTTTAGCGGTCGCTACAGAAATGAGAGCAAAAACAAAGACACGGCTAGGATCGATTTACGTGTTAATAGCTCCGCTCCTATCTTATCTTCCTGCCATTTTGCAAGGTGAGAAGGCTTACCATTAAACCTCTTAGAGCAGGTTATTATATAATAAACAAGGGTGAGGCATTTTGCTACCTGACTTTTGCAGGAGGCAACATCCGTGGCTTCTGTGAGGGTAACACGCGTGTTTACCTGCCGCTGCTGAACCTGAGATATTCAGACACAAATGTGGCTGATAATTCAAGATGAAATACAACGTGTATTACTCTTGAAAAGAGGAATTTTCTATCCTTTCCTTGGTAATTGAGGTCATTCAGCCAGTAGGGTTCACCTGGAGTCCATACTGTGATACACACGTAACTCAAAGCTATTTTATCTTTTGTGCTGATAGTCAAGATCTCGGCTATAACATTGACATCAAACTCTGTCTGGGCGAATGACTAAGAGTGGTGCAAAACGTAAACTTTTGACCCTCAACTTTTTGACCTGCAGTTGTAACGCCCTTAACCACAAAGATATACAAAAGCTATGCAGCTTCTTTTAGGAGTAAGAGACTCGCACTGTTTGTTTCAATACTTCTGCTGCTTCCCCCAGATTTCTAAGGGCGCTTTTTTTTCCTTTTTCTTCTTCTTGCTGCTGAGAAATCGGATACGTTTGCATTTTGAATTTTTTTTTCTTTTCCTTAATCTCGCAGCTTTGTAAAATGCTGTTAGATCAGTTTGCACAGCCTTTCGGCAGCGTTGGAGGGAAGCCTGTTACTCAAAGGCGCTTTATGGTTACAATTGCAGGTGAAATGCTGGGTAAGTTCTGGGCGTGAGGTTGGAAGGAATGGAGCGACGAGCGTTGGGGGAAATGCTGCAGCTCTCTGCTGAAGGGTTTTAGTCATTTCTCCTTGATTTAAACATAAAGAAACAAGTCTAATTGTTTGCGAAGCCTTGTCTAGGCAAACGAGTTGACTGTGAACTTGGTCTAAAGCGAGCTCTGCTGGTGATTCCTAGGGTGTGCAGATTTATCTTTTCTGCATTTACTTAACCTGGCAGTGAACTGCACGGGCTGCCATTTATTATCCGGAGACAGACTTCACCTCAAGCAAGGACTGTTCCACAAAATTGCAATAATTACCCAATAACCTTCATAGCAAATATTATTATTGAAAAGACATTTTTTGGGGGGAGGGGATATAGAAAAGATTCCTTTTGCGTGTTATAAGGCAAAATCCATGCAAATTTTACACGCTCTCTGTGTCAGATTCGAAATTGTTTGTGCGCATAGCTACAGGAACATGTGACTGGGGTGGTCCATGAGTATTTGCCTTACAGAGAGACATTAGTGAAGATGCTTTAATTTGAAAGGGATAATATTTTCAAAGATTACCAGACGACTGTGGGAACTGTGGTTTTCCGCTCTAGCTAGTAATCCTAGCCTCAAATCGGGGACATTTTGAGGGCAGAGACAGAAAGGACTGAGAAAGCCAACGACATCTTAACTTGGTCACGAGATTTACTTGTGTCTGCGTTAAATGCGTTAAATCGGTATTTGCGGGGAGGGAAAAGGCACTGCTCCCGTATTCAGGGTTTGAAATCGAAACCTCCTGATCCCCCCCGTCATGATCAGTTCCATTCAATTTCCCGTGAAGCAAATTGCAAACTCCTCTATTGTCACCCTTCCACAGATACACACTTATTAAATGTAAGGAAATGGCAGAATAATAATCTCGCTGTAATGTTCTGAAATTAGGGTGTTTGCATGGTTTAGACAAGGCTGCAGAGCTGTAATTTACGGATGACTTTCCATTGGATTGTTGTACTTCTGGTTTAGAGAAAGTTATGTCTTGCAAAGTCACCAGTTCCGCACATTAGGAGAGCTGCCTAGTCTTTAATTGGTTTTACACTTAGACATCAGACACTACGCGCAAGTACTTCTTTCAAAAGATTAGGTAAACTGTGCTTCAAATCGCAGAACACAACTTGCCATTCCAAAAATAGAAAAAACTCGCACTTATTAATCCCCCAAACTCATCAGAAAAATAACGTGTGCAGATAAAACCTCTCTCCTGATTCCCAGAAATGATTTCCCATGACATTTTCCCTCGGAAAACAATTCGGACCTGGGACTATTTCCACAGAGTTCGGCAGTCTGATCTCGTTTGAATTTCAAATTTCAAAGCGTATTAGGAAATCTTAATGCATTTCTGGGTTTGAATGGTTTCAACTGTGATGCTAAGGACAAGGCAGGGCCAGAAACCTGGTGAAGTTGTCATTTCTAGCTAACTTTCTTTTGTTGCTAGTGTTTCTTGAAGTACAGGCGGGTTTATGGGCTTCTGGACTTAGGGATATTTTTCTTTTCCGTAGTTCTTGAACCTCTGTACATTGTTTTGTGTGGGATATGGTCCAGAAGCCACATTCAAAAATGTGGAAAATACATAGTAGCAAATCTTTTCACTCTAGGCAATGAAAAATTACAATCCAGGATGATAACCAGGATCCTAAAATATTAGTCGAACGGGAGTCCGTGCGTGCTTGTATATTAGCCAGATAATTCAAATAGCGCAGTATTGTTGAATACTGAGTAATCATGAGCTGTTTGTGTCTCGTATAATTCCCGTTAACAAGCAAAGGGTTTTCCTTGGAAAAGTACCCACGCATAAATGAAGACCAAACTTTTAAGGGTTTTTCGTGCCTTGCCTCAAACTATAAAATTTTATGGCATATAGTATGATATACTACACGCCTATCATATACAACTTTCTGATATTCCTATTGACGAAAATGTGTCAACTAGAGTACTATAAAATCTCCAGCTGTTTATAAGGAAATGATTTTCAAATGTGCATTTGGATATGCTCTTTTAAAGCCTTTCTCCCTTTTTTAATATGAAATATATGCAGATGTGTTTGTTTAGTGCTGATAGGAATGATCGACAGACACAAAGGCATCAGACTCTATTTGTTTCGCACAAGGGTTGACTTAAAATATTAAATGTTTTTAAAACTGAGCTCTTTGCAATGAACATACCCTAGATACTACCATTTCTTTAAAGTTAAAGACAAATAAATGAAAAATAGGAATCAGTCAGCAATATGTAGACCTTGCAGAGGTACACAACCTTCCCCTCCTAAAACCCTGTGCCTTTCTCCCATTTTTGCTCACAGTAGCCAAACCAGCCTATACCACAACATTCAAATGGCATAGCACTAGCTAGAAATAAAACAAAGCCCATCTCTCACATCAAACCACTCCATTCTTTTGCAAACCCGACTTTATGACACGTAAAGGAAAACAATGCAATCTGCTGAATCAATGTTACTCCAAACCTGTGCAGAGAAAGAGATATCCACAGCTGGTTTGGAGAGATAGATAGATAGATAGATAGATAGATAGATAGATAGATAGATAGATAGCAGGCAATTCTCAAAATTCTACCCTAACCTCTGACTAGTCTGTTTATACCCCCCGAGATCACTCGCCAAAGTAACAGCTCTGAGGATAAGGATCAGGCCTTAATGTTGCTCAGAGAAAGATAGAGTTCCTTTCACCCTTTCATTCAAGTCCTGGAAATTCAAAGACCGAAGTTAAATCCGGCCATAAAGTTTATTGCTGAGTAATCACACTCTAGTGAGAACAGTCCACTTAAATAAAAAGAATGTTGAAGTAAACACGCAGCTGGGGCCTACCCCACAATGGCAGCCAGCAATATAAGGCAGAAAGGGAGAGAGCAGAGCTAGGGGGATATTTACAATCTTCAATAAACCAAGCCCGTATTTCATAATTTGCAGCACTCTAATGACCTGTAGTCTCTTGTATTAATGCTACAAGTTACAGTCAATTGGTTCGCTTAAAAAAAAAAAAAAAAAAAAAAAAAGGAAGTCATAGGAACATATATATGTGTACACACGTACACACCCTTTGTGTACATGAATACACCGATATGAGACACATACATGCATCTGCACGGCTTTACACAGATGTACAAACTGATTTGTACATGCAGGCACACATGCAAATAATTTAAATATATTTATATTTGTGCAATTACGTATAGAATCAGGAAAAAGTTATGGCAGCGTTATAAATGCGCATCCCCAAAAGACACCACACACTCGCAGATGTACATTACACAGAGCTAAAGCTTTCCACACAACCCAAGGCAGAAAATACCTATCTAAGCACTCCAGTACAGTCTGTGCCATTTTAATGCTGGATCTGATGTGCAACATATTTCAACAATCCAAAGATTATTACCATATCATCACGCCTCCAACTCTATCATGCCCACATAAGATACTGCCCAGATAATATCAAGCCCAATCTATTTTGTTTCCCCCTTTTTTTAATCGCCTGCAGTAACTACTCTTTGCTAAACAAAACCTCTCCAAACTTGGAGAGTCTATTGGAGCAAAGGAAGTAATTATCTTCTGCGGTAGTCAAAGTGATTAAAGCTAGGCCCCAAAATCCATCTCTGCCAAAGTCGCTTATTGTGGTTTACTTTGATTTGATCGTTAAAATAGAGAGCTAGCTGCTGCGAGTGAAGGGATGGGGGGGAGGTATTTGCATCGCAACCTGGATCATTAGTGCTTGATCCTGCCTCTCGGGCTCGGTGGGACCGTCCTGAAAACCTCCAGGCGGAGAGGAAGGGAAAGAGAAAGAGAAAGAAAGAGAGAGGCGAGAGGCAGCGAGAGCGAGCACGAGCCTCGGCTTCCCCACTGTACAAATAAACTTTAAGGAACTTGTGCACAAAACTTACCTTTGACTTGCAAGGAGCCATTTTTCACATAGTACTGAGAACTTGTGGTTTGGATACTTCTGTCCCTAAACCTGACAATTTGAATGGCCAGGAGGCACACGTAGCCTGCAAAAGAGTCAAATGAAGTCCAGCGTCAGTGAGATTATATGTTATGTGGTATATAATGTTGGATGTCAACTCCCCAAAACCATAAAACTTACTTTAATGGCACCACGTGACTTTTTATAGCCAGTGAGCCTATCTGTCTGTGCTATGGATGATTTTACGATCTAATTCATAGACAAAACCCTATTCATTTGGCACCCAAATGTCATATAGCCGGAACTGGGGCTTATAAAGTTTACTGTTTTATAACTTTTAAGGGAAGGCATCAATGTAACCAGTCAGTAAATGTGCAAATCTTTAGTTGCTCTTAGAAGCTCAGAAGAGTTAACCATTCAAGCTCTGATGGGGTAAGTAGCATTACGTTTATAGCAAACTAATTGTGGCGAAGAAAACCAAAAATCTTTAGAGGGTGAAGAGTGGGAAAATGTGGCTAGAGAGGGTTACTAATAGACGCATAGGGCTTGGACAAGTTGTCCTAAAATATACTTAATGAAACCACAGGAGAAAATCTAGAGCGATGCAAACACACCCTGGAGTTCGCAGCGTTTTTTAACAAAGCACATGTTTTGGAATTTTATTTTTTTTTTTTTTTTTTTTTTGTGTGTGTGTGTGTTTTTTTGGGGTTTGGGTTTTTTTTTTTTTAAACCATCAGCAAACAATTAACAGTTGATTCAGCCACAAAGGGTGTTGATTGTGGTCCTGCGATGCAGCTTTCCACCTAGCGAGAAACAAGTAAGGAAGAACTTATGGTCAAACTTTCAATTTAAAATACTGATAGAGGACTATTGCAGCATCCACCATATGCAACGTGCAGCAGGACCCAGGTAAAATATTATTACAAACTCTGCACGGGCTAATTTTTTTTTTCTTTTTCAGAGGCAAATCAGGAAGCACAACTTCTTGCTTTGCACAAATCAGATCACAAAAACTTTACAATAGAAAGTTTATTTTTTTTGTTGTTGATTTCCAGTCAGGGTTTTTTTTTTAAAAACAAATAATAATAATAATAATTAAAAAAAAAAGCTGATCACAGTTTGCTCAAACAGCCAGACTTTGACTATATTTGTAACTTTGTTCACAAAAAACATACATCACAGAAGCTGCGCTTAATAAGAGCCACTTCTAAGAGTTCGTGCAAAGAGTCATATACAAAGGCACAGCAAGGACATACTGCTTGGAATCACAGTTTTCGTCACAGATTCACTATTCACTACACGTAGGACAAGTTCAGTTGATTTCATCATTTCACCTCTACAACAGCATTAATTACACAGGAATTATATAGGTAGTTTGAATAAAAATATTTTTAACAGCTTGGAGCTATACAGACATTAACACTTGACCACACATGCACAGTTAAGCAGGTTGAGTGCAACACATAACATTTGTACTAAACCGGGGGAGGGTTTCCTTTCTCTCTCTCCTTTTTTTTTTTTTTAACTTCTTTTTTTTCCCTTTTTGTTCTTTTTTGTTTAGTTTTGCTTTGTTTTAACAGTTACTTCAAGTAACACAGCTCGCTTCATATAAATAAGTTAAAACATCTATTATTTTTTTCAAGACAAAGCCATTCAAGACAAAGAAATGTACGATAAAAGCAGATCTACTTATACACGCGAGAGAATGGTAATAAACAGGCTCATGATTAAAAGATGAATAAGGGCGACAAGAACAGGGTTTCTTCACAGAAGTAACACAAGGAAGTTTTAGAAAGTCAACTTAGTACTGACATGAGACGACGCAGGGTCAGCTAATACTGCTCAGTACTTTTAATTGATCAAGCGCTTAGGGACGGAATGCCCCTCCTGCAGCTGCCATGCTCATACTTTTCAGCTTATTATCCTTTTTCCATTTCATTCTCCTGTTTTGGAACCAGATCTTTATTTGTCTCTCTGAGAGGCAAAGAGCATGTGCTATTTCAATCCTTCTTCTGCGGGTCAGGTATCTATTGAAGTGAAATTCCTTTTCGAGCTCCAAGGTCTGATAGCGGGTGTAAGCAGTCCGAGCCCTTTTCCCTTCTGGTCCCCCTATGTTGTCTGGAAGAGAAAAGTACATGATTTAGATTCTCAGCAGCCTCTCGGTGCCTTCGTGTCTCAGTGCAGCTACCAGCGACCAGGACCGTTATTCTCAGTCCTGCTTGGTTTTGTTTCTGGTTTGGATAAATGCTCAACAAGTTTCCCCCCTCCAGCCCCTCTTAGGAAAGGCTTGGGGGAGGGGGATTTGGTAGTCTCGGTAAGTTTTCGCTTGGATTTGAGATTCGATTTTTTTTAATAATTTTTTTCAGTTTCTGTTCAGTTTCTTTTTTTTTTCTTTTTCTTTTTTTTTTTTCCTTTTTTTTTTCTTTTCTTTCTTTTTTTTTTTTTTTTTTTTTTTTTTTTTTTTTTTTTTTTTTTTAATAAGGTTAATTCTCCCCCATGCCTCCCCCAGATAAGCTGATTTGGAGGATGTTTCTGCTGATAGCTGGGTTTTCAGAGCTCTGAGAGCAAGGCTGAAGCGTGCAGCCCTTTCCCACGGCTGAGCTGGAGAAGAGTCTGGGAGGCTGCGAGCCTCCGGCCGCTCTTCCAGCAGCGAGGGCAGGGCAGGTACCCGGGGCTGAAAGTTGCTTCGCTCCCCCACGCCCCTCAAGCCCTCTACCCCGAGTTTGGGGCGACTCGCCCTCCCCCCTCCCCCAAGGCTTCCCAGCAGTGAAAACTGCCCTTCTCGCCCTTTCCTATTCTCTTTTTAATATGTCTAAGCAAAATAAATGGGGTCAGCCGCGCCGTTCCCACTGGAAGATCCCCCATCCAGAGGAGAGCCGGGAGCAGCCTCTGCTCCCGATCTCCCTTCGGCAAGGCGCCTTCTACTCCCCCCGCCGGCGCTGGGAGCCAGGCGGGAGGCGTTTTGGCGTTTTCGGGGCCGAGCGGTTTTATGGGGGTTTTTTGGTTGGTTTTTTTTTTTTTTTTTTTTTTTTTTTTCCCCTTTCGGGGGGGACTCGCCCAGAGAAGGGAGCGTGCTTCCCTGCGAGCAGAGTTGTGGTGTGCGCGGAGACTGCCCGCTCTCACGCCCTCCTCTCCCCCTCTCCCCGACCTTGCTCGGCGCAGCCACCCGGTTTACATTAAATCCTCCTTTTCCTCCAGAGAAATAAAGAAAGAACAGGGTATTTGCTTTACCATGACTTATGTGCAGTTTTCGCATCCAGGGGTAGATCTGGGGCTGTGAAGGCTGGGCTGTGCTTTGGTCGGTCGGGGCACTCGCCTGCTCGCTGCTTGCTGGAGTGTCTTCCTCAGTCCCAGACGAGGTGCCAACCCCGTCTCTGCTGATGTGCGTGTTGCTGCTGGAATTGGACGAAGTGCTGGTGGAGTTGGCGAGGGAGTTTTTCACCCCGTGGTGACTCTCGCTGACAGGCGAACCGGCCACGGCGGTGCAGGGCAGAGGGTCAGGGGGAGGCGAGTGGGAAGACGTCGCGGGCTGGTTGTACCTGGGCTCTGTCGAGGCAGAGGTGGTGTTGGCCGGGTAACTGCGGGGTCTCTCATTGGCACCAAAGTGGGTGGAAGCAGAGCGCCCGACGCTGAGGTCCATGCCATTGTAGCCGTATCCGTACCTGCCGGAGTGCATGCTGGCGGAGTCCCTGTATTGCTCGCTCACCGAGCTGTGATCTCCATAATTATGTAACTGGTAGTCCGGGCCATTTGGATAGCGACCGCAAAATGAGTTTACAAAATAAGAGCTCATTTGTTTTTTGATATGTGTGCTTGATTTGTGGCTCTTGGTCGTTTTGTGCGTCTATAGCACCCTTGCACAATTTATGATGAATTATGGAAATGACTGGGACATGTACTTGGTTCCCTCCTACGTAGGCACCCAAATATGGGGTACGGCTTCACATCACGTGCTTTTGTTGTCCAGTCGTAAATCCTGCCTGATGACCTCTAGAGGTAAACTCGTGCACTGGTGGGGGAGCTGGGAGGGCGCGGGCGGCCCGGGGCGCGCCTCCCGTGCGCGCCGCCGCCGCCGCCTCCCGCCCGTCCGCCGGCCTCCAGCGCCACCCGCTGGCGGCGCGGGGGATGGCGGCGGCTCCGCGGGGTCGGCCCGGGGTGACGGCCCCCGACGGCGGCGCGGAGCGGAGCGGAGAGGCGCGGAGCGGAGCGGGGCTCGCCGCCGCCGGCACCGGCAACCGGCGGCGAGGCTGCGGGGCCGGCGGGCATCGCTCCTCCGAGCCGGCCGCCGGGGAGCTGGGTGTGCGGAGAGCGCTGCTCTTTGTGCCTGCCTTCTCCTCCGTGCGAGGCTTATTTACAGCAGTTCTCAAATCCTATGCGATCCGTTCTCGGCTGCTGGCAAGGCTTATGTCCCTTCTACATGTATATATGTATATATTTTTTCCCCCACACTTATTCCCTTGCCGAGGCTTTCGAGAGGCAGCCGGGTCCTGCCGATGTGAAACGGCAGATATCTATTAAAGACAAATATCGTGCAGCGTTTTTCCAACTAGGGGGTCAAATTCCAGGCGACTTTACGGCTGCCGTTATTTTATCGCCTCTCAGAAGGCAAAAAATCCTCTAAATGCGGCGGTAGATATTTTGCATTGTATTCTCCAGATCTGGCTTTTAAAACATTTAGAGTGGTAGCCCAAACTGTGCTGCCTTCCAAACAAAAGAGCCTCGATGCGTATACAAGTGCATTTGTACACAGCTTCGCATGCACACTCATGCACACGCAATATAATATAGAGAGATATAGCATATATATTAATCAATATTTTTGCTGCGCTTGTTTTACTTTTACAAATTTCGAAGTGGAAGCATTTTATGGCAGCTATTTTTCTTCCAAGTACCAATTTTTTTTTTTTTTTTTTTCCCAGTGCTAAGTAATGCGAATGTGAATTAAGATACCGCAGAAGCAGGAAAGAAAATCCCCGAGTTAATAAGACCCTTTTTTCAAATAAGAAAGGAAGAAAGAGAGGAAGGAAGGAAGGAAGAAAAAGAGAAAGAAAGAGAGATAAAAGGAAAAAAGATCGATCTAAGCTCACGAAGCCCCAAGAAATGTAGCCCATAATTCAAAGTCCCTTCAGTGCAGAGCTGAGCTCACCAAAACCTTAGCGTAAGCTCAACAGGAACCACAGAAAATTGCCCGCTTCGAAACCTCTTTCTTCGCTTCCCCTGAAGTTTAACGCCGAGTTTTTACTTTAATACTAGTAGTGCAGACTAAGCAGTTTAGAGGCATTTAAAAAAAAAATCTCCCTGCAATTCATCTTCGCTTTAACTGAAAGTTTATACACAGGGATTTATACAACGTTTTTAAAGAGAATTTTTCTTCCTTTTGCTATTTAAATATCTTATACATAACTAAAACTTCTTCTCCCCCCTGCGGATCATAAACTCCCGAACACAGCATAACGAGATGGCCCGCCGTAGCGGGAGCTAGCAAAAACATAAAGCAAATATTTTCTAAAATCTCATGTCTTTCTACAATATGAGCATTTCTAATTCAAAAAAAAGTTTAAAAGTAATTTGCTTATCTTTTCTCACACAAGCACACCAGGGACACTCACCCACACACAGATGCTCATCTCAAATACTTAAAATTCTGGGCCAATTCTCTAACACTTTAACCAACGCCATATATGCTTTGGGAAGGTGAATACATACATACACGCCTGTAGCTCGAAAGCTGGGGCTTCCACATATATCAGAGTAAGTCACAGATGATTGCAAATATACATCTTTTAACCAAGCCTTTTGGGGATTAATAGACTGTGACAAACCTATAGGATTTCAGTAGCAGAAGGAACACAAGGTAAATAATAATAATAGTAGTAGTAAGCGCTAAGGAAAGGCCTGGTAGCGTTTATTAAACGTGGTTCTACTCCCCTGACTTTTCCTCTGTTTCTTCGCTGCTGGGCTGTGTGGAATTTATGAATTTGTTTTCCTTTTTCCATTTCATCCGCCTGTTTTGAAACCATATTTTAATCTGGCGTTCAGTAAGGCAGAGAGCGTTTGCAATCTCAATACGTCGTCTTCGGGTTAAGTATCTGTTAAAATGAAATTCCTTCTCTAACTCTAGCGTTTGGTATCTGGTGTAAGTTTGCCTCCCTCGTCTCCCATGTGTTCCATATACTGTACCTGTAGAAGTAAAGACAAAACGATCGCATTGGACAGGGCCCAGTGATTTCAGACCAGAAAGAGCGATTAGTATATTCTGCCTCCTTTTGCAGGCACAATCTCGGGGAGTGGGGGAAGCTGCTCTGGTTTCCTGGAGGCTCTTTTTTTTTTTTTTTTTTTTTTTTTTTTTTAAATTTTATTTTTTCCTTTTATCCTGCCTGACGAGATGTAAATGCGGATGTGCAGTGTGCTTACGATGGCGGGGTAAAGCGGGACACAAAGAGGCTTTAAGGTGGACCTAGGGAAGGTGCAGGAGGCAGCACGGTGCGAGTCGCTGAGCAGAGGCTGCTCTGTGCGCGCTGGGAGCCTGTGCGCACACACAGGCACAGGCACACGTGTGCTGCCCGGGAAGCCTCACGCATGTGTCTGTGCGTGTGTGTGTGCACGCACATGTGGCTGTGTTGACACAAACACACAGCCATTGCCATGGCTGGGACTACAGAAGGTCTCTAAGCATAATTATAGACATCAGCTAAAGATCATAGAAGAGCGTTCTGCCATTTGCTCCGGAATTTATTGGTCTTGAATGCAAAGCAGCATCGGAAAGGTCTTGCTAAATGTTTAATTTTCAAAAAAAAGGAGTGAGAACTACCCTGCAGCAAACATAAACTCGGGAGGGTGGGAGAGAAGGCGAGTCATTAGCAAACACTTGAAGTAAACGTTAAAATTTGGGATTGTAAAAAAGAAATGTCACCGCAGTACAACCCTCCCACTCCACCCCCACCCCCCATTCCCCCAGCACCACTCCTGTACAGAATAGTTCAATTATGTGAAGTTCACTCCTAAGTCTGAAAAAATTCGCGATGCCATGGAAGTGCGCCCACGGCCCCAGAAACGTGCTCTCAATATCCAATACTCACAGGCTAATGAGCTGGGGGAGGGGGCCGAGGAGGAATGTACCACAAATGCTTTGGATCCTCAGCATAGAGGGCATATTCCATGCATCGCTCTCTGACAATGAGGAGCAGAGGCTTTGGGATGGCTTTAAGATAGTGATAAAAGTGCTTTGTTCCTTTTTACTAATTTTTCTTTTTATCCCCTTACTTTCCAAGGATTCCCCTATAACTTTCACCTACATACTGGGATCTTGGCCACCATTCCCTGGGTGCCAACGTGCCAGGTCTAAACCTGGGAAAGGTTTCATGTTACATAGTGCCCTGCAGGAACCGTATTTCTCCAGCAATCTGGACTTTATCTTAAAAAAAAATGAAAGAAAAAAAAAAAAAAGGAAAAAAAAAAAAAAAAAAGAAAAACTTTTCCTTTTCCTCCCCTCTCCGCCCTTGACTGCACCGAGATGCCTTACCAGCGCAGGAGTTCATCCGCTGCATCCAGGGGTAAACAGGGCTCGTGTACTTCCGGTCGGTGCCTTCGTCATTTATAATTTTGGCTTGGCCGCCGTTGGTTTTATACTGTTGATCGGGAGAAAAGTGCAGGTAGTCCCCGGGCCCCCTCTGTTTGCCACTGCCGGAAGGAGAGGCGCTACTAATGTCCTTGTCCGAATAAAAACAAGAGGCTCCGTACTCATAGGAAGCCCGACTGCAAGCAATGACGGTGTTGGACTGTTGGTAGAAACAAGGTGAGGTGTAAGTCTTGTCCTGCAGGCTGCTTGCCCCGTACGAAGCCGGAAAATGCCTGAGAGCATCATAGCCCGCCGGGTACAGGGGGATCTGCCCGAGGAAGGAGTCCTGGCCCCCGGGCAGGCTCCCCGGGAAAGTGGGATTCACAAAATAGGAACTCATTTGCTCTCCCCCTCTCCCGGACCGTGATTTGTTGTGTATTAGTACATCTGGCGATAACTATTAGGAGTCATCGAAGTGGTTTGTTTCTGGATGGCCGAGCGCCAAAAGCGACAGCAGAAAATAGGAGCAGCTGACGGCGGGGCGGCCAATGGGAGCGCGCGCGGCGCCCGCTCCCCCGGGGCCGCCGCCACCGCGCCGCCAACTTACCGGCAGCCCCGGCCCCGCCGCGCCGCCCCGCGCCCCCCGCACCGCGCCGCGCTGCCCGCGGGACCGGCCGCGCCCCCGCCGCGGCACCGCCCCTGCGCGGGAAAATAACCCGATAATAACAACAACAGGAACAGCCGGCGTTCCCGGCAGCGCGGGCGGTGCGAGAGCCGCTAACGGGGACGGCCCCCGCCGCCGCCCCCCGGCTGCCGGAGGTGTGGGTAGGGGGGCCGCCCTGAAAAGTTGGAGGCCCCGCGACAAGGGACCCCCGTGGGAAGGGTGGGAGAACCGGCCCCCCCCTCCGGCTCTCCGGTGGAGGGAAGGAGGAGGGGGGAAGGAGACGGCGGTGGAAGATGCTGCGAAGGGAAACTTTGGAGCGGAGGGAGCACGTGAAAGGGGGAGCGGAGCGCCGCGCAGCGTGGGGGGCGAGGGGGGGCCCCCGCCTATCTCCATTTTGCCGTCGCGATGCCACGACGGCTTCCAAGAATTTTGAAGCTATTCTAAAACGTATTTATTTATCCATTCAGTCGCATATTGCCCCTCCACTAAGGTTTCCCTTCGGAGCTCAGGGAGCCCGCCCCAGCGCCGAACCCAGCTTTTTGTGAGAGAGGCTAACGCGTCCTGCAAGGGAAGAGGTCTCGTATCTCAGTGAACACCCCCATAATTAGGAGGTTGGAGCGGCGGCCTTCTGGGGAGTGGGATTTTTGATTTGCACCAAGTGCCCGAAGAGGCCTGGGGAAGAGCCGCATGGGCTCCCGGCGCCCCCCGGCAGCCCAGATGAAGTTCCATGTGTCTCTTCTCCCCAAGTCTACCCTCCTCCCGCCAGAGTAGAGCCGATGGAATCAAACATTCAAATTCAAAACCGAGCCAGTAAGATTATTCCTAATTAATACAACCCCGCTAATGAGTCAGCAAAAGCCAATCGGTTTCGTTGTTGTTCCCAACAATTTGATTAAACGCGGATCTGTGTCTTAAAGAGGGGAAGAACAATATACGAAACAAACATTTCCACCTTCATTTTTCAATATGGCAGTTACCCCATAGCGGAAATATAATTCTTGGCCCAGGGCTCGGACAGTAACAGTGCTGATGAAATTCGCTGATGCGCATTTAATTCAGCCGTAACCCTGCAGTTCCTGCAGATAACATGAGGTTGTTCATTCCAAGCTGTGTTTACTCATAATCCGTGCCCATTACAACAGATTGAATAGACTAATTTTAAACGCGCTCTGTCACGTAAAGTGACATTTGTACGAGCACCGTTTCCTAAAGCAGCTTTCAAAGGAGAGTTTTGTTGTTGTTGGGAGACTATTTGTCTCATTTCCGGGGGCAGATTACGATACCTATAAAACAGTAGTGAGTTAAAACATCGCTCCACAATAGTTTGTATTGTTTGCAGTCTCAGCTGGACTTTCACATTCAGATGTTGATTGCCTTGGGGTTTTTTTCAACTTCCTTAACCTCTTCAGCCCAGCTAATCCACAAACACACCTGGCAGAATTACAGCTCACTAGCTGCATGCTTTGAGAGGTCATTTCAGAAACATGTATTTCCTGAAAAGCAGATTTCTCCAGAAAAATAAGTTGGGTTTTTTTGGTTTTGTTTTGGTTTGGTTTTTTACTCAGTGAGAACAGAGTTTAAAAAGGAGGAAACACCAGCAAGCAAGCACTCATACAGAGCATGCTAAACTCGAAACGGCTTCTAAAAGAGCATATTTTCGCCAGTTTAGGTCAGAACCAAAACGCACTATGAAAAAAGTGAATACTCGGGACAAACAAACCCCACCGGCCATACTTCTAAAAAGTTGTGGGCAGACGATCTTTTGTTTGAATCCATCACACAAAGACGAAAACAAAATTTTAAATAAAAATCGCTCCGGGGTTGGTTATATTTACATTTTATAGCATCGGTTACAGTCTGATTTTTCCCTCCTCTATTTCTTTTTCTTTCTTTCACGTTTTTCAAGTTACTGTTCGCGTCCAAACCAAGTTGTGAAAGCCCGACCTCAGGCAGCGAAAATATTTCTTCGTCGATCCCATAATGCAAAAAGGAATGAAATCTGCACGTTTGCCTGGGTGGGTCGTGTTCGAGTAGTTACAGTGACAGCTAAACAATCTGCACCGCAATCTCTGCTTCAGTCACATTCAGGCGTCCTTTCCGCTCCTCCCCCAAGCCCAGAAAACCCCGAATCACGATAATCTGCTACCCCCCAGGTCTGCCGAGGAAATGTCCGGCCTGGGCACATTTCGCAGCAGTTTTCCTTCGCCATTCCCGTCCCCACTCTGGAAAGCAGAAAAAAAGCCAGTCGCTGCATTTTGCCACCGCAACAGCCACACTTCGCGATACCTGTGTGTTTCATACCCCGTTTATTTGTTTGCGTAATTCCACGCACCCCCAGCACCTCCTCCACAGAACATTTCGCCTTCCTCCTCCCGCCGAAAACGCGGCCGCGACCCGAGCCACTTTCGGATACAGGTGCGGGAGCAGTTACCCTCTTAAGCTTAAAAGCCTCTTTCTCCTCGTATATAAAACCACTTTCAAATCATTCTCGTGCTCGCCAGCGTCATCAAAACCAACCTTTAACTAATAGCTCCTAATCCAAACAGTTTGGGCAAGGCGGACCGTTGTTTAGACTGGCGGGGCACAGAGAGCCTGGCCGGGGGGACGCGCGCGGGTCCTCCCCAGCCAGCTCCCACCGTGGTAACTTGCAGTTGACACACACCGAGGCAGAAGCGGAGGGGGAGTGGGCAGAGCCGGTCCTGCAGGAATATTTTGCCGGGGGGGGGGCTCCGATATTTCCACAGAAAAACGTAGGCTTTTTTTTTTTTTTTTTTCTTTTCTTTTCTTTTTTTGTTCCCTCTTGGTCTTTTATTTGGGCTCCCCCGAGCAGCGCAGGCTGCCAGCGCTGCCCTTCCAGGGACTGCGGGGGCCGCTCCACTCCGCGCCCGCCTCCGCCGTCCCGCCACGCCGTGGCAGCACTGAGCACCCGCGACCCGCAATAAATAATCCGGCGCTCACTGCAGCTCCAGTCCGGCGGATACCGCAATGCAATGCAAATGCAGTGCTTTATCAGCCCGGCGGCACAGGCAGAGCCGGGGCCGCCGTTTAAAGCCTTCCGAGCCGCTCCTTCGCCATGAGGAGGCGGGAGCGGAGCCGGGCGGCAGCGGCGGGGGCTCCCGGGGGCGCCGTCCCCGAGTCCCCGCTGCCCCCCGCCGGCACACACCGCGGGGCACCGGCCCGCCGGCCGCCGCTCCCCCGCCCCAGCGCCGCACCGTAACAGTCACAACAAGGAGAGAAAGGGGGGGGAAAGCTCCGTCTCCGGCGCTGAGATGGGTTTAGCCGCCGCGAAGCCCGCTCCGCGCAGCCGAGACGCGCAAGCCGCGAACCGCCGGGCAGCGGACCCACGGCGGGGCAAGGGATTTATGCAGGCAGCGTTTGATCTGATAATGAAAATCTAAGACACATTCGCGCTGTTTCTCCCCCACCCCCGTCAAGAAATAACCTTCCTCTCGGACATGGCAGAGAAGCTAGGAGACATCGTGCTGTTTGTTGATTTTTTGTTTTTTAAATGAAATAGTAAAAAATAAATTACATCTAAATTTCTTTAACCGCAAATTAAATTTAAGATAATGAGTTAATGCTGCGAATTAGTATTTTAAAATGTTTGGGGTTATCACTTTTATTTTCCCCCCCTCGTGCTGGGGAAAAAAAAAGAAAACCCCTCCACTGATGCTGTAAAACTGAATTATTAGAAAATAACACGAACATCACAACATACCCCTGGCTAACACAAATCCAAATCAACTTCGTGGAAAAAAAAATAATAATCCACCGCTTCCTTGCTAAATCACAGAAAATAAACATTTTTATTTAGGCATGTTTTTGCATGCACTGGTTAAGTCAAAATCAACTGATCTGCAGCCATCTCTATTTTTGGCTGGTAACATTTCCATTTGGTTTAATTGCACATGTCTAATATTTAAACGTATTAAACCATTTTTCCCTGCTTACAGTAGTGTCATATACATTTCTCACCTTTTAGGTTCTGGCTCACAGGAGCCCCTGCGACTTTGACAGCTGTCGCTTTGGCTGCACAGGAGACGAATCGCCCTCCTTTTGGTGCCAGAAGAAGCAGGAAATTAGCCAGGTTGCAAGTTGAAAATCTGCCACGCCAGTGCTTTGAATCCAATATGCCACACCTTCCAGCGGGGGAACTGGAAATTGCCATCCCGGATCTGTGTTCTAGGCGGCTGCTTATGCCGAACCTCCGCACACTTTGTTCACTATTGCCTTACAAAGAACAAATGAAATGGGGATTGAAAGCCAGAGAGATCCGAAGCAGGACAGAGCTCAGCAAAAGAATGCGGCTCTATTCTCGCAAGGGAAATTATAAAAAAGTTCATGTTCACGGTTACCATCCACATGACCGACAACGACCAATGGAAAAACCGAACAACTCATAAAGTTGTATTGCAAAGTTGTAAATTTTCATAAACAACAACGGATTTATGGCCTTTTCCTCATCACTAAGAAGAGGCAGGTCTTAGAGAGGCGCCATCTTACCACAGAGGCAGCCCTGGAGTTTTTTAAAAGACCTGGACTTTGTACTAATTTTATTAAAATTACAATTAGTGCGTTGACCAGGAACAGAGTGTAGTAGAGAAAAGGGAACTTCAGCGCAAATAATGCTCCAGGTCATACCTGTATTTATCCGGCCGAATAAAAGGACTTTTCGGGTTGGATTTTTTTTTTTTTTTTTTTAATTAGGGAAAAAAAAAAAAAAAAAAAAAAAAGAGAGAGAGAGAAGGGGGAATATTAGATCTCATCGACACTACGTGGTACCTGGCAAAATTAGGACATTTTCTAAAGCGGGGCAATTTCCCCCCATTTTCGTGCCACCGTGATGCCCCCTGGCCCCCGAAAGCCGCACACACAAACCACACATGTACCCGATCAGATCATTTACACTTGGAAGTTTCGCATTTCACTTTCTGTTCACTACAAAATATTCTTTCACTGCATGCGATTTCGGCTTGATCGCCGATCGTCTGGGCTGAGGTTATGACTGCAAGAGGACACGGGAACACAGTGGAAGGAAGCTCTCCCATAAAAAAGGCTTTCCGCTTTATTAATCAACAACGCGAGAGAAAAAAAAAATCATGAACTCGAGATAGAGATATTGACTGATTCCTATCAATTCGTCACCTTGGGATTTTTTTCTGTTTGGGTTTTTTTTTTTTTTCTTTCTGATTATATTAAAAATGTTTAGATGGTCTAATTTCTTAATTTGTCTATGTAATATATATTTTTGGTGCTTCCCTCGAACTGCTTCCTTAATAAAGAAACACAATGAATTGTCAACAAGCATATTTATTTTCTGTGTAACATAAAACACATTTATCGTGGGAGATAGTTGAACACGGTATCACTTCCAAAGAGAGTTCACAGACATTTTTTTTCCCACTTCCAATACTTACACGGCATATCCAAATGTTCACAACGAACACACCGAAACACATTGTAACATACAATTTTTGAATAAACTTTAGCCAAACCTTCAAGACGGATTTATACAGAGTTCTTAACGATACATCATGCTACAAAGTTTCCAAATTAATTACATACTTCCCAATTTATGACATGATCTTACAAATGAGGTTCAAGACGAATATATATGACAAAAAATATTACAATATCTGCTATTGTAGGAAAAATCATGGTATTACATATTAACACGTTCAGATAATCAGGACAAACAGTTTGTTGATTTTTTTTTTTAAAGGTGGTTACATGATCATTTAAATTCACTTTTCAAAGAACACTTTCCGCTATATTAAGTAAGATCAACATAGAAAAAGAAAACGGCCTTTAGCAGAAGCAGCTGAAGGTAGAAGCCAACGGGAGATATTAAACCGCTTTTTACAATATTGGCGTGTGTTTGCTTCCTCTCTCGGAATAGCAAAGAATCGAGAACAAAGATATATTGCAGCATATGGTTTTCATTTATAATTGCTTTGGAATAAATATATTATTTTAAATTTAAATATATTCAGACTTTTCGGTACCAAATTCTATACCAAAGCTATTGATGCGTGCTTTTTGAACGACTACAGTTACATGTCTAAAAGCATTTTGCGATTCACATTAGTAATCTTGTAACATCCTCTCGACTACTAAAATACAGCATACTTTCGAAGATAGGTAGGCAGAGCAAGATATATAGGTAGGTAGTCTGGAAAATAGGTAGTACAAATAATTGCTGTAGATTGTAGTGGTTTGTGGAATATTTTTTCCCCCTTTACTTGCTGTTTAACCTTTCGTTAGTGTAGCTGTTACTTATGATACTTTTCTAACAACAATTAAAAAAAAAACACAAAAAGAGAAGTGCAGAGCTACTTATTCAAAATTAGGTAGTTTTTCTTAATGTGAGCCTAATGCACTTTTCCCCTCACACATGATTGGGACTATGGAGTCAGGTAGTTACTTCGGAAGGTCACGGTTTACTATCTGTGCAAGCAGCAGTTCTCCCACTGAAATGTCCCCTGAAGAAGCCCACCCAAGTTTGGGTTAATGAAAAAAACCAAAAAAACCTCAACAAAACCCAAACTGATTGTAAGATGTTCTTAGGAGATATTACCGAAAGGTTCGGCATAGGGCAGGTTTGGGGAGTATGGGAGAGTGGAGAGAAGGCTGGAAAACCAACCCAAGAAATGTTTTCATGTTTGCAAATGCTCACTTTCAAGATGATTATTAAAGGGAACTGATTTTTTTTTTTAATAAAAACAGTAAGTCTTTTTTTTTTTTTTTTTTTTTTTCCTCCTTTAAAGGGAGC
Source organism: Sylvia atricapilla (assembly GCF_009819655.1). Taxonomy (NCBI): domain Eukaryota; kingdom Metazoa; phylum Chordata; class Aves; order Passeriformes; family Sylviidae; genus Sylvia; species Sylvia atricapilla. The sequence continues at coordinate 33,806,158 of NC_089140.1, forward strand.
TTTTCCAACTGTCATGTGCATACACTATTCTAACAGATTATTTCCTCGAGTGGGACTCCTTAGTCCTCCTCCTCTTCGTCTTCTTCCACTTTCTCGACAGAGGCTGCTGCTGACGTGGGCTCGTTGGGAGCCGGGGTGCTGGAGCTCTCCTCCTTGTGCTCCTTCTTCCACTTCATCCTCCGGTTTTGGAACCAGATTTTGATCTGCCTCTCCGTCAGGCAGAGGGCATGGGCGATCTCTATCCTTCGCCGCCGAGTCAGATAACGATTAAAGTGGAATTCCTTCTCCAGCTCCAGAGTCTGGTAGCGGGTGTAGGTCTGGCGCCCTCGCTTCCTATCTGGACCTGAAAACAGGCACACACACGGCCAGGAGTTAGACATGAAATGGAAAGTTTTCTCTTTTTATTTTTCTTATTGATGTTTTTAAATAAATAAATAAATAGACAAACATACAAAAAAGTGGCCGAGCCATAGTGAATGATCCCCTTCTTCGACTTCCACTCGCCCCCCCCCATTTTGCCCTAACAAAGACATTTCGGCTACACGACCTGCCCTGCTCAGGCAGGGCAAAAATTAAGTTGCTCGAGACCTAGAAAAAGTGAAGAGAAAGCATTCAGGAGAGGAGGTGGGGGAGGAAATTGCTTTTGGGAGGAGGAACTTTTCCCCCAGGCGATGTATTTCCCTAAAACCTTCCAGACTTTCACGTTTCGCAAGGGGAAATAAAAAGCTGGAAGGCTGGGCTGTATTTATTTTATTTTAATGTCGTGGGCTCCCCCCCACCCATCCCGCCTGGATCGTAAACAATACATAGCATTTAGCTCCAGAAGAGAGCTCTCCTTTTTCACACACACACACACACACACACACACACACACTCGTCCCCAGTCCCCCCCTCCCCCCTCCGTTTTCCTGTTTAGTACATTTCTATAGATCTTTATCTCCGTGGAAAGGGCAGGGGGGACGAGAGTGGCACGACTCGGCAACGCGGGCTGGCAAAGTCCTCGACATGCCGCCCCTCGGTCCTAAACGCCTCTGTCCCCTCCGCCTTACCCAGCGAGCGGGATTTTTTTTTTCCCCCCAACTTCGACAAGAGGGCAGGAGAGACGCTTACCCGTGGGGGCTCTGGGAGCCCGCAGCCAACTCTCCGCTTTTTTCATAGCAAACAGCGCAAATCAACTCAATGCTAAAATTCCATAGCAAATGGAGTTAAATAAATTTACGAGGCTAGAACCCATTAATTGGGCAATAAAAAGTTTTATGATACTCATTTACATACAATGCCACGGGCTTTCTACGCAATGGCGCCTCGGCTATAATTAAAACCATAAAGGCTGTGCTGACAGTAATCCTGGCGACACGCTTTGCCTGGCTGCCACGGCTCCGAGCCCTCTCCGCTCGCCCCTACCTGAAGACCTCATCCAGGGGTATATCCGGAAATTAGGCTCAGCCTGGTTGTGCAGGTTGCTTTCCTCCGCTTTCTCACAGCTGGGTTTGGTTAGCTCATTGCAGAGGACGGGAATGTTCTGATCAAAAGAGGAACAATGCAGGTTGTAGGCATCAGAGCCCAGGCTGTATCCGGAAGAGAACGGGCTTTGATATATGGTACTGTTCACATTGTACAAGCCGGGCATGGAGGAGGCGAAGGCACCCGCGCCTGGTCCATAGCCGCTTCTCTGGGAGTTGCTTGCAAAGGAGCAAGAAGTAGGCTCCGCATTTTGGAAAAGAGAAGCCCCCGCCGTATATTTGCTAAAAAGCGCATTCACATAATACGAAGAGCTCATAATTTTGACCTGTGATTTGTTGTCCGGCAGGCTTCAGTGTCGGTTTTACGAGGTAGCGTGATATATGATAACATTACACCCCCAGATTTACACCAAACCCCATTTTCTTTTGGACTGAGCTGCCCGGAGCACGTGACCGGTCATGTGACGCCGCCCGCCAATCCCCGCCCGCCTCACAGGTGGTGCCGGCCGGGGCCCGACGGTGCCCGGCCATGGACGGGCTGGGGCCGCCGCCGCCTCCGCCGCGCCCGGCAGCGCCCTCCAGCCGGGCCCCGGGGGCGCCGCACCCCGTGCGCTCGCTGATGGGCCGGGGGGCCTTGGGAAAAATCTAATTGTGAAGCGCTTTTTTTAAAAAAAAAAATTAATTTTTTTTTTTTTAATATACGCGTGTGTGTCAGGTTTAAAGGAGGTGGCTCGTTCCCCCCGCGCTGTTTGCTCGTAATGGCAAGAAGCAGGCGGTAACCCTGCAACAGGGTTTGCGAGGGCACCCCCCCCACTCCGGTCCCCAGCGGCTGCTGAGCCTTGGAAATCGAGGCGCTTCCCAGCAGTCAGCCCTGCCCCGGGGTGGGGGGGGGAAAGAATCACAGTCACCCTCCTCGGGAAAGGAAAGGGAAACAAACAAACAAACAAAAATAAATCCGACAAACAAACCCCCAAACAAACAACGACATCCAACTAAACAAAAATCTCCCACCCAACAACAAACGCGCGCACAAAATAACCCCTACCGCCCACCAAAAATAATAGCACCCCCGCCCCCCAAGAAAAAGGGGGAAAAAAAAAAGGACTCAACTTTCTGAATGTCTCAAGAAGAAAAAAATAGGATAAGCCGAAACTCCAGACTTGATGAAATCGCCTGCAAATGGCTTCAAATCGCCGCCGCCTGTTTACTGCCCGAGTTACCTTTCCGCCCTACATACCTTGCAGTCCAGAGCGTGAGGCGGCAGCGGTACGCTCGGATGTCGGGGAGAGCTGCTGCTTTTCTAAACACTGGGATCCCCAACAATGCGAATGGCTCTCCATTGAGGATGCTGCTCCGTGCCCTTCCTTTAAACGGATCGTAAAATGAGTTTCCTTCCCTCAGACAGGGAGTCTTGGTAAAGACAGCTTTTACTGCCTGCCTGTATTGCACATCATAAACTGGAAGAAGCACAATGGAATTGCCCCGGAAATTCTCCTTTCAATTATAGTTTGGTGCCCCGTGTACAAAGACTTTCTCACCAGTTAAAATTGTTCTTGGCGATATTTCGCACGGACCCTAAACTTTATGTTTTGTGAGCGTGGAGCACCCTCTCCCCCCCGAACACCTCCAGCACACACCCGCACACACACCCGCGCACCCTTTGGCACCCTTTATGCCTGGTTATTTGCAGCCCCATGAACACAGGTTACTGACAGAAGCAAGTCAATTCTTGAAAGCCAGATCCCTGAGATACTGGTGCTTCAGAGCATGCAGATGTTGTGGATGTATGTAAATGTTTGCCAAGTGTTAAGCACGTAAAAACGCAGTTATTACTTGCAGGCGTAAGGGGGAAGCCACCGAAAGAGCCCCTTCGGTTATTTCTTCCAATTCACCAATATCAGACAATATTCCTGAGGTCGCAATCACGGTGCGGGAACATGCCGACAGAAGAGGCTGCTGGAAGGGAATAGAGGCCCAAGAACTTAAACGAATGCGATGCAAACAAGACGACGACCAAGAAGATCAAAGTGGCTGAAGTAGATGACATTAGACCAATAAACTGCTCTGGTAACAACATACCAAGATGCAAGGAAAAAAAAAAAAAAAAAAAAGAAATAGCAAATATAACCGAAGTCTAGACTTAAATATGGATAGTGTAGGACCGAATAGATTGTCTGGGTGGTTGTATTTCGAGCTCCTTGATTCTCTACGATTTGCAGGTTTATGTATTTTTCTCTGCTTACGTGTGTTTATCGCCGCCACGGCTTTTTAAAATGTATTTTGCCTTCATCTTATTTTTTCCAACCAGCCCTTTAAATTTATCAAAACGCCTTCACTGAATAAATGCTAAAAGGACCCCTAGACATGGGTCCCCGCCACCTTGTTGACTCCCCCTACCCTCTGCGAGTTAGGCATAATCTGCTTCTGAAACACCCTCTGAAATCTCTCGTTTTGTCGCTTACAGGATCAGACTAAATCCCCGCGCCTGTAAACGCTCTTTTCATTTGAATTCTTTTTTTTTTTTTTTTTTTTTTTTTTTTTTTTTTTTTTTTTTTTTTTTTTTTTTTTTTTTTCCCCGATCGGGAAAGGGTGAACAGGCGCAGGTTTCAAATTTTTGGTCATGGCAATATTCTTACACGCTTTAAAAATAATCCTCTAGGACGGATTAACTGTATTTTTTTTCCTTGTAAGCTCTGGACTACCCCTCTTTGGCACTCAGCTTTTCCGGGAAGTAAAATGTAATGATAAAACGATGCTCGTAAGTTATAAGCGACCTGGGAGCACTACATGATTATGGCTTGTGTACAAAGCAGTATCTTGATGTGGTTCATAGTAGAGAAGATTTTTGTTGGTTTGGAATCTGTTCTCACCATAATTTATCCACGATTATAATGGAACATGCTGTGCCAAGTTATTACTTAGTATGACGATGCATAAACACTTTTTAATTTCAATATAATTTTACTGCCCAAGGAAAAAAAATAATTAATCATAACAAGTTTAGCAATGCCATTGTAGACAAACATTTGATAGGAAGGCTCTTGTTAGAAAGCAGGGAGTGGCTGTTAGTCTTCATCCCTAGAAAGAATTTAATCTTTGAATCAGTGCGGGAAAAAAACTAGCTCAGTGCATTCCTAGTGCTGAATTTCGATATAAAGAGAATGGCTTTGATTTAAAGAAATGTAAGTAAGACGCAGAGAAAGTAGTTCTGTTACAGAGTACTATGCAGCGATTTGTTTGGTTGTCTGACTTAAACTTACGAAACACAACGTTTATTCTTCAGCCCATATTTTATGGTTCCTTTCCTTCTGCATTTGTTTTCCTTCCAATTACTTTTTTTCTCCAGTCTCTTTTTTGGCAATTGCCATCTGAAAATATTCCACAACTCCACACTAAGCCCCATTCTCAAGACGCGGGAGCCAACAAAAGCAAAGCGAGGGAAAAAAAATAGGAAAACGATTCAAGGAAACAAAATAGACGGCGAGAACAAGTTAGGAATGACTTTGAGGGAGACACGTCAAGTTTGCAGAGCATCAGCCTTCTCACATCTGTGTAATATAATCACAACGGGTCCCACAGAGCTGAAATTGCTTCGGACACAAGCAGGGCTTTTTATTTGTATCAAAGACAGCTGTTGAAGAATTTCGCCCGCCGGTAAATAATTTTCAAACGAGATTTTTGCAGCGCTGCCGGTTCCCCGCACGGCTATCTCAGCCACGCGGAGCGGACAAGGGCATTGGAAAATCCATCGGTTGGCCCCAGAGCTCCAGGGGTGAAGCTCTTCGGGCGCTCTCCTCCCGGGCTGAGCCTGGGGGACCCTTTTACATCCGGCCCGAACCCTTCAATCCCCTCTTTCTCCCAATATTTCATTGCACACCAGCCCTTCGGGAAATCAGGATACCCTTTTTGCAGGCTCAGAGCTTAAGCAGAGAAGAGCATAGGTTTGGGGCAAGGGAGAAAAAGAGGGGCTGGCAGTTCGGTGCCAGGGTTCCATCCGTCTCTATCGCATAATAGGAAACGTTTCGCTATTTTGAGAATAATAAATGCACGGTGTGTCCTTGGTGCAGATCAAGCTTTACTTTCGCCACGAGTGCACTGAGCGTGGCCGGGCGGTAAACGCCACCCTGACGGCCCACGGTCGGCGGGATGAGGTGGGAAAAATCTCGGGGATGAAGGGGGGGAAAGCACCCTCAGACGTATCGGCCTTTGTCAAAACCGAGGCAGCCCTTCCAAGCGCAGTTATGCTCCCATAAAGTCGACATTTTAGGAGCTGTCGGGGAGGCGGCCGAGCGCTTGATGGCGGAGGGCGGCCGGGCGCTGTTTCGCGGGCTCACAGCGCCACCTGCCGCCCTCGGGCCGCCACTGCGGCGCCGCCGCCCGCAGCAGCCCGCCGGAGCCCGCGCCCCGGCCCGCCGGCCCCCGGCAAGATAAATGTCCACCTCCCAGCCTGGATTTAAGCACGGGAAGGCCAATAAAAGGTTGTTATTTCCGCTCTCCCGCTTTATCTAAAACAGCCAGACAAAACAAATGAAAAGGCTTTTGTAGAAAATCTTAATTGTGGCTGGACAGTTGTAAACTCATTAAGAGCCGAATTCCAGACAGTTTGCAGACCCGTCATTTATTACACACTCTTAATGCTGATTCTTTGAAGTTGCCTCTGTCTGCAACAACAGAGGGCGTCCCAGCATCCCCAAATACTGGCTCGGGGATCAATTAGGGGTTTTTTGTGTGTGTGCACGCCAGAACGAGCTCCTTTTTGCTAATTAGAACTCATCAAATCTTACCCCGGATTTATTTCCTTTTTTTTTTTCTCTCCTCCTTTTTTTAATTTTTTTTTTTTTTTAAGGTGAAGTCGAAAGCATTTTTTTTCCTCCCGCAGTTCTGCACATCTGTAAACTTCTTGCCGGCTCCCTAAGTTTTGTCTTCAGCCCTGCAGCGTTTTACACCCCATAAACGGTTACAGCAGTCATTTTCTTTTATTGCACTGTAGTATGGCTCTGAATTTTCCTAACAACAACTTCTGCCAAGACCATAAGCGTGTTCCGTCCTATTTTGCTTTCAATACATATACACACACACACACACATATATATATATATATATATATGTGTGTGTGTGTGTGTGTTTGTGTGTGTGTAAAGGTACCTTCATAAAACAAGAAGGATTTTATTGTTATTCGCCATATTTGCAAGCGAGGGTCGATGTGGTGCAGAGCTGCGCTGCGATTCATGTTATGGAGGATAATCCGCTGTGAGCAGTAAGATGTCCGCCCAAAACGAGGGTAAATTTCAGCAAGCTCATAGACTTAGCTATTTTCTTTTGTTGCTGAGCTTGGTTTGGCTTGGGGCGGCGGGGGAAGGGTAGATGCAATGGGGAGGGGGTGTATGGAAATCTTCCACTCCAAAGAAACCGTCCTTCTCTTTTAAAAAATAAATACAATTTTGTGTTGTCTGCTGTAGACTGTTGCCAGCCCATCACTTTCCTTCAGCTAAATCAGAGACTAAAATTGACACCATCAGTTCTACCATAATTGTCAGTAAAATTTTATCTGTTTCTATATCTATCTATAAATACATATATAATCTGAGGCGCTAGTAAAACGCTACGGGTTGTATTTATTTGCCACGGGACATTTTAAAGGGGAAAAAAAATACAGAAGCCGAGGTAAGGGAAAGAAAAAAGTGCATGACGTTTGAAATAACATATTTTGCATGGGCAATTGTCTGTAGCAGGGAATTTGAAATGAACGCCCTGAGAAGGCGAGCCTTCTCACAGGGGTTGTGGAAACACATTTTTAGTGCTGGACATTTTCTGGTGGAGGCTAATGACCAATCTCAGTTTAAATGTCGCTGTCTGAGCTGATTTACATTATTTTCCGCACTAAAGAACGTCGGACATTTTGGTTTGGTCCGAGCTCTCCAGCCTCGCCGGCGGGTTTTATTAAAAACGGCGTGAGCTCGGCCCCGTGCCCCGCTGCCATCCAAGGGGCTCCCTCGGCACACTGCTAAGCACCAGCTCACCAAATCATGCCCGCAAGGGGGGAAGAAATCGCTCCCCTCAGAGAAGCTATGGGATCTAGGAGCTGAGCTGGTCTTATATTCATTTAGGATGAATATAAGATCAAATTTCCATCACCTGGGGGCTGCTTTTATAAAACCGTGGGTTTGCCTTGGCTCGAAAATAATCTCTCTTCTCGCCTCACCTCGGCAGCTGCCCTAGCCTTGCTACATCTGCTGGCGAGATTCGGTGCACCGTGAAAGAATCTCTCCTCAAAAATGTTAAAACATCACAAAATATAAAAGAATCAATATATTTTATTTGGCAAAAAGTTAAATATCATTTCAACACAACGATTTGGTCAGTAGGCCATGAGGTAACTGTTTCAAAATAGACAGTGTACGTTCTGCATCAACATTACTTCCCAGATTTTTTTTTTTAATCGATACAAATTTACAATAACCAAATGTAGTTTTTTATAATGTATAATTTATTATCAATAAAATTAACCTTCATTACAATAACCATCAAATCATTCGATTAAAATTCAAACATAAACCATAGGTAGTTACCCTTTTCACATATACGTATAGCTCCGAAATCTGCTAACTGCTCACTGGTGCAAAAACAATATTTAAGCTAGTCTGTTCATTTACTTTTTTTTTAATATATAGATTATATATACAACCGACGAAGACAGTACTATATATATATCACTGTGCATACTAAAATTACTTGCTTCATATTTTGAGAACCGTAATTCCCAGACATCCCGAACGAACGGTTTTTCTACCTTTTTTTATTATTATTATTTTGCATTGGGATATATATAATATATATATTTTACAATCAAAGGTTAACTGTCTAATTATACAGAAAAGACTTAATACACTACAGAGCTATACTCTATGCAATTTTCATAATAAACAACCTGAGTTCAAATTGAATTCTAGCTTACACCATTACATCCGGTACAGCACCCAAGCACATAAATTGAGTCACAAACATAATTACCACAATAAAACACAGTGTTCAAGTATTAGAGCAGAGATCTCTCTGCCACGCAAAGAGCGAATAAAATTAACTACGTAGACTAAACTATACAGTCCGTAAATAGTTGTGCATTATGAAAAGGTAGTTTTTTTTCTTTTTTGTTTTTTTTTTTTTTTTCTTTCATTAGGTGAAGAAACAGGTAGATTTATACAAGCCAGTTAAACAGCCTTTTCGTGCTAATGCCCCCTTTTTCTTTCCTATTAGAAAATTAAAAGTCTTACTGTACCTCTCCTGGCAATCTGGCCTCTGTGACTACCATAGTACAATCATAATCAGAATTTGCCAAGGGAAAAAAAATGAGGCCTGGACCCAGACGCATTGCATGGTAGGGCTCGAGGGGATGATTTTTTTGTTTGTTTTAACTTTTTTTTTTCTTTTCTTTTTTTTTTTTTCTCTTTTGCTTTACGCATTTTCATTTTAACCCACGTGTCGCCGTCATTCGTCCTTCGCTCGATCTTTGTTGATTTTCTTCATTTTCATCCTCCTGTTCTGAAACCAGATTTTCACTTGTCTCTCTGTTAAATTGAGGAGTCTGGCCACCTCGTATCTACGGTCCCTAGTGAGATACATATTGAACAGAAACTCCTTCTCCAGTTCCAGTGTCTGATGCTTGGTGTAAGGGCACCGCTTTTTCCTGGTGGACCTTGCGTGGAGCCAGTTTGCAGCTGGATTATCTACAACGAAAACAACAGAAGTTCAGGCTGAGGAGGAGGGTGGAAGGTGGAGGGAGGGGGCTGGGAGGGAAATCCACGCAGAAACAGCCCATCAGGTGTCCCGGTATTCGTGCTTAGGACGTGGCTCTCATTTCCCCAGGCACAGAGGCTCGTGAGGCACAATGGACTCCAAAATACAGACACATGGGGAGGTCACACGCAACCACACGCGGCAAAGCCCCGCTGCCTCCGCCTCCCCTCACCTTTTTTATTGTTTGGAGACTACAATTTTAAAATACTTTCTCCTCCTCTCTCTTCCTCTCTCTGTCTAACTCCCTCCCTCCTTCCTGGCCTCCCCACACCTCTAAGTGCCAGCCCGGGGAGTGACCAGCCAGATCAACATGTCATCGAAATTGTTTGTCTTTTTAATCTCTACCTTCTCCTGTGTCATCCCTGGCAAGACCCAGGGAGCTGGCGAGTTAATCTACAGCTGGCATAATTAAACCCTCGCCCTCTTAGGACCCTTATTCGCACGGCGTTAATCGCGATAGTAATCCCGAGGCGCTCTGCCACCAGTCTCGTAGTCCTGGGAGCATCCAGCCCAGGGTTTTCCACCGAGAAGACGAAAGGGGGAGGGGAGGAACCAAGTCAACGGCGAGGTTTCTGTTCTCAGCCCAGCAATAGCTGCCCTGGCCTGAGAGCCGTCTCAGAAAAGATCAGATTCACATCCAGTGCTTTCTAGGCACCCCTCTCCCCGGCGTCTGCCCACGCCTGGGAGCGCGGCGAGGCAGGAGGATGTGAGCACGTCCTGCTGAGTTTGCTGGGGTGGCAGGAGCGGGGATGGGCTGCTACTGCATTTCTCTCGCTCCTTTTTTTTTTTTTTTTTTTTTTTTTTTTTTCCCTAATGTTTGCTTAAGTTGCAGTTGTAGGGTGGGGTTTTGTTTTCCTTTCACCCTGGAAAGCCAGAGCCGTCCTAGATCCCGTTCGAGCCTGAGAAAGGCAGCGCTGGCTTCTGCAGATGGCAGACCCCGGCGGGCTGGCGCAGCGGCGGCGGCAGTGGCCGGTGCTCGGCCGCGTAATTTGCCCCAGCGCCTCGACACCTCCCCGCGGCCGGCGCAGAGCCCTGAAGTCCATTACCCTTGCCGTCCCACTTACTTGGATCGATCTGCGGTTTCTCTCCGTTTGCCTCACTTTCTCCATTGCTTTCAGAGAATGCGCCTTCGTGGCTTTGCTTATCCCTATCAACTGGAGGAGAACCACAAGCATAATCAGAGAGAGACAAAGTGTGAGTGTCAAACGTGGTACAGTCAGCCCTCCTGGCCGCCAGCGGTTCAGGTTTAATGCCGTAATGCCTGCTGGTAGGTAACCCGGGGAAAGACAAGGAGCCCGGCACAGGCTCAAGCCACGAACGCATGTACCTGCCGTCGGGCGGTGCCACGGGCGCCTGGTGGTGCGCGTAGGGGTGGTAGACGGCGGGGACGCCGCTGGCGCCGGCGGGGTGCGCGGGGCTCCAGGGGGGGCCGAAGACGGGCGCCTTGGGCTGGAAGCTGCAGGGGGCCAGCTCGGGGTGCTCGGCCAGCGCCGCCGGCCGCGGCGGCGGCCCCAGCGGGGCGGGGGCGTAGCGGGGCGCCGCCAGCTCGTCCCCCTCCGGCACCAGGAAGGAGTCCACGTAGTAATTGCTGAGGGTCCCGGGAGCCGACATGGCGGGCGGGCGGGCGGCGGCGGACCCGCCGCGGTTCGGGGCTGCGGGTTTCACGTAACAACTTGGTGCTGGCGGAGAAGTAGAGTCAGTAATAAGTTGAGGGCAGCGCAGGCGCCCATTGGCTGCGCCTGTCACGTGGCGGGGGAGCAGAACAATAAAGTATAAATCAGTCCGCGGGCTATTAATGGGTCAGTGTTTTCCAGCCATAATTTTTATAGCGAGGCCATATGTTTTTATGCAAAGGGATATTTGAGTTATACGGCGGGGTTTGTTTTAATTGCGGCCAACTGAGATTAAAAGATCAGATTCCATATTACAGCCCCCCTCCCCTCTTTCTCTCTCTCTTCCTCTGTCTCTCTCCCCTCTCTCTCTTTCTCTCTCTCTCTCTCTCTCTCTTTTTTCGTTTAAGCGGGACTATTTTATATCAAAATTAATCATCCCATCAGTGGGTCGTGTTCTCCGCGAAAAAAAAAATCCTGCCACCCTTGTGATCGGAGACCTTCACATAAAATGATACAATAACTGAAGCAATAAAAAGAGCAAAATAGTAGTTGCGGTATACTGTATTTAAATATACATTTATTATATTTCATAAGGAGTTATTGTTTCGGGAGCCACGGGGTTGTTATTAAGTCAGTAACTATGAGCGCGCTCATTTGCATCGCTGTGTTTCACAGCAGTAAAAATTTACGAGTGCTTGGAAAGGTTAAATTATACTATTGTGTTTAGTTTGGGAACCCACTGTAAATAATACCGTTCCGTTCGGCACAGAGCTGGCAGCGGAAAGTCAAATTCAACGTATCCCCTTTCCCAAACCCCGGCGCAGAGCCGGCCCTCCCCGCCCGGCCGGAGAAGGACAGGGGCAAACGCCGGCTCGGTGTTTAGCCTGGCCCGCACCAAACTGCACTTCACCAGCCCACCCCGCCGGGCATGAGGCGGCAGTGACCGAAACACCCTCCTCGTCCTCCCCGCTGCCCCTGCCCTTGGACCGGGGACCCGTTCGCCAGGCCGAGCACAGCAGCCGGGGCTGGGCGGCGGTGCGGCGGCGGCCGGAGGGGAGCCGCCGTCCTGGCCGAGAGGGAAGGAGTGCGGGCAGAGCCGGGCGGCGGTATTTATCACCACAATTAATTCTTCAACTATGCAGGGAAGCAGCGGGAGGAAAGGGGAGAAAATGCCCCGTCTCCCCTCTGCCGAAAGGCACCCTGCTTCTCCGGGCGGCTATCAAAGGGGCGTTCGCAGTCGGCCGTCCTGCATTCTGGTGAATCAAATTTATGTTCAAATATAGTTATTTATTTGCTGGCACCTCCTGTGACTGCAGGACACACGCTAGCGGCATCGGAAGCCGAGCGGAGGGTTACAATCCTCCGCAGAAGGAGGGGAGGGTGCGCGGGGGAAAGTAAGAGGCGGCCAGATCCAAGTCCAGTGTTAGGAATTAAAGTAGTGGCTGAGCTCTTGGCAAACATGCCTGCGACTCCCTGGTTTCTCCCTGGCGGACATTCACGCTGTTTATCCCCGTGGCTGGCGAAGGAGCGCCGTCACTAAGATGCAGGGGGTACAAAAATCTCCGTGAGAGGCTCGATTTACTCGAAATATCTTGTATTGAAAATAGAGCCCAGCAAATGGTAGGGGCGACTGAATACTGATTAAAATCCTGTGTAAATATTGTGCATGCGAAAGTGTGGTTCTAATTAGTTTTGCATCGCTATGTGGGCTGCCTCTCTCCCTGTCTCTCTCGCTTTCCTTCTTTCTTTTTCTTTTCATGTCTTCTCAACAGTTTAATCCGAAATCTTACAAAGGTCCCATTTTAACACCGCTCTCTTCCACAGTCAAAATTACGAAGGCCCATAATGAAACTATTATGCCCTACTAGAGTTCGAAAATCGTGGAACAGTTGCAAGATCTCAATAAACAAGGGGCCCGTTATTTTCTAACAATTTAAAAAATGCAAATTAAGCTCTCTCGGATTTTTTTTTCTTTCTCCCATTGTATAGACACTCCGTAATAGAAAAAAATAATTGTATTTCTTTCCTGGAAAGACGGAACTCCACGTCATTTGTATTTATTATTAAGAGTCAGCTGTGGTGAAATGTGATTGTAGAACTTCCTTTTTCCATTCAGAAAAAATAATCTTAGCTGCAGGAGTCCTGGATGTTTATATTCGAATTTGGGTTTTCAACTTTAGCAGCGGGTTTTATTTTTTTGGTTCCTCACCAAAACTAATAGCAAATGAATAACAATAACAATAGCGTTTAAAAGAACGTGACTGCATTTTTATTTCCCCTGTAAAATTCCGCATTTGTTCACTGCCAGCATCCAAGGGGCAGGAGAGGCTGTACAGAAAGCAAGAGGAGACATACAGCAAATAATTGGATTTTTTTCACGCGGTCACGTTGCTGATAATAACGCTGGGATATTCGAATCTTTTATCGCCGTTTTAGATCCATTTTCACTCAAAGTACATTTTTCGTACGAGCCATGAAGGCGATTTCGCTTCGTCAATTTTTGCAAATGATTTAAGGTTTCGGTGTCTTACACCTTCGGGGGCGAAAGACCCCAAACAGGGCAGAAACAGACATTGACATTAAAATGCTATATAAAACCAGAATTTCCAGAGACGAAGCACTGCTGGAGCGATCGTGTCCGAATAAAAGTACTCCCTGTTCTCCATCCCAACATAACCGAACTAGCAGAGCTCCCATTCCGCTAGCTCCGACCCCCGGCTGCATCAGGAAGGATCCCGTCGGATTTTAAGCGGGGTGGGGGGCATCTGCTTCATTCTCCACGCACCACGGAGGCGCGGAGAATACGCGGGCGCGGGGCAGGAATTCGCGGGCGTTGGCTATCTCTCCTGAACGGGAAGTTCAGGATCGCCTTTCCCCAGGGCTTCCTGCCACCGCAGACCTCTCTCACGGAACCAGTGGTGGTACGAAGCCACGGAGGGGTTTTGGCACAGTGAAGAGAAAAAATGATTCAGAATTTAGAGGAAGCAGTCCAAAATCAGGATGAGGCGATTCAACTGGGAATCAAAAGGGCAGAGGCAAAAAGACGCCATTCAGGCGCGCACAGACACAGGCACTGTAAATACACTCCCCGAAATGTACACAGAGCCTGCAGATAGCCCGTCAGACCTTGTGTGTAGAGGCGAACACAAGCACTTAAATTTGACTGCAATGCAGAGCTCTGCTCTTGCCCCGGCCGGGAAGTACTGCTACCCTGAGGAAGGCCGAAATCCGCTATCCAAACTCATCTGAGCTCCTGCAGCCCAGCCTGAAGTTCCGAAAAAGTTTTTAGCTTTTTACTACTGTTATCTTTTTTTAAGGCAAAAATAATCACGACCGCTAAAGAAATAAATACAAATCAATGAGCGACGAGCGAGTTTTCTGTCCTTTCCCCCCACCCTCCTTTCCTCGGCGAAGGGTGCCCCGCTCCGCGGCCGCCCCGGCGCTGGCTGCTGGCGGAGGGCCCGGCGGGAGCCCGCCCATTGCCCGCGGTCGCGCTGCGAACACAAAAGGCGGCGGCGGCGGTGGCGGCGACGGCGGCGGGCCCGGAGAGGTCGCTGTTGCCCGTTCCGCCGCCGCGGAGAGCCCGCACCGCAATCGTGATCGTAACCGAGGCCTTGCGGGCCGCAGGGCAGCCCCGGGGTAGCGGGCCCGACGGCGGAGGCGCGCAGCCGGCGGAGCCGAGCGCCAGGCTCCGGCAGCAGCGGCCACCACACCGCGGGGACCGAGAGCGCCCGGCGGGGCCCGGCAACCCCCGGCGCCAGCGGGTCCACCTGGCCGCGGGCGCTGCGCTCCGGGCCCGTGCTTTAGATGACGCCTGGAGCGGGGCAGGCAGATTGGATCTCTCCCCAATCCCTCCTCCAGGCATGCTTTCAGGTCTCTCGGTTTTTAATAAATCCAGATTGAAAAATAAAACAGCCATCCACCTCCCCCCCATCCACCCCCCCCGGCCCCCCGAGCTCGACCCACGCCGAGCGGAATGCAAAAACGCACCTGACCTTGAATGCAGCCAACGAGATATATTAAAAACCCGCAAGCAGGCAGGGACTCGCTTAGGAGCTAGCTAACCTTGAAGAACTTGTCAAGCTTCCCCCCTCGGCTGCCGTGTTTATCTGAGGAATCAAAGGAGGCTCCGCTGCAGATGGGAAACAATGGCATTGGGACTTGACGCCTACAGTTCACTTCAGCGCTAAGATTTCTTCGGGTAGAAAGGACCCTCGCACCAAGCATACCTGGTGATGATATCAACTGAAGTAATTAAGGCAGTTTCGTGCTGTAGAGAGAAAGGTGGAGCCCCAACAACATGAAACTACCTAAACCACAGAGCAGTTCTCAGGCGCTAATTATTACTTTCCCCATTGCCGTGGTCCTTAACGCAAGGATCCCGCTACGAAAATAAAACCAGAAACGTGACTAGAACATCCCTCTCGCCCTCCCGCCCACCCCGCCGGCGCCCCTCCGCGCCCCCCGGCCAGCCTCGGGTGGGTTAATGAAAACAAGAGCAAAATATCATAACAACCACCCACACGCGCGCGCGGGCAGCTTTCGCCTTTCCATGCAGATGTAATCGGGGGAAAAAGGGCCGTGCACGACAGTGTTACATCACGAAAAGCTAACGGCTCCCAAGAAGCCCGGGTTCAAAGTCTGTCCCCCCTCCTCCCGGCGTGCGTATACCCTTGCAAGGAAGCATTAGCTGTCTCTTTTCTTCCAGCCTTCCTTTTGCCTTCCCTTTGTGCAAGACCCTATTAGCTAAGCATGCAGCAAGGAAGAAGAGAGGATGAAGAGGAGAAAAAAAAAAAAAAAAGAAAAAAAAAAAAAAGAAAAAGAAAAAAAAAAAAAAAAAAGCAGCCTGTGTGAAATAAGCTCTTCCACATGCAGCCAGGTAGGGAATAGCCTTGCCTGGAGGGGCCCGCTGGCAGGGAGGCGAGGCTGGGGTACCCCCCTCCCTCCCCATGAGCTCACCTTTACGATTTCTTCTCAGCCCTGATATAAAGCTAGAATTTTGTCAACGTCCTCCGGAGTTAAAGATCTCCGCACACTTGTAGGTGTTCGATTAATAACAACAACAACAAAAATTTTTTTAAAAAAAAAGAAGAAGAAAGAAATATATCGTTTCCCTACCCTTAAGAAATAGTAATTTGCTTCCTCAGTCTATGCAGTTCCTCAGTCAACTGAAACCACTCGTTCAAGACAGCAACAATCCAGATATACTAGCAAGTCATAAAACTGAACAAAAGCCGACAAACCTTAGAGCACCATCGCTATATGGCCCAGACAAATTACGACCGTCTAGGTAATATTTAAATAGATTCCTAAAGTAATTGCAGGGGGTTTAGGCAACTAT
This sequence comes from Sylvia atricapilla, assembly GCF_009819655.1. NCBI lineage: Eukaryota > Metazoa > Chordata > Aves > Passeriformes > Sylviidae > Sylvia > Sylvia atricapilla. The sequence goes on from NC_089140.1 coordinate 33,822,369, forward strand.
TCCTGTTGTAAAAGTTCTTGAAGACATAAAGTAAAACCTGAGGATAAACAGTCACAAAAAGAGGTAAAATTAAAAGGATTCATTCCACTTTTCTTTTTTTTTATTCTTCTATGAGAACATAAACATCGTCTTTTTCACGCACAGCAGCATTACAATATTAATTTATTCCGATTTAAGATAAGAACTAGATATAGCTAGAACTAACATTTATAATAATGATAGAATGCATTTGCTTAAAACAGTATCGGCATTTTAATAATAATAGACATTTATCCATATCTGTATTTATAGCTTTCCCCCTTCTTTCTTTCTTTTTTTTTTTTTTAAATATTTTTAAATTTTTTTCACCTATATGTTTGACCCTTTAATGCATGTAACTTCACAGTATAAAGGAAGATGAACATATTCTCCCTCACAATCTCAGACTCTGGCTCAGAAAGTCCATCTGATGGCCAGGATATATACTTTTCAGTGAAATTAGTGAGGAAAAAAGTGACTATTTTCTTCTCAAGGGGGAATTTCTGTGTGCTTGTCATGCGTTACCAATGGTAACGTTATATATAGACACAAAAGAATATCACCAAATTCACATATTTAAGCAAAACTACATTAAGTAAATATCTACAACCAGCGAGAGAAATTCAGAGGTAAGTGTAATAATTTAGTCCATGAGTAAAACAAACTCTTTTATACCTTTAAAGAGAAGATATTTCATTTTCCTGGCCAATTTTAAAGCTGTAATATTGGCTTTTAAGGTAAAGTGTAAAAAAACCCAACGACTTCTAACACCCGTTCCCGTGAAACCCTTTTAAAGGATGCCTGCATTTCATTATTTTAAGTCCCGCTTTTCGAAGGAAAAAAAAAAAGGGGGGGAGGGGGAGAAAAGGCGAACAGAGAAGGAGAAAGCTCCCAGTATATAGAAATATGGCAATGCTTAAATTCTTCAATGTGCAGCTACGTACAGTCCAAGTTACAGCACTTGTATTTTAAAAGAATGCACCTTTAACCAGGATTGTTTACTTTTCGGAGAGAGAGATAGGGGAAAATATATTTGCAGCTCCTGAAATGGTATTTTTTGTGTTTCAAAGCTCAGAGGAACAAATTGGCCCCGGGAAAGGCTGAAGGAAGAGGGGAGGTTCACACACGGCATTTTGTGCTTTAGCGTGACTTTAGTCCGCCCACCCCCCAAAGTAGCTCTTAAGAGGTTAAGGACATATTGAGAGCGCCCTAAAATCGTTAATCCATACAGGTGCGGATGAGTACAGCCTAGGAAAATGATACTGGCTCTTTAAACCATAAAGATGTGTTTATAGGTTCATCAAGAGAAATTAAAGTTGGCTGTGAGCTCCCGAATCCTATTCTCTCTGTTCATTTTCTTCAGTTTCATTCTGCGGTTCTGAAACCAGATTTTAACTTGTCTGTCTGTGAGGTGGACTGTGCGGCTGATCTCTAGGCGACGCTCACGAGTCAGGTACATATTGAATAGAAACTCCTTTTCCAGCTCGAGAGTTTGATGCTTGGTATAGGGGCATCGTTTCTTTCTGCCACTTTTTGCCGTGAGCCAGTTTGCTGCATTTTCTCCTTTTGAATTGCCTAGTGTTGAGAGAGTAAAAAATGGACGTTACCATGGGGTAGGAGGCAAAGAGCTGCGAGGGAGAGGGTGGAAGGAGCGTCTGAGCGTGTGTCTGTGTCTGTGTGTGCGATGGGCTCACTCCGCCAGCTGCGGAGAATTGGAATGTGGGCTATCCTTGAGGGAACCGAGAGCTCCAAAAGGGTTTCCCAAAGCTTTGGGATATGTCAGGGTATGAACCGCCCCTGCTCAAAAACCTCCGGAAAGCCTCTGGTGGGGCAGCGTGCCCCAGACCGTAGCTCATCTCCGATCCTCCAAAACGAGCTCCTACCCTCTCCTTGTCGGCCATTCCGAGCCCTCTGGTACTGAGGGCAGTTGGTGAAGGCCCTGCAGTCTTATTTCCTTCCCCCCAGGCACCTGCTTCCAAAAAAACAAAGCCTCCGGATCCGGGCTTGGTAAGTGTGCTACGGAGGTGGAAAACAAGGTGAGCTGGGGAGCCGGAGCCTCCCTGCTTTCAGCCCCTGCCTTTCCGGAGAGTTTCGCCATGGCCTTCTCTTTTGGAACCATTTCGGGGAAGAAAAAAAAATACGGTCATAACAATAATAAAAAACGTTTCGAGGTGATTTCTATCAGTGGAACTGGCTGGGAAAGAGGCAACACCAATTCCTCGATGGCTCAGAGTGGTTAGTGGTTTGGAGTTGGCTCTCTAACAGTTTTTCGCTGACCCTTTTCTTTTCTTTTCTTTAAATACTACTTTCCAACGGGTCGCCTGAAGGGAGTAATAGGGCGTCTGAAAGGCGGACGCAGAGAAGCTCCTGAAAAGTCTGCCGTCCGGGGAAGGGGAGTTATTTTTTGCTATGGGGACACGAAAGGGAAATAAATAAGGAAATGTCTAAATAAGAGCTCTGTTATCTAGTGTGGATGCTGAAGGATATTCGCCGTGCATTCATCAGTCTAATTTGATAGCAGCTCATAGATGGCACATTTCAGCGGGGTTGTTATTCCGAAAAGCATTCTGGATCGTAAAATATAACTTACCGCGTTAATAGGTTTATTTATTGGCACTGCCTATTGCTTATTTTGGATGCTTTACAAACATCTCTGTTATCTGGTAGGCACCTTCACATCACGGGGGAGAGATTGATCTTGTTTTTCTATATGTTTTAGCAGCATGCAGGCTAAAGTTGCCCACAGAGGAGGCTCTAAGGGTTTTAAACTATAGGATGGACATTAATTTTTACGGCAACCCCATGCCCGAATATTACAAAGTTCAGAAGGTCAGTCTGAGCAGCGCTTCTTGGCAGCCCCGCGGGGCAGCTGGGATCTTCCTTCCGCATCTCAATGTCGCTATAATAATCCTCAACGACTATTTTTTTTCTTTTTTATTTTTTTTTTTCCCCCTTTCTCTTTAATCATCGCTACCACCATCACCATCATCATTCGCTTACCTACAGGCTCTTTCTCGGGAGAAGCTTTGCTGCTCTCTGACGGAGCTGGAGAGAGCTCCTCTGCGGTGGAAGATGAAGCCTGAGTCTCGTCCTCCCTCTGGGAGACGCACGCCAAGGGGCTTGGAGAGCGCTCCTCATCCTCCTTCCTCCCCGCGTCCGGGACGGGAGGCAAAGATGGAGGCGTCTGGAAGCGGCCGGGGGGCTGCGGAGGGAAAGGGGCAGCCCCGGCTGGCCCCGCGCCGTAGTTCTTGGAAGTGCCATAAGCCTGGGAGAGGCGGAAGTAGCCCGGGACGGGGACCCCGCCGCTGCTGCTGGTTGGGCTGACCTCGGCGCTCAGCCGGGGGAAGGGAGCGAGGTCTGTGGCGCCTGAGCCCTTGGGGCATTTCTCTGAGTCATAGAGGCAGTAGGAGCTCTCCTCCTTAATGCTTGGAGCGAAGGAGCACGAGGTGGCCTGCTGGCTCTCCGGCTCTTCCATGCGACAGGACCGGGGGGGATCTAGCCACACTTCCATCCCTGACACGTAGGAGTGCGAGCTGGGGACCATGCTTTGAGAAGTACCTTCATTGCGTTTGCCCAGAACGGGGAAAAGTCCGCAGCTTTGCAGCCCGTAGGACAGATCGGACGCCTGTGGCAGGTAGATACCACTGTTGGGATAGTAGCCGCCTCCGCCTCCGCCTCCGCCTCCTGCTCCCGCCGCTTCCCCTCTGCCCGAGCTGATCAGCGAGTCTACCAAAAAAGAGTTTGCAGCCGGGCTCTCGGAGCATGACATTGTTGTGGAATAATTTGGCGAAGGGAGCAGATAGCCCTTTCTGGCTGACATTTCTTGTGCAAAACATGCTGAATATGATGAGAGATACCCCCGCACCACGGCAGGCGCCCGCAGCCAATGGAAGCCCGGGCCTCCCCAGCAACCCCTCCCCGTCTGGTTTCGTATGCACAGAGCTGCTCTCAGGTCGACCTCTGAATTTGGAAGATAGATGTATATTAATGTGTAATATGGATTTCCATGCACACAGGCGCGCGCGCTTCCACCACATGGGCGAGCGCCTGCGCCCAGGCGGGAGCCGCGCTCCCGGGAAGGGGAAAGGGAAAGGGAAGGGGAAAGGGAAAGGGAAGGGGAAAGGGAAGGAGCGGGCTCTGCTGGTCCTGGCTCCAAGTTTTGCTCCCCTCTTGTCACAGGCACCGCTATAAAATAGGCCGGGGGTCCTGATGTTTATTATACCTAGGCTGGAGCGGTGTCCAGATGAAGCTTTTACTGTCGCTCCTCTCTCCCCGTGGTTGGGCTTTCCAGCAGCAATGCCTGCTCACCTCCCTGCGCAGCCTATGTGTCACACGAAATTAATAAAGCCACGGCTCGCCCGGTGTTTTATGCTCAGCCTCTGCCCATTTTATTTGATTGTCTCGTTTTTTTAAGAAATAAAAGACGTGTTATTGTTTATCACGGATCATTGGAAACCGTAAAGGGGCCTGGTGCCTCCCGCGTTAAACTACCGAGGAAGGGGACTGCTCGCAGCCTAACATCACCGCCACGACGCCAGGCTGGGCTTAATTTTCCTGGAGATAAAATGCTCGCCGCTGCGCTGAGGAATCTCTTAGGGAGTAATGCCACTCTCGGAGGATTGATTGTGCGGTTGCAGCTTCTAATGCTTTAGTTAACGCTGGAATCTTCCTGAGGTCTGATTACCATTTAAAATATAAAGCCAGACATATGTCACAGAAAGAATCCAGACGCGAGCAGTTCAAATGGATCCTCGCAGGATGCTGTGCACCGTGTTTATTGATGTGTTTATATTTGGACGATCATTTTTATATCTCCCCTCCCTCCCGCTCCATTTGGGTCTTTTCACTTTTCGCCTCTTCAAAAACGTCTCCGTTAAGCAATGTACTAAATAATAGAAATAAGGGTAGCTAGATAAATACCGAGATACTAGACAGCCCAGTCCAGTCAATATGTAATTGTGGCGGAGGTAGCAGACAGATAGCAGACAGGCAGGGAAGCAGGCAGAGAGACAGATAGATTTCGTAATGAAACGCTTAATGATGACTTGCTTTCACTTCCATCATCTCTCGCTTATGCCATTTTGAAGTCGCCTCACTGCCTGGCCCGCAGAACTAAGGGCACTTTAGTTCAAGGGGAGCCTGAGGCTGCCCAGTTCTCGCTGCCCATCCCTGAGGAGCATCACTCGCTCCTCTCTCCCGCACGCCGCTTGAAGAAGCAGCCGCCGGCCGGTTTCCGCTTGCAGCAGGTCGGGCGGGTGAGAGCGGCCGCCGCCCGGGCGTCACCATCGCCCGAGCCGAGAGCCGCTGCCGGGCAGCCGCCTGCCGTGGCCGGGAGGGCACTGGCGGCGGTGATGGGGCCGCTGCCTGCGGGGAGGGGTGGTGCCGGGCCAGGCGCGGCTCCCCAGATTCCCCGGCCCCTACCTTCGGCCTTCAAAACCCCCAGGGAGCGCTTCTTCCCCCTCGCCCCACGGATCTGTCAAGCCCCACGTGGTCTCTTGTCTCGCAGTGTTCTCCTGCCACGGGGAAAAGCTTTTTTTTCCACAGCGTGACATTCCCCCGGAGGAAGCCCTTCTTGCGGCAGGAGGGCAGTGTCCCTTCCCGTGGAGCCCTCCCCAGCCTCCCTCGGCGCCCCCGGGAAGCGCCAGGGCAGGCAGGCGATGCTATAACTTTGAAACACCCGTAAAATCTCTGTGGAAAGGCGCCTGATTTTTCCTGCGTGGTGGGGCGAGCATCACAGCGGGATTTCCTTCTGACCGGCCCGTGGGATGCGGTGACAGGGGTAGATCTCCCAGCCTATAGAAATCCTTCGAGGTTTCTTTTCCTTCCCGCGTTTCCTCCTGTAACATTGTTTGTAATTTCCCAACCCGACCGACTTCGGATGTGTTAATGTGCGACGGACGAACCCTTATCAGATTCCTAGGAGGGCCATATCATTACTAACAAAATTAATACCACATAAGGAGCTGGTTTATTGGCTGGTATACAGGAAGGCTATTATCAATAGGCTTAGCTCCATAAATACAGATCTAAATTAAAAGAAACGTGAGCCCCAGCGCCGCCTTCCAAATACATTTCTCTACACAAGTCAGGTATAAAAATTACTCTGGGGAAGTCCGCTCTTGCGGTATGTTTATTTTGCATTTGCCAAATTAAATAGAAGCGGATTGCAAATCTAAAAGCCATGAGGAACCGAGCAGAAACGCTTGAAATCCTTCCAAAGCTGTTTTTAAAATAAGCAGCTCCCTTTTAAAAATTGGATTAAAGTGAAGGAAAGTACTATAAAAAGTATGCTGCAATCCTCGTCAGTCGGAATAAAATGACTGGAAGTGCATCGATGAGACGCGAGTTGGCTTCTCCTCCCCGCGCGATCTAACGCGGGGGAAATCGGACAAAAGGCACGGAGGCCGGTGAGGATTTTTGAAGGTATTCTTTAGCCTCCCCGTTTAGGTTTAGCAGCAGTGGGTTACCCCAGCCCCGTGTCAGGCCCCGCGGGAGCTGCCGTGGGGTGTTGTGTTGACCGCAGTAAACGGCGCCGGTTTGATGGTCAAGGCACCGACTCCGTCTAGATCATGAACTCAGCTCGCCGTTGTGTTATCTCCGCTTTCTTTAATCGCTAACAAGGCCAAGGCAAATAGTAACCAGCATCATCAAACCCAGTGAAGTAAAACTAATAATGTTCACTTGATTCGTAACTATAAAAGATAATGGTCAATTCTGACTAAACTGAGCTAATTTGGCATGCGCTGGGTGTAGCTACTGCATTACCGGCTCTTAACAATGTGTCCCTAGGAACTTAACCCCTATTTAAAAGAAATTTTAAAGAATATTGTGGACGCCAGGGGACGAGAATTACTTTCTTTTTAATTCTACTTCTGTAAGTAAAGCTATCCGAGGGTCTATAAAACCGAGCAAATAAAATTCTGATAAATATCAAAGCCGGCGAGAAGGTGTTTTTGTGGAGAATCTAAATTCATGGCGTACATAGACAATACTATCAAAATAAAATTTTATTGATCTAAGAAAAATATAATAGATGCATTAATAGCGTCGTTAAGCCGTTTTATTGGTTGAACTGAAATTAAAAACAAAAAGGGAATAAATAAAACCCGACAGCTCAGCCTAAGCAAACTCTGACTGGAAATCTCAGAACGCATCGTGTTAAACCGTGATTTATCTTTTTATTATTGGCCCGTATAACCCAAAAGATCAGCGCTGTTAATCCAGAGACGCATTTTGCGAGCTAATTAAAATATGCTTTTATTTGTAGACACGGGCAAGCTGCAATTTGTGAAAACGTAAACGGCCTTGCAGTGTGTGCAGGAGTGCATGCGCCGCCTATCTGAGAATACAGCCGTGGACTGCATTTTATACAGCTCCAAAAATTAATGCGATCAGACTATAGTTATTTAATATTGGAACTGTCAGTTGCCTGGAACGTGTGTGTGTGTGTGCCAGATTCCTTTTTATTTTTTCCCCCTCTTTTTTTCTGGATTTGCTCCAAAGAAGGCGGATTTCAGACAGGAGGTTTAGGAACTGCGTCTGTGCCAAGTTAGGTGACAAATGACGGCCCCACTAATTTTATCTTTACTAGAAATTCTTTCACGCTGGTGGTGGTGCTGGGGAGGTTGGCTTGTTTTGGCGGATTATCTTGTTAAAAATTAGGCTGCGATTTAATTTTATTCCAGCCATCCGGAGGCTTGCTCTCCTAACTATGTTTTATATTATACATGTATCGTTTTACTCATTTGGATTAGGAACATATTTTGCAAGTAATTCTGACGAGCTTCAAATGCTAGTGTGCGGCAGGACAAAATACACCCAAACCAATTCATTAGGGCTTTATTTCCTCGCCATTTTCCGGCACTGACGAGAACAAGGGGGCTTTCTATTGTCCGGAGAGCCCCAAACACCGTGCAGAAGCAACAACGGTATCGAGTTCTATACGTGTGGGGAAAATATTGCATACTCAAGTCTGTCTTTTAAGTGTACCCCTTCTATTGGGATAGATGGGCCGCACAGCTCTATTAAGCATTTGAAACTGCAGCCTTTCTCCCTTTTTGTAGCTGTCTTCTCTTGAAAAAAGATCTAAATGCATATACAAATACTTTTTCTTTTTTTTTTTCTTTTTTTTTTTTTCTTTTTTTTTTTTTTTTTTTTTTTGACTGTGGTATAGCTTGGCTGTCAGACACACACGTTGGCCAGAAGTTTCGATTTCAGAGCATTTAATGAAAAGATTGTGACCCCAAAAAAAAAAAAAAAAAAACAAACCAGACAACAAAACACAAACCCAATGAGCTTATGAAAAAGCCTCCCAGGGGCTTGGATGTGGTATGTGAGCTGAAGTTGAGTACACGATTAATTAAACACAGTGTAGACACTGAGCTGGCTTCCCCTCTTCCCTCCAAAACACGCAAACCCAAATAATGTGAAATAATAAACAGTTATTGTAAGAAACAAGCTTGTTTTTTTAAAATATTATCCTATGACCGCGGCCGTCAGTAAACAATTCGTAACCAGAGGGCGCTTTAACTGCTGCTGGGGTCCCTTTGATTTATTCAGCCAAGTATTGAATGGGACAGGGAAACAACAAGGGGAAAAATAAATATTTGATCAAATATGCGGAGTTTAACTTGACTGGTGTAAAATGAAATGTTGCAAAGGGACCCTCAAATCTCCCTGCTTCTCACGTGGCTTCTTGCGTCCTGGCATTGCTGAGGGGAAGTCAGAAGGGATCAACATCCCTGAGCTTTTAATGGAGCATCTTTGATGAAATCGATAGGTTCCAATAATCGTCTGAAACTGCTCTCTGTCGACTGAGCATGTGCTTTCAACTACACTTGCAACAGTTCCCCGGAAGCACAACTGAAAAAAAAACCACTGCAGGCAACTGGCATTATATACATAGGAGAGAAAGGATAAAATAATATTTTTTTCATTTTTCCGGACAGATATTTAAAACCCTGTCCTAGGAAACACGTGTATTAAAATATGTAGCCAAACCAGTATCTCCTCCATATAATACCACCTTCCCGCCCGCCCTTCTCAAATGGAGACATAAGAAAAACATGTGAAAATTTTATGGGCATGAAAAGTAACCTGGAGTTAGGGATACTCGTAGAGAGGATAGAGTTTCAAAGCTACAATCCAGAGCAGCCCTGAGCACATGAGAATGAGTAACTATTGTTTGTTTACAGCACATGTGCTGATTAAGAAAGAAAGAAAGAAAGAAAGAAAGAAAGAGAAAGAATCAAAATCTAAATCTGGTCTTGCACGAACATTGACTTAATATGCAATCACAAGAACAGTTTTTAGCATAAGTATGTCAAAAGTTGTTTACCACAATCTGTGTCCAGCTGCAAGGAAGCAGACAACCCTTTAAAGTTACCAAACGACCCTAACTAAACTATAGTTCAAGACTAATAAGATCGTCAGAATTGTCTGTCATTTGCAGACTCTGTTGCCATAGATCTATTTGATTGAAGACACCTACTGTTCCACACATAAATGTCAAGTTTCATAATATTTCCAATGCTACAGTGCTACACTTTCTTCTTTTTTTTCTTCTTTTTTTTTTCCTTTTTCCCTCCTTTATATCTTTTTTTTTTTTTTTTTTTTTTTTTTTTTTTTTTTTTTTTTAATAAGTGGAAGAAAGCTACAAGTTACTCTGAAAAAAATATTTCCAGATAACGTGGATTTTCCACGCGGCTGGCCAAAACGAAGAGAAAATAAAAGGTCAACTTCAACTTAGAAAGTCCCTTCTATATTATTTCGCATCCTAATTACCAACGTTTTGCATGCCCTCCTCTCCCTGCAGCTCTTTTCCGCGGTGCTCAGCGGCCGGAGCAAGGGCCACCCCAGATCTCAGGGTACCATTCCGGTCACCGCACACTGCTCGCCGTTCTCCATGCCCGATAGATGTATAAAACACTTACCTTCGCGCATTTCCCAACCCAAAGCCCAGAGGCTTTAACTCCACCGAGAAGCCCCAGCGTCTCCCCCCTCCCCCGGCATCCCGAGCGGCTTTTGGTACAGCGGAGCCCGGTAAGTGCAATAATTACCCGTGTGGCTCCAGGGATGCAAAGTGAACAAAGGCCAAGATTTTCCTTTTTTTTTTTTTTTTTTTTTTTTTTTTTTTTTTTTTTTTTTTTTTTTTTCCCTTTCCCCTCTGCAAGGGCTGCTCCCCTCGCCCCGGGCGGCTTTGACATTGATCTGAAGATCGCCATCTTGTGGCAAAGCAGCCCCTAAACCGCGGCCGACGTCCGTCCGTCCGTCCGTCTGCCCGCCTGCCGCCCTGCCGCGGGGCCCCGGCGGGCGGGCGGACGGACAGACGGCGGCGGAAAGCAATGGTCGCTCACCTCCCGGTGTAAAAACCTCTGGGCGAACCTCCGCTGCCTTTATAGTGATGCATTCGGTACAGGCGAGCAGACAAGTCACGGACAGTTTTTATGGCCGCAATGTCACAGCAACACAGAGGATGCGATTTTATTGGGCTAGGAAATCCAAACCCCGACCACAGAAACTCCATGTTTTTACTGTCTCTGGGATTGGCTCTGAATACCAGTTAATTTTTAACCAGGAAAGGAAGCTTGCAGGCTTAACTTTCATTGCCATTCAGCTCTCCATCCGTCCCTCAATCCCTCTCTCACCGTCTGTCCATCCATCTGTCTGCTTCCTTTTAACTGGCATTTCCCCTCGCATACGAGACAAACAAACAAACAAAGTCCCCTCTTTTCCCCTCACTTTTCAACATTCCCTCTGGGTAAACGTTGTCTGGCTGGGTGGCGGTGGTCAACAAAGGCCCAAAGTCAGTAAGTCCTTCACCTCAAGGTTATGGGTGATGTCCAAGCAATACAGAAGTTCAAAGCCAGTAAACAATGCAAAAACAGAATCCACTTTCTTCTCCTGATTAGGATTAAGGTCAGCATTAAAGATCCAAACGCTCTTCTCAAAACACATTCCTATCTCAGCTATTGTTTGGAGTTTGGGGTTTTCTCCCCCCTGCCCCTTCCAACTTTCTCCAGCCGTCCTCCCCCCGCTGCCCGCCTCTGTCCACCCCCTCCCTGCCTTGGAGATCAAGGACAATTTCAAACACTCCATTTCCACCACACTGCCATGGGGATTTCTTTCCCTAAAGACAACAATTTTCTTAGGGCTCTCAAATTCTGGCCACATCCATCAGCTGGCTTGAACCTTGCCTTTGGTGCCAGCTTATAAAACGTGTCCCAAATGCTACTGACAAACATTTCTCCTGGACACGTGTGGCGGGGAGCAAACAGCAATGGCCCATCCAACCCTCGAGCACAGGACCTTGCCCCGCCGGTGCTGGCAGGATAAGGAGAAGGCCTAACACGTATAGAGCTAAGAAAACACTTGATTTTCCTTTTCCTGAGACCCGCTGAAGCTATGCTCCAACATGCCTAGGTTCACTTGTTAACTCCAAAATAAAAGATTTAACGACGAAGTTCACGAAAGAAGAGTAATTCACCCGAAATGACTGAACAGGGTCAGGAGGAATTTCGGGTCCCAGGGTTACATCGGATAAAAGAACATGCAGTAATGTAACACCAGAGTAAAAATATAAAGTTTCCATTTTTTTTTTTATTTTCCTTGTGCGCTGTTCCACTGTATACATGCAACCAAATACTTTCGCATATTAAAAGAAAACTGTATATACATATAGATGATACATATTGAAAACAGTGATGTCATATAAAGATATTGCGTTTTGTGAATTGTGACAAAGAAATTACATCCATTTGGTAAAATTTATTGATCAAAAACATTCTTATCACGACTTTGTTGCACATGTAAAGAAATCCCACACCCTTTAGCCCCAAAGGAACCATTTAAAAAACAAAAACAAAAACAAAAACACCACCAAATAAATCCAACCGGGGAAAAAAAAAAAGGCATTCCAACAACATAGGTCATGGGTTGTTTTTTTTTATTATTATTTACAAGTCTTGTAAAACACCGTTCCTGTATGAAATATACATTCAGATATTCTCAACAGCAAATTACCTCAACGATAGAACACTGTATCCTTTGTAAACTGATATAGAATTTTAAATATTTTCCATTTTTTTCTTTTTTTTTTTCTTTTTTTTTTTTTTAATTGCATTTTTTTCACGCTTTGGTTCCTGCAGGGAAATATATATATTTATAGATATTTAAAATAAGTCCAAACAAGTCTCCATTCTTTGCATACGTCGACTGTGCGACAAAGTAGAGCTCATGACATTTAGAGTAGACAACAACAAAATTACCATATTTACATTGTTTGGCTTCTGTTTAAACTCCACACTAGTCACCTTTAAACGAACATGCAATCGAGTTATTTTAATCATCCAATGTTAGTGCATTGCACAACTCCAAGTTTCAATTAAGTGTTGTGTGGTATTTGCTAAACTGTCGTTCTCCACAGGTATTTCCTGAAGAAAGTTTGTGAGCCAGAAGCCAGAGGGTTAGTTTCCTTTATGGAGTTGTTTCTCTTAAACTGATGAAATTCACACTTTTTGCCGATTTATTTTTAGTATTTAAACATGATTTGTCTCCAAAAAGATGGCAACGCATAGTCTGTTGTCATAAATTAAACAAGAGCTAATTAAATTTTTCTAATTTTCTTTTTAGTGATTGTTTCTTTACGATATATGGCGAATTTATACCTGATTTTTAAAAGTAAATAATTAATTCTTTCATTTAGGTCTTTTTTTTCCCCTCGCCCCCATCCCTCCCCACACCCCCAAAGGAAACACTACTATAACCATCACTACATCCATATTACAACTACTCGCGGTTGGCCTCGGTAAGGTGTAGACATGACATCCCCCCTTTATTTAATCCCCTGTGTGTATGTTTGTGTGTGTGTGTGTCCGTCCTTCAATTCTCATTTCAAACCTATGAGCAATGGAGCACTGCCTCTAACCCAGATATCCTCCTAAGGAAGAACAAAAGATTGTTTCTCAGAGTTTATGTATTCTGCAGTGGTCCTGGTTGGGTGAGCCCGACCTGGCAATCTCCAGACAGCTGTTCCACAGCAGCACAGGGGCGAGAAAGGGCCCAAGGGTGGGCGAGTCCGGGGATGGAGAAGGACCGGTCCCCGCCCGTGCCTGCCGAAAGCGGTGGCAGGGTGAGCCGCAGTGCCTGGAAAGGTAAAGAGGTATGGATTTTGCACTCAAAGGTGACGTGCACGTTTCGAAATGGATCCCATGGGTGTCAAAATCAAATCGATTCCAGTTGATATGTAAATATATATATATATAAAAAAACACATCATCGTCGCAGTTCCAGAGTAGGTTTACATGTGTGTAAAACCTTAGATTCTTCAAGTCCCGTCAGATACACACCTCCTTCCTCCACGTAACCCCGTGGCTTGACCTTGTCAAGGGCGAAATCTGAATTTAATCTCGTCTTGAAAAACGCTATGAGTTTTAGAGTAGTGGATTAGCCGAGTAATATTGTAATCGGTCCCTGTTAATCTTTTTTTCTTTCATTCTTCTGTTCTGAAACCATATTTTGACTTGACGGTCGGTCAGATTGAGCATTCGGGAGAGCTGGAGGCGTTTCTCTTTGTTTATGTAGACACTGAAGAAGAATTCCCTTTCTAACTCTCTAATCTGGTATTTGGTGTATGGGCATCTCTTTTTACGCGTACGTTGTCCACCTGTGGAGCGAAAAAAGGCAGAAACATTTGAGACCCGGCGATGGCCGGCGGCGGGGGGGCCGAGAAGGGACGAGGGGGACTCTGGGGCGAAGCACGATGAGGCGGAAAAGCCGCCTTTTGCCCGCTCCGGGCTCGGCGTTGGTAGGTCCGGGGCTTGGCGCCAGCCCTCCGCCTTGGCGGGTGCGTGCGGCCGGGCCCGGGACCCGCCGGCACACCCCGGCTCCCGCAGCGCCGCGGCCCCGGGCGGCGGGCAGGGCGAAACCCCCGCCGAGACGCGGGGATCCGGCCTCGCTTCCTCCGCGGGGAGGGCAGCTGCAGGAAAAGAGCGGTGGCGGGGGGTTCTCGCGGATTTCACGAGCCGGAGGAAAAGCCTTTGTAGGCTGCTCCGCCGGGCGCCGCCGCGCGAGGAGCTGCCCAGGGAGCAGCCACCACCTGGCTGCCTGCAGCGGGCAGCGCTGCGGCGGGAGGGGGGGCCCGCGCCCAGCCCTCCCCGAGCCCGTTCCCGCCTGGATCTCGCCCTCGTTCCCCGGCCTAATCCCCGTCTCGACGTCCCGAGCACAGGAAAAACCCCCTGAGCCCAAGGCTGAGGCGTCCCCTTCTCCCCCTAGCCGGCTGTTTTCAAGCACGTTCTCCACCGCATCGAGGTATTCTCCTCTCGATTAGCCATTACGGTTTTAAAGTTCATTAAGCAGAATATAAAAGGTTTCAAGGTTCAGGAGCTCTTTACATTAAACGTAGCCGCTATCCCTTTAAAAACTTCCTTTTCTGGTACAGTTCATTGTCGAGGTATTTTTTTTTTCCCCCGGCCGTATACTAGCTTTGCCTTTTAAAAAGCCCACATAAAAAAATCAGACTTTGACAGATTGAATAACAATTGTAAGTAACAAACTGTTGGACAGAAGGCAACACGTAATTGCCAGAGTGCCTTAGTAAAATGGCTTCCTTTAGACAAAAAGGCCAGCTTTAGGTTAATTTGCTTCTTTTAATATATTGCTACAGTTCAGGCGGCTACTTTATCTGTTAAACGCTATTCTAGCGCAATCGTTAAAACGGCAAAGGCTTTGAATTCAGCTCCTAACTAGACTTCTGGTGCAACACATGGCTTTTATAAAATCACTGGATTACACTGGTATCAAAGGAGTCAGGATCTCCTTTTTTTGCCGATTTTACAGGCACAGAACTAACGTTATTATATTTGGAAGAGCTGACCACGGAACTCTTTTTTTAATTATTATTATTATTTTAAAAAAGAAGAGGGGGGGCAAAAAAAAAAATTAAAAAAAGGGGGAAGAAAAAGGAAAAAAAAAATTAGGCATCCATTGCCCGGTGGGTATTTCACGGCCAATTTCAGCACTAAACACGTGATCTCGCCTTTTATAACAAAGTTTTGTTGGGGGAAATCTAAAGGCCCTTCATAAACCTTATATGCTTATAAAACAGCATATAAAAATTTAACAGCGGCGGTGCGCTAGATTTCAAGCTGCCTTTCCTAAAAGCGCTCCGGCGCTGCCTTTATACGTACTGGAACTGCCGGATTTCTCCTCATTGTTGCCGGAAGATGACTCGGGGCTGCTGCTGCTCTCCGGCCGCCTCCTCCTCTCCTTCTCCGCCGCCGTCGCCGCCGCCCTGCCGCAGCCGCCCTCCGAACTTGAAGTTGCCGCCGCCGCCGCCCCGGCGGCCGCGGGCGCCTTCTCGCCACTCTTGTCTACCGGGTAGTCCGCCGAGGCTAGATTTTCCGCCGTGCCATAAGCCGTCTCGAAAAATTGGTCGAAAGCCTGGGGCAGGACCCCGTTCCTGCCCACCGTGCTATAGAAATTGGAGGAGACGTTGGTGCTGGGGTGGTAGACGTTAGCTGTGTTTTTGCCGAACATCTCGCCCATGCTAGCAGTGTTGGTGGCAGGCAGGCAGTCTCTGTGCATGATCTCCTCTGCGGAGTAGCAGTGGGGCAGATTGTTCCTGGGGTGCCATTTACTGGAGGGATCAATGGCATATTCCCTGAAGGTAACTTCTCTCACAGGTTGGACCTGGGGTAGGTTGGAGGAGTAGGAGTATGTCATAGGGCGAGAAGACGGGGTTTGGGGCAAAAAAGAAGGGAGGCTGGAAAAATCAGGACCCGAGACGTAGTAAGTACAACTTGGCAAATACATGTTAGAGGAACAAGGAACACGCTCATCAAAATCCATCATTAGGGCTACCTCGGCTTCTCCGCATTAGCTGAGCTTAACATGATTCTCTAACGCAGCTGCCCCTTTGAAGCGGATCCGTGAAGTAAGGGATGGGGAGACGTAGGCTGACGTGGAGAGCTCTCCCGGCGGCGGCAGGGAGGTGCGGTCACGTGGCCCGACGTTGACATTGACGAGCGGCGGGCCCGGGCCCCGCTCCCTTTGTGGCCGTCGCGGGGGAAAGCAACAGCTCGTCGCCAGCGCCCAGGGGCGAGCCCAGCGCAGGTTGGCAGGGGGGGAGCCCTGGGGGACACACGGCCGGCCCTGCCACTGCCCCACACTTAGCCGCCCGGCCCCTGGCACCCTCTGGCTCTGGAGCAGAGAGGCTTATCAATTCCCCCCAGGGTTAGGTGAGATCTTTCTGTTTGTTTGTGGGCTTGCTGGGGCGTTCGGCGGCTCGCTGGCAGGCTCCGAGAAGGAGGGCACCGTAGAGATGCACGCACGCTTTCTTGTGGAAAGCTGCTTCCGAGGAGGAAAATGCTCCTGAGGAAAGCGTCTCTTTCTTATTAATCTTTTTTTTTTTTTTTTTTTTTTTTTTTTTTTTTTTTTTTTTTTTTTTTTGGGAGTTCGGTTTGGGCTTTCCCTCCTCCCCCCTGAAAAAAAAAAAAAAAAAAAAAGAAAAAAAAAAAACCCCAAACCCCTCACTCTTCAACTCTTCAGGGTTTTTCTGGAAACCTTACTAGGAAGAATGTGCCAGGGTCAAGTCTTTACTGATTTTCATGGTGAATAGATTACATGCTTGCATTCATGTTCACTTCCGAAGCGCTTAGTGTCTTCCTTCCCTTACTTACATATTAACCTCAAATACCCCGCGCAGCTTCAGCCAAGCTTTACTGGAGGTAGTTAACAGTGTCGGGTCCCCAGGACGCAGGTTTCCCCTCCTCACCCCTTCCAAATCGTCCCTTGCCTCATTCGCAACGCCAGAGAGCCAGCAAGCCCTTTAGAGTGCAGACCACGGAGCCAAAGACTGTTTGCTGATCTCTCCGCTTCAATTCTGCAGCTAAATGCTTGGAAAAACCAGTGAATATTGGGCTACGCCAGCTTGACAAATACTCCGAGTTTAATTGCCAGAAGCCTAGTTAAAATTATTTGACATACTGTTAACCCGTAGGAACAGACTCGCCGTACCGAGATGCTTTCCTTTTAGCTTTGTGTCGTCGCTGAAGGCTGAGATCCAGGGAGACCTATTTTAAAAACCTGGTTAAACTTTTACTATTGTTGCATGAAAGGGATGATATAGAAAGCGGATTGTACAGGGCAGAGACTAAAAAGTACTTTTCTGCCAATAAAAATGCACACCCCACCGAATGAGCAGAGCCAAAGAAAACAGAGAAATACGCCAAAGAATACAGCACCTTTTGAGGCACGGACATCCCTAAGCTCTCGGAAAAAAGTATTTTTTTGCTATTCTGATGCTCGATTTCAGTAAAGAAATATTTGAGTTCCGGCTGGATTTCATCAAAATAGAAAAACAGAATGGCAAAAGGCTATTGTGAAGTCGGTACTCTAAGAAATCAGACGCAGTTCAAGAGCCATGCCCCCGTGGACTTGGGAGGCTGGTGGAAGGGAAACGAAAATGTTAGGGAAATAATATTTGGATTTTCCCCCCCTCTTCCTCTGCAGTGCAGTGGAAGTATTTATATATCCGGAGAAAGTTCTCTAGTAAATTCTGGAGATCCTCGGTATTTAAATGTCAACATCGATTTGTTTATTTATTGCTTAGCTTATCGTAACCGACTCAATAACAAATCTAATCATGTTGTGCAGAGAGAAAATATTCTCATTATGCATTTCCCCTACATTATAGTTAACAATTGCGTTTGAATTCAAGCTGTAAATTCAATATTATCAAGTAATTACTTTGTAGTGGAGTAAACTAATTTATTAGCATTAATGTTTATATGCCTTTTTCTTATTTTACAAGGGTTACCGTTCACAAATCAAATGCTCTGGACGTATCCCTGTAATGAACTCTTTATTTTGGTTTGCTGCAAGAACTTCTTATGCTTACTGCACGTCTGTGAGCTGAACTTGAAATTAATGAATTAATCTTCCAGCTTGACATATTTGCTAGAAAGTGGATGGAAAGAGATTGCATGTCGTCAAAACCGCTAGCAGAAGACTGCAGTGTCGTTTAGGGATTGTAAAAAGGTTTGGGGGTTTTCCCTCTCTCTCCCTCTCCCTTTTTTTTTTTTTTTTTTTTTTTTTTTTTAGCTTGAGGTGGGGAGGGGTGTGCAAGTGCTCTGGTTGGCTTTTTCCTTAAGGCTGTGATTTCGCTCGCATTTACTTTCCCTGTAATTTTTTTGGTTAGTTTTTGGTGGGGTTTTTTTTGCGGGGGGTGGTCGCCGTGGGGCGGTGGGTGGAGTGGAATGGGGGGTCGGAAGCCCTCTTTTGGTGTCCGAACATTGGTTACTTTCCCTGTATACCCTCACCGTTCAATCCCGTCGATGAAAATCTCTCCCCACACCCTGCACACACGCAGACACTCCTCCCTTCGAACAAAAAGGAATGTATAAGGATTTCAGTGACTTTGAGATAACAAAGGCGCCACCATTGCCGAGCCTCGCCCCGCCTCTGTGTGATGGCAAACAAATTCTTGCACTTGTATTAGGGCTTTTAAGGCTATAATTGAACACGGCGCGTCTAGGGGAACCGAAAACAGTTCTAGACTGACCTGCGGTTTTATAGCACTTTGGCAGTCAACTTCAGCTTGTGTCAGAGCAGACATGACAGAGCTGCCCAACACTTAATCGCGGGACGCAACCTCCTCGGACTCACTGCAGCTGCCCTCTTGCATTTCAATAAATTTCAAACCTTGGGGCTAGAAATGGGGAGCAGAGCTGGCACAGGTTTGTATGGGGCTCTTTGCCGCTCCTCTCTGCAGCCGGGGCTGCGGCGCCGTGCGAGGCTCTGCCGTGCCAGAGGTCGGGGCTGCGTCTGGGAAACAAAGGGAAATTAAGGCAAGAAGGGCGAGAAGGCAACTGGAAACAGGAGTGTGTGTGCGTGGGTGTGCGTGTGTCTGGGCATATATGTGCTCGCACAGCATGCACACGTGCGGCCCCGATGCCTGCTTTTGAATCGCTCGGGCTCTCTCCCCCACCTCTCCAAACCGAGCAGCCTATTTCTCTTCCAGCGGGTTTGTAACGCAGGGGGGACCCCAAAGCGCCTCCGGGTGCCGCCTGCACTCTGAGCGGGGAAGGGTGATGGGGAAAACCGAGGGGGGGCACGGCTCGACTGGGAGCGAGTAGACACCCAAGGCACAGGCTGTTCTCTGCTTTATTTGCTGTTAAATGAAACAAGAGATAATGTACGCCTAAAGTCCCGGAATGTGTGGGTAATTGCAGGGAGCCTGCTGTTAAGTTGCTGTGTTCAGCACAATTATCAATGTTGATTATTTGGTCTAATGTTGAATTGCTCTTTTAATACAGTAATTGGGACTTCCGCGTTGAGGAAGGGGGAAAACCGAGCCTTCCCCTCGCTAACCTCACTGAGAACAACATAAACAAAGGCAGGCATTTCGTTTGGAGAAGCAAAATGCATTCGTTACGCCTTCCCATGTATTTCGACCGGATTAGAGAGGGTAAAACCGCTCTGAATTTGGAACCTCTGCTGCAGGAAGGTTTTGCAAAGGAGAAGCGTGGCCAAGAGGTGGGGAGACTGTTACCCATAGCTAAGCTAAACAAAGGGAGGAGAAAAAAGCTACATCTCTTCTTTGGAGGAATATAAACAGAACTAGGACGCCACGATAGTCTAGCTTTTACATATACAGATGGCGTGCAAAGGGAGCTGTTTAACTCACTACTGCTTCTCCAAAAGTTCAAGTTCTATTGTATCTAAACTGTTGTCTTTTTGTACCGGCCTTTGCTTGAAATGTTTGAAGCCGACCATTTACCTTGCCAGTAGGGTGGGTGCCTCTAATTAACAGGAGGAACGTGTGCTAGAAGGAATTTGCGTCAAGAGGAGCTAATTAAAGATATTACAGGATCGCTGGCTTCAATCTCTGCTGCTTCTCTCGCACAGGGAGGGTGAGGGGTATTACGACTCGAGCAGGAGAAAATATCTAAGGAATTAGGACAGTGTTTTGTAAAACTGAGGGTTGATTACAGTTTACAAAGCCGTATTAGAAAAATATAGCATTAGGGAATTCCAAATGCAGCTGCCAACGAAAAGCGCACCGTCTTCCCACCTTTACCAATGCAAATAGGGACGCAAGGCGATAATTCGTCGCAAAATTTTCCAGCGTCAGAAAACCTTGCTGATTATTTGGATTTTAAATATCTTGGGCTCAGAAGTTCTTAAAAGGCGCTTCTTTTCTGTTTGCCGTTTTGTCTGTTGTGGAAGGAGGCTGTAGGTATAATTTTTCTTTTTTTTTCTTTTTTTTTTTTTTCTTTTTTCTTTTTTTTTTTTTTTTTTTTTTAAACTAAATATGTTACCATAAGATTGCTATAGAATGAAGTGCTATAATAGCTAGCTAAATAATTTAAATAATAGGTGAATTTTTATATATCTTTGTATATCTGTGCATCTGTATAAATCGGTGAGATGGAACTCCTGTGCTGTGACATGGGATAGGCTATTTATTTTCCAAAATATCAAGCGGTGTAGTTGTGATTTTGCTAGGAAGCTGCAGGATACATGTAAAGAGAATGAGCAGATATAAACAGGATTCAATGTAATTCTGACTTCTTTTTTCCCCCCTTTTTTCTTTTATTTTTCTTTCATGCATTACATTATTTCAGAGCATGGAACACCTCAAAAGGCTGCACTCATCTGGAGTACAATGCTTTAGATTAACTTTTAATATCAATTAGCAAAATCTTTTCCTTTTCTCTGTGTCTTTTTAAGTTGCTGAAATGAAGAGAGTGATTGTTGTTTTTTTTTTTCCTACCAAGCCTCCCGTCTAGTTTGAATTTTAGAATTAAACCACTACGGATCTACAGACATGTACAAGTTTTGGCGACCGATCATGATATTTTGCATCCCTTTGAGCTGATGAAGGTCTGAGGACTCTAACTCTGATAGCTGCAAGTAGCCGAAATACTGTGGGCGCTTTTTTTTTTTTTTTTTTTTTTTTTTTTTTTTCCCCAGGAGAGAAGCTACTTCTAGATAGAAAACTTCATGTTTCGGCAGCTATTCTCTTGCTCACCAGCAGACAAACGAATTGTTGTTCTGACAGCCTCCCGGCGCCTTCCCAACTCGCGGGGAGTCTCTCACAATGTCGTGTCTCCTCACCCCCGGTTCCCCAGCCCTGAGCTCCAGGGTCCCGGGGCGCTGAACCCCTCCATAATGTTCACATTTACTGCTAGGAGCCTGGCCCTGAGAGACAATGCTGACCGGTTCCCTAATAAAACGGACCCAAGAAAAGGTTTTCTCAGACCAACTTGTGTACCAGAAATTGATTGACTGACGATGCTTCTATAAATGTCTCTTTTTCTTCCCTTGAACAATCTCGGAGGCTTTCCCGGCACAGGAAAACATACACAACACACTCGTTTCCCTCCCCGTCTATCCAGATACAGGTGCAAAAGACTTCTAGCAAACTTAATCTGCGGGAAAGGGGTGTCTAAGAGCCAGCGGTGGGCTCTAAACTGGTGCGAAAGCAAATTTCCTTGGTTATAATCCGCCGGCACTTTCCACCGACTCGCACCCAGACCCACAAAGCACCGTGTCGTTAGCACCGTTTGTAGTAAGCAGGTACCAGCCCCTTTTCGTGTCAGTGTATTTTATGAAGAATTAAACAGAACGGTTTAGGGGAACATCCCCAGTGATCCCTTGAAAGTGAGGTGCCAGTAATGGAGAATTATCCCTGCAGACGGCCATATCCCAGGCGATGTTCTCATGCAAAGTTCCCCCACAACCGAGAGTGCCGCTTTACTCTACATATTAAAAAAAAAAAAAAAAAAAAAAAAAAAAAAAAAGGAAAGAAAAAAAGAAAAAAAAAGTGCGCCAAAAATTCCCATGTCGACTTACATTTAAAAGTATTGCTAGAATCGATGCCTTGAACTTGACCTTAGATTTGTTAATCCAGGAAGTATATTCAGTGAGAAGAAAAAATAATCCCATCGCCTTGCCTCTGGCTAATGAGCATTTTCTGCCTACCAATTCAGCATAGAAACAAGGAGTTATGAGATATATAACGTGCCCTCTAGATTAAGCCCAGAAAGCTACAGAAAGTGAAATGCCTCGACGCCGAGACCAGCCTGTGGTAGCTGGACTGTTTCTGAGATGCCGAGATCCACACAGAAATCCACGTCAAGGTAATTGACTGGGATTCTAAGCTAAATTGAATTTTATAGGATATAAGGTTCTCTCTAATGCACATTAAATTTTAACAATGATTTATAAAGGTATTTCATTTTTTTATTTAATTATTTTGCCCAACTCGCCAAGAAACACATCAGATTTTACTGTACCACTGCTAACTTTATAGGACAGCCTTATGCACATATCATGAAACCCACCGAACTAAAGACATTTCTTCATCAATGCTTGCTTTAAGGGGCGGGTACAGGAAGTATCGCTATTCCAGGACTGTCAAATCAATGACTTCAAAGCTCCAACTTCATATTTTGATGGACTCTCAGAATTGTATTACAATTAAGGTACCTGTACTTATGTAACATTTATAGGAAGCTATTTGTATAACACGAGCTTACAGTACGTGCTGCAGTTTAGGACGCAATCATATGCCCATGTACAGTTTAGCCGGCTCGTAAGGATCGTTTCTTGTCTCTTCTCTAAGACGTAAAGCAAAGATACCCATAAAACCAGCTCTTTCTCTGAGCCTAATATGGCTGCTCTTGCCTATGCCCGGGTGGAAGCCTGCTCACTGTCCCGCTTGTTTCCCTTTCCTGACTTTTCAACAAACGCTGGTACTAATATCACTCCTTCCAGAAATCGGGGCGCCTAAGCATGACAGATCAACGTTGTGGAGTCCGGGGGAATTCGGACAAAACATCCAAAATGGGACCAGGCGAAGTGCGGGAGTAACTCGTTCTTTCTCTTTCGGTTTTATTTTCCCATCAAGTTCATGCAGCACAGTACTCAGAAATCCTCACATATTTAAATGTAAACCAGCCACTATCTGGAGACGAAGTCCATCCAAGGTTGTTTTGTATTAAAGAATTTTTTTTAAATTTTTTTTCTGCCTACCCGAAGGCATTTCGAAGCCAGGCTTGAAGTAACCCGCTTTTCCATTACTCCTCACCCAAGCCGACCATATAGGTCGTTTTATACGACCAGGAATAAATGAAAGCAATTTGCCTAGTGCGTTCAAATCAAGGCGATTACGACGAAATTCAGATTAATTAAAACTGACAGGTTACAATGCCCGGCTGGCATTTTTCTCTCTAGATACGCACAAACAATGGCGAAAAGCAGACAGGTTAAACATCCTTCCCCGTATTTCTTCCATACACAGCCGTCCACCCTCCTCCCCTGCACTTGAATGATTAAAACAATTTCAGAGGCAAGTACACGGGAATAAAACAACCGAGGATAAAAAACAGGAGACGTTTTTCCATGCAGCCTGACCCAGCCCTGCAATACAACACGGCGCTGCGCAAAGCCAAACAACCAGCAGCTCTATCTGCAAGTCTGCTCTCGTCCTGGGCTCTGACCCCAGCCTCTCCTGGTGCACTTTTCCTGCCAAGAGCCCTCTTTGCTTCCCACCTATGCTAGAGAGGAAAGCAGCATCCCTGAGGAAGGTGGAGCCGGCACCCAAGCTAGGAGAAACAGTCTTACTTTTCTCAACCGGCTCTTCGGCTCTATTAGCATCAGCTCAGGCAGCCGCCTTCCCCTCGGTCCCCGAAGGAGAGGCGGCACTTCGGCCTCAAACATCGTGGGAGAAACGGAGTGGGGTGGGTGGGTGGGCTGGGAGCGGGGGGGGACCAGGGGCCTGGGAAACTCTCCACAAAGGCCTCCCGGACGACTTTGCTCCAGTCATGCAGGGGGCTTTTTGCTAGGGGACCGGGTGGGTGTTTGCTGTTGGCTTGTTTGCTTAGTTCACCACCGAGCAGGGAGAGAGAAGAAACATTGAGCCCCTTCCAGGAAGAGCACGAAAATCTTACCCCAGTATCCAGAAGTCTCTCGCCTGTGCAAAAATATATCCCCATGGAGACTGACAGGATCCCGCGCTGGGCTGTAGATCTCCAGTTCAATGAGGATGGGTTGCATATTTTTTGGTTTCCTCTCTTACAGATTAAATATACAGGGTCCACCAAACATTCCTTCTCGATTTTTCATTGTCTTGGGTTGCTGTTGACTTGGGGGGTTATATATATATATATATATTTTTTTTTTTTCCTAGTTGTTGTTTTGCCTTTAGATGGAGAGAAATCTGGCCACTGGGGCATATTGTCCTTCCTGCCAGCTTCAGGCAAAATGCAGCGATATCACAGGCTAATGACGATTATTGCTGTTATTATTACTATTACTATTATACCTATTTATTTTTTCCCTCTCTCTCTTTTCCCCCGCCCTTTCTCTGTCTCCCCCTCTCTCTGTTTCTCGCCTGGTCCCTTAGGATTTCCGATGGCGATTTGCACACAAGGTGATTGCAGGAGGCTAAAATGCTGTCTAATTCCACGGATTCCCATCGCACCAGTAGGAGAAATGAAAAAAAAAAAAAAAAAAAAAAAAGAAAAAAAAAAAAAAAAAAAAGAAGTCCCAGTGTTTTTGATCACGAGACAGCGGCCGTTCCTCCCCAGTACACCCCGGGTCACAGTACAGTAATGACCGTGGGTTGTGCGTTGTAGGACTTGACCTTTCCTACGTAGAAGAGGGCGCTTTACGCTAAGGGGAGGGAAGGGAGGGGGAAGCGGCGGGAGGAAGAGAGATGCTCTCTTTGGGGATGTTTAATCACAGTTCAGATCTAGGAACGGGCAAAGCTTCTGCCTTGCAGTACGCCATGTTGAAGCTATTCACTGGAGAAAAAAAAAATCTTTTTGGGGGTGCGGGGGCGGGAAGGAGGCCGAAGGGAGGAGGGAGGAGGATAGACTTAATGAACATTAGCATTTCGTACCCTAGTTCATGAATCAACTGCATTCAAGGGGGAGGGGGCCCAGGGGGCAGGGAAAAGCTCACGGCGTGGCCGGAACACCCGCGGCCGGGGATGGTGGGCACGTCCCGGCACCCACCGCCCCACATTCCCCCCGGCCCGCGTGGAAAAGCCACCCCCTGGTTCCCTCCCCCTCTTCTTTTTGGACTCCTTTACCGGCCGAGAGCGCGCAAGGGCATCTCTTCAAATCCTCATGAAAGTGCATTGAAACGCATCTAAATGTTATGAATGGCGACAAACGGCCTTTTAGCGCCTGCCAATATTTTTTTTTGCATTAAGCGCTGTCTTGATTTTATTGCTAATGCTGCCCACGGAGAATGCTGAAATGCACCAGGAATGGGATTTTATTTACGCCGTAGATATTTTTAATGTATAAGCTACAGGCCGAGATTCTTACCCGTTTTCTCATATATATATATATATAAATATATAATATATATAATATATATAATATATATATATAAACTCCTTTTTCTGGAAGTAATGGGCGATTTTCTGAACATTTCAATATTGAGGACGACATTACGGGGTATTTTAACGGGAATCTTTCTGAGCAAAAGGCAGCTGAAAAAAAATAGATTTAGAGTTATTCTTTTTCGGAAATATGCTCCTGTCAAGGTTTATTTCCCATAGCAATCCACCTTTGCTACTGCCAAGTGCTCTAGGCGGGGAGAGATTAAATACCAGATTATTCGCTGGGTGGGAAAAAGTGTAACATTCGTTATACCTGTCTGTCCGCGTCAAAGACATAAGGACATTTTCTGCCCATGGGAAAACTGAGGGACCCAAGACGCCAAGAATCAGGCGATTATAAACGAACATTTCCGGACGGTAGGAATCAAAATGTATGTCTCTGAATCCAAGACTGAAAGTGAGCTACGTGGAGATTGAAGTGAAACTGATTTTTTTTTTTTTAATTATATAGCGTGTTTTGAGCTAGGAGTGAAATGCTGCTCTGTATTTAGTACTCCAATAAATATACTAAATATACAGTAATAACTCGCTCCCTCTGCCCCTTGCATCTCTGTCCACAGCTGCTAAAATATTATACCTAACTTTCTGGATTCAAGGGAAGCTGAGAAAATAAAGACTGTACTACTTTTACATAGGTTTTGTTTTTTAATTTTGCGTTTGTTTTCCTTCCAAATCCTTCTTCCGGCACATTTTCTTAACTTTTGCAAATAAAACTCCTTGCACACGTAACTCCAGACAGCAATCCAGGCACAGTAAGTTCCCTACTACCATTTTAAAACATTCTCTGTAAAGCGGGGAATATAAATAATAATTCTCTCCGAATCGTGTGCAAGGACGGACGTCGTGACTTAATGTATCACGTCGCTTAATTATTTTCGCTGGTGATAATATTCACTTGTAAAACGCATTAGGGATGTATTTTAGGACTCTGGCGGCAGATTGGTGAGAGGGGAATATGCAATACAACAGCAATTTGTACTTGAAAATGTATGTGCCAACAGCTTTTGGACGGTAAATGAAGGCAATAAATAACATGAACACACACACACACACCTACATGCCCGCTCTCCACCACGCTCCGAGGCCGCATCTGCCCGGCAAAGGGATGGAGGGGTGGAGGCGCGGGGGCGCAGCCGTGGGTAGGCAGACACGCGGGACGGCCGAAGCGAGGGCGGGAGTGTACGCAAGGCCCGCGGAGAGTGAATGGATCTTTGGTGACTCGGAAAACCGCAGACAGCACCTTCTCGGTTCCCTGAGTCGCCGCACGGCCGCGGAGCGCTCGGCCGGCCGCCTCCGCTTCCCTCAGTACCCTCTTCCCGGTGCCCCGGAGAGCAAGGCACGGAGCTCCCTGTCTTTGCTCACCTGAGCCAGCCACCCGCACCGTGGGGTATTTCTCCAGAGGCGCCTCGAGCCGGGCTCGACGAGGAGGCGGCGGCTCGGTGGGAGCGGCCTCCCCGCGGGACCGGGCGCGGAGCCTCCGCCGCGGCGGCCGCACGCCCGAGGCTCTGGGGGGGACACCCCGGTGGGGTACGGGGGGCTCCCTCGCCGGCCTGGGCTCCTGCTTCCCTGACGGGGGCTCGCCGCTGCCGGGCCGGGAAACATGACCTGCTCGCCCTGCTAAAACCTGCGAGAGCCTCGGAGCCTCGACGCTGACTTACATGGTAACGGGAGTCGGATCCAAAATGTTACCTTACTCCTGCCAGTGATCGCGAGTCAAACGCTCCCCTTTTTACCCTGTGAAATATATATGCGGCTGAGCTATTTGAACAGTAGTGGGAATTTAAATTCGCTAATCCACAGTCAGTCCTGAAATGCTTAGCAAATTTGAACGGTAGGTAGTTCAGTGTGAAAACATAATCTTCAAACGCCAGCTCCGATTAAAAGTCACCTTAAAAAACCAAGCCAAAACAAAAACAACAAAAACAACACCGAACAAACAAACAAAAACTGTAGTTATACTAATGTCGGCCATGTTCTCATTGTGACGCCTCTTTCAAGGCGTCCTTGAATTATATCGCTCCGGGGCATGGTCTGAAAATAGAAGATCCTGACTAAGGTAGGCAGGATTCAGTCGTCTGCATCACCCCCAACTTCGACCTGAAGTACATATAATTTGCGGCGTCTCATGCAATAATTGCACATGCTGCGAAATATAACGAAATAAACAGAATTATTCGCTCGGAGGGAAAACAAGTGTAATTCACTTGTGGCCTTCTTCGGGCAATTTCTCTCCTTCAGGAGAAAGCGTCGCAAGGAGACGGTGGGAAGGCGGCTGTGCCATGCCTGCAGCCGAGGCAGACGGCCCGTGGGCAGCAGGTACGGCCAGTGGGAGACAGGTCCCCGGCGCCAGCCCACAGCGGCAGACCTTCGAGCAAGGTAACAGGGCTTCCCGCAGACAGAACAGCTCCAGCGAGGCAGTTTTCTGCCTGCTCCAGCTCCGCTGAAAATCCCAGGCCGCGGGTCTACCGCGGAGCTCCTGGAGACTGCCGGCTCCCCAGAGGTTCTCCACGCCCGTGGGCAGCACAAAGCCCTGTCCGCCACCCACGGGTGGGGTTACGCCCGTGGATCTTTACCCGTGGTCCCTCGCACGGTGCCGCAGGCCGCTGGAAGGCCGGGCGCTTGTCACAGGGGGCCGACACCCTGTCACCCCAAAGCACAACCGAACTGCGTGGTCTGGAAACCGCCGGCCAATAATGTGACACTCCTAGGCTATTTTCGCAGCAGGATGGGATTTCTCTCTCAGAAATGCCCTGACCGGTCTCCGAAGGGATGCACCCGAAATTCCCACGCTCCGCGGCCGCGGGTTTCCCGCGGCCTGAGAAACCGCAGGGCTTCGCAGCCCGAGAAACCACAGCGGTTCACAGCCCCTGCGCGGCCGCACACGGCGGGAAGGCTAAAATCCCGAATGTAGGGCAAAGCCCCCGACACGAAAGCCTCCTGGAAAATAAATCCCTCTACTGCAGGTAGTTTTCATGTCAGTTATTGCACGAATGCGTTACAGTCAGATCTGAGGGACGGAAATCGCTCTGCGCTGATCCCTGCAGAGGTGGGTCCTTTTGAATTTCAGAAATGTAAGGCTAGAAGCGCACAGCGAGCGCGGTATATGATACCCTCTAAATGTACCGTAAAGGTTCCCCAATAGCTCTAATTAGAGCTACAGACCACCGCAGGAGACAGGCGGCTAAAGCAACCTTCTCTTTGTGTCCGACCAAAGTCGCCCACCACTCACTATCGCGGCCGGCCCGCGGCTCCTCGCACGGCCCAGGCATCCCTCAGCCGGGCACCGGCTGAGCACCGCGTCAGCCCCGCCGCTGCTGTCACCGGCAGAGAGCGGGCGAGCAGGCGAAGCACAGCCTTCCCCTGGCTCTGCCGTGCCAGCCCCGCGGCGTTATTTCCCCCATCCGTGCGCCGGGCCCGCGGCGGGGGCGGCGATGCTGCGCGGGCGCGGCCAGGTGCGGACGGCACCCCGCTCCGGCCACGAGGTGGCGCTGTCGGCCCGCGGATGCGCCGGCGCCCGGAGCTGTCAAAAGTCAAGGTCACAAATCGGCTTTTCCCCTCTCAAGGTCAAGGTTTCGGGCCTTCCCCGTCCTGTCATCGCCGCGCGGCTCCCCCCACCACCTCCCCGGCGAGGCATCGGCAGGCTGGGCAGCGTTCCCCCACCCCAGGGGTAGGCCGCCGGCCTCCATTTCCCGGCGAGGGCTGCGGCGCTGCGCTCGTCTCATCCTGCTTTTCCACCCCCCGTCCCCCAGCGCGGCTGCAAAACCACTGTTTAACATTACCGAAACATTTATAGTTTAGGAACGCTGGTTATCAGGCGTGCCTGCCCGCAGATAAACACCGCCAAGAAAAATAAAGCAAAATCCACCATATATATACAAGCTACATACTGAAAGACATCAGTATTACAATTATAAGACAGATACATTATATTTTTCTATTAAATGAGCGTAGGAACGGAAAAAATAAAGAGTATTTCTTTCAGGTTTTATTACAGTGACTATTTTATTAACAGTATTAATACTACTATACTTCTACACGTCTTGGGTTTTCATTTTTTCAGTAGAAATATATAAAAAAGGGGTGCATAAGTACATTTTCACAGTGCGCTGATTTTTTTTTTTATTTACAAGATAGCTTCTTATAGTGAATAAAAACAAAATAATGTGCTGGTTGAAATAACTGATTGGATTAAAAGGTGCTGTAAAAAGAATCCCTAAACACTCTACTGCGGCCTCATAACAGACAATAAACAAGGAGAAACGACTAATTACTTATAGATCAAATATAGATTACATAAATCAAAGTACTTCTGGGGAAAAAAAAAATGTATTTCAGTTCAAAGTTCTTGGGTATTTTTTTCCCAGGCCATTTTTTTTCTACTGTAAAGAAATGCCAATATTCAAATGTTAAAAAATTTCCAGGGACTTAGAATATTAATTCTTGAAGATTATTTCAGGTTTAAAATAGACAGAGTCCTTTAAAATGTATCTATTGTATGGTCTGCAGGAGAAAAATAATTTTAAACCTCCAAACAAACAAAACCCCCCAGTTTAGATGACAAGAATTCATCTGTGGAAAATAAAAAATAAAACCGAAAGACATCTCCAAGCAAATATTCTTCCTTTCTATCCTCACTAATTTGCGATGTTTAAATTTACTATCAAGATAGATCCTCCACAGAACTTCCTTCATTACTGATGTCTCTGAAATCCTTATTCAGTACCTTCGAGGTTTATTATTACTTTTTGACAATAAATGCATTGCTTAAAAACATACAGTAATTGTAAATTTTTCACTATGGTTTACCTGAGCAGTCATTCAACATACAGTTTGGATTGCAATGGAAGAAAACCAGATCATGTGTCCACATCGACCTCCTCAAGTTAACCAGCTCCCGCATCGTGGCCACGAAGGGTCTTCTTTCAAATAGTAAGGTCTTAGAAGTATTTACAAGTTTCTCAGAAAATCGTGCCTTAATTGAAAGTACATCTCTCGGAGCTGGGTGTCTGGGCTGTACAGTCTGTCAGTGAAACTGGCTGGCTGTTTGGGATTTCAGGAGAACTGTCAGTTTTCACCATTTTGCTACAGCAATATTTAAAAAAAAAAAAAAAAAAAAAAAAAAAAAGGAAAAGAAAGAAAGGCTATAATTCCAAAGATACAGATCTCTTGTTCTGAAAGAAGAAGTTCATTGTCTTTTCTCTTTTTAATTATTATTAATAATTACTTTAATCTGAACACACACAAAAAAAAAAAGTTCTGAAATTCTTGAATTCCTGCTTCTCCATTTTTAATCCATTAACTGGTGGTCTTCAATTTGTTGATCACTTTTTTCTCTTTGACCCTTCTGTTTTGGAACCAGATTGTGACCTGTCTCTCTGATAGATTTGTAGTCGCCGATATCCTCCTCCTCTTGTCTTTGGTTATGAATTTATTTGTAGCATATTCCCTTTCGAGTTCTTTTAACTGGACCTTTGTGTAAGGCACTCGTTTCTTTCTTCCACGTCTGTACGAGTTGGCATCCGAGGGATGAGAAACGACGTCTGGAACAGAAAAACCATGCAGGGAAATGTTAGAAAATCGCTCGAACCGGTTAGGACATCTTCAAAGTGGTACAAGGGTTAGGGTTAGAGCGCGCTCCTTCGGCTGCCCGGCTCCGCTTTAGCTGCTAAAGCCCGGCTCAGCACTGGGGATTGCTCTTTCCCGGCCGCCGCAGACAGCTTTTAGGCAGGGAAAGGCTCACTTCTGTCAGACAAATAATAACAAACCCCATGTAGCCTGGCCAGGGACTCTGGGAAGGACCGAGAGGGGCTGCAGGGATTTACACAGCTCGCGTACTTCACGGTCTATGGAAAATAATACTACAGACCTTCCCGCGGCCCTTTTCAGCTGTTTCCTCTCCCGGGGCCGGCGCCGGGGCCGGCCAGGCGAGGCGGGATGTGCCGTGCGCCGGCGGGGGGCAGGGGGCGGCACCGGTGCCGTTCCAGCGGCGCTGGGGCATGTGTGGACCGGGGCGGGATGGGGCCGGGGACGGCGAAGGGTCGGCCCGGGGGGTGATCACGGAGCCCTGCCTGCGGGATAACCCGGGAGAGGAGAGCGGGGCAGGATGAAAAGGAGAGACGGGGGGAGCCATGCAGGTGTATTACCCGGGAGGGTGGATTTCCAGAGGTGAGGCGGCTGGCTCTGCTCCTTGGGGCAGTACACTTGCCCGTTCCACCCGTTCGTGATGGCCCAAGGCTGGTAGCTGTCCATGGGGAGAAGGGGGTCGTGGCGCGGCTCGCCGGGGCCGCCGATGGCGGGCACCACGGGCATATCCAGATAACCGGGCACCGGCTGGTAGGGCCCGGCGGCGTAGCCCTGGTAGAAGGCGAACTCCTTGGCTCGCGACGTGAACTCCTCGCCGGAGACCGAGGTGTCCATGTACTTGTCGGCGAAGGTGGAGGCGGGCTGGGCGCAGGACTTGATGGCGTTGTGGTGGGTCATACGACAGGGGTAGTAGCCGCTGCCGAAGTAGCCGTAGGGCAGCGCAGCGCCGGAGGAGCTCTGCACGGCGGCCGAGCAGGGGCTGCACTGCTTGACAGTGGGCTCGGCCATGCCGGCGGCGGGGGCCTCGCTGGAGGTGTAGGCGGCGGCGCTGGGGGCGGCCAGGGGCGCGGGGTGAGCCATCAGGTTGCGGCAGGGGTTGGCCGCCGCCGCCGCCGCGAAGTTGCTGCCGGCGTGAAACCCGTCCATGTTCTTATTGATCTCATCCAGGCTGTTGTCGTAGAGGAACATGACGGGCTCGATCCAGCGGGGGTGGAGGAGCACGGAGGCTGTCATAGCCCGCTCCGCATTGAGACTAGTGGCTCTTTTTTAAAAGCCCCAAAGACTGAAAAAAGAGATACTCAATCTCCGGGACTTGACCAGGGCTGACGCGCCAGCGTCGCGCCAGGCCGGCCCTCATTGGCCCGCCCGCCCCCACGTGATATGCAAAGCAGCTGATAAACATCTGAGGGAATAAAGTGGAGATAATTAAATAACGCAATCAGCGCGGGGCCGGGTCCCGGCCCGGGGCGCGGGCACGGGCACGGCGTGGTCCCGCCGCGGTCCCGCCGCCGCCGCGCGGGACGAGGGCGGCGGGGGGGCGCCCGTCCCTCCTCCTTCCCTCCCTCCCTTCCTCCCTCTGGCCCTCCCTCGCCACCGAGGCGTGGGCTTTTTTGGCCCCGTTGTTGCCGCGGCGCACCCCCCGAGGTGCGGGGCTCCCCTTGGCACCCCGCCTGATTTCTCCTTGCGCCGCTTTCCTTGAGCCCTCCCCGCCCCGAGCGCCGCGGAAATCCCGGAGGCCTCCCCTCGTCTCGGGGGGAAGATGAACCGCACCCCTTCTAGCCCCTTCCTCCGCCGGTCTGAGCCGCCGCCTCTCCCCGGGGAGCGCTGGCTGGGCCCCGCCGGGTGACGCGGAGAGCCCACCGCAAGCTGAGGGAGGAGAATCGTTCCCCGCGAGCAGCGCTCGGACACACAAGGCTGTCGAAACGGAGCCTCCCCGGGGCTTTTCTGGGTGTTTTCCTCCTTCCTTCCCGCCCGTCGAAAGCCTGAGACCCATCTCGCTTCTCTCGTCACAAAGTCTCAGAAGTTAGATAAGAGGAACAGACCGGGAAACCCCCATTTTATTTATCATTATCTTTTAGGAAGGTCTTGGGAAGCAGGAGAGTTAACTGGATATTCATCGCTATACCACTGTACTATTTGTTGCCGTAATAATAAAACCCTGGGCCTACGATTCGACTCGAATCTTTTTCGGCTGTAAATGATCACGTCGGCTTGCATCGTGTGCGCACGGACCCACGGTGTTTTTTGTGTGTGTATGTGTGTGCTGGGGAAACAAAACGGATTATCGGCTGAAAAATATGGGGGTTTTTTTGAAGGCCGTACCACTTTGCAAGTGAATGCTAGGGGGAAAAAAAAACCCCACCAACTCCGTTTTCTTTTCGGGACGAATTTTTCCTGGGGTGAAATAATTTCACTTTTTCATATCCTCCCACCGGCGCGGATGCTGCTCTCCCCCAAGCTTTTCGCACACAGCCTTGAACCCAGAACCCTCTATCACTGAGCTATCAATAAACTTGACCTAAAGCAGCGTTCGTCTCATCGTTAACAGCTCTCAGCCCTCACGCGTGTGCACAAAACAGCCACAAATACTCCCATCCTGAAAACTAATTTTTTTCCCCCAATTGCGTGTTGCTTTGTTTTGAGTCTGACAGCTCGGCGTATTTATTATCCTATTGTGCTTTCCATTGACGTTGTAGCATTGTTTTGCCCTCATGGCTACAAGCGCAGAGCAATCCCGGGACGTACATTGTTACCGAGCAGGCTTTTCCTTGCCTAGCGCAGAGCTGCCAGCCATGAGAAATAGCTCTTTGGCGCCCAAGGATATTTTTTCAAGGTGCTTTTTCCGTGCCATGGGTTGGGATACCTGAAGTCTCTGTCATCCCTCTGCTAATTTGGCAGCATTTAGCCCCTTTTTTTCCTTCATTGTAGCCAGTGAAATGTTCCCATTTTAACTTCGCATACTCTTTTCCGCATTTTTCCTCATGGCCAAAAGCAAATATTTATTCCACGCATATTTTCCCTTTTCTTTCAGGCTCCAGTTTTGAAACCTGCGGATTCCCGCAGCCAAACATTGCTTGACTGGCACGAGTTGGTTCGGACTGTTTCCCCCTGTTTTCTCGAGGCTGCTTCTGAAAATCGCTTTGCAGGACGAGGGAGGAGAAGTGGGAAGGGGAGGCAGCTCTATGGGGCAGCGCTGTTTTACATACGGGTTAGACACGGCTAGAGGCCAAGGTCAAGTTGAAAGTTGCAGTCTAGCCAATGCGAGAACTGTCATTCACAGCCCGAAGATCTGTCTGATTTGTTAAAAAGCGGGTAGCCATGAGAACACTAATCTCTCCAGCTCCCCTCTACCTCCCCCTCCCCAGCCTGCCCCCACTCTCCAAACTCCCCTCACCCTCAGCTGCAGAAGAGTTTCCCGCTTATCTGCCTCTACTTTTTAAGCTCCTTTCCATAGGGAGAGAGAAGTCATGTGAAACTGTAGCTTTTAGCCCCGGTACAAACTGTACGAGAAGTGTGTGTGGGGTGTCAGGGCGGGGGGCAACGGGGAGCATCCGGTTTGCTGACTTCTGGTGGTTGTTATTTTGTTTTGTTTACCCTCCCGGGGCTGTTCCAGCCCTGTGTGCTAAAAGAAGGGGGATTAGATTAGAGAGCTTACTTTCCTACCCTTCTCCACATCCCTTACTCAGTCTAGAGGTCTATTTAATAATTATGGAAGAAGGCCATGCTTTTCACTGATGATAAGAGCAGTAATACAACAGTCCCATTTCCTTGTTTACCATGTGAGGAGGATTTCGGGAACGGGACTGTTTTCTCGAAATAGGCAAAAATTACATCTGCAGGGTCCGTATGCACCATCAGAAAAATAGTGTTGTCGGACACGGGACCCCACGCTTTGTTTTGCCTTCCTAATTTAAATGACTTTTAATAAATTGTTGACACCGAGAGAGGAGAAAAGCCTCTTCAGCTATTTTTGATGCCCCCGATGCCAAATTTTCATTCCTCACCTATAATTTCTTCCTGTCTTAATGAGTCTCTGCCTTTAAATATTAGAAAGTGACCATGAGGACTGAAGGCATGGGGCAGAACAGATGTTCTTCGAAAATCGTGGACCTTGTAATGAACACCAAGGATAAAAATACTCCCGAGCCTACCCCCCCTTGAACATATCCCATTCCATACCACTTGTGGAAGAGCTTTTGCTTTTCAGAGTGTAAGTCTTGGGATGAGCTGGATAAATTAACCAAAACTAAGTAATTTACTTGAAGCCACTGATTGATTTGAGGGTCTTTGGAAAACTTGATAATTAAATGCTTCCATACATGAAACCGACAGAACAATCAAAGCTTCTTCCAACTTTTTTTTTTCTTTCTTTTTTCTTTTTTTTTTTTTTTTTGGTCTTTTTCTTGTGAAATAATGTTAGAATACAGCACAAACAAGCGCATGGTAGAACCATAGCGATTTCCAGGAGAACTGATGCAAACCTCCGAACTGCTTTGCGTTTATATGGAGTGTGAAACAACTTGGAGAGAAATGCATCTGTTGAATCGTTTCCTCTAAAACGAGTACTAATTCCTTGGGGAGCGGGACGATGCACAACCATGATCAGTAGGAGGATTTTAAAAGGTCCTGAATCTTTTCATAGGCAGGCAATTTCTAACTGATGGTAGTCACCCATCGCGGTACACGGCCATGCACATCTCAGGTATTACAAAAGGCTTAAGTGACGTTTTTTAACCTCGTTGCATCGAGAGTGGCCAGAAGCATTTCACCCACTTCCCGAGTGGAATTTGGCCCTTACAAGTGCTTTTAAACAGGTCGCTGTGTGTGTTCCTGACGCCACGAAGCTAAGAATAGTCTTGCCAGTGAGGACTGTAGCAATACGGCCTTAAACGTGAAAATATAAACTATCTTTAAACCTCTTTATGTGATAGGAATATCTCCACTCATTCACTTCTAAAGAGGCCCTAAGATTTCTCTTAGAGAAACTAGAAGCCCTTTCAGCTGAAAGACAAGTTTGAAAAATACGGAGTTTGTCGGCTCAGTATCCAAAAAGCCTTTTTTTCTCCCCCCCAGACCAGTCTTTGTGTGATAACACACATGCACCCTCCGCCGCCCTGCCGCGGGAACGCTCGGCTGAGGAGAACGCTGATTTCTTGTAGGTTAATCACAATCTACGAATACAGGAAAAAAAAAATCCAACCCAAGACCAAGCTGTTGCCCAAAGAAATCCACTCTTACTTTTTCATGCACTGCTTAGAGTAATTAATAAGCATGAAGGGAAAAAAATCGCGTCTGATTGCTGAAAATATATGTTTGTCACGGAGTTAAATCCCTTTAAACCCGCTAAAATATCTTAGCTGATAATGGAGGAACTAGAGGATGATCTTAGTCACTAATAATAATCGTCCTGCAGAGCTCAGGATTCCTGGGAGAAGCGGGAGTAAAGTGATAGCAGGAGCAAGAGCCTTAATCGAATTTGATTTTCATGAGCAAATGAAATTTACCTGCCAGAAGAGTAATTTGGAGCAGTACTGTCACCGCTGTTTTCTTCCACAATTTCTAAAGCATCAGGGATTGAGATAAACATTCCTGAGTCCGTTTTAAATACACTTTTTCTTTCAGGATATTCATGTGTTTCTAATGGAAGTAAGCAGCTTTACGAGCGGGTTTCGCAGGACATCTTAACTCTCTCCCTCCCACTGCGTGCTAAGGGGGGGGTGCTGTGATAATTACAAAATAAGAAGAATTTGTAACAGCAAATGCAAAAAGGGAAGAGTTCGGGAAAATAGTGAAGGCGTCCTAAAAATCCTCAGGCGCACACTAGGTACGAATTTATCTATTTCATTCGACCCAAACATTCAAACGGCACCTCCTGTGAAAAAGGTGTGCTGGAAAACAATGTCACTGCTTTCACCCGAAGTGTGGGACACGGTCTAATCTTAATGCTGCCAGGTCTCAGAATATCGTTTCACTCAGTGGGATTTTTTTGGGGGGGTTGGTGTTTTGTTTGGGATTTTTTTTTTCATATTTCAGCTGCAGAAAACAAGCTGCAAGGTTTCATGTGATTAGAAATTAAAATGGGAATGATCCTGAAATCTGTCTCACGGGCGAGGTCTCTTTTCTGATTTGTTTTGCTTTGCTTTACATTTTTTCCGTAGTATTTTCGGGGGGGGGTGGGGGGGTGTGCTACATTTTTCTGTTTATATTTGGTGGGTGAAAGCAGCTGAAGCCCGGCATTAGATGTTTGTAGTCCACAGAAAATATTTTACTCAGACTGCCGTGTAAATGCAGTGATGAGGAGAAGCCTTTGCCGGCTCTCTGTGAGCCGCAGGCGGCTTGAACATAGTGATAAAGCACCCCCGCCTCCCTTATAATTTCAATTAATTTTGCCATGTAAACTGAGACGGATTTATTTGCCGTCAGTCTCCCCTTTCGGAGAAGGGTACTGAGAAAGTTTTTATTTTTCCTTAGCGAATTCTGATAAGGAGAAGGCCTGGATGGCTGTGCAGTAGTTTATCTGGTCGATTTCATCTTCTAGTTGAAATGTTCTGAATATGTAATTGGAACAGATGAAAAACTTATACTCAAGTTACTCTTCCTTTCCTTGATTTTCTTTGCTTATCCTCCGCTTTTCGAGATACAGCATTTCGAGGGTAAATTAATTTCTCACCTTATCTACCATTAGGTCACATTTTTCGGAAAAGAAAAGAAAAGAAAAGAAAAAGAAAAGAAAAGAAAAGAAAAGAAAGAAAAAGAAACCAGAAAGGAGGGGGGGGAGGGGGAAAAGAAAAGAAAAAAGAAAAGAAGGAAAAAAAAAAAGAAAAAGGAAAAAAGAAAGAAAAGAAAAGAAAAGAAAAGAAAAGAAAAGAAAAGAAAAGAAAAGAAAAGAAAAGAGGTACAGTAAGCTATAATAACATATCCTCTCTTTTTCTGCATGTGAGCTTGTAATAATTGCTACCACATGATCACAGGTGTATTGTTGCAGCCTGATTACAATTAAACTTATCCCTCCACCTTTTTCATTAGAGGAAGGAAAAAAAAGTTCTTCCTGAGCTTCAGGCCACTTTGTGCTGTTTTATTTCCCTTTGAAAGCTGTCGGAGGAGAAGCCGAAGTCTCCCTTTCCTTTACAGTGCGAGAGAAAGCGTTTCCAAAAGCCCTTCTCACCATAACTTTCTTGTAATAGCGTGACATTTACACATTACGTCCGACCAGGGGGGCTCAGGGGCAGAAGTGGACCGCTGCTGCTCTGTGCAAAGAAGTTGCACAGTCTTTATTTTATTTGGGTTAGGTTTTTTTTCCACGCTGAGCCCGAAGTCGTATCTTCACCTAGGGATGGAACACAATGAGGATCTCAGTGTTAAAGACGTCCCGTGAGCGCTATCTAGAAAGAAAGGGGGAAAAAAAGGGGGGGTAGAGAGAGAAAAAAAATCATACAGGAAACATGGACATGTTTGCCTTTACTGGAAGACAGCTGTTTGAGTACATTCTTTAAGAGGGTTTTTGGTTCCCTTTTCAGAAGTGGTTTGAGTGATTAAAACATTGACTTGATGGAGGCAGTTTATCTCTAATGTCTGGCTCTGTCTAACAGCTCTTTTTCCTCACTTTTCCAGCCCTTTGCTCCGTTGAGACTGTGCACACCGGGGCTGTATTCGCGGCTGTCTTAAGAAATATCTTAAGAGGTACGGGCACTCAACCCACTGACGGGAGGATGGCTCTAGCTAGAAGGTACCTAAGCCACGAGTGGAAATCTCGCCCGAGGAAAGGGAGAAAAATAGCCCTAACACCCAACAACCAAACACAGAACACACTGGATCTGGCAAACCCCTGCAACTCTGTCAAATGCGGCGAGAGCGGGGCTGGAGAAGTGCCGTGGCCGCCTTCCCGTTTCCCTCTGGCTCCTCCAGCAGGCCGGGTGACTGCAGAGCCGCCTCGGGGCCCGCCGTGCCCTCAGCCCGCGGCCCGGCAGGGGAAGGCCCGGGCCACACGGCACCTGTGCCCGGCCCCGGCCGCGCCGCCGCCTCCTGCCCTGGGCAGCTCCGCCGTCCCGCCTCGGCACCTCTTCGTGACTCCTCGCACCCCCCGAGCGCGGGCGGTGGATGTTTTTTTGGCAGTTTGTGTTTCTCTGCTCAGCGGGCGCATGGAGGGCAGTGGGGTGAGGAGGGAGGTGCGTGGCCGCCAGCGCCGTGGGGAATGGAGCACCCACGGGCAGCAGGAGGCGCACACCTGAAACGGGTGTTGTGTCCCCTGGCCCTGGCCGGTGTGTCTGTGTCACACGCGTGCCTCTCGCCTTGTCACACCCTGTGCTCATCTCTCTGCTGAAGCAAGGAGGGGAGCGCGGCGTCCTCTCCCACTCCAATGCGCATCCCGCCTCTGGCTTGGCCGCCTTCTTGCGTGGGTGGGACCCAGCAGGGACAGCCCTGGGGACACGTTTCACAAAAAGCAACGCACCATCTGCAGGGATTTGTGATCACTTTGGAGCAGGAAGAGGCAGCTGGATTCGGCTGAGTCCTCAGCATTGCTTTAATGACCTTCGTCCACCGCCGTGGGTGCTCCCGAGTACCAACCAACCACCTACCAGCAGAGCGCTACTCGATACCGTGATGTGATCCCGTCTTCCCTGATTAGCTTTACATTTCACCAAGCACACACATTTTTGCTAAAAGTTTATTTGGAAAATCCCAGTAAACCCGGGGTCTAGAAAATGTATTCTATTCCCTAGAATACATTTCTCAGGTATATATAATACGTGCTGTCTTAATGATGAGAGACATTTGCTACTCTTCATGTTAGATGGAACTAATGTCTTTCTATCCATACCGTGAACACATTTTCTAAATAGGAATTATACAGTGTTTTCCTTTAAACTTAACACCAGCCAAATGCAGACTAGTCGATAACTTGCATATCTGGGTGAGCATATTACTCCCTTTTGCTGAATCATGAATTTTTCCAAAGCTTATTGTATTTTATGTCTTCTTTAGATAAGCAGTTACATATGTGACTCTGTTGAAGGCTAAATCCCATTCTTACATACGCGACAGCTGACTATACTTCCATGATGCTATTTACTCTGGAATCAGCTAAAAATGAGACTTGTGGCTTACCAAGAAAGGCGGGAGAGGAGTCAGACCCTAATTAACCCGCACACAGCGGACCCCAGCGGTTCACATCTGCCCACGCCTGGACTTAGATCTTCTCATCTGGGCTTCGGGACTTCATCCGCCTCTGAGCGCGCCGGCTTGGAGCCCTTGAGGGTGGCTGCCAGCACGACCACCGGCACGGTCTGGCATTGCCACCCTGTGCCCCCAAATCCACTGCCGCGCGTGAATCCGTGGTATGAACTCTTCCACCCTCGCCATGGGCAGAGGGACGGGGGAAGAGCAGGGATGGTTTCAACTAGCGAAAGCAACCCTGTTACAGTCCTGGGAGCCTTTGCAGAGATATCGGGGAGAAGGAGCCGGGCTGGTGCCAAGGGACTGGAGGGGAGCTGAGGGCAACGCCCAGGTTCCACGCTCCGAAGACAATTCGCAGAGTCCCGGGAGCGAAAGTATTTAGTCCAATAATGGCACAGAGAAAAGGGAGTGGTTTCATAGCAACCCCTCAGACATGCAAAATAATGAGCGCCTGAGCAATAAAGGTTCCTCTCTAGCCAAGCATGCCCCCTGGTCTTCTAGGGCAGATACCTAAAGGAAGAAATTCCCTGTTCCTCGCAAGAAAACCCGAGGCCATTTTCCTGCAGATGTAGCGGCCCTGGTGCCAGTGAGCCAATATCCTCCCTCGGAGCCCTGCTTCCTTCCCTATTGTGGGGAAGATACTCGCTGCCTGCCAGCAATTACCAATTGTCATCCACTTTCACAAGACCGTATTTCTTTGCAGTTTCTCTTGATGCATGTGGGGACTATGTCAAATCCTCTGTCATCTCCCGTCGCGGCCCGCTGCCACACCGCCCTCCTAAAAAGAAATAAAAATAATAAGAAAAAGAGGAAAGAGGAAAGAAGAACCCGACCCCCCCCGTCCCCTCAAACGCGGGGTGTAACATAAAGCTACATATCACAGGTCGTGTTGCAAAGGAACATAAAGGCTGGTGCGCCTTGCTCACTGAAGTATCTATATCCGCCGAACGCTGCTTCTTGCTGTTGCCAGGTCAACAAGTTCTCAGCCCAGGGGCTCTCCCTCGAGAAGTCCATCACGCCGTGTGGACGTGAGTCCTATCTGAACCTGTGCGTGCACACATGAGAAGCTGGACAGGTTGAGCGGATCAGGCCACTGGTATAGGACCAGAGGGAACGAGGGCACATCCCATTGCCCCGGCCCGGCAACCCACCTGCTGCTGGGGGCACACCACTCCGGCTCCCAATCCACCAGGAGGTTTTACCGCAGGAGCAATGTCACTGTGAGCTGATGAAGACATGAACAGACACGTCACACACACTTTGTGTGATGTAAATATTTGGCGAATAAAGGAGAGGGAGCTTGTTTGACCTATTAATTTTAGGATTCTGGAGGGAGGTGGGTTCCAGGTCTGTGGACTACTCTAGGAGTCGCTAAAAGAGAGGTCAGAAGCTTATGCTGAGGCTCCTACGAAGTTTGGGCAGTGCCTAGCTAATCAAGTAATCGTAATTTCATCATTAACTTTCGATCAAAGTCTCGTTTTCTGTAAATGGCACAACCGTGGCAATTGGGAAAAAAATCCCCCTCAGATGGAAAGACGAAATGATGAATACAACTATCCCAATCAGAGAATTAAGATAAATTGCATTTATCGGGGAGTGTTGCGTGTTATCGATTGTACTACTTTTCTTAACAATAACCACAGGATCGAAACCTTAAAAAACTGGAGTAAGAATATCCTAGCTGACATAAAAGTTGCCTGTATATAAAAAGAGGAATCCCATATAACTCCACAGCGGAAATCGGTTAGCAGTATCTTCTGCCCGTTTTTCAAACATCAAATGTTCTTGCCATATGTCCGTTCTTATTTGTATACCAGATAAGAAACCTGAAAGTATATATGCGATATTAAAACAAAACATGAAGATTTTCTCAGAAATCTGTGAGAGGGAAATGTAGGTCTGAGGCGGGGGTTGAAGGAAGTAAAAAAGCCAAGTGATGCTATTGCCAAAAACTTTAATATTGAACAACAACAGCTGAAGCTTTTATCACGGTACGAAATTTACAGCCTAATAATTCAAACCTGTTTGCGCATTGCAAGATGTCTCTTTGCCTTGCTGGGTATCCAAAGAAACAGGTTTACTTCCGAGGT
The DNA here is from genome assembly GCF_009819655.1 of Sylvia atricapilla. Taxonomy (NCBI): domain Eukaryota; kingdom Metazoa; phylum Chordata; class Aves; order Passeriformes; family Sylviidae; genus Sylvia; species Sylvia atricapilla. Next base: position 33,864,651 of record NC_089140.1, read on the forward strand.
GAGGAGCACTCCTGCAAGCCAGCGGAGGTCTTTGGGAGCGACAGGTGACTGGCAACCTGAGTGTGAGAAAGGGTCAAGGAAAGAATAGAAAATAGGGTTATGAAGATGATGGCTTTTAGGATCAGAAGAGATTCTGAAGCCTAGCGTGGAAATATAAGCGTGGCATCTGTAGTCATCAAAGGAACAAAACAATGAAAACCTTATTTGGTGAAAGAAAAATGTGTGGGCTGAAAGAATAAGAGTTTAAGCATTCACAAGTCGGAGATCTTCGAGCACCCTCATCATTTGAGCAGATGACGGGCTTCCCACATTTTAGCTGCAGCCTGATTAGGTAGCAACTAAGATGCTGGAGTGATCTGGGCTCCTTAGAAAAAGAGGGAAGGCGGAACGGAAGGAGAACACCCAGTTAAGAAATACCCACCACCTAACTTCCCGCAAAATAAAAGCAATCCTGGCACTAGATCTCACTGTAGCTTGGAAGCGCCTGTCGTGCCCAAAGAGAAGCCACCTGTTTGTTAGACAGGAACAGCCGGGACCCCCAGCCAAGGAATGATCGGTCGCTGTAGTGCCGGTACATGTTTTAAAACTCAAGGTCAACGCCTCTCCTCTCGCCTCTCCCACCTTCCCGGATGCTCCGTCCTCTCTCCGCGGCCATGTAAATGAAAACATGAATTTTCTGCCATGGCATTGGGGAAGCCTGGAGCATGAGCTCTACGTGTGCTTTACCCATCCCCCCCTCCTGTCTTTTCTGCCTTCTCTGCTGAGATCTGTGATCCAGAAAGGAGCAAAAAGTGTTTCGGGGTAAGCTCGGGTGTCCGCCGTCCTGCCGGAGCCGCGGGTCTCAGTGCCCCGCTTGTCCGGCATGTTCGGGTGGCCCCGCCGGGGGCCGGGGGCAGGCTCCCGTCCCCTGCTGACGATAACCATCAGGGATTTGCAAGTGTAACAGAGCCCAGAGGCTGCGGGGGGTGGGTATCCTCGCTGGGTTTGCAGCACCGCCCGTGCCAAAGGGGAGCGAGGCACCGGGCGGAGCAGCACGGCAGGTTGTGGGGTCGCCCCTGTGGGGCTGAAATCGGTCGAGGGCCGGTCCCGCCGGAGCAGAACCCCGGGCGGGGCCGGACTGGCACCGGGAGCCTTCCAATAAGGGGCGAGGGGGGCCGCGCCGCGGGGCGCTGCCATCGCCGCTCGGCGCTCCGGTGCGGCGGCCCGGGGCCGGCCCGGCGGGGCCCGGAGAGCAGCGCTCGGACCGGCCCGGGGACACGAGCGGAGCCGACAGGAGGGCAGCGGCGAGTCCCAGGAAGCCGGGGTAAGCGCCTTTCCGAGGGGCAGAGGGGTCGGGCTGCAATGGCGAGGCTTTCCCACTAGATGTCTGCACAGCTAATGATAGACGAAAGCTCTGTCCTTTCCCGGGTGTATCCCCCAGACCCCGACCCTCCAGCCTCTTTTCAAGTCTGCTGCCCCTTGAGAAATTAAATCCCTATCCCCTCTACCATTCCGGCGGTTTTTCCTCCTCTTTGTTTCTTTATTTTTCTTTCAAGAGTGTGCTGGAGTTTGGCTAGAATAAAATACGGATTTCTCCACGGAGGAAGCTCTCTGGTCTGCGACTCATGTTATTGGAATCCTTTTATGACCTTTGATGCTTTTAAATAACACGGTTTAAAACTGTGCACACACCTCGGATTGAACTTTAGTCATCCCAAGTCAAGGACATCCAGGTGGGTAAATACTTTACTTTGACATTTTACTTTAGGACAGTATGTTCTGCGGTCCCAGTCACAGGTCAGAGAGACGTTTCTAGTTTTCTCATCCTTAAAAGCGCGAATATACTTTACCTACAGATATCAGAAACTCGTCTCTCCTATAACTATAAAAAAAATAAAAAAAATCGAGGCTCCTGGGATTCTAGTGATTCTAGTTCTATCGGGCAGACTTCCCACAAGACTGGAAAATGTTCCTTGGTGTTAAGGACCGCTCTACCTCTCCTAGAGTATGCGTGTGCATAATGTGCTGTGCAGGAATTTAGGGAAGTTTTTAAATATAGATGTGTTTTGTGTGTATGTCAACAGTGATGCTGTACTAGATTGCTTTAAAAAAATTAAAGTAGTCTGCAGACTTTTTCTTTGACCTCAGTGTGGTGTGAGAATCCAAACTGCGTTTGGTTCATCATGAACAAAATATTCTAACAAATGATTGTAAGTATTCTTCAAGAGAAATCTGGAACGCTTTGTTTTGTTTGCTATTAGCACCTGGTTTTAAAATAGATAAATTTGAGTGAACCACGTGCAAAAGACAGGAATTTGGGGCCTTTTTATGTCAATAAAATTAGTGAACAACTGAGTTTCGCCTTGATTTTTACCAAGGGATCTCTGTTCAGCTCATCTTACGCTTGTCTTGGAAGCTGTGGAGCACAGGGACCTAAAATCAAGCCTTTTGCATGAGTTTTGGGTCTGAACTCAGTCATAGGAAAGGCCTAAGCACAGGGGAATCCCACCCGACCTTTGTTATTCCCCTTCATGTTCGCTTTGACCGGCTGAGACTTTACATCCACACCTAGGAAAATTAAAATATGGTTAAATATGAGATAAATTCTAAGGGAAAACTAGCAGGAGAGAGGTGCAGTTCATTTTGCGGTGGGTTGTTTAGATACACACGAGTCCAGCTAGGGAGCAGAGTATCACGGGGAAGAGGTGAGATTTCGGCTCCACTCGGGAGCCGGAGCAGTTCAATTCCTCATGAACAAAGTAGTCGCGACCTTATAGCATAAAAACGTGAGGGTGAACGGACAGTCAGCCCTGGAGGAACGGCAGGAGGGAACGAGCAGAGCATCGACACTTTTCTCCCGGGGTCTGCCCCAGCCCCGTGACTGCGGAGGAACAGCACAGTGCGGGGCGCAGAAGGGTGGAGAGGGGCAAGGCTGCTGGCACAGAGATCTGGGATCGTGCACGGACCTTGTGGCACTCCTGAGACTTTACCCTGACTATTTCCAGAAGTTTGAACTCGTGAGTTCGAGATGAACGTTTTCGCAAAACCTTTTGGAGATTTCGTGAATTTTAAGGGAGGAAGTCTCTGCTCCCCGCTCCCTCACGGCCGCTGGTACACACAACTGCCTTCCGTGACTGGCCGTGCCAGGCGGCGTTATTGCCTTATGTACTGTTGTTATTGAATAGAGATAAATAGGAGGGAAGGAGACACAGTAGCCATAATCGCCGCTCCCCGAAAGACAAAAGGCTGTTCTTTTGTTTTAGTTTTTTCCCCCCTCGTCTCTGAAATCCCTGAGTCTAATTATTTAACTGTCCCTTCTCTCCTCCGCTTTTCATTATGAACTCAAGACGTTTAATGCTGGAAAAATACACCACTTGTTTTATACCCGGACAGAGCCTTTACTTGTGGAAAAAAAAAATCTGGAAATAATTAACTCGTACAGTTGAGAACATTATGTTGCTTTTACTGTAAACGTGTCCTTACACCTTTACAAGACGTTACAGAGGACTTACTCAACTAATTGAAACTGTTATATAGCAGCGTTATGTATTCAACATACTTGTTACATTTCACCTTTATGGACTTAAAACTTTTATTTCTTTCATAGTGTTGGGATTTTTTTTCCAGCAGCCCTTGGTTTAATCTGCAAGAAGGACAGATATTGGAAAAGCTATGAAAAGAGACGTAATTTAGTGTTATTTTCTCTGTATCAGGGTAAGACAAATCACACCGTCACGGACAGAGTATTAAAAAAGAGAAAGCTCGACAAACCTAAGAGTCAGACATTTCTGCCTCATCCCAACACCCCAGGAAGAGATCCATATATGTGTATCGGCTAGTTTCTATGCTAGCTCTATCGGGTGGTGGGACCTCCTGTTTCCCCTCTCCCACTTTAGCTGCACTCTTGAGGTGAGAAGCGGAGCAGGGCAAAGCTTCGTTGGCAGGGAGATGCCCTCATCCCGCTGAGCACCGGGCTGGGTGGCGGGGGCAACCCTCCAGCCGACCACGAGGGTATCGCACGCCCAGATCTTGGGAGCGGGCACTGCAGCGCCGACCATTTGTGTGTGTGCGCCCATAAGGAGCAGCGAGGTATCCGCTGCGCGGCGTCCCACGCGCGATCCTTGCTCCCGTGTCTCCTGCCCGTCCTTCCCGTCTTTCTGTCCATTTCCCGGCGAAGGTGGCTCACTACAGTAGACAATTTTCCCTTCATGCTAGTAGCGAGGGAGCCCACAAGGAAGCGTTTTCATTGCTCCCACCAGTGTCACGCCTTCAGGAGCTCATGGAGACTTTTGTCCAGCCCGGAATAACTAGCACTCACATAGGCCAACACAAACGCCCGATTCACGGGGCCCGGAATAGGGACCAGGATGTGGGCTGTGCTCTGGGCTCGGATTTGTGCTGAAGCCACAGTCCTGTGATTATTACGTTGTATTATTTTCAGTGCAGTGGGGAAGGACTATTTCAGATGAATAAATTCGTCTCGAGTTCGTCCCAAAAAAGTCTGTCGTGGCCCATATTTAAAGGCAGAGCCTGGCATATTAAGGAGAAGGGCAAACCGAAGAAGAGAAATCTGGTAGCAGGAAGTTCACTTACACGAGGAAGAGATGTGCATATTATCGAATTTATATGTACAAGCCAACACGCCTATACACCCACAGATGTGTTGGTAGATGACAGGGGCTCTGTGTGTCTTTGAAAAGATGTCTTACGAAGAAATGTTTCCAGGGAAATGCTGAAGTTTCAACTCTACAAGCGAGGCTTTCCGCCCAGAAACCGTCTGCATCCCTGTACTTTCCTTTGGCTGCCCGAGCAAGGAACCGCCCGGCGAGCAGGCGGTAAACCTGCATCTACAGGCTCATCCAGTCAGCGATCCCGCGTGTTACTCGACTCGGGCGGGACACGGAGGCGCTCAGGTGGCGGCAGCTCCGCCGCTCCCCGCGCAGGGCCGAGCTCCCGGCCGCCGAAACCTGCGCCGCACGCATCGGCACCGTCTCCTCATGACAAAGTGGATGTGTGATTAATGCCGACCCACGGCTGCCCCCAGCCTTGCTCCCTCTCCTATTTTCTCCTCCCTCCCGCCCACTCCTCCAAGGTCTTTCGCTGGTTTCAATAAAAAGCAGGATCTAAGCTTTCTCTCCTTCAAATCAAAGAGGTGTTACGATTGGCGAAACGAGGGGCAGATGGGGTATTTCCCAAGATTATTTCCAAACAATATGAAGCCGAGACGCCCGGTTTCTCGGGAAGTGAATGTTGTCCAGTAAAACAATGGCAGGGAATAAATCAGTCATCGAGGTCCCTGTCGGGATCTTGGGGTGGTTCCGACCCGGGTGGGTGACTTTTTTTCCCCATCTTGCTCGTTAGAAAGTGAATAGGAGCGCGGGCTATTTCTCCCAGGGTGGCGGAGGAGGAATAGGATGGGCAAGGCCGAGGTATCGGGGAGAGCTCTGTTTCAAGGAGAGCCGTGTAGCAAGCGAGGCTACGGAGTGTCCGTGGGCACCGCGCCGGGCAGCGTCCAGCCCGCTCCAGCCCGCTCCGAGCACGGGCAGCACCGCGGGGCTCTCCCGGCCCATCGCCGCCGCCTCAGGGCTGGGCGGGCTGTGTTCACCCGGTTGTTTAACTGGGGCTGACGCTGCTCTTTTATTTTTTTTTTTTTTTCTTCTTTTCCTTAATTTTTAAATTTTTGTTTGTTTGTTTTCCCCAGAAGGTTAAGCGGGTGAAAAGTAAGATTTATAGGCCTCTGTGAAAATGTGAAAATTAAAACAAGACTTTCAGGTGTAAAGCACACCCCTGAAATGCAGTTTCGAGATTTATTTGCTCGATTTTTAGTTGGTAAACGCCATATTACTCCAAAGGGAAAAACTACTCTCGCTTACAGAGCACACAAGGCAGGATTTGCACTCACCAGTGGAATCGTACTCTGGAAGAGGTGGTAAAGTCCTTCTGAAAGGGACTTTTCAGCCTCGCAGCCGACTGTCCCCTGGAACAGCGTGAATTTTCTGCTGCCTTGGTTCAAGGGAAGCAATAGTTTTTACGGCCTGCACCGCGACTGCAGCTGAACAGTTTTGCATGAGAGACAGAGAGATTAGTGCCCCAGAGCTAGATTTTCTGCCGGAGAGCTTGGAGTCGTGAACAGTCGCGACGTTTTACTAGTCAGTGTGCTTTTTACCGCAGAGCTCAACTGCTCTATCGAAAGCGATTCCTGGAGGGGTATTCTTGCACTGGGTTTCATTTTACGTGGTCATTCATTTAGATCTTGAGGTGCTCCAAATCAAGGTATAACCGTTCAGTGAAAAATAACCCGCCCCAGCTCTCTACTGCTAATGAACAGAAATTATTCCACTTTCATCTCCCCCCTCAGAAATATTTTTACTTAGAAAGGGCTGGCTGTTAATTGGGGTGCGCAGTTGCCTTTAATCTCTAACACAGTGCTTGGAACATACCCAGAATGAATTAAAATAAGTCTGATACACAAGAAGAAAACATGGCTTCCCAGTAAAACTCGTTTTATGATCACAGCTTGTGTGCTACGTCAGAATGTTAGGTTTAGGCATTTAGGGCATAAAGAATAAAAACCCCTTTTGAAAGTCACTAATGCTCACATTTGGTACTGTTTTAATCTTTTCTATTAGAAGTGCAAGTAAGGAATACCTTTTGTTCTAATAAACTACGGATGAAGTACAAATTTGCATGGTTGCCTGTAGTTTGTATGCCAAAATCATCACCTGAACCTATGAATAAACATATGTATTTCTCCTGAAAGCAGACTGTGGGAAATTATCCAACCACCATCCCCACAGAAGTGCTGTCTCCTCTTCTAGAGTACTGATGGGAAGGAGAAAGGGCAAACGGTGTGCATGTGGTGTCTGTGTGCACAAATGTGTGTACAAGAGGTATCTCTGTCACCCTGTTGTGCAGCTTTGCTTGAGTGAGCTGTAGATCACAGTTTCATGGTAGCTCAGCGAGTTGCCAAAAAAACCCACCCCAAAAACAAAAAACCCCGGAGGGGAAATGGCTCTGATAAAGCCTGTGTCATATGGCTTGTTGTGCAAAAGTAAACACTGCACTGAACACCCGAAAGCCCCAAAATTGCCAAGCCCTGTTCCCAGCAAAGAAATTTTGTTGAGTTTCTATGGTAGGGAGGGCCATTGGTTTGTTTGTTGTTCTTGTTTGCTCTATTTATAAACATTCATATGGAGCTCATCCACAGAGCATCTGCATGCCCGCTGGAGTCAGATCTGGTTTCCTGGGTGAAGTTGCATCCTTATTCAGTAGTAACATGTTGGAAATGTCTGCTAAAGAAGGATTCAACCCTCTTGCCGCCTGTGGCACTCCTGTTAGGGACTGGAGTATGCACTCTTCCTAGGATACTTCCGCACAGCAACACCAAATAATTAAACAATCCTGAAAGCCGCTCAAAATAACAAGAGAGAGGTGAAACATCCTGCGTTTGTCAAAGGATTTCAGAAAACAGGTGAAGAATTAAGATAGGACTTAATGCTATGCATATCGCATGTAAATGAAATATTTAATGCCATTTCATCTCTCCTGTGTGCTCAAACACCTTCAACAGTTCTTTGGACAAATATTTAGTTTCCAAGCTATAAATTTGTCTTATACAAAGAGAAAGCTTTTAGGATCTCCAGTTTAAACTTGTTTGTACCGCTTGTTGTGGTGCTGAGAATTATCAAACCGGTCAGCTTACCTTTCCCACGAGTGGTAATTAAAAAAGAGCTAGGGGCTGTGAGGGGTGGAGTAAAAGAAGGAATAATAGCATTCAAAAAATTGTGAGCTCACAAGTTGTGATTAGCATTTTTCCAAGTTTATTTCTTTCTTCAGTTAACTTCTGATTTCCTCTTTTTCCAATGCCTCGGCATCAGCTCTGTCAGTAACCCTGCAGCATATTGAGAGCCCCTACTAACATAGTTATCAAAACTGTTAAGGAGAGAAATTCTTACAGCACTCTCTGATCTGCCAGAGGAGTTATTTAAAATGAGAGCGTCTGTGCCATATTCCGACATCCAAGGAAATCCCAGAGAAATTAAATGGGATTTTTCTACACTGGGTTGGGATGAGATGAAAGGGAAAGAAAGAGGAAGACCCTTCTGAAAGACTTTCACAAAGGTAAGTCCTCTATGCTTCCAGGCAGGAGAAAACCAGCCGTGATGACAGTGAATTAGTGGCTTTTGACAGGCAGGTGAGGGGCCCCTCTCCAGTCACAGTCTTCAGATGCGGGGGTTGAAGGGGGAGCAGGAACCTTTCCCAGCGACCCTACACTACTAGCATTTATGGACGGATAAAGCTGAACATGGACAGGACTCCCCAAAGGAAAAGAACCTTTCAGTGTAGCCATCAACCTGTCATCACTGCAATAAAGGTGTAATCACAGGAGTGCTGGTAAGAGCCCAGGGTTTATTTCCTGGCCCTGTCCATGACATGGGGCCAGGGTACCAAGGTACCCCCCACATGGAAAGGATCAGTGGTCATCGGCCTCAGCAGCTGCTATTTATCTCTTTCCTCTCTCAATTTATATTCAGTCATGCTGCCCTTGTTAAAAAATGCAAACCCGGCAACGCTTATCACTACAGCCACAGAGATGATGGATGAATTGCATGTTTCCCACAGGGAACACCAGCCGGTCACAGCCAAAGGCTTGAACACCTTTTTCTGCACCCACCTCCCTGGAATGGTTCCTCTGCCCAGTGTAACATGTCAGTTTGTCACATCCCAATTACAACTTTTTCTAACTGTGTTATTTGTTGCTTTCAAGCAGCCCCTCTGCAATGATCTGCTTGCATTTGTGTTAAAAGGATGGTTTTTTGGCTGGGCATTGCAGGGTCAGATCTTCCAGCTTCTGGTACTGTGAAACCAGTGTTAGGAGCTCGTGGGAAAGCTAGGCAAAGACTTGGGCTGTATCATTCCTTGTCATGAAGTTCCTTGTTACATGAGATATGCAAGCTCTGTTACAGCCTCCTGAGAGGAGAGGCACCATGGCAGCAATGACAGGGAAGGCCTGGAATCAGGAAAACTGAATGGGAGTAACCAGAGACTACAGAATTAATAAGAGACTGTTTCCACAAAATGTTAGTTACGATGTCTTTGCTGTGGCTTCCTCCAGACAGACATGTCAGACAACACTGTCCTACCCAGGATGTGGGTTGTAGGTAAATGGCTTTCTATGAGGCCTTGCAATAAAATCTACACAGAACATTAGAGAGTGCAAGCATTGATTATAGATCTTGGAGGTTTACATTACTTTTATAGAGAGTTTGGGTTATATTTTAGATTTACTAGTGTGTTACAGAGCCAAGCAGTGGTTGCAGACAGAAACTATTTGCTGCCTCTAGAACAGAACTATGGTTGAGCTCTTGATTCAGATTCCACCAATTCACAGAATACAGAAGTAGGGTGGCCAGGAATGCCAGCACGATCCTGTTCCAGAATGGGCCTGATCCTCCATATGGATTAGGAAATCCAGTCTGGTTTGTGCAGGCTGATAGTAGGAGGCTTCCAATCACTCTTCCAGAGTGAGGTGTTAGGCTAATGATCACCTAATCATTTTCCATCTTTATATTGCTGTCACTCCTTAGCACTGTAAACTGTCACGTACATGGACTTGTCCATGGGGAGTCCTGTCCAATGTAAACAGACTATGTGGAGTGTATCAAGTAGAGAACACCGAAATGTCCCCTTCCCTGGAGAGTTTTCCAGTTCCATTAGTGAAAAAAGAGCTAGGTGAACACTGAAAGGCTTGGAAACACAAGACAGTATGTACTTGAACAGCATCTGCTTGAGGGCACAGGTGGCTTGGGAGCTCTGACAGCAAGCTTTTCCATGAGAAAGTCTTAAATAGGTGTTTAAGCTGCAATGTTTTGGGATTTAATTTTGGTTTCCTGAGAGGAGAAAGAAAGTTTAAACAGAGCAAACGAGGGAAAAAGGAAATTGTTACAAAAAGAGTGAAGAGGAAAAAACATGAAGTTGCCACATAATGTTTTCTTTCAGTTAAATCTGCTGTAATGAAACTGGGTTTTTCTCAATCAGATGCTGTTAGAGCAGCTGTATAATGCCTGAGGTGCCCCATAGCAGATGATTTGGATTACAAACTGGATTTGTCCCTCTTCCAGAGGAAGACTCTTGGACGAGCGCTGTAAAGCAATCCTGATGAGCAGGATAAAGGGGTGGGTGGTTCTATAATGCTCAAATATCAATACGATAACAAAGACATAGTTCTTCTTAAAAATACTGCAGGCGATAACATTCAAAGTGGGGGTTTTCCATAAAAAAACCTGATGATCACTACTGCAGTCATCACCATGAAGTAACTAATATTAGCCAAAATTTTACAGGCTAGGAAGTGGAGAGTCAGAAAGATTAGGACTTGCCCAAGGCCACAGAGCTAGCAGACAGGCAGGAAGAAAAAACTCCAGATTTCCGGCTCCCACTCCCCTAAATTTATTATCCACACTCCAATGACATCAAAACAGTGGACTTTTTTCACTGAGATTAAAAAAAAAAAAATCCATTTTTCAAATGGTTAAATATGTCATGAAGTTGCACCCAAAATACTCTCCACAGAATCAGGCACTGCTAGAATGTGATTCAGTATGTCTTAGAGCAGCTTTGCAATACCCTGCAAACAGGATACAATGGGAGAGTGGCCACAGCCACAGCCTCTACTCCCTGAACTGACCAGAATGGGATACATGGCAGAGTGCACTGTGGGGACTGTGCAAGCCAGAAACAGGGGGGAGAGAACAGCATGCACAACATAGAAGCAGATTTGGACCAAGCATCTCTGACTTGACTAGAGCAAAACCTCTTGTCCCTTCAACTAAGGTATTGCCATTCAACTTCATAGGTAAAATGACAAGTAATGGTTGGTTAAGCCATTCAGTGTGTGACTGGCCATTCCTGGGCCGTTGAAACCAGTATTATTAGATTAAAACCTGTTTATTCAGAAATGAGATACAGGAGTGGGCACTAGTACATAAACAGGAGTACCCACAAAATGCAGCGTTTCACTGAGGGATGTGATTGATAATTCGTCTTGGATTTAGCTGATGTACATGTTGTAGTAGGTTACCGCTGTTTCATTCCAGCTGTAAAAAAGGGAGATGCCCATTCCTCAGCCTGGTGTGTTAATTAAACTGAAATCATGTTAGGTTAATTAATAACAGTAGCTGTGAGAGAAGCAGCTGAAGGTAGCTAGCTCTTCCTTGTCAGCAAAGCTGTCAGAGCTCAGGAATGAAAGAGACTAATTAGTGTGTTCCAACAGCGGTTTCTATAATCCTATTTCCTACCATTGCAATGGACCAAGGGGTTCTGTGTCATCAGTTGTGCTGTCACAGCTGAGAGACGGTAACTTACAGCTGAGTACATCATCATTGATGAAACTTCCTCTCAGGAACATTGGGGCTGACTTGCTCTTTCCTGCTCAGGTGAGGCCTCCTCAATTGCAAAAGAAATGAGTTTCATCTCTTGATATCCAGCCTCTGTGCAGAAGTGGTCTGGGTGAGGTTGAGGTGAGAATCTACATGTAGATTTATGGTAGCCCTTTAAGCCAGTTTGGTTTCATTTAATTACATTCAGATTTAGATTAGATTAATTTAGTGCAAACCAACAGAAGATACTCACACTGTACTAGAAAGTTATTCAAAGGATCACACTGAATGCAAATGAGCACACAAATGAGCATCTACTTTGAAAGCTCATGCAATTAAGATAGGATCTGAGTGTGAAATACAACGGCCCTCCCAGAGTACCTCCAAACCTGAACATTCTTGTTCTGAACCAGTTCCTGTGTTCCTTATCTCCATTGGCAGCTAGGTTTGTTAACAAGGAAATTCTCCTTGGGCTGAGATGGGGTGTGGATCTGAAGTGAAAGAGGAGTCCTGTGTGGACATTCTTAGGCATTTCCACGTGTGAACTAGTCTTTACCCCCCCGTCATCCAGAACAGTATTTATGCTGAGCCCGTCACCCAAGTTCCACATGTTTCAAAGTACAAATTACTCTGTGAACTTGCCTGGTTCTTAGGTCAGGTTGACCTTCTGCTTTGTGTAGAACACCTGACAACCAATGCTTGCTTGGAGTCATTTTATATGCAAACCCTGTTAGCCCAAAAAAAGCCCACTGTGTTTACTGAGGTGTACAAATCATGAATTGCTTGTAACTTCTACTCTAGTTACTAAGGGTGTGCACAAACTTCCAGATAGGATCAGAGAGAGAAGGAGGCTTAATTTAAGTAGTGCACCCAAAGTGCATCGGAAGTCTCATACTAACTCCAGTTCTGCAGTGTGGTAGGAGATTACTGGGTTTTAGGAACAATCTTTTGCCAGCGTGAAGGCTTGATGCCACGGAAAATACAGCCTGCAGACAGTGTATCTGATTCATGTCACATTGGTGCCTCTCATCTCCTTGCAAGACTTGGAAGATACACCTTTCCTTTGGACATCCCTATCTCATACATATGCTCCTGTCTCGAAATGGGGAACTGGCTTGTGTTCTGGATTGCTTTCACCAGGACACATACAGACCTCCCTTTATCTCTCAGAAGTCTGAGGAGACCCACTTAGTACCTTTTGGGGCATTTACCCCATGGCGATCTCTTTCAGACATTTCTTATGGAGGAGGTAGAGACAGGTTATCTGTAAGGTTCCTGTCAGCAGGAAAATACTTGACATAGGCACAACTAAGGAGTAGAGAGAATAAGTACCATTCCTGTGGAAAGAGATAAGCTGAGGAATCGCCCTACTCAAAGAACCATCAAACTAAGGACACTTCTTTCCTGATTCTCTGTCATCATCATGATATGCCTCGGTTTCCTTTCAGCTCTTAATGGGGTTTGGACCTGACCTTTGGAAAATCAGACCCTTTGGTCCTTTCAGCAGCTGCTCTTCCACTGTCCAGTTTTCATGTTGATACACCCTTTGGTTTCATCCTAATTCACACAAAATCAGGATTTCTTAGAGCTAGAAAAATTTTGACCCATAAGGCTCTGGAGTGGTTATTAGATGGGATTAATGCACGTGCCATGCAAAGATTCTTTCAAGAGTGTTCAGGATTTTGGTTTATAAGTATTTGGGTCTTGTTTTTGTTTGTTTTGTTTTTTCTTCTTTTTTCCTTAATAGATTTTAACCCATTTAATCATAAGATATTATTTTGTATGTGCATAGTGTGTGTGTGAGTGTGTGCCTAACCCCTTAACCTGGGCAGTAATTTAAGGGGTTGTTTTACAAACCCACATTTCCAAAGCCCTCGATCTTGCACGGATCTGGCATGGAAACCTCAGAGAGCAGCCAGAAATCAAGTCCTCTCCACTCCCACCCTTTTTATTTCTGTGAATGAGTATGTAAGAGACCAATAATCTAAAACTGTGCAGGCGTGGAGGAAATCATAAGAGTCAGCCTGGTGATATTACCACGGGGAGCTGTGAAATCACTGAGGATTTATACAAGCACACAGTGATGTTGTCATTAAAAAAAAATCAAATGGGAGGATGGTGGTTCTGCTCTGTGCTGCGTGTGGCAGCCACCTCAGACACATGGTTTGGTACCTCCACTCTGTGCTGCTCGGGAACGCCAACCCAAGGGCAGAAATTTTTCCAGCCCACCAGTGTTCTGGAAATCAGCTTTGCTTGGGCAGTGTAAAGCAAAACAGTCTGGCTTTGGTCTTTGGCATCTGGGGAAGGGACTTATGGGAGAGAGGAGTAATTTTTGCTGCTACACCCAAATCTCATGGAGACCATGTAGGCCAGACTCTGGGCAAATGGGTACTGGGACCAGCTGCACAGCCTGGGCCTGGGCTCATGGTTCCTTGGCCAAGAGGATGCTGCTGACAGCCAAGCAGGCCATGCATCTCACTGAAGGGAGATGGAGGGTTTTGAATGTCTACCTGCCCAGAGCTTCTCCCACAGCTTCAGGGACCTTCATAGGTCTCTTTGTATTTATAGCATTTTTTCTGCACTGGGACTACCAGATATCTGGACAGATATGGCTTTTGGTAGCCAGAAGCATCCTCCTCTGGATGCCAGGATAGGGGATGGTGCAGGAAATAGCTCCAGAAACAGCTGGGTGAGAGGGAGGCAAGGGTTGAGGAGAAAGATTTCTCCTTACCATTCCTCATCCAAAGGCCACTGCAAAGTTGGTTCACTTCCTTCCATGAGAGAGGGCCCCAAATAGAGGATGAGGCCCTGAGTTCAGAGAGGATGGTCACGCCGCAGGGCTGTGAGGAAAAGGCCAGGACGTGCTGTGGGCTCTGGGCCTCACCCGCTCCTCCTGCCCGGGGCCGGCAGCGCTGCCTTCTGCCCGTCGGAGTCTCTTTCCCAGGGCGCTTCGTGAGGACCCCGGGGAAAAAAAAAAAAACATGGCAGGGGCTTAATTGCAACCTCACCTACACCCCGCCAGTTTCGGGGCCGGGGGCAGGATCCAAACGATGTCTCTGCTGGGGGAATGTGGGAGATGATAACCTCCACGCAATTAACATTTCCCCGTCTCCCGCAAAGCCGGGCGGCTCCTTCCCGCTGCTCGGGGAGAGGTTTTCCTGCGGAGCACCGCGAGCAGCGAGCTCAGCCCACTCTGTCTGGAGCTCGTTGTTGCTCCATCAAAATGGATTTGCGGTTGATCTCTCGGTCCAAAATCCACGTGCGATGGGATAAGAGCGCCCGTGAAGAGGCAAGCTGAAAGCTCCTACCACTCAAATCTCCCCCAGGCATATTCCTTCCCCCGCTGTGGGGGTGATTTGGAGCACACGCTCTCAGTTTTAATCCGATTTGCAGTGATTTCCTGCAACCAGCCCGGATGCCAGGAAAAGTTTCCCTTGCAACATTTTGTTCTGCTTCTTATCTCCAAGTTGTGAGGGCTTTTTTTCTTTCTTTTTCTTCCTTTTCTTTTTCTTTTTCTTTTCTTTTTCTTTTTCTTTTTCTTTTTCTTTCTTTTTCTTTTCTTTTTCTTTTCTTTTTTTTTTTTTTCTTTTTCTTTTCTTTTTTTTTTCTTTTCTTTCTTTTTTTCTTTTCTTTTTCTTTTTCTTTTCTTTTCTTTTCTTTTTTTTCTTTTTCTTTTCTTTCTTTTTCTTTTCTTTTTTTCTTTTCTTTTCTTTTTCTTTTTTCTTTTCCCTTCTTTTTCTCTTTTTTCTCTCTCTTCTCTTCTCTTCTCTTCTCTTCTCTTCTCTTCTCTCTCTTTTTCTCTCTTCTCTCTTCTCTTCTCTTCTCTTCTCTTCTCTTCTATTCTTTCTCTTCTCTCTTTCTCTCCTCTCCTTCTTTTTTTTTTTTTTTTTTTTTAAATTTTTTTTTATTTTTCCTTTTTGTCCTTTTCTCGAGAAAAGCACCGATTCATTCCATAGGACAGGTGGGACTTTTGCTGAAGAGCAGCAGTGTCTGAAATGTTACCCCATCCCTGCGGGTGGGCTTTGGCTGCGGCGGGTCCCATCGCCCTTCTGCCCTCGGATCACCCCCAGCACCGGGGGAGCGTCCCGCTTCCTGAGGGCTCCGAGTTTGCCGTTCACTCTCCCAAAACATGGACGGAAGCTGAATCTCGTGGTCCTCTTCAGAGGGAAGAGCTATAGGGGGAAGAATAACCCTCAAATATAAAGGTGTTTCAAAGTTTTCCCTATGGAATCATCTCGTCACGGTGCTGGCCCCAAGGAAGAACTGTTAATCCAGCAAAGTCATTCGTGTCCTGTGGGTCTAGAAATGTTGTAAGAAAGGTGCTAAACGAGAAAGGAGCAACCGTGGGATTTCTTCCACATGATTTGATTATTAATTATACTTTTTTTTTTTTTTTTTTTTTTTTTTTTTTTTTTTTTTTTTTTAATTGCTGGTTGGCAGCAAGACCAAAAGGATTCAAAACGAGTTTGTGGACTGAGAATGACAAACCCCTACAGGTTACCGAATATCCATAGTAAAAATGCATGTATATACTGGCGCATAGATGTAGTCTTTCTGGATTTGAGCAGTTTTTTCGAAACTGGATTTTAATGGAAGAACAAGAGCGGGAAGAACACAAGCAGATATGCCATAAATATGCGTTCGTGTATACCTATGTATGTACATACGGGATAAGATGTGCCATATGGCACGCACCACGGATGTAAACGGGGAGAGCACATCATGCCCTAGAAGAAGTCAACAAACGCGATTAAAACAAAGAGGCATATTTATTTTGTTGCGTTCTGGCTCCAGACATCTAAACCCTTGACTGCTTGTGAAAAAGGTTGGTTTCCGGGAGACCCTCCGAGAGCAGCAGAGAGTACCGAGCTGCTCCGGCCAAGCTGCTGCCATGTGCCGTGACTTCCCCGGGTACCGCCCTAGAAGGACCTGTTTGAGCTCCTCGCCTGCTGTACCTGCAGCAGAGCTCTCTCTTCCTGGGCGTGTTTTCCGAGAGTTTTAAGTTAGTCTGGGCAAAATGTTCTTGACCTCGAGGGACGCTGATGGTGAGGATGACGTAATTTCTGAAAGAACCAGCGAATTAGGCGCGGGCTGCGGAGCCGTGCCCCCGGCAGGAGAACAGCGGGGCGGTGCTGATGCCACCCGGCCGCTTGGGAGGCCGCTGCTCCGGTGGGTTCCTCCCTGCCCGCGGGAGGAAGGCGAGGGTAACCTCCCGCGTCTCGGCACCCCGGGCAGGAACCGTCGGAAGAGATGGTCTCCTTGCCCTTCTCATTTACTCATTCCTGGCACAAGGCGGGGCGGGGGGGGAAGGAAGAAAAAAACCGGAGGAGAGAGGGCGAGCGGTCTGGCTCGTCTCCTTTCATCTCTGCTGCCCATCAGCAGTGGGGGGCGCAAGAAGACAGCAGTTAGTGCAGGGCCGCGGTGATCACAGCCGGGGACCGCCGTCCGCCAGGGAGGGAGGGGAGATGCGGCGGCTGGCGGTGCGGGCAGGACGGATGCGGCCGGCGGAGCGGGCGGGAACGGGAGGCCGTGCGCAGGTCTGAGCTGGCAGGGGAAGGCAGGGACGCCGTCCTCCCCCCAAGCCCCCACTCCCCCAGGGCTGTGTCGTGCTTCCTTCTAGTCTTCTTTGTCCATGAGGCTCTGCTGAGACTTGGGATCAGCTCATAAAGGAGCGTGCAACAAGCCAGCAGAGAACAGAGCCGTAGAGAGGCAGCGCAGGGAAGCCCTGGAGGGAGCAGCTGGAGCCGTGTGTGTGCCATGGCTACCTGCTGCGGCCTTCACGGTACTTATCCCGTGCCCTAGGCACTGCTACCCTGCATGGCAAACTCCTGCCTTTCTCTGCGAGGCTTCCCAGTGTTTCCTCTTTTGGAAAACAGCTAAGCCCGGACACTTGGGCTTCGCTTCCAACACTATCTTTTCTCACGCCAGTTCTCAGGCAAAATAACACGCAATCACACGAACATGGCCAGATTTTTTTTTTTCTCTCCACGCAATATCGATACGCCCCCTATTCCCAGCAGAATCACCATGCTCTCTCAGCCTCCCTGCGGCTGCAGTGCCTTTTTGCCTCTGAGCAGCACATCCACCCTGCACGCCGGGCATCCCGTGCCACCACCCGGGGAGAAATCCATCACACTGGGCCCCATGCGGGCTGCAGTTTTCTCTGCGACTCTCTGGAACCAACACGGTCAAAGGCCCACCTCTGAATTAGGTATGAAGGAAGGTTTTTCCTCCTTCACTCAGCTCCAAGCAGGAGGCTTAAAAGACAATCTCTCCTAGGCAAAGAGTGCAAACACCTCCTGGCACTCTGCCTCTGTGCCTGGGCGTAGAGACGACAAGTGAGGTGACATTCGGCATTGTTCCTATATGTGTATCAAGGGGTTTAATGCAGTTCTGATACAGCGGTGGGTAACTCAGGTTGCTTCATTGCCCATTGAATCCTTTCGTGTTTTTGGTCCTCGTTTCAGCTCAGCTGAAACGTTTTATTGGAAAACTATTGATACTGATAAATGATATCAGAAGTTGATCAGAAGTCCAAGTAAAATTCGTGTTCTTCATAAATATGCATCAAGAAGTGGGAAGAAAGGATCCTAAATTAATCTGCTTCCAAGGATTTTATTTGCTTTGGTATAAGTTTTTTAGACAAACTCAGAATTTCCTACATGTTCCTGGGCTGAAATCTCTGACAGAAGTCCATGACTTTCTGTGACAGTTTTCTTACATCTCTGCTTTTGCTCTGATTGCTATTTCGCATGACACGCATGGTGTGCCCAGAACTGTGCTCTGAGGGCTCGGAGAGGAGCAACGGACCAAAGGACAACGAGCCCCATCAGCACAGCTCATTGATGTCACTGGCTTTGCTCAGTGCACATTGTCTGCTGCTCCATGCTCACCTTGTCTCTGTCCTTGTCCAGGGGATCACAGATTTCACAGGTGGGAGACAGACAGAAAGTGGTCAGGCACTGGGGATCCAGTGCCCAGAGTGCAAACCCGGGCAGTTCTATCAGGCAGTGGTGCTGAAACATTTGGCCACTGCTCAGAGAGTCAGGGTGGAGATTTTGTTTCTGTGGAACAAATCCAGCCTGTGGATTCATATCCTCATCCCTGGGGGTCATGCACAGAGATATAACGCCAAAAATAAACTAGGAGGCCAAACCTACTGTTAAGGATGCACTGTGAGAACAGATGATGCCATCTCAGCTTGGCTAGCTGAAGATTTTTGAAAGTGCAACTGGAAGTTAAGGAGTTAACATTCCACTCTTCATTGTTAAACTATGTAAAATTTTCATTTCAGCATGCCCCTAGTTGAGGTTTAACATGTGTTTGTTTTGGGGAGAGTTTGAATGAGACAGTAAGTCTGGTAATTGAACCAGCATTTTGCATCAGTGCAATGCTATTTTTTAAGGGACCCTCCGATTCAGTGAGGAGTGAGAGAATTTCCAATGAGATGCCTGTTCGAAGTGGCTGGGGTTTCCTTTTTCTTTCCTCCCCCTTTTCCCTGACCCTGTCTCTTTCCCTTTCCTTTCCCTTTCTCTTCACCTTCTCTTTAGGTTCCCTTTCCATTCCTTCCCTTTCTTTTTTGTTCTTCTTTTCCTCCTTTTATTTGTTGTCTCATGTACAGCTTTCTGTTCCTTGTCGTTCTAAACAAAGTCTCATGACGTGTGTAAAGAGGAAAACAAGAGGCGACATGCCTGTTCCCATGGGGTCAATTGCTCCTTTTCAAATCTAAGAGGAAATCACCCTTTCATTACAAGAGACGCACTGTTTGGTCTCTGGAGTAAGATACCCACTTCTTGAATTTCCCTAATGGCAAGAGGTCCCAGCAGATCCTGTACCCCTTGGACACCCTTATATCAAAAGAACCTTTCCTTAGGATTTCTCACACCTTCCCCAGGGATGAAAAGGGTCCCCAGGATCTCATATATAAGCTAGGACGTTTTCAACCATTTTCTCTAAGCAGAATTTCCACTTATTTGCGTCAACGAATAGCGACAACTAATAATTGTTTCCAATGCTCTGACCCACACCTATGCCCCTCTCTCCACTTGTTCACGAGGCTCCGTATAAAAACATCCTCATCACAGTAAAAATACCAGGGCTTGGCCTATCTGGGGCGGAACCATGCCTAGGGCTGGAAAGCGGCAGGGCTGCAAGAGGGCGCAGAGAATGGCTGGTTCTGGCCGTGCGCCTCCTGCTTACAGCAGACACAGCGCACTGCAAACGCCCCTCGCTTCAGCCATTTCCTTCAGGCAAGGGCCAGGACGCCGCGTCCTCCGGGGACATTGCCGCCTACCTGGGGGCGACAAAGGGAGAAACAGCCGGCTGTACCGGAGGGGAGCTGGCCGGTGGGGCCGGAGCTGGTATCGGCGCCCTGACGGGAGGCGGCGTCCTGGCAGGCAGAGGCCCCTCCTCTCGGCCCCTTCTGTGCCTCCAGGGTGGTGTTTTTTTTTTTTTTTTTTTTTTTTTTTTTTTTTTTTTTTTTTTTTTTGGTTTGGTTTTTTTTTGGTGTTTTTTTTTTTTTTTTGTTTTTTTTTTTTTTTTTTTTTTTGGATAAAGCAGGACACCAAAATACTAAATGCGGTGAAAGAATGTGTGTTCGCCTCTGGCATTCTGCGGTTTTCTCCCGATAATGCCACATCCCCCCTTATGGCTCGTCCTTTGAGCACCCGCTGAAACTCCTCAGTGTTCTGTAAGAGATGCTTCTGCCACACCAGGTCTCAGGAGACGCCGTCACCTGCGGGGAGTATCGCGAAAATGCACAGCACGAAGAGCTGCTAGATCACTCTTGTTAAATCAAATATTTAAGAAAAAGTCTGGTAGCGAGAACCACCGAAATCCTGTCGATTTTCATTTACCTGCGCCTTCCTCAGAATTAAATTCACTCCATAAATACCTTTTTGTTTTCAAATCAGGGAGTTTGCCATGCAGACTCGTGTTTCTACTGCTCATTCTAACATTAAAAGATTGTCGCAGTTTTATGGCTCTCGACGAGTCTGGGAGAGATAGGAATTGAAATCGAAAGCCCAAATTCCTCACGATTTACTTACTGTCATCTGTCAAGCAGCTGATTTTGGTTCCACGGTCAAACTTGTCCTGAATGTCCTATGAGAGAGAGTGGTGCACTTACCGCCCCTCCACTCTCTCTGCTCCTAGGTTTTGGTCTAACAAGGTAAATATGTCCTAGAACCTCATGCGGTGGATAATGAGGCGTGTTTCGGACAGCCAACAGGTAAAAACAAAAGCCCAAAGAATCCATCCAGAACAGACCGATGCCCTCCGCTGAGGTGCCAGGATCCGGCACTCAGAGGTACGGGGAGGTAGACATGTGTCCTGGATCGGACCCTGTAAATACCATTACATGCTTTCCTAGGCACATCCCACTCACTGCTCTGTCCTCTCTCTCCTCAACGCCACTTACGCGTTACGTGCTGTCATTGTATCAGCTTGTCTTTACACACAAGAATAATGCGCCTATATTCTCTTCTCTCCAAAGCTTCCACCTCTAATCATGTCGTAAAAAATAGCCTAATAAAAACAGTGATAATTACGCCATTATTGTTAACACTACCTATTAAAAATTTAAAAATAGGTTTTTCTGGTTTGGTCACCCATTTGAACTAGTATCACTTTTTGCTGCACTAAATCGTTCAGCGGTATGTCAAAACTTTCTTCCTTTTTTTAAAGATGAAAAGACTTCAGTTTTTTTTTTGTTTTTTTTTTTTTTTTTTTTTTTTTTTTTTTTTTTTTTTTTTTTTTTTTTTTTAAGAAACTGATCATGGGTTCCCAGTCCTAACTGGACAGTATCGACAGTTATTGACACCCTGTTGACCGGCTAAGAAAAATAAATATCCCACAGGGAAGGAGAGTGTGATGTGCCTCTCCTTCTTGCAGGCTTAGCACTTTCGAGGAAAATGCTGAGCGTATTACTCTAGCAATGTTTTAATGTCCCCCTATACTTCCTCGTTTTGGGAAGGGTGTGTGTGTGTGTTTCGTTTGTTTTTCGTATACGAGACTACATTTCAGACAGCGTTAAGACGGGATTCGGTGTCCTGATCCCGTCTTGGCCGTGTATCAGCAAGGAAAACTGCAAACTCGGAGAAATAAATAAGTTTGAAAAGTTTTGAGCATATTTATGGCATCCTGGCTGTGACCTAGCGAGCGAGAGTGAATAAGTTTCAAATCTCGGTCTGGAACATGCAGGAAAAAACCCACCCACACCCATAGGGATACACTTTCCAATCTGCCTGGAAATTAATCCCAAATGAGGGAGTCTTCTTCCAAATCGAGCATGACAGATCTGAGAGAAACACTAGACAGAAGGCAGTGCGCCGGACCCCGCATTCGCGGTGAGGCAAAACTCCGCGGCGGCAGAGAGCGGGACGGGGCTCCTCTCCTCCACCGCGCCGCGTCTACCGGCTCCTTGACGTGCGAGGGGCTCTTGCGGCTGAGCTCCTTCCTAGGGGAGGGGGAAATAGACATTTTAAGAAACATTTAGTAATCCAATCTAAATTGACCCAAAAACTTTCAGTACTTTTTTTTCCTTTTCTTTTCTTTTTTTTGCCCCGTTCTTAGATTTCACTCGGGCCTTTAACTCCCTGCTTTTACCCTTGGCAAATTAAAGCATGTGTATGTGTTGGGGGCTTACGTCTGTCCGTGCGGGGGTGTTTTCACAGCCTGTGCTGCTGTGGGCTGCTTCGAGCCTCCCGTGGCAATGACCGTCTCGGGCTCAACAAAACCTCCGGCCAGGGTACAAGACGGATGGCTTCTTGGTGGGAACGCATTGAGAATGGGGTGAGGAAGGAGGCAGTGGTGACTCGTAAAGAAAGATGATAAATTCCTGGGGATCGGCCGGTATAATCCACAGGAATCATCCCCAGAGCTCCAGTCTGACAGAGAGAGAATTTCCATTAACTTCCCCACAATCGTTTCCATCGCCCACTCTGGAAGCGCTCGCTTGCACTCAGTATTCAGCTCCTCATTACGGTCTTATTTAGAAACAGACATGAATATCCCTCTTCTCTACTACCACCAAACTCGTTGTGATGCGGAAATCCTCTCTGGCCGCCGCAGATACCAGCCAGCTTCTTCCCACAGGGCTAGGTAGGAAGTGAGCTTCCTCCGCAAGCCGGGGCTACCGTGGGCCCAGGGGAAGGCCGAACCTTCACACTTTCCCCGGAGGTGCCAGGAGCACGAACACAGCTCCCCTGCTTACTCCAACAAAGCGCAAAAACCACGCCGCCAGCCGTGGGAAGCCGCACCGGCGCGACACGGAAAGAGCACCCGAGCACCCCCGCCTCGCCTCGTCTGGCCTTGCCCCACAGCTCCAGCCCGCACCGCTGCGCTCAGCGGGGTCAGCGCTGCCCTTCTGCCCTGCTCAGCACCGAAGGCGGACTGCCTTATCCATCCATCCATCCATCCATCCATCCATCCATCCATCCATCCACCCACCCACCCGGACTTGGTCCTGCTTCCACGACTCCGTGCTCACACAGCCCGCAGAGCCGAGCCCGGCTGCGGTAGGGATGGGCGGCAGGTCCTCACAGGGCACATGTCGGTCTAAAGGCTGGCAGGGGAGAGAAGGAAAGGGAATTTAGCAATGAATTTTCAAGGATTTTGCAAGCTTTGGAGCAGTGCACTCTTCACAACGTGTGGTGGAAAGCAGCGCAGTCCAGAGTGTGTCATGTGCGTGATGTGCATTTGCATGGAAAAATACGTGACGTATATACAGAGAAAACCGGAGAATGGTGGCCACCGCCGTGTAAAAATTCGTGGTTTATCACCCTGAAAACAGTATACTTATTGCTAGGAGCACTCCTTAATCCATGCATCCAGCAGAACGGGAAGCTTGTTTGCTTGTTTGTTTGTCTCTCTGCAGCCTGCTCCCAGGGCTAGACAGAAAATCACAGCATGTTTCCTATTGCGCTGCCTGTTCCCCACCGAAGCAACGTCACCTCAGATATGCCAGTAAATTCCTTACCGGCTTGGGATTGTAATTGGTTGAATGTTTTCTGTATCCTGACTAGCCAATAACATGCTGAGAAAAAAAATTTAGAGCAACCTCGTTACGACAGATGGCGAAAAATTGCTTGACACTACACGTGTGAGGCAATATTAACTTAAGATGAGATCCTTACCGCATTCATTAGAAATATCATAACACGCCAAAAAAGATTACACGTGCCGCTGTATTTCTGGTACAAGGTCCCTTATTTTCAGACAAGTGCTGTCCAAATTGTTGCCCTTGTCATGTCTGTTTTAACAACATCTGCTAGCTAGCATAAGCTCTGGCCTTGATAACTTGTATTTTTCTGAGCCTGAATTATTCTTGGCAGACCTTCTTCTTGCATCCCCCCCACCCCCCGCGCCCCGAAAGTAGATAACAATTTGTTCAAAACAATTAGTTAAAAAAGAAGAAAAGAGAGGAGACATAGAACTCTCATGAAGGCGCAAGAAACGTGGAAAAATGGAAAAAGCAAAGGAAAAAATAAGAGCAAAAGATAAACGGCACATAGCCAGAATAACTACAGTTACAAGTGAAGCAGTTTTATCTTTTCATATGTAAAAAGCAATAAATATATAACTGCATTTCCAAATGGTAAACTAACATTTTAGTCTCAGTAAACAGAAAGCAATGACAATTATACCGATAGGAACCGACATTGACCCGGAGCAAGAAATCAAAGGTATTTTTACATTCAAATGTCAGCAGCGCATTTCTTTATCCTCGAGTTTGCAAAGGATTCTTAGAAGCCTTATATATGCAGTTAGGCGGAAGCTGATTGCCAGCAATAAATAATGCATCCAAGGAAGAGGCTTGAGTACGTATCTTCTCACTTCCAGGATGCAGCTAAGGATCTTCGCCTCAATTCTACATCAAGGTTGTGGCTTAAAGCAGTCAAAGGGCTATTTAATTGTCAGGCAAGGCTTCCCCCCGCGGAACTCTCTCCGCATGTTACAACACCTTTGCAGCTCCATATGCATCTCTTTTTCACACTTCCCTCTCCATCTCAGGCTCCTACACCTGGCGCATCACGCATTTAGCCCATTCGCTCCGGCTCTTCCTTTCATCTTCCCAATGGCAGACGTTTCTATTTATCCACTGGCAATCAATGTGTGGCGTCACCGGTGGTACTGTAATGACGACTGCACCATTGAGGATGACAGCTTAGAAAGAAGAGGGCAATGGTGATCCCTCCCAGAGCAGCACAGCAGAGTGTAGCGCTCGCATCACAAGGTCACCCTATCTCACCGCTGACTCCTCTGCATTGGCAGGAGGGGGTTGCTGGGTTTGTACGAGGCTGGGGCGGGAGCAGGAGGGAGAGGGGGAAGAGATCTGGATTTTTTTTCTCCCCTCCCTTAAGCAAAGCCACAATGGAAACCAGGAAGGAGATGGTGATGTTTCTGGAGGGGACTACTCTTGGCGCTCTAGTTGGCAAGAGGGTGCCTAATTTGTCCGAAGCAGTGGGGAGCCCCTCTGCGGAGCCGCAGGAGAAGATGATCCATCGGAACTGCATCAGCCCCAGACCTGGCCCCTTGTCGTCCCGGGAGAGAGGAGGAGGAGGAGGAGGAGGTGGCGGAGGAGAAGACGAAGAGGAGGTGGAGGTGCTGCCAGGGACAGGGACGGTGCCGGAGAGCCGCTCGGCGGCGGCAGCACTGCTTTCGGCCGGACAGCAGCCCCCCGCCCCGGAGCTCCCCTCCAGCAAAGGACAGCAGAGCAGCTCGGACACCGAGTCGGATTTCTATGAGGAAATCGAGGTGAGCTGCACCCCGGACTGCGCCACGGGGAGCGCCGAGTACCAGCACAGCAAAGGTACCCAACTCCTTCCCATGCCTCCGGCCCCACGTCCGCTCCGGGGCTGGGTGGCAGCACTGGTGGGGCGGGGAGGCTGCCCGAGGGGCTTTTCCCCTCGCCAGCTGAGCGAGGGACAACGAAACCGTGTGTGTGTGTGTCTGCGCGTGTGTGATCTCTTTCCTGACTGACTGCTCACCTCCCTGCCACCGGGAGACTTGTTTGGGAGTCAGAGGACACGACACCGGGCAGCCCCCGCGTCCCTGGAGGGGAGCCAGAGGCTTCCCGTCGTGGATGCGCCAGGTCTGCAGCTTGCCCCGTAGGATCTTTTTGGCCAAGATGACGCGCTCTCCTCTTTAATCTGTTCTATTTTATTTTTATTCTTCCCCATCGCCTAGACAGTGCATAGTTCAGGAAATCCCTTACGATCCTCCACACCGGTGGGGTTTTTTGTATGTGTGTGTGTGGGGGGGACAAGATCAAACAGGCTTTCTGGCCAAGAGCTGTTTGTGGTTTTGCAGGGTGAAATGTGCCCGAGCGAGTGCGGAAGTGCCCATAAAGACCGTAAAGTCGCTCGCCGACTCATGCCAGCCACAAGTGCGGTAGCGAGGGCCTTGTTTTGCACGTTGGGTTAAAAAAAAAAAAAAAAAAAAAAAAAAAAAAAAAAAAAAAAAAAAAAAAAAAAAAAAAAAAAGAGAGAGAGAGAGGTCCAAATTACCTTGTCACTTCTATGTCTCGGTGGCGCCAGCTCGGAAATGGTCCCAATGAATTAATTGCCTTTGGTCTCTGGCACAATGAGGGAGAGTTGCATTTGAAAGCAAAGGCAGCGGATAGGCCCCTTTTCCCCCTGCCCCCACTCCCCACTCCCTATTCCCACCTTCCCAGGCCGGCAAAGACGTCCCTACCCTGATAACAATTCACTTCTCCTCCCTCCCCGTTCCTCAATCACTTCAAGAAGCCGGGAAACGTAGAGAGCGCTGTATGTCCTCCCTCGTCCCTTAGAGGCTCGTTGAAAAGATCCCATCCTGATCTTTGGAGGCTCAGCGGAGATTCCTAAGGCCTCACCTTCCCCTCAGAGAGCAGTCTCTATCTGCTGGCTGCTCCACTCCTGGGTCCTTGCTGGCCTGGAGGAAGGGGCAGCTGAGCCGTGCTATATGGATGGCGGGCACACCGGCCTTTTCCAGACACTCAGGGTCGGGGGGTGCTGCGGCGCTCCGGTTTCCCAGTGCGGGAGGCGAGCGGGAGGCTGAGGGAACAGACACCGCCATTGCCGGGGTGTGTGTCGGGGAGGGTGGGGGACAGGTAGCCTCCCAGCCAGAGTGAATAAGCCCCCCTCAAACCCTTAGGAGGTGTTTCATCCCCCTTCTCGCTGCCCTCCTCCCCGGTCCTCCTTGGCTGTCAGTGCCCCAATACCCTCAGCACACCGGGATAGGCACGGGAACGCCGAATGGGGCGGAATGGGGGGCCGAAGTGGGTTCGCTGGGGAGGCGGACGGCGAGCATCCCTCCTTGCCCGCCCGCCTCCGAGCGTGTGTCGTTGCTCCGGGCTCCCCACGCAGGGCCGTGCTCCGAGGCGTTGGCCGGCAGCCCCAGCGCCGGGGGGGATCACCCCAAGGGCAGCGGAGGCAGCGGCGGCTCCCAGGGCTCGCTGGCCTGCAGCGCCAGCGACCAGATGCGCCGCTACCGCACCGCCTTCACCCGCGAGCAGATCGCCCGGCTGGAGAAGGAGTTTTACCGGGAGAATTACGTGTCCAGGCCCCGGAGATGTGAGCTGGCCGCTGCTCTAAATCTGCCAGAAACCACCATCAAGGTACACGCAGCTCGGACATGTTTCCAATTAGCACGATATAAATCTGTACGGCCAAACTTCCTCGCAAAACTCGGGAAAGCACTTCGCCAGCATAACCCTCCCTCTGAGCTCCCCCGCCTCCCGCCCCTTTCCTGGCCCTGCCCGCACCCTGCAGCAATGCGGGAGACGGGACACGGCTCCCGGAGCCATCCCGGCCAGCGCGCTAATCTGCCCTCTCCCTGGCAGATTATTTTTAATCCTCCCTTCGGTTCAGCCCAAACCTCGCTCAGCTCTTGGGGGAGGGAAGAGGAAGCCGGTTGCAGATCTTGTTTCGATCTCGCTTTGCTTTGCCTTTTCCCAAACATTTGCACGTGAAAATAAACCCGGTAGCAACAATCCCAGGTAGTTCTGGATGCGAAAGGGCAGCCATGAGGCAGAGCAGTCCGGCTGGCCGGCACCCAGGGACGGGGGCTGGGGGGGCAGCAGGACAAGCCCTAACGAGCCAAAAGGAAAACAAGCACCCTAAAAGGGCTGCTCCTCTGGGTCTCCCGATAGATTTTTATAGGGGCTTAACTGATCCCTCTGTACGTGATGACAACTCCCTCCAGGAGGGAAAGCTGGCGCCGGTCTCCGCTCTCCGGCAGACCCACGTCCGCCGCGCCGCCCTGGGACTAGGGCCGGCGGCCAGGCGGAGCGGGGCGGCGGCGGGTGACGGCTCTCGCCTCTCCTCTGTCCGCAGGTTTGGTTCCAGAACCGCAGGATGAAGGACAAGCGGCAGCGCCTGGCCATGACCTGGCCTCACCCGGCCGACCCGGCGTTTTATACGTACATGATGAGCCACGCGGCAGCCACCGGGAACCTGCCGTATCCATTCCCGTCCCACCTGCCCCTGCCCTACTACTCCCACATGGGCATCGGCGCCACGTCGGCCTCTGCCGCCACCCCCTTCAGTACCCCCCTGAGGCCTCTGGACACCTTCAGGGTCCTCTCCCACCCGTACCCGAGACCTGAACTGCTGTGCGCTTTCAGACATCCCTCTCTCTACCCTGCCCCAAGCCATGGACTCAGCAGCGCCGGGGGCAACCCCTGCTCCTGCCTGGCATGCCACAGCGGGCAGTCCAACGGGCTGGCGCAGAGACCCTCCGGATCAGACTTTACCTGTTCGGCCACAACCAGGACTGACTCTTTTCTCACTTTCACGCCCTCTGTGCTGAGCAAAGCCACCTCAGTTTCCATGGACCAGAGAGAAGAAGTACCTTTAACGAGATAAACCTTTGTCTCAGGGTTATTAAACACTCATCCCTTTCCCGGACTTCTCTTCGAGTTAATGTACCTACTGCCCATGTTTATTTAATCGTGCTCTCTCCTCAGCCGTGGACACTCACAGCAAGAAAAAAGGAAAAAAGCAAAAAAGAAGGAAAAAAAAAAAAAAAAAAGAAAAAAGAAAAAAAAAAAAAAAAGAAAAAAAAAAGAAAAAAAAAAAAAAAGGACTAAAAAAAGCTCGGTCTTGAAAGGATTTACGTTCCAAGGGGAAAAATAAAAGAAAGAAGAAGGAAAGAAATTACTAGCGATTTATCTCTGAGAAGGAATTTAGGCACGAAGGAGGAAGAAAAACAATTCGAATGAAATATGCTCCTACCAGCTACCTATAGAAATGTGCTGGGACTTTCTTTTCCGTGGATGGACTTCTTCCCAAGGGCTGGGGCTTCTGCGGATCACAGCAAACCTTATGCACAAACCTATGAGACAGAGAAGGAAAATCTGAAATACCTGAAAGAAACACTGTCTTAATAACGAAATGGTTTGTGCTCATGAAGAAAGCAGATGTAATCTCTCAGTGTTCAGAAAATAAAAAACAACAAGCAAATAAAAAAACCCCCACCAAAACCCAAAAGGTTTTCGGTTTGCAGCTCGGCAGTATTATCCAGTTGTCTCTATGGAAAATAACAATGCTTTACCATAAAGAAAACCTGTCATTCTGTACATTACTTTCGTAGTTTAATTGCATTCTTTACCCTCCCTTGTCTCGTCCTTCGTTGTGAGCAGAAATCTAGCATTTCATTTCCTCTTTCATTCCAACTTTTATTTTTAAGAGGCAGACTGGAACTGGCAGGGGGAAAACACGAGCTCCTGCCTCTCTATGGGTCAGAGCTATTTGTCCTTTAAATATCAATGTTCTATTATCAGTCGCTGAAATGTGCACACTGAAGAAATTAGCAAGTGATGTATATGTAAAGAGGGTTTTTGAATATCGAATGTACAATGCTCTGTGAGCAAAGACCCCGTGCCAAACGCTAACAAGCCGCCAAGGGAAGAGATTAGAGGTGACAGGGAGCACAACTCCTTCAGACAATCACCAGTCTGTAAATTGGAGCAAAGGCGATTTCCCTTCCTTTGTACTTCAGCCTTCAGTTCTTTCATTGCCTTTTCCTTGCTGTGTCTTTTTTTTAATATTTTTAAATTTTATTTTAAATTAATTATTTAATTTGTTTAGTTTCGTGTTCCTTTCTCCATCCCTAATTTTCGCATGTGTGTGTCCTTCACAGAGATCACTCTTCCTTCTTGAGGAGTATTTCTTTGACAATCTCACCCACCCGTCTCCTATCCAGAGGGTATTTCAGAAGAAGGTAGTATCACTGCTTTTGCTTGGATTTCCCTAAATTAAAAACAAAACAAAAACAAAAACAAAAACAAAAAACCAAAACAACACGGGCATGGAGCTGGGTAGTGGTTTCTTTTAACACCGACATTATTTATTTCATTCTGTTTTAAAACAGCCCCGAAAATACACTGCCATAATTTGCTACCTTGTCGGAATAAAACTTAATAGCAACAAAAATAACAACACCAAAACCGATAATAACGACACGTTTTAACAACCTCTCACCCACATTTTTTATCGTGCTTGTTAAAAAAAAAAAAAAAAAAAAAAAAAAAAAGGCTAAGTGTTGCTTAAGACGAATTTCACCGTTGAGTTTCTAATAGTTACAGTTCAACAAGCAGGAAAATAAATGCTGGACAGAACAAAGACGTGTTGACACCTCTGTATCTACTTTGTACTAAATTGCTCAGAAGCCTCTGGTTTATTGCCACACCGGAGACTTTTTGTCTTTAAGAGAGGGAGTGCATAGCAGCGTTTCCCTATAGCTAATGGAGAGCAGGGAAGAGAGACACGGGCGTGCCAGGATATATTTTTTCCAATAAAAACAATATTGTTTATTACAGCTTTTAAAAACCTGATCCAAAGTCACAATCTTTAAATCATTAAGGCCAGAATATTCCACCCTTTGTAGATGAGATTTCCTTATAGACATGGAAAGCAATGGCCCTTTTTGGACACTCACAAATAGATTCTCCCTCCCCGTCCCCCCACCCCCCCGGAAATAACAATTGTAAACAGCATCCGAGGGCAGAGCCGAACAACATCCGAGCTGTGCAAGCCTTTACCCCTCTTTTACTTGTCTTTTATCAGACAGGAGAAGAACCAGTCCGATAAAATAGGAGCTGCGAAGCCGGTGCTTGACACCATTCCCCCAGCGACTCCGGGAGAAGGGAGCGCTGAAGAGATCGGGGGAGGGGTAACATGGCAGAGGAGCACTATCCACGGAAAACAGGGGCTCCTACACAGCCCTCGGTCCTTGGCCAGGCACAGGCACCTGCTGGGACGGGAACTCAGGCCAAGATCCGGCCAAGGCTGCTGCTGCTGCGATCGCGGCATCAGTTTTCTCTTGCAAAATGACCAGTTCAGAAAATGCCATCGGCTGGCGCACATGGCTATATATATATATATATATATTCAAATACGTATATTTTATATATTTAGGTAAGTGTGAGAGAAAAAGAACATTTAAGCCTCTGATTACCCCTTCCACTCGTGACTGGGCCATACCCGCTTAGCAGACGGGGAGGCAGGGGCAGGGACGGGCAGCGCCGGCAGCCGGCACGGTCTCCGCTCTCCCCGCGGCTCCAGAGCCGCCCTCCCGATCGCCCACTCTCGGAGGATGCTGCGGCAAAGGGTGGCTGTGAATTTCTCCGCGGCTCGGTCACAGGGCAGAGATTGCCTGCGACAGGTAAATAGGCTGCGGGTCGCCGCAATGCCAAGAGTATTTTCAGTTAATAGGGGAGGGAAAATGAGGTGTCTGGAGCGATATTGGAAAGTACAAGATCGATGATCCGTCCTCGTGTCCAATCAGCAGCCTTTAATTGACTGTATTTTCTAGGTAATTGAGCCGCTGTGCTCCTAAATTGAAGTGGAAGATATAACAATACATCTCAGTGGGAGGAATTACTCATTACTTCATAATGAAATTTTCCATTTGCTGCGTGGGGCCGATGCCGTTAACGCCTTCGCCGCCGGCGGTGTCCGCGGCCCCACGTGGGGCGTTGGCTCTGGGCACGCGTGGGGCATTGACGGCGCCGAGGGCACACACAGGGCACCCAGCCGGCAGCAGCTTCTGCCTCCGGCCCCGAGCGGCTGCCACCAGGCAGCTTGGCCTCACCCTGGTCGGGGATGAGACCCTTCGTGGAATTGGGGTGAGGTCCCGGGGGAGCCGGTGATGGGCACCTGGCCCCTTGTCACCAGCGGGAGTGGAGTCGCCTTCGGGGTACCCCATGTGCTACATCGGGTTCGCTCCTTGGCCAGCCAAATTCAGATCCTAAAGGCCGTCCCTCCCACCGTCCCCCCACCCGTCCCTTGTTAGCGTTTGATTGATTGCCTTATTAAAGCGTGTTCTTGTAAGTGTGACCGAGCTGATTGCACTGCATATGTTTGGGATAATGCTCATTTTAAACAACTGAATAATAATACTACTAATAAAAAAAGGACCAGAAGAGGAAGAAGATGAGCTCTAGAGAGCGGGTTAAGCCTAAACAATCCCGAGGAGCAGCGCTGCAACTCGCGCATTAAATTGCTCCTTTACTATCAAATCACTCAGCCCATCTTTGTTGTGTTTTATCTGTCACCTTCTGTACCATTAAGTGAAATAGCAACGAGACTGACGCTTACTTTCTCGTCTCAGACTATATGTTTTTATTAAGGTTGTATGATTAAACTGGATTGGATCTGCTTTCCCAGCACTATGCTTTACTTCAGCGCCTAAATCATTGGCAAATCCCCTCAATATTTTACCTTTTCTGCTGGTTTGTTCGGTCATTTGCTGGCACCTGCAGAAAAACATGCGGCTCCTTTAGCTTTTTGGCTTGTCTATCAGAAAGATCCTTTTGTTTTCTATTATTCTCCTGCTCGCCTGGCTACTTTATTTTACTACTGAGTTTAGCCCCTGAAAACACCCTCCACCATATGTCACCCCAAGGCTCGCTGTCCTGCCTCTTACAATAGTGTCACCCTGGGGTAAAGCCCACGTCAGGATGAGCTGAAGTCTCTTTAACACAAATGGCTTCATTTAGGCGCATCAGGTTCCTGGGGGGATGTAAAGGCAGAGAGAAACCTGTCCCACGAGCTTTTAGCTTCATCCTTCTATCCGGATCCCCTTATGTGTTGCCTGCTTCATTTAGATCTTCTCGCTTCTCCTTTTGTAAGGCGGGAGCGTCCCGTCCTGACCCTGGAGAGCTGGTACTGCGGAAGGGTTGGGTGACGGTAGGTTAGGGTTGATCTCCGCCAGAACTGGTCCCTGTTTTGGGAAGTTTTTCTTCTCTCTCTCAGGTAGGAGGAAGAAGAGTTAGTCCAAGATCTAACAAGAAAACAAATAGATCACAACCTCTGCCCTCTAATTCACCGTTTGCTTCCCCCACCTTGCTTTTTTTTTTTTTTTCCCTTTTTAAATCAGTTAAACTGAGTGTATCTACGACCAAGAACGTAGTGCAGGTTTACAGTAATATTTACAGACCTCATTTTAAAGAATCTCCATCGGTGTATTGCATGCACATATACACGCAAAGCAAACACATAAAGTGATTTTCCCAGCTGCCCTCTCTGCAAAGAAGTGCCTGGGACTTCAGAGACAGAAATTGCCACTTAAGAATATCACATGAAAGTATTAAGTAATTATTTAAAACAAGGCTGTTTAGAAAAATATTTGTGTTTATTGCAGCTGCTCGATTGGCCTCGTTAAATCTGGGGAGCATTTAAATTGTGTTACAGTCTCATTTAAATCCAGTTTCGTTCCAGCAGGCTGCAAAGCCTGAATAGAACCAATCACTCCATAATGATGATGAATGAGAAATTAATTCAGATACAAGCAAGACAATTTAGGCCTTCATCTGTTTAAATAGCCTTCCAAGATTATTCGCAATTGCAGGTCACAGATTTAATCAATTGTCCAATCTTGTGAAAGTCATATCCTTGCATCTTCATCGAGATTATTTATAGCGCGGTGAAGCCCAGTGAAAGGTATACGCGCTTAACAGGAACAATTACTTAAAGAGAAGCGTTTGCAAAATGAAAAACAAATGCCTCCGTGGGCAGTAAATGATCAAACACTTCCTCGCTCTCCCGCACATCCTCCCCGGCCCGAGGAAAGGAAGAGAACTGCAGGTGGGGAATAAAGGGGAACATCACCAAACTCGATCCCTGCCGCATCGCCTCTTGGGCTCTTCAGCGCAAGCCCCCGCGCTCCTTCATGGGCCACCCAGTCCAGTCTCTGCGGGGCCGTGCTTTGCTCCCGGGGGCGATGGCCGCAGAAAGGACACGTCTAAAAGCAGCTTTTAACCACGCAAGAATAAGCAGACCGCGCCGCTGCTCAGCCCGGGGATGCCAAGCTCTCCTAGGGGAGACCTGTCATTTTCTGCCTCTGACTGGCTCCTACTCGAGATATATACGTGTACCAGCAGCCCTGTCTTAGGCCGAGCCCTGCTAATGCTCCAGGCCAGCCTTGCACACAACCGGCCTGCCCCTGGCGCGGTGCTCGCCCGGCTCGGGGTGAAGCCGGCAGACAATCACTGCGCCTCTCCTGGAAGCGCCGGCTCTTTCTTTCAGGCTTGGATCAGCTTCATTTGGGAAAGCCCGAGATCCCGAATAACTCAGGGTTAATAAAGACTCAACAAAAGTTGAAATAAATCAATTCCGTAACGAGGAGAATGGTTTCATTGCTCCAAAAAGAGATGGAAATCAGAGAAGACAGCACACTTGTTTGTCAGGGTGCCGGTGTATAACCATCTCCTCCCGCTTCTCATGATTTCTCCAAACACCTTCCATGTACCTGGAGCCCTCACCCCCGTTGGCACTGACGCCCTGTGTGGGGCGGCAGTTGCAGGCTCCTGCCCAGACTCGAGGGGTGATTCCGGGCTCGGAGAAACATCTGCTGTCCCAAAGAGGCTGACCCCAATGCACAGGGAATATAGAGCGAAGGGAAAACCAGGGGCATGGTAGGGGTAAAACCCGGCCGCATGTCCTCTGTCCAAGGGACCCTGAAGGTGGGACTCCGAGGAGCGCTGGGCACCGCGGGTCCTGCGGCCCCGTTCCACTCCTGGGGACGCGGATCTCACCGCAGAGCCCCTGGAAGCCACGGCAGTCTGACGGCAGAGGGGGGTGGGTTTCCTGGGTGGGAGTGTGCGAGGGTCAGCTCAGGTGGGTCAACACGAGGTGAGACGTCCTCCCAGTGAACCAGGAGCCCCGAATCAATGTAATTTTTCCGCTCCGGAAAGCAGAGCGTGGGGCGCACTCGCCCACGGGCACTGCGGGGTGCGGTACCACGAGGGTTTCGGGCAGGAGGAGTCGTGCGGCCGCGCAGCCGGACACGGGAAGCTGGAGCAGTGCCTAAAACAAAAGCCTGCCTACAGGACCCCAGAGCTCCAAGGAGCCGGTCTCAGCGACAGACTTTGATGTATCGCTGTCCAATTAGTGCCTTTAATTGGTGTCCTCTGGGACAGGCAACCCGGGAGCTGAGGCGGCGAGAGCTCTCTCGGCAAGCTCCGTCCGCCCGCTCTGCAAGGTACCAGATAAATAATGCGGCCGGGCGGCAGGAATCCCGCATCCCCCTCCCTCCGAACAGGAGCAGGGAAAGGACCAAGCAGACCCGAGGCCAACTGCTTGCAAACAGCCCCGCGAAGCTCCGTGCCCACGGACACCCGTGTGCCCGGGCAGCGAGGGCCGTGGGGGTGTAGCTGCTCCCACATTTATCCCGGCCACGGACGCCCCCTCGCCGCCTGCTGCCGAGGGGGGTCACCGGCGTGGAAACGACGCTGCTTAACACATACCGCGCGTTCCTTCCAATTTGGCTAATGAAGGTTGCCTGTTAAGCGCAATTTTAGGGGTTAAATGAGGCTGATTGAAGATTTAAAGACGCTTGATAAAACGTCTTCTCTGAACGACAGCAGTTGTATGTATAGATGCCATTACAGCGGTCTAGATTTACCTTGGAGGAGGAAACAAAGCAAACACTCTCACGGGGAGGGAGGAAAAGGCTTCGCCAATTTATTCTAAACCAAAACCGCTTGGTCAAAAGAGAAACTGATCGCTTCATTCATCAAATGAATAAAATACCTTTCTGAGATCAGAAGGTGTTCGAAGAAAGAGAGAGAGGGAGAGAGAGAGACGGAGGGGGGAAGTTCGTAGTTGACAAGAACCGTCAAAAGGAGCAAGAAGTCATTGGACGCTCACCTTGAAGTAATTCTGGTTTTCTTCTCTCTCTCTCTCTCTCTCTCTCTCTCTCTTTTTTTTTTTTTTTTTTTTTTTTTATATTTTTTTTTCCTTTTAATTTTTTTACCCTTCGGGTAGTCAGAAAACCTTAAAAAAATCACCTGAACCAGAGGAAGACAAGATTTTTTGATTAATAAGGAAATCAATTTGGCAGAACGGAAAGGATGCTGACTTCTCAAACTCGCTGTTAGCAGAGGCGTCTCTGGGGAAGGCAAGCAGTTCGAGGCTGTTTCGGGAGCCATCAATCCCGAATACCCGGGTATGTCTCAAAAAGAAGCCACCAGAATTTTTACAAGAAAGCATCTCTGATCGATATTTGTAAGCTGAACTATTTTACTTGCTCTTCTGCAGTTGTGCTTTGAGTGCTAAAACATTGTCATTTCACTACAGCAATACAGGATTATATTACAGGTGTCTTCTACGTGCAGTCCCCAGAAGCTGTGTGTATGTGGGTCATGTACTGCCACCAAAAATCACAGCACGAAAATCCCCACTTCCCTACTTGTTACAGAGACCTGAATTTGCACGGGAATGGATACTTTCCATTTCTTATTAAAGGGAAAAGACCCTAACAGTCTGGTCATTCTGTTTTCCCAATAGCTCGATTTCACCTTTCTAAATTTTATTAAACAAACATTTTACTCTCTTTGTCTTGCTTGCCTGGCACCAAATTCTGAAGGTCCTAACTTGTCCCCAAATGCATTTTTTTTGCCGTAGGGGTAGTTTGCTTACTGTTATTGCAGTGCAGGATCAAAGATGAGTTTCAGAACAAATAAAGCAGCCACTATTACTAAATCCACACGATTAATATGAATCACTCCTGGGAATTATCCTACAATTATTCTAACGTTTACTCGAGCCTGTGTACTTCAGGGAGGGAAGTTTTCTCTAATGTGGAGGCACTGAGTCATACGTTTCAAAATCACTTTCCATAAATGACCTGAAGTAAAATTTAATCCAAATTCAAAAGGTCTGATTTACTATATAGTAGCTATGTAGTAGCACAGTCTTGTCTCCTCTCACATCCAAAAAAGAAGTAGAAAATCATGCAGGAAAGAGAAGAGGAAAAAGAAAGGTTGGGGAGGCGGGGAGGAACCCCTAACTTTGATAATGTTTATGGTCCCCTTTCAGCCAACTGAAACATGGAGTGGAATCTATTCTGGAGGCAGGAGAGCACTCAGCCTGTGCTGGTCTGGCTCTGAATAACGTTCTAACCCTGCTCCCGTTTTAGCAGAGATGTGGATTTAGGCAAATGGACGAGTTTGAATGTCTGAGCTATTCTCAGCCCCAAGTAGTGCATTACTGCCCATTAACTCTGGCTCTCGAGGTACAGGAAAACAGAGGTTGCATGACCTTATACTGCCACTCCCTCTGCTTTGGCAGTCACAGCTTCCCACCTGAAAGCCTGTGTGTCATTTGAGTGACAAAGGCATGTTTTTGCAAAAGAACTATACTGAAGCAATGAGAAACTGAATCATGTATTGACCAGCTATTCCTGCATCTATTTAGCCCCCATTTAATCTAATCTAACTTCAGATCATGTCATGTCACAAGGTCCTCCAAGAAAAAAACAAAAGCTGTAGTGTCACTAATTACGATTTATTTCTTTTGATCTCAGTACGTCAGTCGCTATCCATGTGTCTGACCCATCTACTGATTTTTTGTATTAAAAAGTTGCCAGTTGTATCTCAAGGGCTGTATGCAAGCATTTGTAAAATAATAGTGCAAGACAGGATGAAGGACATAATGACCTCCGTTTCCTACTTTTGCTCCACAGAAAAAAAGAAAGCCATGTTCACTAGTGGGAGTTTGCTGTAGGCTCTCCAGATCCAGATGAGGAATCTGAGATGCCAGTGCTCTCCACGCTGGCTCCCAGCGCTGATATCCCTGGCATTGTCCCAGAGGGTATTCCCCAAATCAACGTTCCCCAGGCAAACCCAAACTGTACTTAACACCACAAAGGGGCAGTCACCTGAGATTTGGAGCAAGTGATGATCAGCCATATCATGAAGTTTTAGTGTGTTCAGAATCTTAAACAGCTCCTACAGCCAAGGCCAATTTTTGTGTTTGCTTTGTCTTGAGTGACAGCCTCACTCTTTAGCCAAAAGGAAGATATTCCAAGCTCTGACTTTAAATTTTTCAAAGTCCCACTATGCAATTAGAGTGACACTTCTAAGTTGGAATGCATGGTTTCATGGTGCTATGGCAACTACATATCATTGGTATATAACTCCACCAAGGGCAAAAACATCTACGCTGATAGCCCCAATCACTTTTTTATGCACAAGCATAATTCTCACAGCAGCCTTTCCTTGAAAAAGTGGCTGTAAATTAGAGCATCGGTGTGCATGTTGTTTCACTTTGTCATACCACCCCTTCAGCAAGGGATGGCACTTGATGCTTCCTGTAATCTGGCACACCAGTAGAAATCAGAGTTGCTGTTACATCATCATATTGTGAGTGTACAATTAGTTATTTCCTAGACTTGTTAAACTTTTGCTTTATAAACTGATTTATTAAATCTAGAGGAACCTAAGGCTTGATCTGTACATCACAGACCATTAGATTTCTTCCAGTTAATTTTTATTTACTGAGTGCAATATGATATATTTGACTTTCAAAACAGGTGCTTGATGCGACCTGACTTATCAGTTTAAGGAGAATCTTGATAGTATATGCCAGCCACTATTCATTGGTTAAAGCAAACAGAATATACCAGAAAAATAAAAAACCTCCATGTTTCTTTATTTCTAATAAAAGTTGTTCAGTAATTTATCCTTTTGTTCTTCTCAGCTAAGTTACTGAACTTCTATTATCCAGCATTTTCCATTAAAGAAGTTTAAATATGGTAGTAAAGTACCTCTCTATCTTTGCTCTGACAACCTAAGCAAGCCTGAAATTTGTGTGAATCACTTTCTTCAGTTACTGAGCTCTGAGTGAGGTGTTCTCTTACACTGTCACCAATTTTACAGCCTCCTCTCTCAAAGCATGAAGCCATAACTATCTACACAGTATCAGGGTATTTCACATTCGTTCCATCAGCAGCCTGTCTTTTTATTTCTATTCAATGCCTCTTGTCCAGGCAACCAAGGACTGCAGTAGCCCAAATGCAGTTCTGCAGCACTGACATAGGTCTGCATGTTCACACACTTCTTCACTATAACGCTGCTTTTCTCCACCTGTGTCTTCTCTAACATGTTCCTCAACATGTAAGGACTGGGGTCCTAAATGTCTTATTTTGTATTTTGCAATATTTAGAAGAGGGGTGTTTTTTCGTCAGCTCAAATTTCTCTGTGACGTTCATGCACATTAGCTGCAGGACTGACCTGATATCCAGAAAGACAAATTAACTAGAGGAAAATAAAAGGGATTACTAATAAAATAAAGGCCATCTGATAGTTCTGCTGTGTGAACAGTCTTCTATAGACATGGTGGTAGCTATGGAGGTATGCAGGTGCCACATACACAATATGGCAAGTGAATCTTTGACACAAATTTGATTAGCTTTAGGTATGTACAAATTTCTGACTACCTGATTACAACAGCCAGTAGTGCTGTACATTCCAGTCTGTGCAGAGCCACATTTTGTGATGATGTCTATACTACTGACGCTCTTTTGCGCTCTTCAAATTAGCCCATTTTGTAGTTGCTTTAAATAGTTGCTGGCACCTACTGATTGAGGATACTGGAGGGATAACATATAACACAGGAAGATAAGAATGTCTAGGAGTGAATTCTTTACAGAAGCCTAGGCTAAGATATTTATAAACTAACCCCATAACCTCATTAAAATATATCAGATGTGCCACGCCAAGATATATTTTTTCATAAAAACAATGTTGATTGACATATTTGGGAGAGGAATGCAAGTTACTAAATTCTTATTTTGCCAGTTTCACTGTTATTTTCTTTTATTTTTAAAAGAATTTCCAAATTTGCTGGTGAATTCTCTAACCCAGTAGGCACTGTTTAATATCTTCTTTAGTTTATAATCTTTTAAAAAGTGCTCAGTCTTCCTGTATTGTTAGGATTACATCACCCTGATTTTCAACTGAAGATTAAAAGAACTTCAACTGATTTTCAGCTGAAGATTTTGCACTTCCAGCTAATATTAGACCCACACTGTTGAGAGGATTTCTTTTGCTTTTGCTACACTTTAGTGATTTCGCTGCTTTTTACCCCTTTTGCTGCATATTACTCCCGTATTTTTCTTGTTGTCTGTAAATTCCCTTCTCAACTTCCTGTGTTTTATAACATGCAATGTAGGCTAATTGCTATGTAATACAATTCCTTCTTCAGGTTCTATGGTGATTTTTTACTTCAGATTTTTGCCTTCATTTCACTCTCTCTGAGGACTGTTCTGGAGTCAGAAACTTGCCTTCCATGTAGATATTTCTCATATGCGATGTATTTCCGGCCTCCAGCCGCCCACCCGTTTCCAGTCTAAAAATTAATACATTATAATAGGATCCAAAAAATACTTTTTTTTTTTTTTTTCCCATGCTGGACATCATGCCTTCCAAGATGTGGATTTACCCATGATTTTTAGAAACTATCAGTGATGGTTTATTGCTAGCTGCAGGAGATGAACTTGCACACATGCTGAACTGAGTTTGTCTAGATGCTACTCTTTTTATGTCTGGATATTGCAGACAAAAGTATAAGAGGTAATGCATCCCATTCCTGGGTTTAATTTGGCAGTTTTTGACCAGCACCTGTCAGCACCCTGGTCTTTGTTAGTCAGTACATCAATCGATATGCTTTTGAGACCAGTTGGTAAGTTATAATTACCAAATTGGAAATTCCTCCTTCCTTTCCCTATTCACCTGAATACCCCCACCAGGTGCTAGTGTCGATGACTATCTTCTCACTAATAAAATTTTCATCTTCCCTGACTGTGCTCTCCATACACCTTACCACTTTTGTAAAATAATCCAAATAATTAAAATTCTTCATATTCTTTGTTACATTGATTCAAACTTTGTTGTTTCTTGTATCATATTTGCAAATGGAAACATATTTGTATCTTGCACCTGTCTTCCTTGGACTCACTGTACTATACCCCTCTTGCCATTCTGGCTGATTCCCAGCCACTCCTCTTACCCATGGACAGGACACACTCCTCATGCAACTTCGCTCCCATTACCACATGTTCTGTTTTTCCACTGAAGCAAAAGTTGAACTTCAGACCAGAAGCTGAGTCCTGAGAACAATCTTTGTAACTTGTAAGTGTGGAAGAAACTCTAAAAAATTGACATGGATATTCATCCAGCAATGCCTCTTGCTTCCTTCTCAAATCCCCAAAGTCTTTCTTTAATCCCCTACCACAAGCTGCAGTGAGTATTGGAGGATGATACTCACAAGATGATTTAACAAAATTTCTGCTTATGCAGTGCATTGATTCTCATTTTTTAACCTCATCATCTTGGTCACTTCAATGTCTTTTTTGGCTGCTTGCAACTTGACAGACAACCAATTGTGGCATTTTTATCTCTGCATCGAGTTTAACGCTACATTTTGGGAAGCCTATGACATTAAGCATTTGATTTAGCGAAGGATAGCTACATCTCATAGCCCTTAGCCAATAGCTTAGGGATTTGCTGGTATCACTATATTTCACATCAGTTCTTTTCTGGTGACTTTACATTCTCTAGAGATTTCAGTCATCTCATGTCATTTTATGCCACCATGAGATCTTCAATGCAATATTCAGTGATGACAAATTAGAAGTGAAGGTACATGGATGAACTAAAATAAATCTTAAATTGTGTCTTGAATCTGGTTAGTTATTCCAACACTTTTCTGAATATTCTTCCAGTAAATCTGCAACATTTTCAAAGTGAAGATTGAATTCTAATGATGGATTTACACTACATATAGTTTAAAATTCTCTTTGCTTGTAACCTCCATTTGAATTGCCACTATGAGCTACCACATTCCCACCTTGGGAATTCATGTTCAGTTATTCTCAATCTTTCAGAGGTTTCAGCTGTTTCAACCACATGCTACTCCAGATCCACATCCTGTGATAAAGTCAGATGGAAGCAGACATGAGACCATTTGCTATGTGATCCAGGTAATTTAGTTAAAGTGACAAGTCTTAAATATATTTATGTCAAAAGAAATTCACATTTTTTCCCAGCAATTCTTCCCCTGAAAATATTGACAAAATTGATGAGCATTGGTGACTCATAGGAGAACTGATGGAGGAGCTAGGATAGTTCTCCCTTAGATAAGGACTGTCTCTTCTGTTGATCTATTAGTTATCTGGCTTTTAACTTATTAAATAAGTGTTACACTCAAATATTTAACTTTTTATATCAGAATCTGGCTTAAATCAAAGCACTCAGAGTCTGTCAGAAAAATGCAGATATCTTTGCCAACAAAATATATTACAAAATGAAAAAAGGTAAACCAAATGAACAAGATTCTTCCTTAATAAAGCAGACATAGAAAAAACCTTTTTGTGACAATTAATTGTTTGCTATCTTGTAATTATCTGTTGATTGCATCTTACATTTCTTTTTCTATGGCTTTGCCTGGGAGCAACT
Organism: Sylvia atricapilla; assembly: GCF_009819655.1. Lineage (NCBI taxonomy): Eukaryota > Metazoa > Chordata > Aves > Passeriformes > Sylviidae > Sylvia > Sylvia atricapilla. The sequence continues at coordinate 33,906,732 of NC_089140.1, forward strand.
TATTAATTTTAACTTCAATATGCTGATTTTTTTCCCACCCTTTTTGAAATTGCCTCAGACATACAAGTTTGGCTACATGCCTTTATTGCACCCTGTATTCTTCCATGTCCTATGGCATCCTTTGAAAGGAAGTCTAAAATTCAATTCCATAGATAGGTTATCTACTCAATTTGATCATCTGTGTTTGCAGACTGCTCTTCAATCAAGCACACTGGGGACTTTCTATTCCACAATTTCAAACACTTCTATCTGTTAGTAGGCAGGCCAGAACAGCTTTGCCAAATGGACTCGTTTTGATCTTGTTATTTGAAATGTGCAGAGCTTTGAATTTTAACTTTGGGCACAGCACTTGCTGTCATTATGTCACATTCAGCTCCACCGTCCATTTGGAATTCACTTTTTATCCATTTCTATGCAGTGTCAGAAGACAACCTGCTACAGAATATACCAGTGTAGATTCAATTAAGAGACTTAGTAAAATGTCACTGTTTCATTAACAGAGCTTCATCCTCCAGCTGTATTTTCCTATTGGGGACCAGTGCCAACACCTTTGCATGGTGTCAGTTCTCTCTAGGGGTATTGGAAACACAAGCCAGTCTTTGCACCGTGCTTCCTCTTCCAGTCACACATTGTTTGGGCATGTGTTTCCAATTGTATGCTTCATTCTTTCAGTGCTTATTAGATACTTGGATTAAGAAAACATGCTTTCTGCTGTGTTTCAAATACCTATGCAACTTTGAATTTGTCTCTTGCATTAAAGTTGGGGTGGCCTAGTTATCCTCTATTTTGTCACAGATAGTTTTGTTTAGTCTGTTAGTCTGTTAACATTCATGTGATTTGGCTTTGCCACACAGACTGATGACTTAATGGGACAGACATTTCAACAAGGAGGTAGTTTCTGCTAAACAGAATTTATTTCCTTGGAAGAGCTGTTTTTTTCACGGGTCTTCTTTTTGCTGCTTTGTATAACACATCTAATTCCTCTTGCATTTATGTGCTTCACTTAAAACCTACATTAAACTTTTCTGTGCTCATAATCATTCACTAGTTTTGCATCTTTCCTCCTTCTCTTTGCAGTAACACAACATTATAGGTAAGGGAATATTACTGTTTCTCTCTCCTGTTGTATTTCCAATGGTGTAATATTAAAATCCCTTCTGTCCCTCACTCTAGGTCTGTCTATACATCAGTAAAGGTATCTCAGGCTTAACTCTAGCAGAACTGATGTATCTATCCCTCAAAGAAGCTCTGTCCACCAATCGTCTATTCCCAGAAACGTTTTATTCGGCTGCTGCCAGATTCCAAACATTAACACAAAGAAAATCAAGGGAACGACGACTAGGAACTAGGGATCCCGAACAGTTTGAAAGGCTAGGCCATGCAAAAATGACTCTTCTTTTTCCTAAAAGAAACCCACACACAGGCAGAAGGAGTATGTGGTGTAATCCAGCTGGTCCCCAATGGGAAGTCAGGACTGCACAGCAGTCCTTTCCGAGGATGCAGGCTCCACTGAAGGAGGGGATGTCTCTCTGCTTGTGCCTTCTCTGTGCTCTTGGAGAGGAAGTCTCAGTGCCTAATGCCAGCTTCTGCATTCACTGCTGGGACCTGAGGTACTTCTAGAGTCTAGAGCTCCTGCTACCTTCTTCTACAACAGCTTTAGTATGCCATCAGCATTTGTAACAAAGTCTATGACACTAGATCTCCCTGTTCTGTCAGATGCTTGAGGTAGGTCTTTCAAAAGTATAGTGAGGAGGTAAAGGTCTTGAAACCACTCTTCTGTCCTTCTCAGTAGAGACATACTTTAGAATTTAGTCATGATTTTTTGATCCTAATCAGATTCAGTTCTCTGCAATATTCATTCATTTCCCTTGAGGAAGCCTTGAGTTTCTAGGCCAAACATTTGGGTCCGGTACAACTTTCTTCCTGTTTCTGACAACATTTGCATTTTAAATGGTTTGCTTTTATTCATCTATCTAGAAACCTCAGCATTACACATAACAAATTCTGAAGTATTATTGATAGATTCCCTACCTTCCAGATCATCCCTGAATCTTGCAGAGAAATGGCAGAAACAAACAACTTAATCCAAAGTTGGATAAAACAGAACTTGTAAGTGCAACATTTCTGCTGCAGACACAGGCCTTCTATAAGGGTAATTAATAATAGCTGTTAATAGCAAGACTCAATTTTTAAAGAAGCAACTTCAGACAATCATGAGAAAATGAGATAAATAATCAGCTGAAACAATAAAGATCAGCTGTAGCATAATTGCAGAACAGCATTTAAGGACTCAGGAGATCTAACACTTTTCATTAATCAGAGTAAATATAACATTACAGATGTTACTTATTCAAAGACTGTTGTGTGTGCATACACAGCACATCTCTGAGAGCAGAAGCCAAATTGTCGATATGTAGAAAAGTCTGATTTTTTAATAGCAGAATCCATAAGGACTTAGAAGTTCAGGCAAGCCATTTTAAAGCTACTATACCACTTTGGTGAAAGAAAGAAAACACACCTTTCAAATATTGAGGAAGAACACTTGCAGTTCTCAAAAATCTTACCCAAAAGACAAATTATACCAGAATTGCTGCAACTACACTTGCCTGTGGTACTTCCATCTGGGGAAATCCTATAAGGCGATTATGCAGCCCAGCTTGGAGACACTTAAGCAATGCAGCACTCACCTCTAGTTTTGGAGCAGGAGGTGCTCTGTTGCTCATAACTGAATGAGTTTCCATCTGTGTGTGTGTCAATAAATATGTTTTCCTCTAAACTGTGAATAGTTAAGTGACTGCAGGCTCTGCAAGCAACCATCGGCTATAGCATGTCCCTGACAGACCAACCCTGCCTCCTCGAACTAGCCTGGTGGAAACAGTGGTTCTCCTTGCAAGCACAACTCCTCTGCACAACTGCCTGTTTCATACTTAATAGCTTATCTGCATACTTTTTATATAGGATTTCAGCTTGGTCTTATCATCTTGCAAGCACCTGTGTTTAAGCCTTCTCTTCCCCCTCCCACTTCCTATAAGGGATCTTTCACCTGCTGTGTCATAGGTGTAAATGAAGGGTAATAGGACTAGATGAAAAAGGTGTAATGTACATGGGCAAACCTAACTATTCCACACTATTTCTTCCCACTTTTGAGATCCTGTGCCAGCTCACAGCTTAAGCTCAGGAAAAATTGCTCCTTTCTTTTTGGAGACCAAGTTGCTGGCCCACAGGTCATATATTCTCACAAGTAGTGGTACAGTATATTTTCAAAGGAGCAGGGATCTGCTACATATTCCCCTTTCCCACACTTACTTTTTCTCTCTAGTTCCTTGCTGATGTGTGTGGTCACTGATGTGAAACAGGAATCTGCCAGTGCATGATACTCTCTAGCCATGTGTTTTGTTGTAGGCTGGATGGGTCACCCTGCCTGTTACTGTGGCTGACTGATATTTCCCATGACATGATCTTCCACTGAGTAACTTTCAACTTTGCCAAACACCATAGAAATTTTCTATGTTGGGTGTACAGTGCTGGGTGAATTTATATATACACACATATTTATGCAGAAAATAAACTGCTACTTCTAAGAAGGAATACAGAGGAAAACGTAGTGTTCTTCCCATGCTAAAAATTTCTTCTGACCTTTCATTTGGAAAAACATAGGTCATCTCTCCCCTGTCTTGAAATCTAACAGTCTTTAATAATTTTTGTCCTTTATTCAAGATTGCACCTTTTATCATCCCTTTGAGATGTTCCCCAAACGTGCCATCGTGCAAGTCATTGAATAATTATGTCTCTCAAGAGGTCTGTAGGAGTATTTTAAGGCTAAGTGGGCTACAAAGTGGGCTACAAAGAGGGCTAAATGGATTGAGTTCTCAGTCTTTGTCCCACTGCATAATGACTTCTTCCCTGGGCTGTGACACAAGAAAGTCCCTCTACCTCAGAACATTCCACAGCTTGGGCACAAGGACATTAGCCTGAGAGGTGTGACATAGGGGGTGTAAGCCTACTAAGGGAAGTAAAGCAACAGGCACATAGATACAGATATAGACATATATGAAAGTGGACATTTATTTTTCAGCTAAATTTTGAAATGAACTATGGCATTTCAGATGGAGAAAGATCTTGGTGATGGCAGAGTACAACTGCAACACTTTCCTGACTGAGTCCCTTCAAGGATGTGGGGACAGACAGGAGTGCCTTTTCTACCGGAGGAGTCAGATGTGTGATGAACTTTTCAGCACTGCTGACTTGTGACAGTTCTGGGAGAGAAGATGCAACTCTTGATACTTGGGAAATTTTACAATAGAAAAAGCAAAGAACTTATGGAGTTTTGAGGTTGTGCTTAGGTTCTGCCTAACTTTTACTTCAGGAAGCAGTCTTTGGATGTGGTTGGAAATTTCCTGAAAATTCTCCTTGCATTGACACCAGACAGCTTTCCCATCTTGTAGGCCCCTCTACTGCTCAGTCCTCTGTGATACAGAACACCAGCTCCACTCTTCCACCAAAGCCATCTTCATTGGAAGACTGACAGTCTTTTATATTGCAGGAATGTGTTCCCCGGGTCAAGTACATTCCCCTGCCTCAGCAGTAGGTTGAACCAAGCCCTCACAGAACAATTACTTAATGACCAGGGATCTATGCAAGATATTAGCAAGACCCACCCCAGGCTCTTCTTTTTATTTATGATGGATTTCTACCATCAGCTCAAAAAGTGATGGGGACTTTTTTGTAAGCACCGTGAGAAGGGCTACCAAGAAGTTGCCTAGGTGAGAGATCATTGCTGGGTTACAATAATGGGCTGCTGCAGCTGTTGTGAAACTGTGGATCCTGCAGTGAGAAATATGATGGCAAAGTTAATGAATAATTCCCTCTTCATGGCAAAGATTTGAGTGTCATACAGTAAGTGCACTCTGAGAGCACATGGTGACCAGTGCAAAGAAACAAAATAGTAAGTACTTGCTCTTTAGGTCAAAAACCTTTTGCCTGAATGACAAAATATTTCTGCTGAAAAAACCAGCACATAATCACATAAGAAAAGGTAGAGCGAAACAGTAATGTTTTGTGATTCCTAACTTTGGTTATTTGGCTTTGCAGCTTCAAAGGTGTTTCTTTAATATTCTTTAATTCTCCTAGCTTCCAAACACTTTTGTCTTCTGTTGTTCCCCCTTTCTAGGTGTTGATTTCCTTCCTCACTTGCTGTACTGAAGCTTCTTGGAGTGTGTACTGTCTTTTCAATTAGTGTATATGTGGTATTTAGCACAGCGGGCAACTGAATCTGATCCCAAACACATCATTTATGTACCTTGTTTGGGTCATCTCACATCTGCTCATGTGATTTGTCTGGCCAAGTGCAGAGGTAGCTTCTCTGCACTTAGAGACCAATTTGAAAATCAGTCAAGGGGCTAGACAGCACATCAGATATGATGGATCCAGAGTTCAAAGAAGGCCATAACCCAGAATCACTGCTGCTGAACCACTTTTGGAAAGCTGATCCATTCACTGCTCCATGAAGGACTGTTACTTGCCAGAGGTTAAAGGGAGAGTACATTTGTTTACTGGGTGAGATCAGGGAAAAAAAAAAAAAAAAAAAAAAAAAAAAAAAAAAAAAAAAAGAACCAGTATATTGTGTCTCATATTGAAAGAAAGGACTTGGGCAGTGAAAATGAATTGCAGTGTAAGAAAACTACCAACATGCTTCAATACTTGTCAAGCATATAAATAGGCCCATGGCTGAGAAAACTAACTAACTAACTAACTTTCCTGAGAATAACAACTGTGAAGGCTTTGGCCTGGGATGTGAGAGTTCCTTTCATATTTGTTAGAAACTTCATCTTCAGCAATAGGTAAACTTAAAAATAAGGCAGAAGAAGAGAAGAAAGCCAAAAGGATTGAAATTTGTGATAAAGTAGTTCTATTTTCCAACATGTATTATTTTGAGAGTGTGATCTGAAATTCTTTTGGTCTCAGCTAGACAAAATTGGAAATATGTTTCTAATGAAAGGAACAGGAAAGGTGCAGTGAGGTTTGCAGTGGTTAGACACTTCATGATATATTAATAAGATACTGGTCAGCATTAGTATTTGCATGTTGTGTCTGTTCTGAAGATCAAGGAGGAGAACATTAACTGAGGAATGATGGAGTGAGCAGGATTTCAAGGAAAGACGTGAAGATGTAGGACATGTAGGGTATGGGGCTATAGGGAGAAGTGAGACATTTTCACAAAGAGATGGTAAGTTTGACCTAGCACCCACTGAAGTCAGTGGAAATGTTGCTATTGACTGATTCCCTGGCCCAGTGGTGTAGGGTATAATAAATGTTATAATAAATGTGGTCAGCAGGAGTTGCAAGCCTAATACACAGCGAAACCCAGACAGTTGTGAACAAGGGTTGAGGAAACACTAGCAGATCCAGGAATGATTTCATTGTTGGTATGTACTGCTGCTAAGTAAGGCAAGGATTTTATTCCTGAACTTTCCACTCATGTGGAGATGAGTTTAGGTGAACAACTCTTCTAGTTACTGCTGACACAGACTATGAGCCACACAGATGGGTTCTTGGAGGCATTTTTTGGCTTTCACATAGTGCTGTGGCTATTATTTTTAACAGCAAGAGCAATGCATTTCAGCGTGAAAGGAGACTGGCATCTGACTAGGAAGTGATGATTTTTTTTCCCAATGATTATTTAATCAAACAAGAGAACTGAGAGTGTCAAACAAGTACCAGCAATTTATCAAGAGACAGTTGTAGAAGGAAGCATCCTCTGAATCATCTGTGTGATAATTACCACTGACATTTCCCCAAGGGGAACTGCATTTTTAATTGTTACAAATATAATCACACTTCTACAGAAAAGTGGGAACAGAATCCTTTTGAGGCCTTTTCTGGAAATAGAAATGTCTAAAGTTTCCATATGGAAACAATTTGTGATAAGAAATTATTGTGTGCACCAGAATAAATATGTCATTGCAAAGGTTAACTAAAATACCGGCTACTGTACTCTAATTTCCAGAAGAAAATACATTTAATAAGAATCTCTGGGTTAAGTCCTGGCCCTGCTGCAACTGCAGCTTTTTTAGTTGATCTGAGGGCTGAAGTTGATCTGAGTTTTGATGGTGAGGGGTTCAAAGTCCCTGATCCTGCTGAGTGAGCAGGAGCAGTGTCCAGCCTGTGTGCACAAAGCACATTATCTTCATGGCAGCCAAGGGAAGGACTGCTTGAATAAGAGTCCAAACAACTCTCAAGGTAAACCTCGACTCAGCCACTCACCGTGGCTGTGGGCAGCACCTCTCAGCACACAGTCAAAGGGACCACAAGGGCCAGCCCTCTCCCTCAGCAACCCTTACATCACCCTTCACAGTGCAACCACTCCAAGCTGTTTCTCCAAGGGCAGACCAGAACAAATCTGCTAGTTTTTGTTTCCCCTCTTTGTCTTACTGCAAACAAAACCCTTAGTTACTCATATTCCCCATTTCAATATATCAGGTGTATAAATTGTGGGATTTTTCTTGCCAGGATGCTAAGAGAGTGAAGATCTTCAGCAGAGACATTACGTCTTTGGGTGATAAGGCTGGCCTATCACTTGCACAAATTAACTGAGGAATAAAGTATTTGGCCACTACTTGCCAACTACAGCATTGCCTGTATTATTTTAGGTAGCAGTGGTTGCCTGAGGATAAAAACATTACATCAAAACATTACAAAACATTAAATCAGCTGCTTTAGGTGTTTTTATGTTCTCTGCAAGCACAGAACAGCAGTGCAGGGGAAAGCTATTTATGCCCTCCCTAGCAGCATCATACAACATAATCACCATCTTGGGCTTTCCAGCCCTTCCACTTCCCCTTCCATTTATTCAGGAGCTGTGCCTCTCCCTGTATCATGCAGGTAACAGACAGGCTCTTTTAACTAAACTGTGATTTATAGAAAGTTGCATTCTTGCTGTTCAGAGTTGTTGATTTAGCTAACAGATCCAGCAGACAATACAATCTGATAACTGATCTACACGATGTAGGATTTCAGCCTGCAAATTTATGAGGGGAAAAAAACAAACCCAAAACTGTTCAGCTGAGAACTATTTGGTTCTACTCCTTTTTCATTAAGGACCTTAGCCCTTCTTCAATTGAAATCAATGGAAATGCAGCTCTAGGTTAAGCAGACACTACTCAGTAACACTGACAGAGCAATGCCAATTTAGCTTGGGCTGCATTTATTCTATTAGATTGCCCTTCATAGCTAAAACCAAAAGGGATATTTATGTCCTGTGTAAAAAAAAGGGACTGCACAGAGAAGACAAACAAACAGTAAAAATACACTAGCTAATCACTTCCTTAGGTGGTTTAAATGGAAGAAATTGTATATTCAGAGTTTTGAATAGTTGGAAAGAGCTCAGTTAACTGATTATAGCAAGATTTTTTAAAAGTTTTATATTATTGAACATGATATAAAATTTTAAAAAATGCTGAATTTGCAAACATTTACTCTAATTTTACAATTAGAGATCGCATGTGCAAATATTTGATTTGCTATGATTTTTACATATATACTTTCTGCATGCAACCATCTTGGAAACTGTACAAAGAATTTAGGTGCATGTAGGAAAAAACCCATTGAAACAAGCGGAATCAAACGAAACTCAAAACACAACCCTCCTCCCCCAAGCCCCCAAACTAAAACAAGCCACTAACCCACCTTCCCCCAACCAGCTATTGCTTTTTATGTGTGTGAATAGGACTTAACCTTCTTGCAGATCTATTTTGTGATGTTGATAATCACCAGAGTCTCTTCAGTGATGGATTATACCCACACTGAAGGCTACCCTCTTTTCCTCACCCATCATCTCAGTCATTGCTGTGAAGCCATATGGATCTTTCAAAGTCCAACAACATCTTCTGTGGCCTTGTGTTTACAGGTCTACAGGAGGCATTGGCTTGTGCTACCAGTGGCAGGAATTTCCAGCCCAGGCACCTCACAGGTCCAAGGGTGAGTTCTCCCAGGTGAGTTCATCCTGTTGTCACCAAGTCCTTCTGCTAATGGGAAAGTTACAGCTTGCAAAATGTGGTCAGTAATTCAAAGGGCTCACTGTATGCAAAGGTATACGGGTGATGTTAAGTCCCTGCAGCAATGCATACTACTTACATTTCACAGATTACTAAGAGCACAAAGTACTTTCACTTATAAAAGCCAAAAAAGCCCAAGCCAAAACAAACAAATCCAAAACAAAAAATAACTACAAACAAATGAACAAAAAACGTCCCACCCCAAAATTAAAAAAAACCCCACACTTGAAGCCCTGAAGCATTTATCAGGAATTTGCTCACTTTAGACTAAAAATATATTCCAACTTCATATAATCACTTTTTCCTCAGTGTCTCGAGATCTTGCTTACACTGTAAAGTTGGAAAGCTATGAGATCATTCTCCTATGGAAAAAAAAAATTGCTAAGCACTTCATGATGTCAGTTAATTTGACTGATAGCTCTTGATGTGATTTGACATATCAGAGAAGTGTGATTCATGAGCTAAGAGGGAAGGACTTTTTAGCAATTTGTTCCCAGCTTAAAATGTGACATCAGCGCTTCTTGAAAGTTAATCCCACGTACAGTAGGCAACCCATTTTCTAAAGATCCATCTCCATTTATATTGTTGCAGCTAATATTCCTTAGTAAGCCTTTAGATTTTTGTCTGCTTAAGATTAAAACTTCCTTTTTTAAAAATTATGAACATTTATCTCTCATCAGAGAAGATAAGTGCACTTTAGTAGAGACGTAAGAGAAAGATTTGTGAGACCTAACAGATTTGTACAAGAGAATCCTGACAGGTATTTCATAATGGAAAGATCCTCAAAAAGATAATTCTTTTGCATACAGATGAGTTTGCTACCTTAGCAGATGTTCTCCTTTTAAATAAAAATAAGCTTTTAAGAGATCCTCTGAAATGTCACAGTTATCCCCATTACTAAAAGATATCTTGATTTACACTATTAGAGTTGAGACATTCCTAAGCAATAGGTTTTGAAAGATGTACCTTACCTGACCTGCAAGACATTTAATTAATTCCATCTTTTCATTGTAGACACTGCAATTAAAATAATTCTTGACTACCTCATGGAATTTCAAGCATTTTCAAGAAATGAATTCAATACAAGATAGTGTGAGTGCAATTCTGCAACTTGGTCTCCCAGCTGTGCAATAAATTGCTGGGAGAAACAATTAGTGTAGAGTCATTTGTTAGAGAATGAACCAAAAATGTATCTAAAAATGCCAGTACTAAATGTGCTGACAATTAAGGGCAAATTACTTAGCAAAGATGCCATGTGTTCATATGTTGCTTCAGCTACATGCATTTGATGTCTAGCACCACATTTTTGTTTAAGACATAATTGCACATTTTGTTCAATTTTGTATCTGTACTGAAATAAGGTGATATGATGCCAACACTGTTTTAGGCAGGACTCCCCAGTGACTCCAGTTATCACCATACCTTCTCATTCCAAAGGCAAAAATATTTTTAATTAAACATGACATAGAGTTTTTCACTCATGTTGCTGATTTTTCCCTTGCCCCACAGAAAGTTTTATAGGGCAACAGAATGGGAAACAGAAATGACTTAATGTGGAATTGATGTTACATGAAAAGATCTCTCAGGGGAAGCTGTAAGGCTGTCATTGCCCAATCAACTAAAAACTAGATGAGACAAAGAATTTAGTAACCCTTTGCAGTAATTCCGGCATTAGTTGAGACTTTTAGGATGGCCTACTGGCTCTCAAGCTCACACAATCTACTCAGGAAAATAAATTGTGGTGAGTCAGTCATTCATTATACCTTTCAATAAAAGCACCTAGACAGACACACAAAGTTTGGCTACATGGTACACACAAAACTCTTTCTTTTCCCCCACCATACAAAGATAATTTCATAGTATTCAAGCTTACATTTTTCAGATGTGCTTGAGTAATCAGGAACTGACCCCTTCCCCTTAAATAAGGACATAATGTATCTCTATAACTGAAATTGCTTATTTCTTTGAAGTCTCAGGAACAGATAGCACACTGAGAGAGGCCATTGGCAATGTTTCACCATCAAGGTTTTACAAGATACAGCTTTATTCTCCCACAGACTGCCAAGATCAATGTGTTCCCACTTACCTGCACTACTGTGTGAATTAACTGCATTTCAGAATGAAGCTGAAATCAAGAAGAAATATGGAAATGGAAAGGAAGAACAAAACTAAAGCAAAATATTCATAAAAATTTAATAAAAATCTGAACCTGTGACCTAACTTTCCAAGCAATACTACACTAGAAATATATCCTTCAATTCAAGAAAACTGTTTGTAGACCAATAAATCTGTTGCACTTTAGTCACAATTCAGTCTTGTTTTGAGATAGTTTAATTCACTCCTTCCATATCAGTTTTGAATTTTCTTGCTCTTGAGTTTGGTATTCTGTTTCCCTTGGTCAAGAAGGATTGGGTTAGAAAACACCCCGGTGAACTTGACATCCACAAGTCCATGAGCCTTGACAGGATGTATCCAGGAGGGTCAAGAGAGTTGACAGACACCACAGCTAGGCTGCTCATGCTCATCTTTGAAAGATCATAATGATCAGGAGATGTTCCTGAGGGCTGGAAGAAAGCAAATATTACGTCAGTCTTCAAAAATGACAAGAAGGAGGACCCAGGGAACTACTGGCCAGTCAGCCTCACCTCAATCCCTGGAAAGGTGGTGGAAGGCATCAACCTGTAGTCCATCTCTATCCACATGAATGACAAGAGGATGATCAGGAGCAGTCAGCATGGATTCAATGAAAATAAATCATGCTTGACCAACTGACTGCCTTCTATAGTGAAACAAATACCTGAGTGGATGAGGGGAGAGCAGTGGGTGTTGTCTACCTTGATTTCAGTAAGGCTAGGATGACCTTGCTTAAGCAGGGTGCTTGGACCCAATGACGCACAGTGATCCCTTCCAACCTTACCAGTTCCATGGCTCTCTGTGATTCTGTCTTGGATAACAATGAATGAAAACTACTGTGTCATGCACATAAGACTTAATAGCATTTCAGGGTTAAAAAAGCAGGAAAGAGATTTTTTTTTGCACTTACAGCAGAGAAGCAACTTCTCTTTGACAATAATTTTTTTGTACATGCTACATTCTTGGTGTTTTTTTTACAGTATATATGGACAACAGGCTGGGAATTTGTCAAAAAGGATCCAGAAGAACACACATCTCCACTCCTGGTGACAAATCTCTGAGGTTTATCGCTTCAAGTTATGTCCAGATAAAAACATTTGCATTGTTCATAATCAATAAGTATATTGTCTATAGATCTATCTAATAATTTGTAAATATCATGCATTTATAGAGAACACAAAGAATATCTTTACCTGCTGTCATTAATTTATCGTGTATTGGTAGGTCATACTGTATCTTCAGATGAGACTGGTTGGTAACATAATCCATAAGAGAGTTAAACGAGTTCACTGCTGATTCGTTTCATTTCTTCCTACTCACAGCTTTCAATTTTTAGAAGTTTCAAAGTTTTTTACCACCCTGAAAGAAATATAAGTGTAATTATCCTTTTCTTCATAAAGTCTGAAATTTCCAGAAATCTTGGCAAACTAAGAAATAATGTCTTGTAGATATGTTAGTTCAGTCCAGTCCTCTTTCCTAATAGACTTGCATTTTGGACAGTGAAACACAGGAGTGTGGTGGAGAAATGGGATAACTAAACTTCCTTTATCTCTGGAATTATTTTTCTGGCTAAAATGTTGGCAATTTTAAAGTCAATGAATAGAGTTAGCCTTAGCCTCCCAACTACATAAACTTTTGTCCTGTTAATCCCCTCCAACTAATACTGTAATCCACTTTTTTGCAAGGAAGTAATCTTATCCAGGTTTTGTATTTCCCATTTAATAGGGATTTCTTTGGCTCCTTGATCTTTTTCTTGCCACCCTTCCCCTTTCAACTTACCAGCTTCAAGAGCACCCATATTTCTCGGATTCTCTCTTATTGCCCTTTCTTTATCGCCTTTGATTTCAGTTCTCATTTCCCCATTTCCTTTTCTCTGAGGACATAAGCATGCTGAGGGACAGTACTGAACCTTTAGCTGCAGCTGTCTGTGGATACTTTCTACTCCAGAAGTTCCCTTTCTCTAAAGCAGCCTTATGACTACTCCATGTCTTTAAACCCTTGCTCATTCTAAAATCTTCCTTTCTTACTAATTGTTTCCAAATCTGCCTGGTTTTCACCCTCTCCTGTCCTAGTTAATTTTGCATTTAGCCTTATTAATATTTTCTTTTCTCTGTTCTTTTAAATTGTCTTCTACTGGTAATTATCTTCTTCTGGGAATCTGCAGCAGGCAAATAATTTCTTCTTTCTCTTGTCTGTTGTCTTCCTTTTAAACCCCAAGTATGCTTCAAACTCCTCATTCAAGTTTAAAAAGACCCTGTCTCCATATTTAGCCATCTGTCATCTCACACTCTTCTCAATTTCTCCCATTGCAGTTAGTGTTAACAGAGAAGGACTTGACCAAAACATCTTTATTTTTCTTTCTTTGTGAATGCAAGTATTCTGACACATTTTCCAGTGAAGGGAACACCTTCCTCTTTACAGACTCTTCATTCTCTATTCTCATTCAAGTTCTTCTATTTTTTTTTTTTTTGAAGGATCATTATTTCTTCTGGGCCAGCAGTCTATGAATTCCTCCCTGGGCTACTGTCTTAGAGTTTTTTTCTCAATTCTATTACATTTTGAAAATTGTAATTCATTCAACAATGCAAGACTCTGTGCCATCTTATTGTTAAGACAATGCAGTGGCTCCTAATTAAATGAATAATGCAATTATATTAATAGACACATTAAAATAAACCCATTTTGGCATGACTATATTAAAATCTGATACAGATTTGCCATTTATTCCTTTTTCCATTGAATAATATTTTTCTGTGATAGCTAGCCAATAAACCTCTTCTCCTATTGAAAATTTTGTATATTTAAGTTTCCTCAGTTTATTGAAGAAAATATTAAGAGCTGCTTTGATTGTGATATATAAATGGGTATTTTAATAGAAGTGGATCCTTTAGACAATCAGATATGATGATATTCAACATCTAGAAGCTGAATATTTACAAATTAGGATTCAGTCTTTAAAGAGTGAGTGTAATTAGCCTTTGGAATACCTTTAATAGGTGTACAATTAATGCTTCTTAATTAAAAACCTTTAAACCAACACTGCATATGTTCCTAAAGTACCCAGTACAGACTGAAGCTCTGAGCTTAACACAGGGATTCCTGGATGGGTCATAATAGACCAGTCAAGATGAATTCATCCTTAAAGTCTGTGGGCAAAAGCCTGGTCCCATTCAAGTAACTGAACTGATGTTCATGAAAAGATCCTTTATTTCCGTGGGGTCAAGGGTTTAACCTGGGCATGTATGAAAAATATGACCAGTGGTGGGCAGACAACACCCAGCCCTTCCTCTGCCCTTCAGTTCTCATGATGGAGACCTCATGTTGTCAATAGTCTCACAGGGTTCTCAGTAGCACTGATTTTTCAAGTGGAACGATGTCTGCAAATGTTTTAAATTGCACACCCTATTTTCTGGCCTTGCAAAATAGGAATGGGGCTTGAAACACGATTTAGGATAAGCAAGTACTTTGCAGAGCTGAGGTAAAACATATTACTCTCAGTTAACAAGGTGGTTATTTTGTTGTTAATGAAGGAGAGGAGAGGGTATTTTTATTTTGTTTATCAGGTTAGATTTCCTGAGAGGTTACATCATGTGAAAGAAACCTTTCAACTCTTTCATGCTGCAGCAGAATTTTATGTAGAGTTCTGGCCTTCCCATGAGGCCAGAAACATATTTCTGAGTGCAATAACCCTGCATTGAAAGTCTACAGCCTGCCAACTCTGAAAACTAAAATTCTCTACATAGCAGCCCAGGCTTCTTGCCACAATCCCTCCTTGAAGTGTTCGCTTCCAGAGGTGCTTGTTTTTCACCACATCACTGAGCAGAACACTGTTGAGTTTTTGGTCTCTTTGCTTGTACCTTCCAAACTCAAAGTAGGTTGGATTTTGGGAGTATGCATATGCAAACCCGGAGGAGGGCTGAGGAGGAGGTTTGTTGTTATATTTTTTTATTTTAGAAACTAAAATATGTCTAAGGACCTGTGCCTTTGATTCTGGGAACTAAGCTGAAAACACTGGCCAGCTAATATAATGTACATCTCTTTGAATAGCCATCAGATGGTAGCATCATGGACGGTTATCATTAAAAAGAAAAGTAGACAGTGAATGCTCTACTGAGAAATGTGTTTGAATTATTTTAATAAATTATGCAGGGTTTTTTAATGTAGGTGATTATCTGGCAAAGGTTAGGTTGAGCCCATCACTCATCTCACTTGTGACCTGTCAAGCACATTAAAATACAAACGTCTACTAGAAAGAAGCTAATGCCTTGGACTACAGCATCTTCTCACCTTCCTGCTAGCCTGAAGTTCCCAAATGAAATACTAGGTCCTTTTCAATAATGACCACACAGTCAAATGATCAACTATAATTAAAACAAGAGATTAATCATTTTTGCCTGCGTCTGCACTCCAGCTTGCACACTGTCCACATGCCACTATATAATTAAGCATCTAACTGCCAAACTCTCTTTCTGAATCCAGCATTTCTCTCTTTGTATCTCCCTTTCACCCACCCTGACTTGCATGTTAATATCAGACTGGAAAATGGCAGAGAACCAGGATCTGCTCCCACAGAAGCCAACAGCAAAATTCACACTGGCCCCAAGGCTTACTTCCCCCATGTGTGCAGGTTTACCTGCTCATGGTTTAACAGTAAAGATATTTTCCCTAAAAACTTAATTATATCTAATTCAAAGGAAAAAACCCACAACCCATAAAATGGTCTTTGTTGCATATCAGCACATGCTCTTCTCTTTAATAAAAGATCAATGATCCATTGACCTCGAAACTGTCAAATCTCATCCAGAATAACAGTGCTTAATGCTTAAAGCTGGCTTATAAAATGTGAGGGGACAGATAAACTGTCTTTTCCCTTGGGTTGTCTCTTTTTCTTTCCCTTTCCTTTTCAAATGACCCTCCCCAAATAATAGAACAGTGGTTTATGTTTCAAATGTACCATATGGCATGATGTGAGTGCAGTTTAATTACACATTAGCATATTCTTACAACAAGCGTTGGCTGTTTAAAGCAGCTTGACAAAACAGGAATTAAAAAATTTGAATCAACACTTTTGGAGTAAATCTGTTTTAGTTATTATGACCATTTATTAAAACTGTAACTGTGTGAGGGTCTCACTAAACTTTGGCAGTGTGAGATCCTGAAACAGCAAGAAAAACTAGATCGCTCTTTTTTCTGGTTGGGATTTTAACTATTATATTAACGACCACTGAAACATATGAATGACAGCAACTCACAGCTCCCTATGATTACCTGACTTTCACTCTTCCTTCAAATTTTGAGGTAAAAAATGAGTAAAATAATGTTAAGGTAAATATTCCTTTAAATTGAAAAGTAGTGAAATTTGCTGGTCAAGATTTACCCTGCTTTCTGTCTCATTAAGAATGTTTCTTTACTGATACATTTAACCATCCTTGTGCTGTCCTCAGCACTTGTGGATGATCAATGGCATCATTTGGTGTCTTAAGAAGAAGGAAGCAATTAGCAGCAAATTTATATGAAAGATTTCTCTGAACGTGAACCCTCTCCTACACTCTGCCTTCTCTCCTATTATTTTCTCTACTGCTGCCAAAGCATCATGTTTTAAAATGCCTTTTAAACAAAACAAACTAAAAAATACCTACATAGGCTGTGTATATCACCTACTGCCCTCAGATGGTGCTGGGGACATGCTTGTATTTGTTGACTGAAAAAACAGTTTGGGGCATTTTTGCAAATGTTTAAATACGAGTTTCATGGAATCACTTGTGCTGATAATCACTCAGACAAGTAATTGTTTACAGGCTCAGACCCAACATTTGTTAAGTGGTCCAGATCTTCCCTGTACTGACATTTCAACTCCCCAGTGCTCAATGAAGTAGGGGCATTCTCCAAACCTTCTCCTGCAATCCTTTATCAGTGATATTTTCCTCACAGTTTGCCTTGAATTGTTTTTATTTTACTTCCCATGGGTAAAATTCGTGGTTCTCTATGGTCTGGATAAAGCCTATGTACCCCTGAAGCCTACAGAAGAGGGATTATATGGAATTCATACTCTGCATTGGCCGGGTGCTGGCTCCATGCACATGGATGAATGGCATCCATGTCAAATTTTTAATCTCCCTAGAATGCTCTCTACAGTGATAAAGACGACTCATGTTTCATAGAGATTGGTGGACAAGCAACATCTGATCAGGCTTTTCCCATCATTTGTTGCAGCCACTATAGGGCTGAATGTTATCTCTGGAGAATTTTTAAAAAATATAAAAGGAGCATTCAGGAGTTTGTCAGTCAAATGTATATCTAATCCAATTTGTGGGATATTTTCTACTTTAAGCCTGATTTTAGCCTTGGTTAATTTTCTGTAAGCAAAATAAAAGCTGCATTTTGCTTGAGATGTACAAAAATAATACACTTTCCACTGGTAAGCTGTGTGGGAAGAAGAGCACTGCTGCTGGAAAGAGTGGTGAGGTCAGGAATAGTCAGCCATTTTATCATGATCTCTTTGGTAGATGATCTTGCTCCTGGTATAGAACTTCATCATTCAGAAACTGTTCTTTCAGTCCTCCATGTGAAATGGAAGTGTACAGTGCACAGTAAAGTGCATTTGTGTCTCCAAACCAAAGTTCAAATCATTACTCTCCATGTGCAGAAGTCTCCTTGAGAGTGATCTTCTCTTCTGGTCATATGTACTTGGGGGGATCGTCCTTTCACCTGGTCCATGCATGGCATGATGAGCAAGGTGGAGGCAGTTTGTTAGGCAGGGATGGAGCTGATCTGAAACCACACCACTAAGGCTCAGCCTCTGCTGGCAGAGAGAGCAGAGGAGGAGGAAGAACCTGCCTGAAAGGTGAGAAGGCATGAGGACAAAGCTTGCAGCCCACAAGGCAGAGGTCCCGTGTGTTCCTCAGTAGTCTCAGTCTCACTCCTCTCCTGTGGGCACTGGCATTGACTGCAGACAGTAAGGCTGTTGCACTGGCCTCTGGGATTTGCTGTCCTCCTTTGCTGGTGTCTGGAGACAGATTTGGTTGAGATGTTTATTCCCACTCAACTGAAAAGTTATCCATAAAAAGCACAAGTAAAAACCTCCCTTTACTTATTTCCCTTTTGTAGCATGACCTCCTCTTTTGCACTCTCCCTCAGAGGGCAGTGGTAGGAAGCACAGGGGAATGGGAGGTGAGGGAAGGGTGGTGTTTCCCCCACCCCCTGGGAGCGGGGCAGTGCACTGCCAGATGGGAACACGTGTTCCATCACTGTGGTAAAATGGGTGGGATTTTCTGGGAAAGGACTGGATGCTTTGGGTTAAAAAAGCAAGAAAGGTGGTGGGAGAAGATAGTGTAGGAAAAAAAAAAAAAAAAAAAGATGTAAAGAACTTCCTGAGAGGTGAAGAAACAAGGATGGGCAACAAGAGAGATGAAGTGTGACTGTAAGTAATGCAAAAAAAGGAAGAAAAAGGGAAAGCTATCTTTGGATTGAGAAGATCTGTTCTCATACAGGCTCAAGAACAACTGCACAGACAGGAGGGGATGCCATCTTCCAGTTCCATTCTCTGGCCATGTGCGCTTGGTGTTGACAGACCTCTCTATTCTCTTAGGTGTTCATCATCAAAATTGCTAAGATTTATGAGCAAACAGGTGTATTCCCTCTTCACCTTCACACCAGAGAAGAGGAAGCAATTTCGTACGCTTGATTTATTCAGGTAGGTCAAAGTGTGGAGATCAACCAGCTGCATTACTAATAACTAAATGAACTTTTATATCAGGATAACTTTGAAAACAGCTGCATTACTAATAAGTACATGAACTTTTATACCAGGACAACTTTGGAAACAGACTCTGCAGCTTGATGCATTCAAAGTTTGAAGCAGGATTTCCATTTTGCAGTGTATTTTTGAGACTTTTGCTTGCAACAGAAGAAATCTCATGAAGTCCATTTTTACTGAAGGACATTAGAGGTAGCTAAATCTGAACCAAAAAATAGAAATCAGAACTTGTCCAGCACTAGTTGATGCACGTCTGAATATTTGCAGATGAAATGTGTTTGCTCCCTAAAACAAAGATGAATTTGGGGTTGAAGATTTGGCTTCATCCAGGCTCTTCTAAATAGCTCTTTTGGTGATGTAAGTTATTTGGGGAGTACAGAGTTATGGACTGTATTTATAAATTCTGAGCTCTCAAACAAAGCCATAAATGCACATTCCATAGTTCCCAGACAAAAATAAACAGAGCCTGCTATTTCTAATCCATCCCTCTCCTCCCTTGGTGCTGTGCTGATTAGATTGCACATTCTGAAAGGGATAAATTCAGGCTTTTCCAAAGTTATTTCTTAGAGGTTCATTTGTGGTTTAATGCAAATGTTTTGTAGATTTGAAAGATATATGGCACAGCTGTTTCTTTTGCCTATGACAACTTTTTTTCTGAGCTCTTCTGAAGGAAAAAGTCAACATGCAGCTATCTCTTTGCCATGGGATGCTGTGGCCTTCTTAAAGCCTGAAGAACATTTCATTCCAGACTCCCAGATAGGGAATGATTTTGACTACACTTATCTGACACTAATTCCATGTTTAGAATATGGAGGATTGGTATGTTTTTATCTTCTCTTTAAAAAAAGAAAATACATTTCCTGGGTCAAAACGAAATATATTGTAATGAATTCTGATAAACTTAGAGTAGCTAAATAAATTTCAAGACTTTACAAGTAATTCAAGTATCAGTGTTTCAAATAAAATAACGTGTAAGAATTTGTTTCCACAAAGATAAATTCCTTATGTGATTTGGCTGAACCCATTTTACTGGCAACTGTCCATATTTTCCCCTTGGAAGTTACATTTGTGCTTCAAAACCAAGTGGCTAACACCCAGCTCTCTGGCTTTCTCTTTGTACTGCTGTCAGCCTATTCACATGTAAAACAGCACCCCCGCTGCTTAATCCCTAATCTGCATTGAAATCCAGAGTAGCCGTTTCAGGTTTGATGTTTATGGATCATCTTTACCTCGGAAAGGCTGTGGGTGGTGCCTCCACACCTCCCTCCCTCTCCCAGGACCACCCTAAAGGATTAGTACATTAATGACCAGAGAAGTTTATAAAGGCCAGTGTTTCCCCACAACCTGAAGAAAAACCTGTGCTGCTTTGCCATCAGTCATCTGCCTGACCCAAAGGAATCACGGGCATTTTACCTTTTCCTGTTGAGCACCAATATAGGCTAGACTGAGGGACAAACGCATGTCACAGTAGCAAATCCCATTAAATAATATATGGATTCCGATAATTGAATGTGCTGTGGAAGTGACAATAGCCTGAGGCTAATATGTTATATACACAAAGCCTTCCATCTCTGTTTATTCCACACTTCCTCTCTGCAATTATACCTTCAGGGCCAAAAAATGTCAGAATTCAGTGACATTTAAAAACATGCATTGATAATAGAAGAGAATCACTGCTGTGCTGTAATCACACAAACCCCTGGTCATTACAGGCGCAGGAAATTCTTGGTTAAATTGTGCTTCAAAGCAACGCAAACACAAAAAGGTGAGGAAACACAGGTCTAAGTAATAGCAGTTCTGCCCTTTCCTGCAGGTAACATGATGGAAAAAAAGAAAGTTAGGAGGAAGACAGATTTGTGTTTTCAGTGTCAGATAGATTAAACTGATTTGCAGTGACATTTTTTCAGACACCTCTCTTCTTGTAAGGAGAAGGATTACAGGTTTTGGTATTTAACAGCCACATTCACAAGAATGTCATGAAATATTAACCTGATGCTATTGTCCCTTCTGGAATCATAACAATTAGCTGATGTAATAATTGATAACAACAAATTTCCTCCAAATGTAGCCTGTTCTGATGATTTATATTAATTTGAATTGTATTGGAAGTTTAAGATTTAAAGTTTCTTCATCATTCTGTTATTACCATCTTCAAGACTAAAAAAAAACTCCACAACTATTCAAGCATTTTCTGATCTATTTCACTGTCAATTAGCAACTGACTAAAAGATCTGTTGAAATGACAACAAAAGCATCCCCTTGCTAGTCTGATGGTACTGCAAATGGAGGGAGGTCAACATGTGAGCTTCACTCTGAACAGGAAGGGGGTAGATCTTTTTTCGGAGTATATAGCTGTACCCTGCCTTACGGAAGGCAGTAACTACTCCAGACTGTTTGTTCTTTGACTGTGGTGATATTTTTTCTCATTTTCTTAGGCCTTGTTGTGCACCAGGGAAATATCTCTTCCTTTCAGTGCAAAGGAGTTTTTTAAATTTATTTTTTTGTGTCAGGAAACTCAAAGAAGATGGAGTATCATGTTTTATCAAGCTTCACACAAATATCATGTTGGTATTTTTGGTGAGGCGTCTACTGTGTTGGCAGCCTGTAATCATTATTTTTCCGATATCTCCAGAAGAGTAGATATTATTGAAATGCAAGTGTTAGAAGGAGAAGGATATTTGAGCCCACTTGCAAGGAAACAAAATAGACCTGTCTTCCTACTGCCTTCTCTCAGCAGCACAGAAGGGCACAGCTCTCGTGAACTCTACACTTCCTTGTATCCAGTGTAAACAAGGAAAGAGAGGAAAGGGCTACGGGGTTCTGGCTAACATTAGGCAACACTCTTCCATTGTGGGGGTGACTGAGTACTGGCACAGTTTGCCCAGGCAGGCTGTGGCCTCCCCTGTCCTTGGAGATGCTGGAAAGCTGTCTGGACATGGTTCTGGACAAGTGGCTGTGGGTGGCTCTGCTTGAGCAGGGAGCTGGACAAGAGTGCCTCCTGAGGTGCCTTTGAACCTCAGTCATTATGTGAGAAGATTTTGGCACAGAAGTACTTATTTTATGTTGGTCTAAGTCAAGATTTCAATCCTGCCTTATGAAATTACCTTAATTTTGAGGAAAACCAGTAATTTTCATCAGAAAGTTATGCTATTTTCTGAACTAGATGCTTGGATTTTCTTTGTTTAAATGATTGATACCAAAATTAAAGAACAAATATGAAGTTATGGAAAAATCTCTTGTATAAAGAGAAAGTGGATACATGGGACCTTAAAAATTTTACACAAGCAACATTTTTGTCTTCCATCTTTGAGTGCTATTGGGTTAATGCTCATGAAATGCAATGGAACCATGCATATCATTCACACCAGGGTAAATGCTGGCAGCAAGATCCACTCCAATAAATCATCTGAATGACTTTTATATCTCTGATGGTTCAAAAAGAGTCACTGTAGTGCTGAAAACAGTGAACTCACAGAAAACCAGATTCTAGACCTTATGCCAACTTTTAAATAAATAAAATAAATAAAGAGAAAAACTAAGAAAAAATTAAAATCATTCATGTGGGACTAGAACATGAAAAACTCTGGACTACATGTACAGCCAGGGACTTGATTTCAGCTGATCTTAGCTTGTTCCATCATTTCTTTCAGGTGTTTTACTTACTGCACTCTAACTGACGTAGCCAAATGCTGAAAGAACAGTTCACACAGCTCAAAAATGGTTTCGTTCTTTCTTCACAAGCCAGAGGACGAACTGAATAATTGTAGAGGCTTAATCCTGTGGAACTTTACTCTATTAGATTTCAGCATTAGGAAATAGCTGAGAAAAATTCCCATACTGACATGTGAATACTGCAAGAGCATGAATTTTATTAATTCAACCTAATTACATTATTCACCCTTTATCTATGCAGCAACTCAAAATCACTGTTATGGTCCACAAAGACAAGAGTCATGATATAAAACGCAAATATTAGAGGTGTTGTTTGACAAGATGCAGCTTATGACAGAAAATGGTTTCCTTTCCTTGAAAAGAATGTCATTTTGACCATGTTCTCTGATGATTAATTGTAACCACTGTGTTTTGTTTCACTTAATTCCCTCTAGATATGTTCATTGGATTTCTGCTCTGTGCATTTCTGTGTGAATGTGTTTTTTACTGGACCTCTCACTCAAATATGAGTGCTGAAAATCTTGTATGGATCTGTTTGGAAATGGTAGCTAGCTTTGTTGAAATGCAGAACATCACCCAGCTGGCATGGTGAAAGCAAATGACACTCAAGCTTCAGAGCCTTTGAGAGTATGCTTGAAAACCATTTCCTTTACATTTTTTAATGCTTCACAGCATTGCTTCTAATCATAACTAACACTTACTTTGCGCCTAATGGTGCAAATATCATGTATGATGGCATTTTATCTGAGGTAGCATAAAAACAGTACAAGAAATCATTAGAGAAAATGCTAAGCAAATGTGAAAAATCAGCAAAGTTTAAAATGAAATGTTCTCTCTTGATTTCATACATTCCTGGCATAATAATACTGTAACATATCATTATCATTAGTTGTGCTGCTTGAATTAAGGCTATATAAACCAGTTGGGTATACCCTTGTGTTATAAGGCGTTCTTGGCAGCCTGATTCCACCACAGCTGTTTTAGCCGCACTTTTATAAGAAACCCTGGAATGAAAGACAATATATCTAACCACCAGTTTGACCCTTTCTTCATTTTAGGTATGGGTTTGCTACATAAAAAACATGGAGAGAAACTTGCATTTCCACAGCTCTCCAAAGAGAGGCCAGAAACAGTAAAAAATACACAAGTAGCAAGAGATGATCCAGAGGCTGCCTGTAAGGAGTTGAAATCAACTTTCAAACACCCTCCCTAGTAGCTGGGTCTTGCAGTCGAATCAGCAGTTCTGGTTGGGAAAGGAAATATTTCATTGTGATGATTTTAATTTTTTTTCCTTATTCCAAATAGTGCTAAACTCTTACTTGAGGTCAATGTATTGCAGAGAGCAACGGGCAGGATTGTGTCTCTGCGCATCTATTTCAGCTTTTGAAAACTATGACTGAAAGAATGGTGTACAGGCTAAGTTGTATTTTTCCTTCTTCTCTTTCCCCTTTTC
This sequence comes from Sylvia atricapilla, assembly GCF_009819655.1. Lineage (NCBI taxonomy): Eukaryota > Metazoa > Chordata > Aves > Passeriformes > Sylviidae > Sylvia > Sylvia atricapilla. Next base: position 33,930,799 of record NC_089140.1, read on the forward strand.
TTCCACCAAAATAATTAGGAATTTTTTGCTTGTGTTCACCATGCTGTTTCATTCCATTCAGCTGTTCCATAAAACAGGAATATATAGCTGGGATACTCTGAGTCCAGAGCAAGATGATGCATATTACACCCCCACATAAGCATTAAAAAAATCAATTTAACTTGTTTTATACAAATTTAATGTAGTTATAAAGACAGAAAGGTGTACCTTTCTAGGACCATCCCCCCCCTCCCCCAACCAAATAATCCTGACACCCCTAGCAGTACCAGGCTTTCAGAATTGCAGATGCTATATTATAGGCATTGTCAACATGTCAGAAAGGCTCTTATCTGAGGACTGTCACTGATTTTTATTCAGATAAAAATGTTTAGGACCCACTCAGGATACAAATATTTCCTATCATTCTGCCAGACAGAGGGACTGGGCACGTGTGTTAATGGTCACCATACGGCACGTGTACTTTTACATCGCTCAAAACAACTCCACGTTTGGTGCAGGATCTCTGATAGAACACTGCATTATTATGTTCCAGAAGAGTTTACTCCCTTTCAATTCATCTGCTGCACTTAGTGAACCTGGTGGCCTGAGCATGACAGGGCGGTGAGGTGCTGACTGCAGCCTCTGCACACCAGACTGAGGAGGCTGTGACAATCCGCCGGCCAAGCCCCGCAGCTCCGGCCCAAACACACACGTGGGGAAGCCTTTGGGAATGTACACTTCAAAGTCACTCATTCCACATCTGTGTACACTTCTAAGTTTTATATTTCTAAGTTTTAATTTCTCTTTCACAATGCTGGACTTCGTGGAGGAGAGAGAGTTGAAGTAAGCCCAGTTGGAGCACCCTTGAAATGCAAGACATGGCTTTTAAATGGCAGCTGTAGTCTACAAGAGGCAAGAGGATGCTCAGAAGAAGCAGGGCCCCACTGAATACCTCTGTGTGGTTTACAGGGGAATTTTATATCAAAAAACAAAACCATTGTCTTTTTGTGGCAACAATATCCATTACAAAGTTTTCAGGGAGTGTGAAGAACGAGAAGACAGAGAGGAAACAGAACCTTCAAATACATTTCCTTTCTGCACACTTTCTGCCGAACTGAATTTTAATTTTATACAGAAAATACTAGCATCATATCTATATTCTGTTATATTCCCAGGCATTCTCTCAAAAGAAAAACCAACAGCACAATGGAAATTTTTATGCACCTAAGTGATATGTGCTCAGAATAGTGATTGGCCCCCTGTGGTATTGGGAAAAAAATGAAAATCTTTGCTAATTAGATGCTTTATAATAAGGAAATTTAATGGTTACTGTTATGCAATCAAGAAGGAGAATTTCTTCCATTACAAAGAGCTATTCTTCACTACTATGCCAGAGAAACCACTAATTTTATTTTCAGATCAATCGTTTGTATGTTGAGTTAATAAATGTGAAATGTTAATGCAATTTTAAGCAGCAATTTAGGCCTCTGGGTCCTAGTAACATCCCTTCTAATCAGCACACTCTGCAGTGATATATTGGGTTATCTATAGGGACACATGAATCACACAATACAGAGAACTGCTGTTAGCTCTTGTAATGATTCCAAGCTGGACAAGCCTCTCCACAGAGGAACTGACCATACAAGCTTTTAAAAATCTTGTTTGTCTAATAAAATTTGTATAATTGTGAAACTTGTTTTCTCAAGAGGTATGATGCATATTCATTCTCTGTCTCAGGCCAGTTGAGCTAATAATGGTTGCAATCAATAAGAAAGTCTTTCATGAGTACAGTTTTCTAATAGACACTTTAAGGGTCTCCAGCTATCAGATGAACCCACTTAACATCTTGCGGGTAATTTACCACAGACATCTTGCAAAAATTACTTAGAGGGATTAGCACTTATTTTCACTTGAAGCTTATGAAAACTCTGCAAGATCAAGGTAAAGAGTAAATATTTTATCTCTGCATTAGAATTTTAACCAGCAGGTTCAACTTTCAAAAGTCCTTCTTCACAGCCTCTAAAACTACACAAAGAGTGGTTGCATGCCAGCTTTCACATGCAACTCAACATGAAAACAAGAGTTTTCCTATGAAAACCAGGCGAGCAACACTGCATTAAAATTTCAGAGAACACATTTGAAAAATTGCCCTTAATTGTCTAGTGTGCTGTGCTTGCAAATGGATTCACTGCCAAGGTATATTTATGGGACACATGAAAGTCATTGTTATTCTCTGTTTGTTTCTCTTGCCTGATTTAGTTGTTTGGGTTCTCTAACATTTTCCATATGCAAGGGAAGGCAGGAGAAGGCTTTGGCATGAGGCTGTATGAATGCCTGTAACTCTTCTTGATAACCAGACCCATTCTGGGGGCAAACCCTTCGGCCTTGTGAAGCCTGGGCTAGCAAGTTGTATACTGTGTTGTTGCATCATAGGGGTGACAAATTTCTTGACTATTCCATGATTCTGTAATGTTTTGGTTTTTCTTTGAAGCTGTGAGTCCTAGCACCAAGAGGACCTGGCTTTCCTTTAAAAAAAAAAAAAAATTACTTTCCAATTATCTACTTTGTGAAGGAAAACTTGAAATTGTAAATGAAAGGCAAACATGGAGCATGGAACTTAAGACTCTAAGCTGTTTTTAAATACCCTGATTTCTAAACAGATGTCCTTGTTTTGGGGATTATACACAATAATAATGCTGCAAGTTCTAGCAAGCACACTTTTATTATTAACTTGCTGTTGTTATTTTTATCAATAATGGCATTTCTATCCCAACATTTATTTTAAACTCATGCTTCAAAGCCAGCAAAGTTGAAGTAGGTTCACAACAGATTTTGTTTAAACAATTGGAAACAGTGGTCTGTCTCAAATATACTACAAAGATATCATCTAGGATTTCTCATGTAATACCTCTGTAATTTTTTTACTGAAAGATTAAAGTAAAAAATGTTGATAAAGTGAAAAAAGAGGTAGATGTTAAACCTTCATGTATTGCTGCTGAAAGTTTTCCCCATTACTATATGGAAAGAAAGATAAAAACGTTACTTCCTCAGCACAGAGAACCTGTCTTTGCAGACCTAGAGTAATGGTAAATTAATTTGGCCCATTTCCATGCAAATGTGTTGGAGACTCAGTGGGATGATGCATACTTTACTCTGTAAACTTTTAAACTGATTCTGTAGAGAATAGTATGTGATAGGTGAATGAGCACAGAAAGAAGTTTTATTGATGTGGGACTTTGAAGTTTAAATATGAATGGGAAAGTATTACATCATTATATAGACCAAATCAGATGAAAACATTGTGATATAGAACAGATTAGATGAAAATATAACCCCTCTGAATATTTGCCATTCTTTTCCTAACCTGAGTAGCAGGTAAAACAGCTACGAAAGAGAAAGAATCTTCTATATTAAACACAGTGAATATAAAGTGTGTGTTTGTCCACATCAGTAAAGTATGTGCAGAGATAGACAGTTTCAGATAAACTAAAACAAATTATCTTCTAAGTACAAAGCACTACTGCAAATTCAGTGACAGCTTTGTAAATGAGCACAATTCTGGCACTGCTACTAAATGGTATGTGATTTGCCTGTGGGTTATCTATTGCAGAGATTGTTGAGACCTTGCAATAGCTATAATGGAAGATTTAGTCAGTGATGTAACTTTCCCATCTTATTTACTCTGTGAGTAGTCGTGCAGAGTTCAGAGGTCAAATTCAAGACTTGATGGCTAACCTGAGAAAAATTACCTTTCAGTTTAAGAGTCCAGGAGGAATCCAGCCATTGCAACTGTAATTTAGAATGGCAACATAATATATGTGCCAGTAAGTACATTAATATTATGCTAAAATATAGACTAATGGCAAATGTTAGAAGACAGGAAAAGAAATCAGTAATACAACTTCTGAACAGCAAAATGCTATTGCAAATTATCCATGGAGATCTGAGGCAAATATTGCCTCCCAGCATGGCTGTCCATGCAAGAGAAGTCTTCACATTAAGAAATCATTCTTGGTTAGTTACCCACTTAAAAATAACACTAATCTCCAGGAGAGCTATGCAGGAAACTGTTCTATTATGCAGTGCCTCAGACTGCACCAATAGTCACTCTCAAGATACTCTTCCTTTTACCCTTTTGATTTGTATTTTAAGGTCTTTTCCACGCCTAACAGCAAACTGAAATGTGAGTCCTGGATGAAACCTTGTTGCATAGCCTAAATTTCCCCTTAAAAGCCTTAAAACACACCTGCTTCTCACTGTTGACATAGTGATCTAGACAATTTACATTCTCATTTTAGATAATCTATTTTATTTTGTGTGAGAAAAATATTTGAATGCAAATAAGATGCTGGTTAAGTGGACTCCAACCCAAAGTATTTTTTCTGCTTTTACATAAAGACCTAGGTACTGACAGAGCTAAATATCAATTAAGCACTTACGTCTAATTAGATAGAAGAGTAATTGAAAAAAGGGATTTATTATTTATGAATTATGTAATTTTAATTATACCTAGACAAGTCCTAATAGTTCCTTTGAAAGCCTAGGCACTTTACACCTGCGGAAATGAGCCTTCAAAATTACTTTCTGCAGACCCCGTATGTGTAATAATTTAAAATACCAGCACAGTTTTTCATGGCAGTAATTTGCATTAAATTTTGCAATATCTGGGTTCAGTTGAGAACTCTTTGCACCTTGTTTGTATCCCCCGTGAGAGCAAGACATTTGCAACTTGACAACTATAACACTTAGCATTATGTTGGGTATAAATAAGCCTGCTCCGTGATGAATACTCCTGAGTATCCGTTGTAAGTCCTTTTGTAAAAAATATTCCATAAAAAGAACATTTTAGAAACAAGAACGTCAAGATGTCATTAGACTTGCAGAGCAAAGTTCACTTGTGTGATGATTGATGAAAGCTGTGGATAACTTTTCAGATTACTCTGAAAAAATAGCAATCTTACAGACTAATCCTCAGAAAATTTTGGCTAATTTTTCGATTCAAAGGGATGAAATCTGGGGCCTGGCTGCTAAGGGATGATCATTTGATGGGTTATTCAAAAATCTGCTAAATGATTTGTTAAGGAAGTGATTTTTTGATCACCTTGGGCAAGACTTTAGCATGCCATTTCTCCATGCAGTGCTGCCAGATCTCTGAGTGACTTCTCCAGCTTCATTGGGCTGTTTGTGAAACTTCTCATCTGTCTCTGCTTACAAATACACTGTCAGAGAGCAGGGAGGAAAGAGCTTCCACCAGACGAGAGTCTGGAACAATTGCAAGACATAACATGGGCCAAAGAGGGACATTCTAGCTCATATTACTCATATACTGTGCCTTTTTGAGGGAGGACATTCCTTGTTTAGGAAAATAAGCTGTCATTCAACAGCCCACTCTCCTGACGCAGTCACATCTGGGAATCTGTAGCTGCATGACCTGATCACCAGCTTAAAGACAGTGCTGAGGTTACATTTCTAGACATAATGTTTGAGGAAGAAAGGAAAAATAAATTTGTTCTTTTTCTGCACCAGCTGGAAGGAAAAATAGACCAACCATTATGACTTGTTTATTATAAAACATGTCCTCCTTGTTGAGACACACACTAGCAAAAATTTCTTCTGCCCTCTCTCCTTTGATATATTTGTAGGAAAATACTTACAATGAAAATATTGCCTATTCAGTAAACTGTAAATTCACAACAAGAATAAAGCTTCAGCAATTACTTTCCTATCAAGTAATTCTATAGATTTATATTATAATTTAGCAGGTGGCCTGTTGACCTTCAGCCATTGGATAGTTCTATGTGTGGTAAAGTGGCTGTCCTTAAAATACACCATTTTCCTGCTGAGAACTATATTATACTATTTGTGAAACCCCATAATTTCAATAGCCAAACTCAGCAAGATTTTATTGTTTTTCCCACCTGTAATTGTGGAACAGCTGACTCACCAGTCCATAATCACCCTTTACCACTGAACAGGTTTGCTAAAACTCTCAAAGTTACTTGTTTTCTCATCATTGCTGTGAGCATCCCACTCTCTCACAATTCCCTCACTTTTCTGATCAAGAGTCGCCTCAAAAGAGTATAATTAATTATAGTTCAGATTAATAACATTCATCCAACAAACTCTTCACTGTCCTGCTGAAAGATGTATATTTTTAATAACATGAAGATAAAATGAGATTTGTTGGTATCTTAAAAATTACATATATCTTAGCAATCAGTTTATCTTTTGTCTCTGGTGTATTAAAGTAAATATTCCTTCAAGGATGAGGACAGTTTCCTCTGTTTTACCTCATTTACTACCACAGAATACTCCTTAATAAGCTTTCTTCTCCTAATAACTTTCCCTTCTAATTATTTTGATAACAGACATAATTCACTATGGTTTGCAGTATTTGTTGAGGAATCAAATAGCTGTTAAAACACAAGTTTTCCTATTTATTCCCTCCCATATTTAGTCCAGGGGCAGGGGAGAAATCTTTGCTTTCATAATATCTGAAGGTCTGTATTAATACATGACTGTAGTCAAGGCATGCTTTAGGGTTTTAGTGAATTAGTTGCAAGGATCACGAAGAAATACTAGCACTTCGGTATGCAATTGGAATTTGAACTTGGATTTGGTTTCCTTTCCTCCTGATTAGGCATATGCTCTGGCAACAGCTGGGATTGGGATAGTAGGCAGAAAGGCACAGCAGTCTGAGACTCCTTTCTCAGGTGTTTCCCAATACAGGGTGTTATGACTCACATGGAATCAAACCATTGGCCAGTGTTGGAGTGAAGGAAGATCTGGCAGGAGCCCCATATTTTACAACGTGGAATATAGGTCACCTGCCAGAATAATCTGTTACTAGCAAATTCCCTGCCCCCCAGCAAGATGAACTGTTAAATTAAAGAGCGTGGTCACATGTGCAGAGCAGTAAATTAATGCTCTTCAAAGGACAGATGATTGCAGAGTTCACCGTAAATATCTCAGACTACCCATTTTCTACTAACGGCAGTCAATCAATGTACTGCCAATGAGCAGAAATACTTCAGATTCACCTAAGTCATAGGACTCAATCTGTAGACAACTGTGTTGAGCTGCCTGGCTTGTGCTCTGCAAAGCATCAGTCTGAACATGGCCAGAGGCTCTGCGGCTCTGGGGGATTTGCACAATAGAATTTTAATCTCTGGCTCACACTCACCAGGGAAGAAAAATAGCATCACAGGGACCCACAAAATCCTGCAATAGAGCTCAGCATGGATCACTCAGTAAATCCAGGATCCAGACTGCAAGAAGGACTCTTGACTAGGTCACAGTAGGTGGTCTTCTTCATGTGGTCATGTGGTTTTGTTGTTGCTGTTGTTGTTTTGGGGTTTTTTTTCTTTTTTTTTTTTTTTTTTTTTTTTTTTTTTTTTTTTTTTTAGTAGAGCATGTAGCTGTTGTATAAAACAAGATGATCACGACAGGTGTTTGTCACTGTCCTCAAAGTAAAGGTCAATTTTTACTCAGAAGGGAAAGACTTAACTTTTAGGATTGTTTCTCAAACTCCTACTACAACAATTACTTGAAGCCTTTCTATTATTCTTTCAAAAGCATTACTGAGAAAATTGGGTTTTTCAGATAAATAGCATCCTGCATTGGCAGAGCATGTGAAAGGGCAGGGCTGGCCAGTGCAAGCTCCTCTCCATTAATTCCTTGGCACATGTTTGTCTCTGAATGGAGTGCCTAAAATCAGAGCATTTTCCCTATAGCTGTATTCTGTGTCAAAATAACATTCACAGTCATTATTGTATGTTCCATGCTCCTGTATCCTCCATCTCCTACTTTCTTTTGCTAAGAGGAAGGTGATACTTCACTTTTGTAGTTGTCCTGCCTATATTTATTTGGAAAGCAAATATTTTCTGTTTTGTTCCCTTTGCAAATGGGCTTACATTTCTGTGACACTGGCTTGTGGCATGTTCAGATAAACCAAGAGGAATTTTATTTGAGCTATAGCTATATATGAAGTGCTAAGAGGCTCCTGAAGGAAAAAGCCAGAAAGATGGAAAATACAGAGATTGGATCAGATTTTTCAAAGTAATATTTGTCATATTCTCACTGCTTTTGAGTGACTTTGAACCATCTGAAGATTTGACCCAGCATTAAAAATATTGAGAAAGACACTTTATTAGTAATCCCAGGTAAATGGAAAGAATGTTCAAAAAAAAAAAGAGAACACCCTTTATTTGACTTCTTCAAAACATTTTTAGGCTTTATTGTTAATAAGATTAAAAAGGAGATGAGCAATAAAGATACTGGAGCTGGGTTTATTATGAGAAAATGTACACTTCAGGAAGAGTGCTCTCCCACCACTTAGACAGAAAGTTTGTGTACACATCCTTCCATTCACATTTTTTTATTGCTGTTTGCCTAGGAGGAAAAAAAGTCCCTATTAAAAGAATGTGAGCAGAAGTGCATTGCCTCCCCTCTCCAGGTTACTTTTGATGCACTGATTCAAGCATTTCCCATAACTATGTCATTTTCTGCCAGTCATGATTGTAGACCCTTCAGTGTGTGAAACATAATACTTCCCTCGAAAATAAAGCAAATCATCTGACAAAACCGGGTTCCTCCTCTTTTGTGGGTCATTCAGTGACTTTATTTTACTGAGGGAACAAGGGGAAGTTTATAATAGGATCAGTTTTGTTTGCAATTTGTTTCTAATAGATGCCAATAAGCCGGTTAACTAGGCTCTAGTTAATGGAAATTTTATTGTGTTTCCCCCTGCAGTGCACATGACCTTTTCTTACAAGAGTTTGTGATTCTTGAAAACATGTATCTGCTGCCTTGCCTCGGGGTCTGCTTACAACAGCAGGGATATGACCATAGGCTCTTCTGAACTTGTTCAGCAGCCCTCTGCTTTGACTAGACCAAAATACTTTGATCATCCTGTCAGTGGCAAATTTACAGCAACATACTGGCTTTAGTTCCATGTGTATTTCTCCAAATATAATATCTCCCTCAAGAAATCAATGATAAGCTGTTAAACTAAAGAGCATGGTAACATCCACAGAGCAGTAAATTAATGGTCTTTTGTGGATAGATGGTTACAGATTTCATCATAAAAAATGAATAAAAGATTACATATCACACAGAGTGAAACTTTTAATAACTCAACATGACTTTTCTTAATGGGTTTTATTCATTTTAATCATTATAGTGTCAATGATGATTATAGTCTTATTAGATTCTGGTGATTGAGGAGCCTGTTTATGAGATATTGAAAATCTTAGTCTGTTCGGAAGTGTAGTTGCAGGCTGTGTAGGTTTGATGTGTAACTTCATCTGCAGAAGTAGGGCTTGCCAGAGAGCTTCAATTAATACTTTTACTAAATTGCTCCTGTCTGTAGTGACCTAGGTCACAGATGACTTAAAGATTCCACAACATCAGGTTCTCAAAACAGTAGACCAGAAAGAGCGTAAATCAAAGAGAGCCAAGGAGCTAAAAAAGAAAGGAAAAAAGAGGGGGAGGAGAATCATATGGCAAAAGAAACTAATCTGCTTTCCTCTCAAGTGGACACATAAGTGTCTAGCCTTAAGTTATCACTCCAGGCTAGGTGTTCCTTCCTAGGTGCTGGAGCTTTTCACATAGACTTAAGTGTATACAACCACTCACAATTAGAATGATTCTTCATATCATCTAGAACATGAACAGCAAAAACAAAGCTGGTGCAACAGTACTGTGTAATTATCTTTGCTTTCTGAGGGAGAATTATTACGTCAATTTTAAGAACTATTTTGAAAAATGTGTGTCTATGGAAATTAATTTTGATGTTAACAAGAATATACCAGACCATCTTTTTTTTTTTTTTTTTTTTTTGGCTCTTGTTTAAAGCTTGTTAAAAGAATCCTTTTACTTGTGAGGCCACAGATACAATCTAAACACTACAAAATATAAATGATGCCATAAGCTTGTTTATATTTAAAATGGAATATTTTTAGTAATCACATGTCTTAAGAGCGTCAACTTACCCTTGCAAATCAAGAGCATTATGAATTAGAAAAGGTTTAGATTAGAGCTGCAGAAATTTATCTAAATCATCCTGAATGAATTAATCTCTTGGGTTCTGAGCTCTTCAGATGCATCCTACTTCTTAGCCTCATTCTGCCCTGTGGGCTATCCCTGCCCTGCAGAACTAACTGGCTTAGGCCAGCCAGATCCCTGGAGGTGCTAGCAGGATGCTTGTCCCGGTCACTGCTGCCTGTCCTCAAGTACTACTGGAGATGGGAACTCCTCCTATTCTAGGAGAATTGTCAGGGTGTCTTCAGAGCTCCCTGTGTTGTCCTTCCTTCCTGCTTTGCTAGGTGTGCTCCTGGTACGACAGTAGCCAAGTGTACTGCACCTTCATCTCCTTGGCTGGCAACAGCTTCTTGGCCACATCATGCTCCTTTCAGATCCTGAAAAAGGATGTCAGGATTTGTATTGCTAAGGATTAAATTTGACCTTGAAGTGCCAGTGGATGCTTTGTTTTTGGGGTGTTTTCCTCCCTAAAAACAAGGTTAGCAGTTTTCAAATAAGTAAAAGACACTTCAGCCAGAAAGGAAATAAGCTCTTCTGTGTCCACTGGTGACAAAACAGCAAGTGTTGAGTTTAAATTGCAGCAAAGGAAGTTTAGACTAGACATCAAGAAAAAACCAATATAGATGGCTAACAACAACACATATGACCAGAGTCTGCTGTTGGCCAGGTAGGGAAGTTGTGGAAACATTGTCTTTGAAAGTTGTTTTAAACTGTCAGGAGAAGAATTAAATAAGTTTTAGTCTATTTTAGCCCTTTTTAAAATGATTTACAAGATTCTCCTCCCTGTTTAAAAGTTTACACTAATGTGGATTTTGTTGTTGTTGTTTGTTGGTTTGTTGGAGATTTTGTTTGCTTTTTTGTTTGTTTGAGGTTTTGTTGTTGTTGTTTTTGTGTTTTTGTTTTAGTTGTTTTTTTAAAGTGTGGGTGATCAGATAGTTTCTAACTTACTTAAACTTAGACCAGGCTTGAGTTCTTCAATGCTAGTGTTTCAGGTACTGCATTTATTTTTCTATCTCTCTAAAGTGTACCAACCATCATGAACTAGCTGTCAATATTTACTTTGTTAAATCATTGTATTTGTTACTGAATGACCATATTTACAGTAAAGGATTACCATAACAATCTGATCAGTATTACAGAAATGGATGCCAGAGGAAACAAACATGAATAAAAAAGTCTGATGAAAGTCCTTTGACTCAGTCAACATGAATCAGAGAATGGCTGGCAGCAGGAAGAAAGCACAGGATATCATCTAGTCTAATCCCCCAGATAAAGCAGGTTCACCTAGAGCAGGTTGCACAGGATCATGTCCAGGTGGGCTTTTAATATCTCCAGGAAAGGAGATTCCCCAATGTCTTTGGGTAGTATGAAGTCATAGTTCTACACAGTGGATCTATTTGCTATTCTTGATTCAATCTTCTATTATTCCATTTGCATTGCAGAGAAATAGTCTAAGATAGTAAGAGAATGAGGATTTGCTATGTTCTTATAGACACAGCTAGCAGATGATAAAATACCATCTAAACCCCTACAGACTCTCAAGTTCCTTTTCAGCATGCCAGGTGTCATGTATTGCATCAGATGGTTCAGAAAATGTCATCCTTAAATTGTACACATGTACATAATCAAGGTGAGGAAAAAAGCCTTCAGAATAAGCATTTCTACAGCTCATTGACTTTGTTCCTCTTTCTGGCTAAGCCTATTGGAAAGGTAACAAATATCTCAAAGGAGGGGAAGAAAGGACAAAACATGTTTGTTTTAAAAATGTCTGGGTTTTTTTTTTTTTTAATTAATGTGCCAATCACTTAGTAAGCTGCAGGGCAGAGTCAGTAGCTGGGACAATCCAAATAAAGCCCACATGCTCCCTTTTCAGCACCTCCCTTTCCTCAGGGCAGACTTATTAACTCAGAAATGGGAGACCAAGGTTTAAAATAGTTCTACCTGCTTAGAGGCAAAAGAACTTTCCAGCTCTGTACAGATGAAAATTTGAGAATCAGCCTCTCTCCTTCTTGATGTCTGTATCTGGACCATCTTGTATGTAGCTTCTTAGCTAACTTCATGCCTCTTTTCCTCTCCCTTCTTTGCTATTATTTTGCAGGAAAACTGTTACATGTTTTCAGAAAGGACCAAGAAATCTGGCCTTCAGGTTGCCATCAAGGCTCCCTGCAAATGAGGCAAACAAATTTTGAGCCTTGAAAACGTTGAACAGCTTCACGTAGATGGGTTTGGGTCTGCTGTGGTGCTTGCCAGACAGCAAGCTCCTCCTGAAACACAGACGAGAGCTGCTCTCCACTGCCTAACTCTGGGAGTCGGGGACTGATGCTTTCGTCTGTGGTTCTCCCATTAATCAGACAGCAAAGCAGACTGCTCTTGGCCCAGATCACCAGTAAATTACTTCCCGCTGGGGTGCTGGGGAAAGGGAGCTGAGGCTGGGGCTCCACAGGCTCCCTGGCAGCCGGCTCTGCCTGTCAGGCACAGAGAGTCGATGTGCAGGGGCCACCCAGGGAGACTTTCAATTCCTTATTCCCTGGCATAGGTGCACGGGGCAAACTTGCCCTGTATTTAGCAGGAAACATTCAGCAAATATATCAAAAGCACCTAGGCAGAAACTTGCAAACCACAACTTCTTTATCCTTATGGGAAATGCTGATAGCATTTAATAGAGAACACATACCTTTCTGAACTCTCATATCAAGTTTCACAGGGATTCCTACAGAGCAGGCTTCGCAGGCAGGCATGGAGATGAATGTGGCTAAAGGACTCTCCAGAGCAGCATGAAAGCCAGCAATCCTCCTAGCTGGCTTTAATCAACTAATGAGTTCTCAAGATTTTGTCTCTATCAAACATTATGAGACATTGCCAACCTGATGTTGTTCCATCAGAAGATCAATTAAATTTCTCTAATGCAGACAAACATTAGATGAGGATGTGCAGAATTTGCAGGTATGCTCAAGTCTGCATGTTTCCACCTAGTGACTACTTGGGTCAAAACAGTGCTCCACATTACAAGACTTCCTGCGCTATGTGGAGATGTCTTAGGAGACTTGTAATGCTAGTAAATACAGGATGATTTATCCGAGTGACTGATCAATGCCATTGAATCAGTATAGTGTAGTATCAGTACTAAGTTAGGAAATAAAAAAAAAAAGCCCTGATTTCTTTAGAGAGATACCAAAAATACCATCTCCAAATATTTGGGCTTTTTGCGTTAAGGTCAAGAAGCCTATCCTATTTCCTGGAATTTGCCTGGTAAGTTCACAGTCCCATCTTTTCTTCTTTTATTGAGGTAATAACTAATTGTTTCTGCTCCATACCTTTGTCATACCTAATTGCCATTTTATTGTTCTCTAAGGTAAATTTTACTAAGACTTTTTAAAAGCTGAATTTAAAATGACTATTGCTGATTAAAAGTAGGAATTCTAGGTTGCAAAGCCTATGACAGCCTTATGCTATTTCCTGTGGCTGTATTTCAAGATAATTAAGAGCAGATCTCCCTGTACTGCATCTTTCTAAAGTAACTGCAAGTGTATTTAGGAGCAGGCCCACCTGGTAAATATTCATGCTAGTTAGAGAGGTGGGTAAGATTTTCCCAAATGTTTTTCTGAAGTCTTGGTCACCATCAGGTGAAGGCCTGTGACAAAGGATGCTCCTCAGGGGTTGGCACTGGGACTGGTGCTGTTTAATGTCTTTGTTGCTGACATGGACAGTGGGATTTCACATAGCCCCAGCAAGTTTGTCAACAATACGAAGATGTGTGGGGTGTGTGGCTGTGACATTGAAGAGAAGTGATAGCATTCACAGGGGCCCTGATAGGCAGGAGAGGTGGGCCTTTGTGAACATCATGAAGCTCAACCAGGCCAAGTGCAAGGTTCCTCATCTGGTCTGGGGCAATCCCAAGCACAAATACAGGCCAGGCAGGGAATGGATCAAGAGCAACCCTGTGGAGAAGCACTGGGGGCAGCTGATTGACAAAGAAGGTCAACATGACCCAGCAATGTGCAGAGAGCAGTCCAGAGAGCCAACTGTATCCTGGGCTGCATCAAGGGCAGCGTGACCAACAGGGCAAAGGAGATGATTCTTTGTCTCTGCTCTCGTGAGACTCCACACGAGCTGTGTCCAGCTCTGGGCCTCCCAGAATAGAAAAGATGTGGACCTCCTGGAGTGGGTCCAGAGGAGGGCCACAAAGATGATCACATGGTTAGGTCATCCCTCCTGTAAAGACAGACTGAAAGACCTGGGGTTTTTCGGCCTGGAGAAGACTGTTCAGACCAGGTCGGATGAGGCTTTGAGCAGCCCAGTGGAAGGTGTCCCAAGCCCATGCCAGAGGTGTTAGAACTAGATGATCTGTAAGGAACCGTTCAACCCAAACCATTCCATGATTCTATGACTGCATGTATACCAATAAAAATTCTTCCAGTTGGCTACCACCAGAATTACTTTAAATTCCTTCCCACCAAGAAGTCAAATCCATGGATGGTATCATGTCATATAGCAGGGTTTAATCCTACCATCTCTTCTTACTCACCAGGGCAAGGTTGATACAGCTTCTAGGGATCTCCAGTCCAGAACTTCCTATCTCGTTGGAGAGCATTACCTTCAAACTAAAATCTCAGCTATTTCTGTGGATCTGTCAGTGTTGGCATCTTTGAAAATCAGGTCTACTAGCTTATAAAGGTAGTGATTTACATTTTGCATGTTTGAAATTTTTAAACCCTGACAAGGCCCTGAATGTCACTAGGTTGGATGGAGTTACTGAGCCTGCTCACTGGACATGGAACTTTTAGTAAAGGCAAGGAATCTTACCTTTCATCAGAGATTACCAGATTTAGTCTATTTCTGTTTTTAATCCAAGGGGTTTGCTTTTCAACCTGAAAAAACCTGAAAAAATAAAGGTACGTGCTGAAAGTTTTTTGAAAGATACGACTCAGCCAGGGAAAGAAAGTTGGCAAAAGTATCACGTAAAGGAAATATTTTTATCATAATGGTTATGATTTTTTTTTCTTTTCTATGATGCCTCTTTTTAGCGGTACTATAAACATTATTTAGACCAGGTTCCCATTACTAAGAAAGGTCAGAAATTGCAGTAGGCTCACAGTCAGGCTAGCCATTAGCAAATAAGTGTTTATGGAAAATTCATAAAGCACCTAAAGTGCCAGCTTATGTAATGTATCTAATATAATAAACACTCTGATGGGAATCTAGGAGTGGAAAAAATGCAGTTTTTTATCATAAAATATTTGAACATAGTCAAGACTAGAAACTGACCAAAGTGTGTGAGCCAGAAGGCTTTGTCATGAAGCCTGAAAATCCAGGAGACCTTCAGCTTACTGGGAGGAAGCATTTTAGCAAACCCTGCAGGGTGAATTGTTAATGCAAACTTATATTCACAGTGATCTCAGAAGTTGTGTGGGAGAGTTATTTGGCACAGGCATTGTTAGATTCTTACACTACTACACAAACAACTGTCTGGTTTTAGAGTACAACAACTATACTGTACTGCCAGTGAGACCAAGTAATGCAGGAGGAACAGAGCATATCACTCATTTCTGTTGGCTTTTACACAGAGTTTCTGAGAAAGCCAGTCATTGATGGCTAGTTGGCACTGGGTTAGACTGTTTTCCTGAGCAAGGATATTCCCACAACAGTTATAGTCACCTGGTATTGTACAAACTACCTGCACAGAGGCGTTTGATTTGACACTCCATCGTTGTGCTATTTTTGGCACACTCCTTCCTAATTTGTGATTAACAAGGTTAGGTTGTTTTCACTTTGTAAGGACTATTTATAGTCCAATAGATTTCCCCCCATCCCTTCCCACCCCTACATTTCATCAATAGCACGATTTTAGTCTTAATGCGGGACCACGGTTATACAGTCATGTTAAGTAATTAAAAAAAAGAGAGCTGATTATGGAATTCAGAGGACTAACTAGAAACATATGAACAATGCACTGCATTTATGGAAAAGAGAAGTAGATACTGACAAGACTTTGTATGATGCTGTCACAACTAACATGCATCCTTCAAGTGGACTATACTGTTCAGCAGTTCCAAAACAGAATAAAGTCACATGGGATAGAAACTGTAGAATATACCTGAACTTGAAATAGTAGTAGGACTCAGTGACCCAATCATTTTGGCCCTGAACACAATGGGATTTTAATGACTAAATTCAGTGGGAGCAAGAACAAGTCTGGAAAATAGTTATCTGTGATGAATTTGTAAATTCCCAGAAGAGATCATTGTGACATAACACAGTGCCCATAACAAATTAGCTGCAAGTGTATTTTAAGTGGCCTGTATATAAACTTGATTTAGGATGAAGTTATTAAAAGGACTGAATGCTGGAACAACTGAATTCCCACTGATTTCAGTAGCAAAAATTTTAAAAAAAATTAGATCTTTTCATATTTCTCTTAAAAGTATAATGTTTGTAAATCTTAGGATAGGGACAGAAAAAAAATGGATTTAACCTGTTTTTATCTCTGTTATGGACCCCTCAAAACAACACTGCAATATGAGAAGCAGCAAATAGCTCTAACCAGAAATTAACTGCAATATACAGGGGTCATCTATGTGGTTAATGTTAGCTGTACCTTCCAATAGTCAACAGTTGTATTGGGCTGAGATAGATAGAAAGTGTGCGTGCAGCTAGCAAAAATAACTGTTGTGATTTCATGAGGAGGTATTGTACTTAATGGAGCTGGGTTAGCACTGTTGTTTTCCCAAGTGAAAGTGCTTTTGAAGTAAATCATCTTGATGAATGCAAGGTGAGAGATATGAGACAGAGATATCAGCCACAGGTCCAGGAGAGTGGTTTGTATCAGGCTGCACATATCAGTGATCCTGACCTTTTTGGCTGGTCAGCTATACATACTAATAGTGGAATCCAAATCATATATTGTTGCCCATCTGAAAAAAAAAAAAAAAAAGGTGGTTCCTAGTCTAAGCCAGCCATTGAGAAAATGTGAGGTTTTCATCCCACTGTAAAACAAGTATGAGAAGAGATGTGATAAGATCTACTCTGGAGGAGCTTCTCTCCTTACAGGGGCAACTGCAGGAGTCTTGACAGCTGAAATGCCAAGCTTTTGGACTGCTCATGGTGCATGAGATGCATCTAATGTCAGTGGCTGCAAAATACCTTCCTGGAAGCTCCCTTCTTCCTTGCTGTGCATGCTTGTCTGTTCTGATGCAGCCATATGTTGTTAGCAGGTAATTTGAGCCTAAACAGCTGGAGAGCTGGGTCTATACTTGTGTCCCCAGATTCCTGCTCTGTTTGCTTTGCTAGCTGTGCTATCTTCATGTCCCCTTAACAGGCTGCACCAATCCCTTGTGCTTGTCTTACTCAGCCAAACCCGTGCTGTTCCGTTGCAATTCTCATTTCCTCTGGTTGTCTATCAGCCATGGATCCAACACCAAAGCCTTGCTGTAGTCAGATAAACTCTTTCCCCATCATTACCCTATAGAAGGATGTAGCAAGCCTTGCTGCAGCTGTATGCCTTTGCTGAACCCCAAGACTGAATCTAGAATAAGCACTGCGACATCAGAGTGTGAAATCCTTGTGGACAGCCCTAGTTGCAATTGGCAGTTTCCAGGTCTTCATCTTCCCTGGGCATGTCTCCCTTTCTTCCTCTGGGCTGTCCTCCCACATTCTCCTGTCTTCCTGGCAGCCTTCAGTCCAGCCTGCTTTCTTCCTCAGGATCTTCTACCAGTGACAGTTTATGGCCAAAAGGATTGTGGCCCAGAAATGTTGGTTGCAGGCTGCAGCCAACAAAAAGGTGGCCATCATTTTTGGCTCTTACATCCATTTGCTCCCTATCCAATTCTTGCTCTCTCTCTGTTTTGTCCTCCTGCTAGATACGCCCTTTGTTGCAGAGATGCAAATCTCAGCTAGCTTTGATCTCATGAATACAAATGTTGTTTTTATTAACCTTCCAAAGGACTCCTCTACCGGGGCACATCCTGCTTTTAGTTAGTCAAATGAAAGTAATGTTTCTGCTTGATTTCTTTTCTGTTTTCCAGATACTTGTGTTGCTTTGATATAATTTTACACAACAGTGTTCTAATTTTTGTGTGCCTTTTTGATTAGTTGGTCACTTACGTATTATTCTCCTTCATTGATAACTCTTCACCTTTGCTGTATAGCTGCCTACCTTTGCTGAAGAGTGAAACATGGGTAAGGGACACTAGCATAACCAAATGTAATGCAATGTGTTTTAGGAAGTTATTACACTTGCTCATTTGAATTCTTTATTGCTCCCTTTTCTTATGAAGTATCAGGAAACATGCAGATTACCATTTGGCTTTATTACTTAAGAGTTCCAGCTATTCTTACTTTAGATTGAAGTCATTGTTGTCACAATAGGTCTTCCACTTCATTGCAAAGGATTGAGATTGCAGGGAAACACATTCAGTATAAATGGGTTCTGCTACATCTCCAAGACCTCTTGCCTGGATCAGGATGGGTTTTTAAGCTGGGAAATGACATATCTGAGCTGTGATCAGTTGTGCTATCCAGGCAAGTCTATTTAAAAGCACTTTCCATTTTAAATATAGCAATAAAATACCACACTAGCAAACCTTCTTGATAAGGGTAAAAGCAATACATCCAAATCCAATCTAAATTTGACATTGCCTAGAACAAGAATTTGCATTGATAAGTCAGGTCTCATTTACAAGGCCATAAATGGGTGGGTAGCTATAATTTGGGTATTAAACTTGTAAAATATATTGATGGCATGCAAAGGCTAAATAAATAATTTACTACAAGAAAATTGGAAATCTTTACACAGTACTTAATTGACCAGCCACTCTCCCATGTTCTTGATAGTTTCCTATTTTGCTTCTTTTTTAAATTTTATTTTTCACACACTAAAATGTTTCCCATGTGTATTTTTTTCCGACTTCAGTGGATGTTCATAAGTCACTATATTGCTGCATGCTTAGCTTGTTTCACCTTTGTTTCATCAGTCAACTACATTCTTTTTGACATTTTCATTTGTTTGTTTAAAAGTGTGAATTAATCAAATGCCTTTTCTGGGCACAGCTAACCTGGTGTTATTTTTAAGATTAAAATAAAATCACCTCAGTGATCAGGCTAACTTTGAATGTTAGTTAAATACATTTCCAGTGCAAAGCAGGCCGAGTTAATGGGTATTCCAGTGAGAGTGGGATTGGCAGCTTTATATAAGTTTATAAAAATTCTTGTGACCACCTCACTGGCCAGTGTAACTCAGGGTAGTTGCAGTGAGGCCAATGAATTTTGGCCTTAAAGGAGTTTTTCCATCCACACGTATTGAAAATGTGGTGTGAGATTACATATAAGCCCTTGATTGACCTGCCCTTCAAAGCACCCCAATCAAACCTACTAAAGGTAGGTTTGATTTTATTTTTAGGTAAGGTAAGATTTTATTTTTAAAACACCACACTTGATTTTTTTGTTAGATTTCTCTTCTGAAACCAGACCTCCATGGTATGTTCTTACCACTTTTACCTGTGACCCAAGGAAGAGAAGTTTCATCCAGCTTCCCAGCTACTGCCATTTCCTTGGGTGGCTGTGGTGCTACTGTATATGCTGATACCCTTTTGCTGCTCATGTGGACTTTCCATGTCTCTGCTGGAGCAGTGAGAGGACAAAAATGTGCCTTTATTTGCCCCACTAGGGATACTGTGGCTTTTACTGGTTAAAAATTGCAGCTTGGTTTTCGATGGATCACAGACTCGTAGAAATCTGAGCAACCTGATCTAGTGGCCCATGGTTAGAGTCCATGATAGAATAGTTTGGGTTGTAAGGGACATGCAAAAGTCATGTAGTTCAACCCCTGAAATGAGCAGGGACGCCTTCAACTAGATCAGGTTGCTCAGAGCCCCATCCAACCTGACCTTGAATGTTTCCAGGGGTGAGGGCATCTACCACCTCTCTGGGCAATCTGTTCCAGTGCTTCACCACTATCACTGTAAAAAAAGTTTCTTCCTTATATCTAGTCTGACTCTATACATTTTTGGTTTCAAAGCATTACACCTTGTCCTGTTGCTATAAGGAACTACAAAAAGTTTGTCCCCATCTTTCCTATAAGCACCCTGTAAGTACTGAAATGTCAAAATGAGGTATTCCAGAGAAGAGCTTTCTCTTCTCTGGGCTGGGCCATTGTCTCAGCCCATTTTCATGGACAGGGGGAGTTAAATCCCTCTTGCCCTTTTATGATTCACTCTCATCTTTAGTCATCCACAGCGGTCTACTGTGCTGTTACTCTTGAGTACAACACCTTAACTAATTATGCCCTTAGACAGGCAATGGTGGTGCTCCCTCACACAGACATCCTTGGAGTGCTTCCCACTGGAAGCGCATGAAGCAGAGGTATTTTGCTAGTACAGTCTATACAGGTTTCCCAGGAGATATAAAGCAGAGTGCCAGAGGACTTGCAGGAATTAGTGCTTCTCTGGGAGGGTTTTTCCAAGATCAAATGCCATGATGAAACACATGCCTCACCCTGCCAACTCATATACGAGACCCAAGGTGAGAAACACAGAAGTAAAGAAGTAAATCCAGAAGGGAGTGCAATAAATTCAGGGTAAGCAAAGGGACAGCTTTACTCCAGCTGCTCTGGGTCACTGCCATCAGCTTCCCTATTGTTACAGGCACACAGAGACTCCCTTCTAATTCCACTTTCCACCTGCCCTCTCCAATAACTTCCTTTTAAAATAGAAGTTTTTTTTTCCTCAAAATATTTCCATTGTTTTCTGAGGAATGTCACCCCCTCCCAGCTGGGACCTTGTCCCATGGGTCAGATTGACAGCACTTTGGTTAGCAACCACATGATCATTTTGGAGCCTAGACTTAGGTTCAGAGTAAAGTATTTTGGGAATGAAGGAGAAGTCCTGTGTTCTTTGGATGGTGGCAGGGGTGAGACGGTTATTTTTAAAAATGGTTGTTGTACCCAAATTCAGACATAAAAAAGCCTCTTGGCTGTAGGAGAAAGGGTACACAGTGGTTGAACTCGCATTCTAGGGAGCCAGAAGAAAGAAAAGCTCAACACTCTGTTTTACATGTGTGCAGGACACTGCTGCCTGAGGGAGTAAGAACACACCACCCTGCATGGATTACCCGGGCTTTGTCCAGGTGCACGAAACAAGCAGGGCCACACATCTCCTGACTTCCTCCTTGAGGATTAGAAATTGGAGGGTGGGAAATGAATAGAGCCTGGGGTCCATTCTCTCTGGCCAGCTCAGCTGAGATGGTGAGTGTTTTGGGGGGGTTGAGGGAAGAAGGGTGGAATATTATTTTATTTCTGATTTAGGCCAGAGGTAAATGGTTGCCTGAGGGAACAGGAGAGGAGAAGGTGTGTCACTGAGTTACAGTGCCTCAGGGAGTTCCTGCTGCAATGGCACAACTATGTAATACGTCCTCTGGGGGATTGCATCTGAAATAAAAATGTAGCCTGTTACTTATTGGCATTAATGTTCACTTGCTAATGTTTTTTATTGCTTAACTCTTCTATTTTGGCACCTGGGTAACTACTTAGGTTCTTCAAAATTCACTGGACCCAATTCAGAGATCACATATCAAGAGATCTACACAGAGTTCACAACTGGCAGAGTAGTGCAGATTGAAAGTAGTAAATTTAAGAAAGACTACAGAGAGAGTTGTAATGAATGAAAGGATCATGGTAGATAAGATCCTTGTTCCTTGGAAATTATTTCTGAAACTGAGCAGTCTCTCAGTGGAAAAGGATACTGGCTCAGAGTCAAGAATTGCTATTAGGCTCCTAGCACATTCAAGAAACCTTTGTGCAATCTTTATAGAACTTGACTGTATAACATCTTAACTCTCCACTAATATAAAGTTCACAGACAAAACAACATAATGATAATCTTAGATGAGGCTTTCCATGAATAATCCCAACAGTAAACCTGTCCTCAACATGAAAACAACTCCCGATATTCCGTATGTTTCTGTGATCAAGCCTCTACCCTTTATTTCCTTATTTAAGTACCATGAAGCAAGTCACCACCCTGTCTGCACTCTATTCCATAACTCAGACACTAGTTTTTTTACTGGGCGTTTCTCTGAGTCCTTGGCTACACGTGGGAAAATAACCACTAAACAATCTTCCTCTCTCAGCTCATCTGGGGGTCAATGAGCTCAAGGAGAGTGGCATTGGCTCAACCCCAAACACTGCCCACGCACACAGCATGGCCATGGATGCTGGGGCAGCACTGTTTAGTGTTCTGCCCTTGACTAACAGACTTGTGGCCAGTTGTTTGCGATTGAGAATGCTGCTGGCAGGTCTCTTTTCTCGGCCCATCACTTGGTGCCTACCATGTCACCTCCCATGCTTTTCCATGTCACCTCTCACTTGTGGAATGATTATATTTGCTTGCTGTCTCTTGCATCCCTTTCTAGTATTTCCATTTCCCACTTCTCATCAGTATTCATCCTGAAAAAATATTTTGTGCCATCTCATTTATTTTTCTTCAGATATAGAAGGTACATCCCTAAATTCTTTCTAAATAACCTCACTTCCTGTAGTGGAATTCTGTCTTGAAGTTCTGTTGTGGCCCTGAAAAGTCCACTGAGCCCAATGCCTACAATGGGCACCCCTGCTCCCTCACCATCCAGTGTTTCCTGTCTTTTAAGAGAGAGAGAGGGAAAAAAAAAGCTTTTACTATTTGTACAGCTCCTTGCACCCTGGGACTGACGTCATTGCTCTAGCCATACAAATGCGTGTAACAGTATCTTCCCCAAAAGCCACAGCCATCTTCCATAAGATTTGAAATTACATGCTAGCCCAAGGGCCCTCCCATGCTACTGAGCCATCACACAGCAGCTGTGAAGGAGAGGGGGGAAAAGGGTATACACAGGTCTCCTCAGTAAGGCAGCAGGAGGAGAAGAACTGGCTCTGTGTATTTAGTTACAGTTAATTATAAGTTTATGACCTTATGATGCAACTGTTGTAACCCTTGCTCAATATACTTTTCAGGCAGAGCATGCTGAACATACAGAGGGGGTGTATTTTATGGCCGTAGTGTTTGCACGAGCTGTGCAGATAAGAGAACTGCAGAGAGGTCTCCACGCAGGACGAAGTGGAGCCATTTTGGCTGCGTGGTGTTGGCGGGGGCTGAGTGTCTCTGCCAAAAGAGCTTGTGAACTGTAGGTGTAAACCTCGCCACCCTCTGCTTTCTCTGGCACCAGGGGTTGAAATTTGTTCTTTCCCTTTAAGAGGGGAGGAAAGCCAAGTAGGTGTTGTGAACTCATAAGGGAAACCAGAATAGGATCTTTTTCTCCCTTAATCGAGGCAGCTTTGGAATTTGACATTTGTTTTACCCAACGATTTTCAAATGCTGTAGATTTTTTTTCTCCACTCAGTTCATATATTATGCCCACTTTAAGGGTAAGCTAACTGATTCAGAAAGAGTAAATAGTGTGTCATTTGCAGGTCCATGAATAGATTCAAAGGCCCTTGAAATCTTAATCCTCTTGATCCCACTTAATGCCTTCAAGATGCATTAACAGGACAAAAAGAAGTTTAATCAAAGTACATCAAACTCAGTTTAGGCATTGTAACTCTTCTCCTTACAAGAGTAGCTATATTAGTAAAAATAAGGAAGCATTAGCTTGCATTTCCCTGGAAAATAAGTGAGCAGGAATGCATGCCACATCCTGGCTGGCATTTTAATCTCATCAAAGCAGAGCTCTTTCCCTACTGTGCTTTCCAAGATGCACAACGCAAATGTGGTCTGAACACAACACAACTAATTGAACAATCACAGCAAAGGAGGTCAAAACCCAACAAACAGTGCAGCATCTAAAATGACTCTGGAGGATTTTAACAGATGGACACTTGTAAATCTAACAGGATTTCCTACTGGTGAGAATGCCTTAGGTAAAATTCAGAATGTCTCATTAAATTGTCAGCCAGCAATGAGGCATTGCTTATGCGAATATGAACAGCTCTGCAGCTTTACTGCAAATACACACAACTGTGTATTAACATAGGCCTGAAAAGCAACATTTGGATGTGAGTTCAATTAGAAAACCCGATCAAAACTGAAGAAGGATCAGATGTAATGTTTCTGGCTGGGATCCATTTGAGACATACAGCAGACAAGTTAAGCCAGAGGTCAGGCTTTTTCTCTCTCTGTTGGCCAAGCTGCAGGCTTTGCCTATGTGCACTTCCATGTAAATTTGCAAATCAGTTTGGTATAGACTTCTGTAAGTCCTTTTACTATTGCTTTCTTGCAACCTCTTGTGTTCTTAGCTGTTGATGAAATGCATCAATAAACCCAGTACAGGTATAATGATGCTGTCTCCCAAGCAGATGCTCCCATGCCAAGAATTTGAATGTAGGCTAACACAACAACACAGCAGTTACGTTTCCATTTTTACACGTTTGTTTTACATAGTGCCAGTGATCTGGATAAGGGCAATTAGTCTGTTTCTCACCAGAGAAATTAGTCTGGTTGTGCCCCTTTACCTCCTCCAGCAACCCTACTGCTTATGAGATCTGTGAGCCTGTTGTTCAAATCCACATTCCTGTACAGTCCCACTTTCTCAGTAAGAAATAGTCTCTGCTGGGTTTATTGGCATTTCTCACAGTATCTGAGTTCAAAGAAAATGATTACAAGTTAAGACAGAGCTCTGTTCTTTAAAGCACCACAGCATATAGATCTGTTGAGTGATATATAACATAGAACAACTTCCAACTGAGGAAAGCTTAACACAGCTCGGGCTAGCTTGCTGATAGCTGCTCAGCTCCTAGAATTACTGCTTACAAACCATAAAGACCCCAGCTTGAGTTTCATGGAGGGAGGGGGGAGATGTGTGTTGTGCACACCGCAAGTACAGCCACAGGGCGGGTAACCCGCCAACTTCCTAACCTCAGCCGAAAAATCTGGCCACTGCCTGACAGGCAGAGTATGTGTATTTGTACCAGTGGCAGTGAAAGAGCCTAAAGTCAAAAAAGAATTGTGTGAGAACACTGAGTTCAGTCGTGGGACCATTAGTGTGCAAAATCAACAGGCTTGGTGTCTGTTAAAACTGCCCTTCACTTCTGTGATATTTTTGGCAAGGAAATGGGCTGTAAATATAAATAGATCACTTCTCTCCTTACTGAAAAGCAGGCACCTCAGATGGAGGAAGAACACTGCATGTTTATTAGAGTCACAGATTCCACACAAGATCTCGGAACTGGCATGTAGGGGTAAATTCCTGGTTGAGCAAAGAGACTCAAGGAAGGACAAGCTAAATGTGAGAGAAAAACTGAGAGAGAAAAACTGTGCAGTGTATCCTAAAACACAGAATATACTTCTGTTAGGGACTGCTTGCACTACTGAGAGTGGGGTAATTGTGCCAGGACAGGACACATGGGTCTGTGATTATTGACCATATCCTTCAGCACAGAACACACGCAGCATTCCCAGCCTGGAATAATGACCATGGAGTTTTATTTCCATACAGCATCTGGCTGGAGAGCCCTCATCTCCCTAACACCCTCCTCCTTCTCCAAAGGCTCTTGTATTCCAGGCTGGCACTGGAGAAAGAGCACTAAATGTGTATGCATAAAAGTGTGTTGTGGTAAGATGCTGACACCGGTACAAAAACTGATCCTGGTGTCACTGCATTCAAAAGTGTACACTGCATTACTTCACTAAATAAAGCAAGTGCAATCTTCATCACAGCTTTAACAACAACAACAACAAAAAAATGGACACCACAAATGTCAGGTAAGATCCCTTAATTCTATATTATATCAACACTTTATTTACTACAAATTATCAGAAGTGCAAATTACTTTTATTGGAAAATTCCATTGTTTAAAGACTATCTTCTGTAGAGGTTACTAAATTTTCTTCTTTTTCCGATACAATTTTTTCCATCTTAACTGACCACTTTTGTCTGACTTCTTTCATCACCAAGCATACACTAGTACATTATTACTTCATCAGAAACATAATGATCCACACCCCCTTTTTATCTTTCAGCATCGATCTAATTTCTTCATCTTGTTTATAAATTGAGCCTTCGGGAAAGAAGAAGGAAAATTACTAGAGTATTAAGATATGCAATACCTTTGAAGAAAGAAGCCTATGAAAACAGACATGATATTGGAAATTCTGTATTTGTTTATCCATGCCCAGTGTAAGTTAGAGGCCTTTACCAGAAAAAGCAATAAATGCTTGAAATGCTTTTGCATGGGAGTAACCCTGGTTGTTGTGGTTATGAAGTTGCACTGGTAAATCAGGGGAGAATCAGGTCCCAAATCTGTGCAGTGGAGAAACCTCACCAAGAGCTGTCAGAGCTGCAGTGGTATCCCTCCCTGGCACGCTGCTTCCTGAGCCTGCTTGGCAGGTGACACAGGAATGTGCCTTTGACACTTTGTCAAATCAAAGAACTCTAAAAGATCTGTGAGATGTGACTCATTGACAAAAACTTTGTTAAATCTTCCCTCTTATTATACACATTTCTGTGAATATCTGCTAACATTCTTCTCTGCTATAACCTCTACCAGGGTGCAAGGCAGAGAAGTCTGGCAAAGAAGGGATTTACTGATCTGTAATTCCCGTATTCCCCCCAGGAGTCCTTTTTACTTTATATTCATCCTGTGTTAGGGTATATTTGATCAGTAATTTACCTGTACCACAGTTTAAGTGGTTTTGTTCTTTAATTTGTTTAGATCTCGTGTGTAAACATAATCTGATTTTGGAAATTTCTTATTGTTCCATTTACTGAGTTACCCTACAGCCTGCATTATTACGACTAAAATACGAAAATGATCCTTAGATTCCTAGAATCATAAAATTATAGAGTCACAGAATGATTTGGGTTGGAAGGGACTTTCAAGTGTCATCTTGTTCAACCCTGTGCAATGACCAGGGGCATCTTCAATTAGATTGGGTTGCTCGAATCCCATCCAACCTGACCTTGAATGTTTCCAGGGAAGGGGAAACCACAACCTCTCTGTAGATTGATTCCTTTAAAAAACAGCTTTATAGTAATATGAAGTCCTCCTGGTGAGCATAAATACAAAAGATTGGTTATCAGTAATAGTTTTATCTTTCCCGACATTTCCTTTTAGATTTTGTTAATATTTCTACCATGCCTGGTCTTTGGAGGGCATCCTGTTTCTGATAAATTTGTTATTATTAGTTTTTATGGCTTTAGCATAAAATCTGAATCCAGATTTGAACTTTCTGAGATCTTCGAGGTTCAGATTTGGACTATTATAAAAATAGGAACAATATGTGGATCCTGGGGCAAGGCTTTGAGCCTAACATTGTTTGCAAAAAAGGCAGTGGCCTTGCAAGGTGACTGGGAGAATTAGCATGGTTCCAGGTACTTATTTTCAGCTCATTTATTCAACCTTTGACTACTCAGAAGAAAAAAATATATTGTTCATGCTCTGAAAATGGGGCACAGGAACCTGGTTATTTTCTCTTCAGGTGCAAACATCACCAGGCCTGCACAAAACTCCTCCCAGAGTACAAGATAGTCTGGAAGTTCTTTGCTGTTGATGATCACGTAGGAGAAGAAAGGGAGCCACCTTTGTAAGACAAAGCCTTTGTGTTTATCTCTTACAGGTCTGTTGGCCAACAGTTGTTGGATCATCTACAGGGAGCACCTACATGTTTGCTGTTTTGTTATGAGCCACTGCCAGCTTGCTGCAACCGAGCAACTTCTGCAGCTTCTGAGCTGACTACCAGCCATGTAGCCGTAGGGAGGGTAATGCCCCAGATAATTAAAGTCTTCAGAGAGATCCAGATAATTAAACTCTCCTGGTATGTTACCACTAAGCTGGGAAGACCCAGCTTTTAGCTATTTTGAGGTGTAGGCTTACATCTGTTGGGATTGCACCATTTAGGATCTTCTGCCCAACAGACAGGTTTATGGACCTGCCTTGAGGAACACGGCTGACTGGCTGACTTCTGATTCCCATCTCCAAAGTAGCAACCTCACTGCTAAGAGTAAAAGATGACCCCTCTGACAAGTGTCCATCTATTTTCTTTGCCATCTTGTCCTTCCCTGGTATATCCCATGTGTTTGGAGTATGTCAGCCCTCATTGTGACTTCATATTCTGTCCTTGAAACAAGACGCACAGGTGAAAAAATACTTTAAAAGGATGGTGGTGCATCTGGGATGTGCTGTGCTGGTTTTCTGTCATGCCATTTCACATAAGGCGGGTAAGTAAGGAGAAATTAGTTTTACTTTGATCAACTTAATTTGATAAAAATAAACACCATGGCCAAGGTTCATTTTCTAGAGGTGTTTTTTAATTCCTAACTACATACAACAGCTCTCTAAATACTGAATAAACTCCATGACAAACTTTCACTCTGTGTTTTTTGCTTTTCTTCTATTAAACTAAATTATTAGTTTTCAGAAAGATAAGACCAAAGTGAAGAGAGGAAGAGAGAAACCAGCTCAAGACGCTTATGAAACAAAAAGACTCTAAAATCCAAACCAAACTAAACCAACCAACACAAAAACAAAACTAAACAAAAAGGGGAAAAGTTCTGATTTGCAAATTTTGCTCATGCATTACATTTCCCCTGAAAACTCATGGCCTATTATTTAGTGCTGCAGCACCAAGAACCTGATTTACTCTGCACAACAAATACAGCAAATATCTTTCCCATGTAAAGAAAAGAAAGCTTTTCTATAATTGAGGTTTCCACAAGAAGAAAATGGAGAAGGCAGGGGAAGACAACTCCAGATATTATTCACTTGTTATATGCGAATTGAAAAGATTATTCAGACAACTAAAACCACCACTTCTTTTGGTGTTTTTTCCTTTCCTTTTTGCAGAAAAATAAGCCATTCTTCTGGTGCAAAAACTCATGCATAAAGAGGTAAACTCTGAAGCAATTGATTGGACTTTCAGTAAGCATATTTCAGACAATTCATTAAATACAGAAAGCTTTACCTTCCAGGAGAAACAGAACGTGGCAGCAATGCAGACACTCTGACAAAAAAGAATGCCGGTATTGGAGGAGAAGGGGAAGTGTACAAAGAATCTCACTTACACTTGAATAACAACTATTAAAAGTCATGACTCTAATACACTTTTTCTGTCCTTTTTTTAATAGTCAAGGAGCATGTCTCTATTGTCCTTACTCATTCACTGCCTATAAGCTCTGAAGAGGAGGAGGAATTAAATTGCGTATCCAACATGAATGCAGTTGCAAGGAATACATACCATGCTCACCAAGCAATGCCATCCTATTTGGCTCTCCTGGGCTAAGGAACATTCCACTGACAGTGCTGATCTTTATAGAGCTAGAAAACCAAGAGTAATGCCAGACATCCTGAACATCCACACTATCATATTTCTTGAATATGCTGAGAAAATGGTGCAGAGAGGAGTTTAAACTCCCTGCCATACTTTTCAGTGAGTAAAGGCTTCCATCTGCTCTCAAGCCACTGCTAGTGTACATGTTAAGCAGGTCCTGCATGGTGACAGCTGACCTATTTTCTCTGAGTGTTTCAGAAATTATCAAATCTCGTTGAACTGAACATGTGAGCAAAGTGTCTCTCTGTGGCAATCATAGGGTATGTGGTACACACTTGTAGCAAAAATATTTTGGCAGTCAATTCATGCCCATAATAATCCTTCCAAATGACATTACTGGGAGAAGACCCGATCCTATTGTGATATGTAGACCAGCTTGGCTCTCTGATTAAATCCAGGATCAGCAGAAAGCAAAATGCAGTGAGACCAGGCTGGGTCCATCAGTTTTTGGATCCATCACCTTGAATTAGGTGAACTCAGCTAGTACTGAGGCCTGGGAACCAGCCATCCTTGAGGCTACTAAGTGTCCCAAATAAATGATTACCTGAAAGTTCTTGGAGAAATTTTAATTTTCCATGTGAATTCAGCGAACTATCTCCATACAGGTGGGTATTTTCATGCCTAATATTTAGGCACATACCTGCAGCACTTGAGCACGTCTTGAGCAGCTGGCAAAGGTTGCCAGCGTTGTTCTTTTGCTTGGGAATCCACCATTTAGGGCTTTCCTCTGAGATATGAAAGACCTGAGACCAAACCATTCTTCTACCTGCTGAGACATGCATGCACATCCTCTTTGAAAAGCCCCATTGCCCCAGGCAATATGGGAAGTTGGATTCAATCACTTCTGCTGAAGCTGCTTTGCTACGTGTAGGGTAGTTAAATATTCACTGAGGAAGAAAGGAGAAAGAACAGCCTATGGGTGGTCGAGGCCAAGCAGAAGTAGTTACCTGCTCCTCACAAGGTTACAATCTCCTCCTCTTCTTGGAGGTCCTTGTCTGTGCCCTGACACTGAGTGATAACTGATGCTGAGATCTCTAGGGAATCACTGGAGAGAGGTATGTCCTGGATGTGCTGCAGACAGGTGCATGGAGGCTGGGAGGAAGAAGAATCTCCAGCTGCTCCAAGCCCTCTATTTTTGCCCTGACTGGATGGCCTCTCCAAGATTTCCACAGAGGATAACAACACTTTTCCTAAAGAATATTTAATTCTAACATACACTGATTAAGCTTCACAGAAGAAAGGAAGGTTTTCCCACCCTGGATCTTTGTGAGAGCAGGCATGCTCTCGTACAGTAACTGCTTTAGGTCCCCTTGGACTTAAGGCAGCAAAGGCACTAAATGTGACAGTGGCACCTAAGTCCTCTAGCAGGACCAGCTGTAATTGCCTACTAGCTGAAAACCAGACCTATTTACAGTATTTATACATGTTGTTTCAGACAGAAACCAAATAAAACAATTAATGTAACTTACAGAAACAATGTGACAAAAAAGTCACCAAAAATATTTTCTGAAGTGATTGATTTTTTTTAATAGCTCAAAAATCTTGTAAGTAAAAAAGTAATTAATAATATTATTTTTAAAGAAATAATTGACGAGTTTTTTGTTTTAGAAAAAGATGTAAAATTACCCAATGACATTAGGATAACAAAAATTCTTCCAATAAAATGACATGGTTTCTACTGTAAGAAGATTGTGCCTGAAGTGATTTTAAAGTCCCTGAAATGAATACACACCACAGTATATCCTAGTTCTATGGGCTGTGACACGTGCATCTACATCAGCTATAGCACACAATACATGTATAGAATCTTATGCAGCAATTTTGCATCAAGGGAAGTACTCTCTTTGACATCAGTGGGAATTGGAGGGACCCTTAAGGAGTAGAAGAATATATCATAACAGAAACAAAGCTTAGTTTAGATGAGAATCACAATGCTGCCATTGAGTTTATGCTCAGTTTAACCTATTAAACAATGTGAGATGAGCAAAAATTACTCATTTCCATACTGCTGATTTTGCAGACTTCAGAAACCCTGAGCATGAAATAAATAACTTGCTCTTAATAACTTTCTGTGTGGATAATGTATTTAAATGTAGGAAGATGTAAATGATGTATTTTTATTGCATTGCTGGTTACCTCTCTGTATCTATCCAGCTAAATGCAGTTTAAGTTTACAATTAACTGCCTAAAAAGATTTGTCTGTTCTTCACAAATAAAACAGTGGTTGACTATGCTGTCATGGAAGGTTCCAAAGATTAAGACAACTCTACAGTATTGCTACTGTATTTCCTGAATGCCTGGCCTGATTGTACAGCTCTGTCTGTATTGTAAAAATACAGTGTAAAATTACATAGGGGAAAAGATGGGATGTTGCTCTATGGAAATCTATGTAATATTCCTCCATGCCATTCTTTTGTAGATGGGTTTCCTTGTCAATATACTGTGCTTATTCCGAAGAACAGCACTCTGAAGAGACAAGATCACTCTAAAGAGCTCTTAGCATTGGAGAAAGGTGTAGCTGCCAGGTGGATTTTATTTTTTAATAATTTTTTTAAAAAAAATAAAATAAACATTTCTTAGAACGAATACTTTGGGAGTTTAAAAGAGAAATTATGTATATTGCAAGACATATTAGGGAATGGCAAGAAAATTGGTGATTATGAAATTTGCTTTTCTGACAGCTAATTTGTTGAAAGGATAGATTTTTATGAAATTGATGGGCAAAGCTATGGTCACTTCATGCATAGCTGCTTACCTCTGTGGAGTCTTTTAACCTGGCTTTTTCTACTGGACCTGTTTTATGACCCTTTTGAACTCGAAATCTTAATCTCACACATAAAATTGAACTAATAATAGAATATGAAAACACCTCTTACCTTTTCAAATTCCTATCATGAGATTTAGTTTGTCTATTTTTTCCCTTTTACTGCCTTGTCCTTCCAGGTTTTTCTTTTTTTTTTTTTCCATGACCACAAAGAATTTAGAAACAAAGCTGCGCTCACTTCCCGCAGACGTATAATCTCTACAAAGAGCTGAATCCCTTGCACCCATAACCATCTTGCCCCAGGCTGTTTCCTTTGCAACATTCCCTGTGAATGTACCTTCCTCGAAGAGCAAAACTGGATAATATGCATGAGATTGTAACTCAGTGTTCTTGTAAAGAACTCTCAAACTTAGAAATGAAGCCACAACATTTGCACAAGTTTCCATGTAGCTCTTTCTCAACTTTCACTTTCCACTGGCCATATATTCCTTTTTCCTGAGCTCCTACATCATGAGACCTCTATGTGTTTTGAGGCTGGTTGTCCTTGGCTTTGCATTACTAGAAAAATGAGTTGTGTCCAAGAACAGGATCAGAGCCAAAGGGACACCTACAACAGTGCTGTTGGCTCTGTGAGTGAAGACAAATTCAAGCTTGATGGGTGCACAGTATCCATCCATTCATCCATCCATCCATCCATCCATCCATTCATCCATCCATCCATCCATCCATCTGTGAGACACTGGACACCAACAGTTTCATGTGGGTCAAAACCTTTTTGAGTAAACTGAGTTCCAGAGCTTTGAAAGTTTTTAACTTCTTCCTAAGGTTGGGGCATAGCAATCCCCTGAGCTGGACCTGTCCACATGCACAGCAACACATCCTGCATGACCTATTATTTCTGGAAAAGTTAGCATGCAAAGGGTTGAGCTAAAAATCGTAACGGATAACCAGGAAAGGAAAAAAATACTTAATGATTTTCTAGGAACTGGGATTCAAGTCTCACTGCAAATGAGAGAGAAAAAGGGAGAGAGGGAGCGAAGAGGACATCTAAGTCTACAAGAATAAATATCCTCCAGAGCTTTCAGAATCTCCTCTCTCAATACAAATTCATTACCTTATTTACAACAAAAATATTGTATTATGACATATACCGATCTATAAACATTATAAATCTATAATGTATCATACGGGGCCACTTTACATCCCAATCCAGTCATCTGGATCAGTGCTGTGACTCATTTGGGTAAGGGACAAATTACTTGACAAACAAATGTCAATTTAATTTTAGATAGTTTTGGGGTTATTGTTCCCTGTCTGTTTAAAAAATTAAGTTAAATTAGATTTTAAGATATAACATGTTTCATTGTGATTTTAACTGCAAATTTTGTTGAATACATGTTAATTTCCTGCTTTCTTCCTAAGAGAAAGAAGGAAAATAAAAATTTTCAATATAGAAAATATTTTTCCGTGTGTGATTTTAAAAAAGTGTGTATGAATGAAACCACATTTCAAAATAAGCTCATAAACTTATAATTACAGATGACTACAAATTTGCAGGAGTCTCTTTGAAGATATGCTTGGCAAGACTGCAAACTTTGTATCGTTCTTTTCAGTTGTGACTTATTTTTATTGAATGGATGAAGATCAGATTTGCAGCTATGGAACTCATAACAACTATACCTCATTAAACGAGTTTGTGTACAAAGAACATGGTACTTTAGTTGTTGCTTTCTTAAAGTTAATTTTGCTTTCCATTTGCTTCTTATCTGATCAGCAAGAATATAATGAGGCTGTATCAAAGCTTTCTGTAGCCAGGGTGCCAAGAGGAAGGAGTCAGGCTCATTTGGGTTGTGCCAAGCAATAGGATGAGAGACAACAGGCAGAAAGGGGAACACAGGAAGTTCCACCTGAACATATGTGAAAACTTCTCTGCTTTGAGGGTTAACCTGCACTGGAACAAGCTGCCCCAGAGATTGTGGAGTTTTCCTCACTGGAGACTCTCAAAAGCCATCTGGACACACTCCACAGTGACATGCTCTAGGGGGCCCAGTGGGAGAGAGAAGGTTGGACTAGGTGAGCTCCAGAGGTTCCTCCCAGCCTTGCCCACTGTGTGTCTGAGTTAAAGGCATGTAGCAAGTTTCTCTACCCCAACAAAAAGACACAGTAAGTGTTAAGGGCTCACTATAAAATTTTTTATCATTCTACATTGTGGCTTTCAAAAACATGAGTTCTAAATTCTTCTATTAACCATTCTTCTTTACTAAAATGGGATCTTTTGAATGTCACAGCTCCAAGTTTTTACATTCTTATCTCACTATGAAATCGATTTTGTCTCTAAGTTATTGTGGTCTCCAACAGATCCACCAAATATTTTTGATTCTACTTTCTTGAAAACATCCCAGCAAATGTTTCCATAGATTTTTGTACGTTCCTTTTAAAGAGAAGTGATTCTGTTTAGCAAGAACAAATGAAGCTTTTTTCACAATATGTGTCAAGAAACTCGAAACATAGTCTCATATATTTCCCACTGGAGTGATCCCATTAATATTCCACCTTAATGGTCACATGCTTATTGATGGTCCTCTGATCCAGGATTGAAAGCCTTTCTTGCCACATGCCATTTGAAGCGTGTGTCTGCCATGACCTATTTGGTACTGGGGTGGGAGGACTGCACAAAACCATTCACCATTTTTGAAGCACAAAACCATTCACCACAGCCACTGTGGTTGTGGAGTGAGCCTGTGGTCTACCTGCCAGCCAATTTCAGTCCTTACTGACATCAAAAAGAAGACTCCTGTGCCCTGTTGGGCTCCAGAGGCACTCTGTCATGCCTGTAAGGCAAAGTTGTTCTTTTGCTTCATCCCAGGCTATGCCCCAGTGCTTCATTAGTGATGCTATTGTCAAATGTAGAAGCTCAAACACTTTAACTGAGCCACAGGGAGGACTGTGGTCAAAAGCATGGAGTGAGCTCCCATACTGTCATTAGCACAGGTGCTGCTAGTCCCATGTGAAGCTCACAACAGCTAGTAGATGCTGACTTTAGCCATCACTAAAACATTTGTCTTAAGCCACCTGAGGAATGAAATAAAAAGTGTGAAAATACCTACCAGAGCAAAGATACCCCTCAGAGATGAATCCAGCATGTTCTGTAGTCTGAAGTAAAGGTACTTTCAACTTGTTGTTGATCTCTTACAGAGAAGTGCTACACCTGAGGTGGGAGGGACTAGACATCAGAGGGTTACAAGAGGGTTAGTAATTCTTTATATCGCTTTAATGCAACCCAATATGCACAGTTGCACATTATATAAAAATCTGCTTTATTTACTAGATATTTGATAATCTCTTCATGCTAACAGTCATTAATTTTTTCCCTCCAGATGAAGCAAATGAGAATTTGAAGAGAAAAGTTGCATTCAGCAGCAGAAGATAGAGTTCTCTGAAGTAACAAATCCCAGTCCTTCCTGCTGCTGCAATTGCCATAGAAACAGAAATGCCACTTACACTCCTCTCCCTGCTTTGTAATGAAGTATTGCCACTTGAGGGGATTTAGAGGGTTGCAAAGGCCTTGATCCTGCACAGTGCTGAGCATCACTGACGAGGTGCAGGAACCCTGGTTCCCAAAGTATTTACATATATCACATCTATTGATTCTCAAAACCAAAGGAAGCTTGAAGTAAAAAAATTTCTGAGGAGGTGAGCATTGTGTGCTTTTTAATTCTTTCTGAAAGGGCTGAGGGTTTACGACTTAATTCATTTCCCCTTGCTACTGTCTGGGACTTCTTCTACTGAAACAGTGATAGGTCTGGTCTCTTCATAGGTCTGCTTGGTGTTTATCTGAGGTTAGAACAGGTCACAGAAGGCAGCCACTGATGTGGCACAGACAGATCTTAGTGTAGCCGTGGACACCTTGGTTTAATATACTATTTTTATATGCTTATTTTAATTTTATCCAATCAGGTGGGTAAAGCATTATGTGTTCCTTAATTACTGCTGAAGGTACCAGAAACTATCAACAGCAAGTGGCCAGATAACTGTCTACAACTTAAATAAAATTTGGATATTTTTTAGATCTACAAAGGGGTGAATTTTTACAGAGAAAGGAAACTAGGACAATAATAATTAAAGTAATATTTACTCCTTAATAAATGCCTATTTTTATACTGGTGTTAGAGGTTAACAGCACTGTTATTTACTCCTCTGCCAAAAAGTACTGAGGGATATGAAATGTAGCAGCCAATAAAGCTGAGCCGTCAGATAAATAACATTCATATTACTCTCTGACAAATTCTTTTGCAACACGGGGATATAAATAACACTAAGAAAGCTGTTCCTACATTACAAGTTTACTGATGTGTAAAATGTAATTTTAAAAAGAGCCCAAAGCCCCAGGAGTGTGACTCGCTGTAACATGATCTATAGGAAGGGTTATGTGGCATATCTAACACCTGCAAGGAGATTAAACCAGGGAAGTGAGACATCTTTGAGAAGGTGGGATGCAGCCCTGAAGTGGAAAAACTAGAAAGAGCAACTCTCATTCAGAGAAGCTAGGATAGCTTTATGCACTGAGCAAGGCTTCAAAATAATAATGGTAACGTTTCTGTTTCTGTGTCCACAGTTCTCAGAGGGATGGATTGGCCAGGAACTGCCTGACTCTCAGAGCAAAATTGCATTGCATTTATGTTCAGAAAACAGAGGCGTGATGAGCTCCTGATGCAACACAGGAGATTTACCTCTGAGAGTTTTCTTTTCCATAAGCACCAGGCTGCATCTTTTCAGGAGCAAATAGTCACAAAGAGGGACACAAGAGTGCCAAATTGCCTTACTTTAGGAAAATACTTTGTTGGTTCAGACCCAAGAAAGTGAGAAAGAGTGCTTCTTTTTACAGTGGATTTTGGAATGACTTAGTAAGAAGAGTGATATGGGCAAGTATGTAGGTAGGCAGATGGATAGATGGATAGATAGATAGATAGATAGACAGACAGACAGACAGGCAGGCAGGAAAATGGGAATGTGTTTCTTAAACTTAATATAATGGCATTAGAATAAATTACTGGCCTTAGCAAAAATTGATGAGGAAAACGGCAGCATGCATGAAATGAGCATTGGGGACAAGAAAAAAAACGGAGAAATGTTCTTAAATGTTGTTAGTGCTCCATGCAAACACTTTCTTTTACACCATCTGTGATGGAAAAAGAAGGAATTGCTTCATCCAGGAGAACTGTGCCATTTCTTTTAATTTCTCTCTCTAGTTTCCCTGCTGTCTACTTTTGGAAGCTTTTCTTTGTGATGCTTTGGATATAAAACCCTGTTGCCTGCACTACTTACCATGGAGAATGCTGAAAATCAGTGAAATCTTCAACTTCTTCTAATACAGATCATTAACATTAAATTCATACCACTATGATGGAGAGGCCCCATAGGCCATCCTGGGCATTCCTTTTGATTCTGTGCATGTCTGAGGAGAGGCAGAACTGAGCAGGAGGCAGGAATCCCCCTGTGACCCACCTCTTCCCTGCTGTGGAGAGCTGAGCTATTTGAGAGTCCTGTAGCTCCACAGGAGCTCTGGGGGGTGGCTGTGCACCGTGCTTGAAGGGCTGTACAGGATAATCCTGTGGATGGCTGTTTCTAACAGGTTTTATTTCAGAGCTTATTAAGTAATTAAATCCCACACACAGTCTGAGGTTTGTATTTAGGGCCGCTCTTGTTCTGCATTTTTTTGAGTATGTACTTTTTGCTGCTTTGTGCCATCAGAGTTTTTATATTGCGTTGCCTATCAATATAAAATATAAAGTACAAAATATAAAATTTGCCATTTACTGAAAATCTGGTTTGGGAAATGTCAGTCTTCTCTACTGTTTGGTGCAATAAGTGGTCCTCTCTGCTACCACCCACCGAAGACCCCAGCGACATCTGCTCAGTGCCTGCCTTTTGAAGGGAAGTGAGAGAGGTGAAAGAAGGACAGAGAGAAAAAAGAAGGGTGGACTGTCAGCTCAGCTATTGATCTTACAGCTGAGCCAGCTGTTGCTGAGGTGGATGACTGTTTGTGAATAGTCCTGGACTTGGCTTTTTTTAATAAGAGATAATAAAAAGATAATTTAGGATTACTGTTCATTATATTAATACTTCAAAACTTCTTGGAAATATTATGTTCGTATTTTAAGTTCTATGTTTCCTGAACAATTGTATATATATCCTCTTGCTGAACTCCAGATGAACATCCTCAAAGCATTAACAAGCGCACAAAGAAATAAAAATAGAAAAGCCATGTCTAAACTGCCAGAAATGTCTTTGTCCAGCTAAGAAAAATTGCAGCACAAACCAAAACAGGCAGAGTGTTTAATCTGTAGCAGCATAATGAGAGGAATAAGCAAGTGCACTGGTATTTTGGACAAAATGTGTGAGCAATACCTTCCAATCAGATCTCGATACCATGGGATCATTTAGACGTGAGAGCAAAGATGCCCCTTCAGACTTATCCTTACTAATAGCAGAAGTATTTTTGTAATCCAAACCGCCATCTTCTTCCAATAAAATAAAGAACTTACTCAAATTAATAATAATTAAAGATATATGGGAAAGTATGTCTGCAGCAGAGTATTGGGACCTTTCTAATTTCTTTCAAAATGTGTTTCAAACTTGGTATCTGCCATAATCAAAAGGATAATTTTTGCTGACATTATGAACATATCCATTTGGGAAGGCAAAACAAGTATGATTTAGATCTGGCTTTTGTCATAGATAAATAGTTCTTTTTGTAGTGAGCCTGGAGTACTCAAAGCAACCCAGCAAAGTCCAATGAAGTGTCAACTCAAGCCAGGAACATTATTATTTATTGTCAGTTAGGACCTTCATCACTTACAGACATCACTGGAAATATTACTGATGATTGATACTGATGGCAATGATGATTACTCTTGCAATAAGCTTAATTAAAATAATGAAGTACTGTTGCACAGAACTTGGTTGTTGCCCAGGCAGGATAATGTATAAGCAGCACAAGGAAGTCATCAGCTCAGAGCGCTTCATATTTCAAGTGTGACATTGCTAGGGAAGCAAAAAGGCATTGTGTGCCATTTCTCCACTATTTCTGCTCCATCTCCTATGTGTATGCGTATACAAATAATTGCTGGAATAGACACTACAGAGATTGCCTTTCAGATATTAATCCTGACTCTCTCTCTTAATGAAGTGTAGATTGGTCATAGTGGTGGTATTGCTGTTTTTATAACATGCTGCAAGTCTCTGAGAAATTCTTTTTTCCATTATTCTTCAGGGAGCTCTTCACCGACCACTTGGTTGTGGCAGTTTAATTGATCTTCACCTGCCACAGAGTAGCCCATGCTATCAAAAGTTATAAGGGACCTGGAGAGAGGAGAGCAATTTCTGGCCTCTCTTGTTCTAGGTAGTAAATGCCAGCAAAACCCCCCAAGCACCAAGGTGTAACATCATCTCATTATTCTGTTCTATTCTATTAGCTGTGTATTTAAGAGCCCAGAATATAGATGTAAACTCTGAACTATCCAGGCTAGCTGAGCTGCTCTCAGACCCAAGTCTCCCACGGCACAGGAAACAGCTATAAAGATCATGGGCAGCTCCAATTTCAGAGCAGGAAGATCTGCATTTATAAAGGATCTGCATTTATATGTCCCCCCATATTAAAGGCTTTTTGAGTAAGGTTAATTAAGCTGGAATACTGTATAAACGTTTAGGGGCAAGTTGATTATAAGGGGTTTTACAACATTATTTCTATTTCTCTTTGGTGTGGTCTAAAAACTCAAAGTTAAGCAAGGATCATTTAAAAATCATTTAAAGAGTAGCACATCTGTAATATTAGTTAAGAGATGGATGTTCATTTAGGAGCAAATTTCATAAGAGCTTAGGAAAAAACCTTTTCTGAGCAGCTAAAATGCAACTTTGCAATCAAATTAAGAGCC
Source organism: Sylvia atricapilla (assembly GCF_009819655.1). Lineage (NCBI taxonomy): Eukaryota > Metazoa > Chordata > Aves > Passeriformes > Sylviidae > Sylvia > Sylvia atricapilla. Next base: position 33,970,803 of record NC_089140.1, read on the forward strand.
AAATCTAGCGTTACCACCACATGGTGCCATTGAGATGGCCTAATTTTGGATATTCTATCTCTTGTCCTTCCCTATTTCTAGGTCAAAGATTGATGATGTTTAGTGTTATTTTGGCTGGAAGTTTGGACCTTGTCCCTTTGCCTGTCCATAGCTTATGAAACATGCCAGGTATTTGTTTTCCTTCCCTACTACTTTCCACTTACTTTAATTCACTGAGCACTTCCCTTTGTACTCACACCACTATTTTGAATATAACCTTTCCCTTGAATGAGAAAATACTGTAAAGCTAAGCAGTATCTTGTATAAATTACATGCCCTGCAAGTGAAAAGGAAGAGACAGGTGATGTCCAGAGGAAGCAGAAAGGGCACAACTTAGGCACTTGTGTTACTCATACAGACCTGCAGATTTCTCCAGCACAGCTGAGGAGGCACCCTCACCATTCCAGCTGCTCCAGCCACCATTGTTCCAGTACCACCAGAGTCCTCTTGATGTATGCCAATAAATTATTTTGTCTAAATAGATTATCTTTTCTCATTAGTTAAGCCTGTATCCTGTCTCTGTTAAGGGGAACCACAAAAGAGATATGCAATCAGCTCAGTAGTGGTGGTTGTAAAACTGGTTTCACATAAGATGATATCAGGGTATGGATTTTCTTGTGCATACCAAGAAAGTATATTTGCCTTTTCAATGAGGTGCTTTGCCTGCTAAACATCCCATAAAATGCCAGTTGAAGAGTGGGAAACCACCTGAATCCTCTCTTACAGTCATTACAGGCAATTACAGAGATTGAGGTCTAATATTTCTTAAAGAAGGCAGAAATTGTTCAACTAACACAGATGTGTTTGGCTAAGTATCCTATTTTCAGTAGAGGCTGACTTTTTCAGAAGGTGCATTTGACCCAGTTTTGCAGCATAGTAAAATGCCTGTGGCTTTATGTTTTCATATACCACCAAGAAACTGAGAAAAAGGTTGCCCCTTCTTGGCCATTTGACAAACTTACAGGAAAATGCACCCAGCAATAGTTTCTAAATAATTAAATCATGAGCGGAGCAGCAGAGAGACATCAGAAGAGAAAGAGGATGGTGCGGCTGTGCCCTGTAAAAAGAGAATTATGCAGAGGAGAGAGAGAGTTTGAGATAAGCAGGAATAAGAAGTCTGTTTGGTGAAAGTAAAGAAAATCAATTGAATCAACCAAAACTTGAAAGGTTTGAGCTGGTATGAGGAACATGTGAGGAAAAAACTGAAATGAATATAAAGCAACTCAGTGCTTAACACTAGAAATCTGTGGGGTACACAAAGCAAAACAGCACTGGGTGCTCCATTTTAGGTAAATGTGCTTAAGTGCTCTCTTGAAAAAGAAGAAAAGGCAACACTTAAATGTATTAGTACATAGGAAAGTGGTGCATGTTATAAAAACTAAGTCTTCGAAGACTTTCTACAGACAGAGTAGTCCTTCCTTCAAAAACTCAGACACAGAAAACATGTAAATTTTCCCTTCAAACCCCAAATGTATCTATGCAGACATGCTATTCATAACCTGAATTCCTTCCTTTCAATATTGATTCACCAGTTTTGCCTGTAATATAGTAAAGCAAGGAGTCTCAAAACGTGCCATCATACCTCAGAGGGAGATCCCATTGTAAGGTCAAATGCATGGACCAATTAGGGAGTTAAGAAGAGAAACGAAAGCATTTCAACCCAAAAGGCACTTTTGCAATGTTCTTGTTTAACTTTTTTTCTTTTTTTTTTCTTTTAAGTGCAAGTATTCTGTTCTGCTGAATGCATATTTTAGTGTGAAAAAGAAGTCTCTTCAGTTGTTTGATGATAACAGTCACTTTTCCCTAGATTTGTCAGTTTTTTGAAAGTGCTAATTAGAATACTACATTTTCAATCCTAATGTATTTTTTATACCCAGATGCAGACCACTGACATTTCATGAGCACAGGTCAATAAGAACAATACCTCAGTGTTAAAAATTACCTATCTGTTTTGTCTCAAAACATAATTATAAATGAATGAGTGTATGAGAACTATCTAATCATATCCGGTGCTGATCTCGCTATAGCTGTTCTGCAATCACCTGTTAGCACCATCTGAAATAGCAAAAAGAAAAAGAAAAAGAAAAAAAAAAGAGAACAGGGAGTAATCCAGGGACTATTATAATGGCATGGCATAAATCTTGCCAGAATTCTTTTGTTTTTCTGTCTCAAAGATGACATAGCAGATAGAGAGATTGGAGAGCTTGGAAATGGCTAAGAATGATGAGGAATATTGTAAATGATTCTTATTTTGAGAGAATTTGCATTAAGAGGAAAAATTTAACAGCTTACAACAAGATACAGCATCACACCTAGTGTAAAGATAGAACATGCACTTTTGGTTACCCTCCACCCTAACTGAAAAATGAAAGGCGGTCAATATAACAATATAATCACAGGGCAACTAAACTTTTTATTTCAAAATTTTTTTTTTCCTTAAACAGAGCCTAGCCGGTGTGACATAGAGCCTTGTGTTAGCCAGGTACTTAATTGACTGAAAAAGGAAAGACTGTTTAGGTAGAATGGCTGGCATCATCCTAAATTGAATTTTAAAAAAGTTTTTTTCCTAGCTTGCAAATAAACCCCCATGCCCCAGGACAAAAGCCAGCCACTAGACGACAGAGGGCTAATGAGCAGCTTCCCTAACAGAGCAGTTATTCCAGAAGGCCCCAGCTCAGCAGTTCTTCACTGCCTAGGAAAGCATGTTGAGTGGAAATGTTCAAAGGAGTAGAAAACAATTAGGTGTGTAACTCCCATCCAAAGCTGGGGGAGGAGGAGGAGAGGCGAATACCAGACTTCCACCAGGCTGTTGAAAATCTTCCCATGCCTGAAGTTAAGCATGTGCTTAAATGCCTTGGACTTTCACGGCTGAGACAGGACCCTGGATTAGAGCACTCATGGAGTGGATCAAGCACGGGGAGCCCTATGCTGCTGTACAATAAAGCTGAAGTCTCCTTTCCTGTTGTTAATCTCTTTCCTGTCTGTTAGCCTCAAGGCACAGTGAAGAGTTAATTGATTTTCATCCAGGAAAGGAGGACTCCACTGAAAAGTGCAGTCATGGAATTTTTTATTTCATTTTAAGCACCAGGCACACCTGCCAGGCCCCCAATTATTCCTCAGGAGGAGAAAGTCTACTGTTTTTCCTGTGAGGAAACCCTCTGATCCAAGCACTTGTTGGAGGTTTTTACCTCATCTATGCACTGTGTTAATCTGTCTTCCCTTTTAAAACCTGGCTGCTGGTGGAAGTTTTGAGGTTGCCTGTCTTTTTGTGTAGGTGTTTAGTGGTTAAGGTATTTAACCAGGGAAAGATAAAGCCATGGCTAGTTTCCTCCTCAGCTGGGGGTGCTAAAAATCCAAGGAAATGCTCCCTGTAGCCCTGCTGGCTGCCCAGCAATGAGGGAGATTTGGATTTGGGGGCCTTTGGGCTGGTCATCCTTCCTGGAGACTACCCTAGAAAAGGGGAGATTCCTCCACATAGTTCGTTTATAAAAAACCCAACATTTTCTGGGGGACCTGACCCTGCTGCTGGGTGCTGGGGCTCTGGAATTGCTCAACTGCCTTAGGGAGTGGAGTTGGTGCAAACATCACATTGGGCCAAAACTACCCTCCGAGATGCATTTCTGAGGAGATTTGGAATTTGATGATTTAGAAGCATCACGAGGAGCCAGGAGCTGAAAGAGTGTGTTTCCACCATTTTGTGCAGCTGCATCAGATGTAATGTTGAGCTCCTGCACAGGCTGTTGGAGCTGCACTGGGATGTTATCTCATAGCAAAATCTGCACCATTGTGGGTAAAAATCTTGGAGAGAGCACTGAGTGCTCCAGTAACTCAGAGAAACCTAGCTGTGCTGGTCTGAAAACTCTTCATGTTGTCCTCCAGCTCTGACACAGGCAATGTGGACATCCAGTCTTCAGTAGAAAAAAATTCCCTCTATGCATCCTCTCCTTTCATATTTCTTACATGTAGGTGAAGTCTTAAAAGCTCCGATTAGTATAATTCTTATTAAGGTGGCTTGGTCTTTTTAAACCATTTTTTTTCCAGTTATTTTGAGCAACTAGTGCAGTACTCTGACAGAATGGTTTTTATAGTTTTGTAGTGTTAGGGAGAAATTATGTTCGTGTTGCTGAGGCTTGAAATATCAAAAACAACAAAAAAGCAAGAAAACAAGAAGTGAAAAATAATTGTGCTAAATTCAAAGTTGCACAGGCGGCTATAATGGCTTTACATTTTTTAAAATACCAGAACAGGTTCTGTTGTGTGTCTTGTAGCCACTAATGGATTTTAACTTTATTACTATTCAGTTTTATTGGAACTAATCAGAAGACTGTAGGAATGAAAGGACTCCCACATTACTGAAACAGTTAAGTTTTTTAAAGCCAGGCTACTGAAGAACAAATTAAAAGGGAGGAGCAGATCAAATCCATGTGTGGGTCATTTAAGAGCTCAGTCTCATTTTTGAAATATAGATTATCAAGGATAACATGAATTCAGCATTTCTATATAATGTTTCATTCATTGATCCATCAGGCCAGCAGCACTTGGCTGTAGAGAGATACGTAAAAATGACTTTTAAAACTTTACCCTCTTTTAATATTTTATAACCTGTCAAAAGAATCAGTTAGAGGCTCTGCCTTTTCTCAGGTTCTGATATCATGGCAGCAGATCTTCAGCAGAAATGTGTTTTTTCATACAACTAACTGGTAGTTGCCATGAAAGCACATGGCGAGTCATGACTCTGAAGAAATTCCTGGGTGAATAGTAGCAAAGGTGAAACGAATGGCTAACACCTGCCAAAAGCTGCATGGAGAGTGCTGATGTCATCAGCAGTGCCATCACTTCACAGCCAAAGCCTCCACTCAGGTCTTGACAGGCGAGGGCAGGAGGCTGTGACCTTCAAATAGTCTATTTTAAGATGCATTTTCTGTGTGGCCTTTATAAGTCTCTCTGAAGCCTGGGCAGGACCCAGCCTTTTCCTCATCAGGTCCTTATTTATGTTTATTTATAAGCTTTTTCATGGACGTCATCTTGTTACTGTGTGAGTGCATCATGTATATTAATGGCCTTGTCCTCAAGCTTTGCTAGGAGTGATGAAAGAGCAGTACCTTGCTCTGACAACAGGGAACAGGGATGCAGGGAGGGGTGAGGTGATGGGCCAAGGTCACACACAGTGTCTTTTGTGCCCCAGCCTCAGCTTTAACTACCCCTCTCTTTTTTGGTTAAGTTTTCTCAGCTGTTTACTTTGGTGGGAGCTGAAGTTTTCATGACTTTTCTCAGGGTTAAGTCTAAAATGTTTCTGGTATATCAGTAATGTGATAGACAGGTGCACATGTCTACAGACTTCAGGACTGAAATTTCATGAGCTGTTTCACAGACTCCCCCAGAGCACTGTTTGGAACTCTCTGTGAGTAATATGGAGAAAATATCACCAACTGACAAAAAGCCAGAGGATGAATTTTTGGCTTTGCACCATAGGCTGAGCATTTTAGGCTTAGCATGGGCGTATTTGCAATGTATTTAATTTTTTTGCAGGGTACTGTAAAACAAACATCCTGATGCTACAAGGTTCCTCACAACGCCATTTTGGCCAAATCACTTAGATCAAAAGGGGTTGTTCTGATTTTTATATCCTCCATGGAACAATTGACTTTCCAAACCTTGGTTACCCTAAGAAATCAATACTATGCCCTAAGACACCATCCTCTGAGGCACTGGGAATATCAAATCAGCAACACAAAGATGCTTAATAAAGTTAAGTGTAATATTTTCCTATTTGGCAAGGCCACTGTTTTGGACAAAATTGCACATAGAAGTAGCTAACCTACAGGAGAGTAAAATACTAGTCCTCTGTATTATGTTGACATTTAATTATCAGTCAAGAAAGATCAGAAAACACAGAGCAAATCACAGGTAAATTGAAAAGAAAAGCATATTGTTCTCATCTCTTAAAAGTCTGCTATGCTGTGGAATCAGAACTGAAAGTCCATGCTAACTGGCAACTGATGTAAAGTTTCAGGACACACAGCAGCTGAAATTGAAAGTAATGTGAAGAAGGTGATGTGTTTAGCCTCAGGAAGCATGGAATTAAACTGTCTGCTGGTAGGAGGTGAGAGGGGAAAAAACTGGAAATGGAGCAGTCCCTTGCTTCATAACAGCAGCCCACAGGAAGGTGGTAGGGGGAAGGAAAGAGGGCGATGAAACCACAGCAAGATTTCCCTTCAGTGTACCTAGCAGGAGATTAGCAGAGAATATGCTTAATTATTGCTTCCTGCCCACCTGCCTTGTTCTTTCAAGAACCAGAGCTCACTCAAACAACATTCACTGTCTCGGCAAATGCACTCCTAATGGAATTGGTTACAAATTAACCAAGCCAGTTGCTTCTTTACCTAGAAGGATTTCCAATTAATTTTGTCTACCTTATTTTTCAGACCCGCAGGTGAACTTTCAGTTTCCAAGGATCAAAATCTGGATGTCATGCTGGGATAAATCAGCGTAACTTCTGTTCAAGGCAGTGATATTGCCTGTATTTGCACCAGTCAGTCATCCATCAGTTCTGGATGATCAAATTCACTGTCCTATTTACTGCCTTCGGTAATTCCGTGTTATCCTAGGCAGTGCTAGATTTATTTTGTTAATAATTCATGGGTTGCCTTCAACTTATGACTCTCTGTGCTACACAAATGATATGGAGTAATTAAAATACCTTTAAAGCACCTTGAGTGCTGTTGGCAGGAACAACAGCAAGTATTTAAAAGAATATTTAATATCATGCACTGCCGGCATGCATGCTGGGAAACAAGCTTGCATCCCAGACCCTACCCTGGGCCAATCACAGGAGAATGGCTTAATTGGTTAATCATATAAATTACAGTCACTTAATCATTTTAATCACCATCAGCCAATTAGCTCGGAGTTATGGGCTCTGAGGTAACAGTTATGCAAATGTTTGCTCCACTGCAAGCTATTAACAGCCATATTTTCTGTATCAAGCTGACAGTGACTGATGTGAAAAGGGAAGTGAAGAAAGTGAGCATTTGTTTAGTATAAACTTCCCCTTCTGATTAGAATGAAGCACATTATTGGAATGGTTTGAAAATGCAGCAGTTGTCTTTTTTCATCATAGAAGAAACCTTCCAGTGGTTATGCTGGAGTGGGCATGCTGAGGTGCTCTCTGAGGTGTTTTTGCAGAACACTACCACGATTGCTCCAGTGTCCCAGAAACACACTCACTTTTAATGAACCACTTCAATAGCTGGATCAGCATAAATCCTACTGGAAATCTGCAATAGTGAGTGAGGGCTAGTTGGTTATTGTTTATCAACAGTGAATAACTTGCCAGAACAGAGGTGTTACCACATAACAGGGCCTCTCCTGCTCTGCCTCTGCCAAAATTATCGCAGTCTCATATCCATGAAAATAGTGGCACCATGCTGGCTTAAATGGAGATAGTTGCTACTTCCAGTGAGGATCAGAGTTTATCCCCAGCTCTTTCTCAAAGGTGAAAAAGTGCAGATAAGATTTTTCAATATTTTATGACTCATTTGCATTTGGGTAAAATGAGGCTGCATGACAAAAACCCAAACATGGGAAACACAGAGCAGCAGAAGTATCTCTGATACAGTGCATTGGGGCTGGAATATACAAGACTTTTGTGTGATCAGATGTCCATTGGTGTAAGTTTTGTTCAGGCAACACATTGTTCTCACCCATTGCCACCTTGGTCTCCCTTGTCATGCAGAAGTTCCAGACCTTCATTCCTATACTATGGAATGTATATATCAGGGGAAAAGTTGGAGAGGAGCGAGATATTTGTTAACATTACATTTTTTTTATTTTTTATGTTTATCAGCCAAAAGCACACTTATAAGTCTATCAGATAAAGAGGGTGCAGCTGACATGATTTTCTGCACCATTCAGAAGCTTGTCACTTAAAGAGTGACATGTACCACAGAGAAACACTTAGGAGTTGCAAAGATTCTAACACACATAGAAAATGCACTTGTTATATTTGGTGTGAGAAGCCACAAGTGGTCCATTTTCAAAATATCTCTCTACCATCACTACCTCAAGATATGGAGGAAGGTTTCCATGAAACTCTACAACATTTTGATTTTTCGTGTTTGATTTGTGTGTGTTGTTGTTTTAAGACATTTGGGGCTGCAAAATTCTCTATTTAAAGCACTTGGCAGTGTAGCTACATAGACAGACATATCACTGCCACCAGTGTAATGTATTATGGCTTAAATTAAACATACCTGCTAAGGACATTAGTAGAAAGAATAACAAGAGTTTTATGCTATGGTTATTTGAAGCCAGTCAGCCTGTTGTAGTCTATAATATTCAATTAACAAATTATTACAACATCTATTAAAAATTTGTAAGTCCTTTAACGGTTGCTCACAAATAAACTGTAATGTAAAGCATAATCATTTTGGCTATTTAAATTAGTCAGTTTGGGGAGATAGTATATGAGTTTGGAGTACCGTACTTCAAGACAGAGGGGCTGAACTTGTCAGCTAGAACAGAAAAACAAAAACTCTCCCTATATTCAGAATCACAGAATATTCTAGTTTGGAAGAGACCCACAAGGACCATGACGTCCAGCTTTTGACTGAATGGTCCATACAGGGATCCAACCTGTGTGAACTCATGACCTTGGTGCTACTAGCACCATGTTCTAATCAACTGAGCTAATTTCATGGTCAAATATTAATCAACAGAGAAATAAATAGGGGCTGGAAAGACTGCTTTCAAAGTGTTTCCACTTTGTAGCAGAGGAGGAGGAAATACGTTCCTGAGTTTCAGCTCAGGTTCAGTGACTCTATGAGTAAATGAGCTGTGTAGGTACTCTAAGAATCCAATGATCCAAGTGCTACAAATAGATTGCTACCACTGAAATGCAAAAACACCTGGCAAACCCGGGGGAAAAAATGCTGCTACAACTGCAAATGGGTCTGTACATGAAAAATTACTCTGATGCCAACCAGTAAAGTCTATAGTAAAGGCAGCCAAGCTGAATGGCAACCACCCAATGGGCAATCCCCTTTATAATAGGTGAGCCAGGAAAATATTTGCATACAATTTTATGGAGGCAATTGAAATTGAGGTTAAAGCCTTAATCTTTTACAAAGATGAGACCAACCAGAGTTCTACCTGCAGCACCTACAGAGAAAGGATCTGTCTGTGGCACACCACGTAAGCACAGCACTGCACTGGCACAGACAGCACAGCCTATCCAAGGATCAAACCTCAGGAAAAAGACCAGGCTGGGAATGACACATCTTCTCCCTGTAAAGGAATGAAATGCCTCATTTTACACTTCCAATGCCCCAGTACTATTTCATCTTTCAATGACCTTGTTTCAGCAATATCTGAAAAATACTGAATACTTTTAAATTTCTGCCTTTAGGCAATATCTTACATTTCTGTGGCACCAAGGAAGCTCCTGTTGAGTAGCAGTATCTTTCAGCTGTGTTGACAGGATCCCCTGGCCTTTGCCATGCCCTCAGCAGAAATACTTATGCCTGGTAAGCACTGCTGGCTCTGTCAAGGTCATTCCACAGCTTCAGAGACATGCTTTGCCTGAAATAAATTAGTAACAGAGCACACCTATCAATATTTATTACAATTACTCAGGCAGAATGTAAAACATGGGCTTTATCCATCAACAGAGAGCAGTCAGACCATTGCTATGATGCCAAGACCAGGTGCTCAAACCTTCAACCCTTGTAAATGGTGTCATGTCCTACCAGAAGCAATTGTTGGATCTGCTTCTCTGCTTCCACGGGGAAGATGGAGACAGGTAAAGAGTTCAAAAAGGAGATCTTCCTGCAGAGAAGAGAGAGAGTTGCAAGGGCTCAAATTAGCCTTCCACTAAATTCCATTTACCAGTTCCAAAGAGGAAGTGTGTTTGTCTAGGATATTCTTTTACCCCATTAGGCTGGAATCCTCTAAAATCTTTCAACCATGTGCCAGAAGATACCTCTGTAGAAAACCATTGACTTCTCTAGGCTGATGCCATTCAACTTTGAAAAAGAAATGCAGCTGTGATTTTGTATTTGTCCACACACTCTTTAATAGCCTTTAGGAGAAGAAAACCATTTTCGTGCTAGTTTGTTGAATGATCACCAACATTCATATTTTGCATTTGCCACTAGAAAAAAAAAGGTTTTATGGATGTTTAAAAAATACTTTAAAGACAGGTTTTCTTAATTCTTTTATTTGAGCTATGGTTTTTCTGTTCCAACATTCATGTTAACCAAGCAGTGCACAAGAAATGCCAGAACAGACTTCCTGAAAATTAGCGTCAATTAAGCCAGGTGGCCTTTGATTGTTAATGATTGATCAGAAAGCAAAAGACAAATTTACAGCAAATTAGTCGATACCTGAGCTTTTTTCTGCTTTATTGGTAAAAGTGATCTCCTTTCTGACTGTTGTTATTTTTGATATTTCATTAAGGTACCTGTATTTATGTCACCATGTCTCAATAGAAAGGCTTTTTATTCTATTGACAAATCTGTGACTAAGGAGGAACATAATGCTGCTGTTAGTTTTACTGATTAATGATAAGTTTGACTATATTAAATACAATAATGATCTTAATGTATTGTCATTTAGGTACACGATGGTGCTTGGCTTTTGCCTGTAGGGAGGTCACACTGTACCACACTTTTTTTTTTTTTCATTAGTGTGTAGAGGGTGAAGAGTTATATTGATGCATAACCCCAGAGCAAGAACAATCTCCATTCAGGAGCAGTGCTGTTCAAAAGACTTTCTCTCTGAGGTTTCTAACTTTACAAAGAGCATGTTGAATCTTTGACCTGCCTTAAGCAACAGTGTGCCTAAGGAGTGGTATGCATCTCAAACTCGATCAATATTTGTTTCAGGCATTTTAGCCCAGACAGACAAGTTATCTGAGGTTCTGAATATCAGCAAACACAGGTAGACAGCTAGAGTTAAATTTAAGAAAGAGCTGTGGTAGCCCCAGTGCAAATTTAGGCACCTCAGGAAACAGTGTCTGAATAGGGGCTTTCTGAATACCACTTTTGGCCTGAATTCCTGTTTGAGCTGAAGTTTGGGTGTTCGTACATCCACTATCCCTCTATACTCCTGGATACAGTTCAGCAGCAAGCTAGCTCTGCAAAATAGCCCAGCCACTTCTGGTTTTAGAGGCCTTAAATATTTTTTGAAATCTGGCTCCATAATCAACTGCATATAGAAGGATCTTAGAGACCATCACCAAATGCAGGCAGCTGACATGAACAAGATTTTTGTTGTCCTTCCTCCCCATCTCCTTGTCTGACATCTTCACCAGGCTGCTGAATGGGATCTAAACCTAAGAGACGAGTGCATGAAAGAAGGCTGGTCCTTGTATGGCCTGCAGCTTGAAATTAGATACCAAAACCAGGAAGGAAAACAGTTAAACCCTGTTCTTTGGTGAGAGTTAAGTATAAAAAGCCATGGCCCTCCTTCAAGAACCAGTATAATTGGGTGAGCCTTGTTTTGGGCTTCTCAAAGCATTAAATGCACCCAATAGCTATTCCCCTTTTCTACAGGACATATTACCTCAACTGACAATGCAAAATCCATGTATGACTGCAGATTTCTTGAAGGCACAGGGAACAGCAGACTCCTCCTTGACTTTCTACCTTGGCAGTGACTGCAGATATGGATGTGAAAGATGTTTAAGGACCTCAGGGAAATTAAGACAAAATCACAGCTGTACTACTTAAGAAATGTAGGAATAGAAAGGACATGGTTAAATTAATAGGGGTGTTCTGTTGTTCAGATCTGGGAACATGGAATACAAGCCAGGTCTGGGCAGTGAATGTTAAAGCAGCAGTAAAATGGGCAACATTAAAAGTATAAAAGGACTATTATAAACTCCTGATTTAGCCTTCTTAATAAAAACTGAAAGCTTGCATTGCTGCTTGTAAGGGCTACTGAAAGTGTGACTGTGTTAGTACAGGTGGGGCCAGGGAAAGGGAAAGAATGAGAAAACAGAGCATCAGGAGAAAGTGAGCTTTTATTGTCTGATTTTGGTTTTTATTAGCAAAGTTTGTAATGCAAAAAGGGTAGTTGGATTGCTCTACTTTATGTAGTGAAGAAAAAGCTGAGGAATCCTCAGAGAGAAAGAAGAGTGCTCCATTTTTCATCTTGGAATTCAGAGATCTCAGGCCTCAGGCAATATTTAAGGCAGAAGTTAAACTAAGGAGAAGGCAGAAGAGTTTACTTTTTTCTTTTTGGTCTGGCCATAAGGAAGAGGTCATTTGATGTCTCTTAAAGCTTTTTCACTGTGCACTGATGTAAGCCAAATGACCTTGGACTGGTTACGGGGTAAAGAAAGCAAGTTGTTCTTAGTCCACAAGAAATATGACCGATCCTCTGAAAGGTTCCCCCATTTATGCCTCTGTTGACTGCACAAGGGCCTTCATCAGCTATTCTTTGTCATGGAAATCCTTTAGCTACATGCTGAACTAAGGTGCTGTGAACCTGGGGACATTTTGGGATACTGTTAGTGGCCCTTGTCAGTGCCACTTTCACCAGAGACGGTAACCTATCCTTCATGTTTGAAGAAATTCCTGGGCCGGATTTCTTGCAACGTGTCACCAATCAGAAATTCAAAGTGCTGAAGGCCTGACCCTACCCTGGACAGTGGCTAGAGACTTTATTATTAGCTTATGACTAAGAGAACTCTGTTCTATTTGCTTTTTTTCTCATACACCATATGTTGGATCAACTGATGAATTGTCCCCTGAAGAGCTCCGTCTTCTTCCCATTGCTCTTTCTCCTTTTACTCTTTAGGATAGCTTCTAAAATAATCATGAACTAGAATTAAAATAGCTAAAAATTAAACAGATGTTGACCCTGATCTTTCAACTGTTCCTTTCAATTTTAGTTACTCTTGTTAAGACTTTTAATGAGGGACACAGAGTATTTTTATTATCTTAACTAATTCCAGTAATCTCCTCATTTGTGTCATGCAACCACTACTATTGATTAAATTAAAGCAGCCATTTATTCTTAGAATAAAGTAGGGATAGGTCTATTTGTGACCAGTCAAGGCATTTAGTTTGTTCTGGTCATCTGTGACAGAAATCAGAGTAAAATAGACAAGTCATTGAAAGACCATTTCCCACAGTTTTCAGTCAGCAATGGGTTTAGATTGACCTAAATCTTCCATAATGCAGGTGTGAATGAGGATCATTGAGTATAATTAATTTTTCCTTCCTCAGTGAACAGTAAAATGTGTTTGTCTGTATGAATGTCTGTATTTACAGGATAAGGCTTCATGAATAATTTGGCAGATCAGATTCAGAGAAATGGTATGATTTGGTAACATGAAGAGCAAGGTAGGTGGTACACTGAGCATCTGCCCTCCTTCACAGAGGGCAGCATCTTGCAGGATAAATCCCTTACTAAGTGTTGTTATGATTCACATTTATAATGACAAGCTCGTTCTAAAAAGAAACAAGCTATGTTTCAAACTTTGATCCAAATGTGAATTGGCTGCTGGTCAATTGAACAGAAATTAGATCATCACTCACTAAGCCAAAGGCATCAACAATATGTTGATGCATTTCTCAATAGCAATTTCTCAAAATCATTCTTCAGCTGTAATCAGAGAAGGCAAAGAGGTTTGTTTCTCTGCTGCCTTTTAGCTCTGTTCCTTTTGGGTCCAAGACAAGTCAGCTGTGGTCATGCTCTGGTGCATGGAAGAGCTGAGGAAAAGAATCAGGTGAAAATTTGAAAATTCTGGTTCCTGATGCTGCAATCCTTAACTTGAGCAGGATGTCACACCTCCTGTGCTGGGAGTAAAAGTCTGTTTTAGAGAGCTAGATAAAAATGGATTATAAGCTGGAAGATAGCCATGGAATAGATAGAAATTTCTGGAGTGTTAGACACCCAGAGATTATAAAAGAGTGACAGATATTATAGGACCAAATGCCCTGATCAGTCCTTGAACTTCAATAGAAAAAAATTACAGGCAGAGGTGGGGAATCAACATCAAGTGAGATACTAGTGCAATAAATACAGTTAATTTTATGTCAGGAACACATTGTAAAAGGCAGGAAAAGCAGCTGTTTGATCCTGTGTTCATAAGTAATACATGTCTTACAGGTCTGCGACTGTCTACTGTGCATCACGTTCTCAGAATTTCCTTTTTTATTTTATTCCAAACAATTATAAATGGCTAATATTCCCACAAGTACAAAGTTACAATGATATACTTTCATCTCCTTCTGAGGACTTCATGTCATTTTAAGAATAAGAAAACATCCTTTAACTAGATTGTTTACTCCAAACCAAAAATATACCCAGAACTGTAGCAGACTACAAGAGTGTCTCCCATTCCAAAGGGTGTCTGAAGATTCCTGTCAAAGATCAAAGGACTGTGCAAAGGGCTGTGTGCATGTGGGAATCTGTGTGCAGTTTATGCACTCTGCTGGAAAAGAAATGCTGTGAGCATGGCTGAAAAAAAAGTCCCTTTTGACTGTACTAACCTGTTTTGCACCACCACTATAATAATTTAACCTTTATTTTGAACTGAAATATCAAGGATTGTAGAAAGAAAAATAATACTGTAGGGATGTTAAAATGGACAATTTTCCACAAAAGGCATTCATTTCCAGTGGCCTAGCAAAGGCTTGCACTTGAGAATGGGAAGATACTTTCAGAGGCATAAATGATGACTGAAAACTCCAACCTGAGGTTGGTTCACTGTTCCTCTGTCAGCAAATGACTATGAAAAGTTGTAAATATTTCTAGTACTAATCTCAAAGAATGACGACGGCTTAGTATTATTATTGTTTAGTTGATTGACTCACCTGCTAAAGATCCAAAGGTCCAACTCTGATGACTCACAGAAGTGCCAGTGTGATGCCATGTGATGCAGTTTGTTTTTCCATATGCTCTCCTGAAATCCCTAGGAAATTACTTTCACAAAAGCATATTAAAAGGTCTTTATTAATATAGCAGAGTTAATCAGAGTATAATCTAGGAAATGCCAGAAGCGCCACAACCAGCCGACTGTTATTCCTCTGAGGTGTTGCAGCCTCCACTAATAAAATATCACAACCAAAATTATAATAAAAAAGCAAACAGATTTTTTTGGGGGTCAGTCATGCTGAGCTCACTTTGAAAATGACTGCATGGTAAGGTGAGATTTTAAAAGTTCCAAACAGAAGCAATTAAGTTGGTGAAAGAAAATATAGCTATTTGCAAATCTGCCTTCTCCTCCTTCACTCTCCAGCACAAGAGTACTCCTAAGGGACCAGTTAATTTCTGCATGTGTATGTACTGTTCTTTAGGTCACAGTACAGCAGACTGAGACACAGAAGTTCAAGCCAAAATTGTTTTGCAATTAAGAAAGTGTTGCAAGGTGAAGTTGTGAGGGGAAATAATAAAAAGGAGGTCTTTAGTATCGTAACTTTTTCAGTGGGTCAGAAACATATGTTGTAATCGAGGATACATACTTGAGATACACAATTTTCAATTAGGTCAGACTCAGCTGTTTAAGAGAATTCATGAAAGAGAGGCAAAGCTATATACGACACACAGTGTGTAATGTTTTGGTTTAAGGGTGTCTAGTTATCAGTGAATACGTCTGATGTAAATTGTTATTAGTGATATACATTAATAATAAAACCTGAGAAAACACCAATGTTTTTTTAAGTAGCCCAGATTCTGAGCACTTTACAGCTAATGGAATCCCTGTCTTACAGCAAGGAAGAATTCTCCAGCAGGCCAGTGAGACATCAGCACAAATTAAGACTTTTCCACTGTCACAAAGAACACTGGATTGAATCAGGGTCTCCTGAGTCTTAGCCCAACCTTAGCCCTCAGCAATCATAGGTAAACCCCTTCCCGCTAACTAAAAGTAGTCTAAATACATTTTAAATGGCAAGCTTTTGAGAATTGTATTTTCTCAACAACTGGCCATGGAATACAGAACAAAGCAGAGCCCAAGTGTTAATTGCTCCAACCCCATAATTAAATGCAGACATACTGTACTCTGACTGTGATTCTTGAAAGCATGCCCACTTGGGTTTTTTCCGTGCAATAAAATAGAACTCCCTCAATATTTTGTTTGAGTAAATGCAGTTAGCAATAGCTGACGTGACAATAGGTTATTGGCATAGTTATGATCAGAAATGCCTTCATACATTAGCCACAAGCTAAAAAAAAAAAGGGCAGTAGTCAAGCCACTACAAATTATTCTGCTCATTAACGTCCGGGGTACTCCAGAAAGCAGTGAATGCGCATGTGTTCATTTGGTGGCTCTGTCGGGAACGGCCCTGGGATCACATTTAGTGCATGCCTGTCTGCGTGAGCCCATGCACTGAGTTGGACAGATGCAAGCCTGTCTGGCCCTGAAGCCAAACGCTCACATCAGCGCAGTACCGTGGGCAACCTTGTGCGCGTTGCCTCTTTGCTGTTATGTCTTCACAGGTCTGGACCAAAGGCCGACCTCCACATGCCCTGACCAAAGTGTCTGCAACTGGAGCCAGCGTCACTCCTCCTCCACTCGTGTCCCGTGAGCTGAGCTAGCACCAACAGCTTCCACCTGACTGACAGCATGCAAGTCCTCTTATCCCTCTCCAAGTCTGACCTTCACTGTTGGCTTTATTTAGGAGCTAAATGAAAGTTGAATATTTATGATTTAAACGTGCCAAGATCAAGACTTTCCTTTCCAATTAATTTCAAGTGGTTGGTTTCATAAACAAGAAATCCCTTCCAAAAATTGAATCAACACATTATATGCCTTCAGGGCTTGGACCCCCTAGGCTATCTTCTATTTATTTGCATCCTGCACATTTGCTTTCTAAGTGAGTGTCTAAGTCTGCAAGAACAACCAAAGCTGAGATTTTGTATGATTACTTGTGGATGTTTAAGTCAAAACACCAGATTTAATAGACTGCTGTTAAATATGGGCAGTAATTTTCATTTCCTTTAGAGGGTGGGCAGCATTAGGGCATCGGTCTTGTCACCATCTGTATGTTGATGAGGTCCCCTCCAGTGGGTAGGAGTGCAGGGATGTTGTTGCTCTCACTGAGGGGGGGAGCCCCGAGGAAGCCCTGGTCACATGCTTGCACTTTGGAAGTGCACTGAACCAAGATACAGATTACCTGAACCAAAATGCTCATGGTCCACCTCCTTCCCTCCCCCTCAGCACTACCTATCCTTTGGGCATTTACCATCTGTTTCCAGATTCCCATGCAGAGAGGGGTTAAAAGCATTGCTACACTTACATCCTATGCTCAGTGGACTTTGTACCACAATGGTTTCTTCTGTGCCCCAGCAGTACTAGCTGGTAATTTGAAAGTTGCTTTATGATCCCTGCAGAGCGAAATAAACTTGTAAGTGCAAGGTAAAGCCTTGTGCCTGAATAGTGCTATAAAGCTGTTTAACTCCAGCAAGTTATACAATCCCAAATAACATCCCCTTGGGGGCTGAGTAAATTCTTATGGGAGAGGAGAAAGAGGATCAAGATACTGTGAGGGAAATGCTCAGTAGATGCTCTGCTGCCTGTGGTGTCAGGGCTTTTCCCTGTGATGCAGACCATGCATCCATTGTTCCTCCTTCCGCAGGCCGCTTGCTTACACACCCCACTGGCAAAGCCATTCTCTGAGACATCTTCTGACTTTCATTTGAACCTCTGATGTATCTCTAACTTCGATCTGATTATTTCTTGAGCAGGTATATCTGGGGGTTTCCCCTCATTGGTACCCAAATATAATACAGCTAGTGAATTAATTAATGAACATTTTCCTCCTGCATCAGTGCATCAGTGCTATACCCTACTGTCACATTTGAATTCTGTCTTACATATTTCCTTAGAAATAAGACACTAAACCTGAAGAACCTGTGTTTACTTTAGGGAGTCTCTGACACAATCCAAACATCTTCCTGGAAAAAAAACCATAAATTGTTTCTTTCTAATTTTATCCTGTGGTTTCAAACAAGAAATATAATTCTTCTGAAGCTGTGAAATATGATGCCATTATTAAAAGGCAGATGTGTGCTCAACCAAGAGGCAATAGCAACACTTTGAACAGGTAAGCCATCCTTGTAAACTGCCTTAGAAATTCTTATTAATACCAGTAAATAATACTATTAGTTCTATATCCAAACTGTTTTAGGCCCATGGGAATGCAGGGAGAGAGCTGACTCCACCAGTGAGAGCTGCAGCCATTATTTTGGCAGCATTGAACCTAGATTTATGGTATTCCATTAAGAAGGAATGCATTAACTCTACAACTGTCACCACTGCATTGATGTCAAAGGAAGTGCTCTGCCTGGCTTTGCTGACTTGATTGATGGAAAATAGTATATCAGTCTGGTTGCTCTCTCTCTGATGAGAAAGGCAAGTATCCTGGACCCCTGAAGCTATAGCAGAACTCAGGTTTTTTTCTACTCTTGGCGAATTTTCCTGCATTCTTTGGCCCTGGCCATGGAAAAGGAAAAATAATACAGTTGACTTTTTTTACACTGCCCAGAGACGAAGCAGCCCAACAGGCAGAGCAATGAAGTTGAACCCGTCTCGCCTTCCAGTCCGGTTCAATTTCAAGCTTCAGCTTTGCACACATGCTATCAAGAGTGGGCCAGACTTGAACAGCAAACTCAAATAACTACATACTTGGAGATCTCTGCTGATTAAAAGTCAGACAGAATCTGGATTGCAGGACAAAGATTTCTTACCATGGATCCATTCTCCCAGCAGGCTGAAAAAATATTGGCTTCATCTCTGGTGAATACTTAAAATAGCACCTATTCCTGTAGCACATTAAAAAGGCACTTATTTTTTGTTAAGGGGGAAGTTCTTCCCTTGCTCTTGGATAGACAAAGAATTGAGACACACAGGAAATGTCTAGTGAGTAAAATAACCAGGGACCATGCTCTGGCCCTGAGGCCAGACGGCACAGCACTACACAGCTCTACATACCGCAGCCTCTTCTTTCCCTTCCCCACCCCCCAGACTCTGGGTGTTTGAGTTGAAATTGCCTGATGGGAAAGGATCCTGGCACATGCTGTCCCCTGAAGCGTCTGTGTGCTGTCTGGAAGAAGGGCAATCAGCACAGCAATCACTGTGTTTGGGAGCCTGCAGCAATTACAGAGCATGGACAACTGCTGGCCTTCTGCTGCTGCCCTGCCCTGCCTGCCAGGGTAGGCACAGCAAAGAGGTGTGCGTCCTTTTACAGCCCCTAAAGGGACTTGGCAGAACACCAGCATTCAAGTCTGTGAACATGATCCTTGAAACTCTCATCTAAACCTATTGGCATTTCAGCTTCCAGCAGCAAGCTGAACCAGGTGGGTAACATTTTGCATCTGTGAATGTTCCCAGCCCCTTTGGTTGCGGCAACCCAAGATGTTCACCTTTCTGCTCTGAAAGCCTTCAACAAGACCATGGAGGGCACCACTGGCAGTCAGGTCAAAAAAAAAGCAATGTAAGGAGAAGGCAGGATCCATGGTCAGCTTGATTACATTTGCAAATGGGATCCCAAGCGTACACGTGTACACGTGCACACACACAGACGAGGTGTGCCCATGTGCAGGCACACTCCAAGAGGCAGTGCCCAGTGAAGTGTCTCAGCACCATCTGCAACAAACAGGTTCTGCAAAAACCAGTGCCAAGTGATGTTCCCACAGTCACACTGTGGGGAGGGACTTCCCATGTCTTCCCACGTGCTCCCTTCTGTAGAAGGCCCTGTGCTTATGGTGCAGATCAAGGACTTGAAAAATCTGAATTCCTCAAACACCAAAGGGACAGGACCAGCGCTAGCAGATTATATTCCATACATGAGAGAGAGAGGAAAGGGTAAAACATATTTTTTCAGAGTTTTGTTATCACTTTGGATCAAGAAGTAAATTCATATTACGGAAGATAACATTCCATTAGCTTCTTGCCCATACTCATTGATGGTTTTGATCCTATGGAAGAAAAAAAAATTAGGATGCTTTTTGTTAGATTTCTTTCTGTGTTATTATTAGAAATCCTCCCTGTAGACTTAAAACTAATGTTCTCTTGACAGAAATAATCTCTATTATTCATAATATTTTTGGCCTGAAATTAGTCCTTCCACAAAGCCTTCCCATCTCAGCTGGGAAAGATTAGCCTCTTTACTGTCTTCCCTCACTGCCCTCTTCTGTTACTCATCTGCTCATACTTTATTTCATCCAAAAGCAAGAGGCTTACACTGAATTCATTAATCAGCGTTTCTGGAGTTAAGATGTGGGGAAATCTCACCCCTGCACATCCTCTCATCATTGCTGTGCTTATCATCATCTTAAGTTGGTCTGTCAGCCAGCCATTCACCTCAGCTGATGTTTCTTGCTATGCCAGTGTTACAGTCCCTGAAAGAAATCATAAATTATGGCATGTAGTGAGGTTGATATACTATTGAGCCAAAAAAAATCACTCAGAATTTTGTTGCTGACATTTCCCTCACAGCATCTTGTAAAAGTGGGTGTTTCTAATTTAAGTTCTTATATTTTCCTTCCAGTCATTTTCATTTGTCTCATACTTTTATTAGAAGTGAGCTATGGAGCTAACTCAGTTCATTGAATTATTTCAGAAATTAACACAGATTATTCCAGAAACCATAGTATTTTGATTCTTTATCTTCTAAAATGTATTTACAAATTAGATTTCTCTAAATAGCTCCCATGCCAGAAGTAATACTGCAGCAATTTGGTGGTGTTTCCCGAGGGCTACTTGTATTCACTGCGGGGGAAGTTCAATGTGAGCCACACAGAAGAGGTTATAAACCCAATTGTGTACACAACAGTTTGAAAACAAGTCTTTTCCACAACAGGGAACACATCTGTCGCTGTATTTGCTTGGTCATCATCTTGCCCTTTCTAATACATTTAGTCATCACCGTTTTAGAGTACCAGGCAACGTGATTCAGCAATCTTCAGGCAACACGTAGCACAGACGGGTTTGGCCAGTCTGCTGGCTAATTGATAATATATCAGCTGACAATCTGCAGGGGCACTGGCTGCAGATGCCTCTCCTTGAGAGTTCTGATGACCATCATGAGAGTATTAAGCTTTAAATTTTGTATTTTTGTAAAGAACTCTGGTAAACTGATGGACATTTAAATATTCTGAAATAAATATGTGCTAAACATATTCCTGACTATCAGATTTTACTACCAAAATCTGCAGTTGCCAGGGCCTTCCTTTTTTGTATATTCATAGAAAGTATAGATGGAAAGAAGCAGCATAAGCTTTATTTGATAATACATGTTTTTAATTGTTTGCATAAACTCTGGTAGGAAACCAGAAAACCCTGTGCAGCAACCTAACACACACATGCTCATCTCTCTTTAATTTGAGACTTTCAAACAACCATTGGCAGGACTAGCAGAACACAACGGGCATCTGTGTCTCTGCTTTGGTTTCCATTGCCATGACAATTATCTGTGTGAAACTGGTTCATTACAGTAATATGTGCTCCACCATAACAGACCTAGGCAGTTTGGTACAATGACTCTTCAGAGGATTTAGCTTTTTATTACACTGAATCAAAGCGAAAGAAGCAATCTGACCGTACAGCTGACTCCTGAGCTGAAACATGTTTTATCCATTCATTTTTCAACAAGCTTTCAAAACTGTATTGCATAAAGTTTGTTTTAGCTATCAAAAAACCCCTATCAAGATGTGTTACTCATTTTAAACAAATGTTCCTATTGTAGTGTCAGATTTACATGTTTTTCTGGCTCTGACTCAGATGGATTCTTCATGGGGATCAAAGCGATAAAGTTCATTACATCAGAAAACTCACTTAGATCAACTTACAGTACTTCAATGAAAGTGAGTTTCCTTTGCTGGAACAACTTAAAGTGTATGCATATATTTTAATGTTCTTGGTAGAAGTCTTGTGATTTTCTCAGCCCAAATACTCTGCTTGTCTCCAGAGACACAGAAAAAGTCATGCAAATATTCCACAGTTACGCTCGTTATATATGGGAGGCAATGTTAAAAGTTGTAACTTTAACAGAAATTGAAGGTATTTAGCACTCTACCAAGAGCTTGAATGCATCTTTGAGGAAGTTTTTATACTGTCTTCACAGGGTTCATGAATTTGGCAGCAGGCAGACACAGATTAGGTTGCATATTTAATGAGCTATATGATTTTGGGTCTGACAGCTTTTCCTACAGAATATTGTCCTACTGTTCAAACAGTACCATTCCTTTGCATCTCCTCACCTACTCACAAAAATGAAAGTAAGATTGGGTAAAGAATGTTTTAAACCATTTTTAATGGAAACATGGAGATCCATTCATTGAAATGTCTTATGAGAAGATGTCATTTCCATAAATTTTATAAAGGTTTGAGGGATACAGAAGGGAGTGGCTGGTCAGACAGAATAGGGTAAATTGTGAACATACAATGTTTGGGATGAAATTCCCAAACAACCACATTTCCTGGGTTTGTACCAGCTGTTAAAATGCTGGATCTTCTGAGCTGGAACTTTTCCTTCTACTAAAATTGGTTGAACTTGAGACCTCATTGCATTGCAAGACAAAAGCAAATGACAAACACTGGAATTTTTTTCCAGAACAGAATTCTTGTTTCTCAGACACGCATCCCTCTTAGTGAGTAAAACTGATGGCCCCATCATTTTTATTTGTTCAAGATTTCTGATGTTATGCCATCTTGTTGGGCAGCATGTCTTCCTGAGCTGATCTCCATAGCTCATGATTACTAGTCAATTGTGTTTTCAAATAGTTAAATAACTCTTGCACCAGTTGCTTATCACAAATCTATGTATCACAAACTGTGATACAGCTGAGTTATCCCCAAATTAGCTTTTTCCACTACTCTAATCTCTGGAGGGGAATTTCCTTTGACATACCCACCTGGACAGAGCCCCTTTTACAATTACCAGCTAGAAAGTACTTTCATTCTGTCCCCAGACCGATCCTACAGTAAATGGAAGAGATGAGGCAAAGACAAGACTTGAGGAATGCAGAGTGGCTCATGCCATGATTAGAGAGAGTATTGATCAACTGCTATATTGCCCAGACAAGAACCACCAGCCTGTGTGACGGAAATGTGCTGACCTGTGCAAAGATAAGTAAAGTACTCAGCAAAATGGATTATCCCAGAGCCAGAAAGTGATGGGTTAAAGGCATGTGTTTCCCTGCATTCCTAAAGTGCTAGCTGTGAGTAATTGTAAATGATGCGTGGATAGTTTAGGTCTAAGTCTAAGTGCTGCCTAAGTACCTACGCAGTTTTGCTCACCAAGTGAGTCTCAAAAATTACCAGCAAAGACTTGCAGAGTTATGCTAAATATGGATCAGAAAAGCAACAGGGTACTGTATATCAGTGTCCTCTCTCTCTCCTTCCAAAATGATTTCTATGTCTGGCATTAAAACCAAGCCCCAGAGAGACTACCAGGTATGAATCCCTGCTGCCCAGAGCTTAGCACTAGGTCATATTGGAAAACTTAAATCCAATCCCTCCCTTCCTTGTCTTTCAGAAGCTGGGGAGAAGAAACCTATTTCAAAATGAAGAAAAATATGAGAACTTCAGGAAAACAGGTGATTTAATGGAATTTTCACAGTGTTGAGATGAAATCTCACTTGAGATTCTCATGGAATTTCATTGCCTCTAAGCCAGAATCTGAATCTTAGACTAGCTTAAGCCTTTAACTTGAAGCCCAAACCTTGGTGTAAACGTGATCGTGACCCACCATCTGGTCAACCTCTAAAATTATGCATTAAAGAAGCCTTGAGCTATTTTTTTTCCTTTTATTGTTGATTTGCTCCTGATTGTAAAGTTAAGAAGAGAGTTTCATTTTATTATTATTACAGTAACTTACATTTATATGGTATCTTTTTAATCCTCCAAAATCTTAACTTCTTAGGAAACCAGACAAAAGGATCTCTTAATCCACTTCTGAAAAACAACTCTTAATGCACTGCCATACGACAGCTTAGTAGAGGATGTTCACTAGAAGTCTTTAATGACAACAAACAAATAAACAAACAAAACCTTGGTTTTAAGTTTCACCCAAAACACAGCAGATCCACCAGTGTCCTAAAATCCAGCCTGAGCTGGCAGTTCAGTTCTAACTCCACAGAGAGACTGACATCCACTAAATCACAGCTGCCCCTTGCAGCAGCACCAACACATTCCTCAGATCCCTTCTACTCAAACCCTTGTCAGCCACAAATCTACTCCAACCCGTGAGATGCAATATCCCTGGGCTGGAAAGTGTACAAAAGGGCGGTAAAGGGGAGAAGAAAATCAGAGAAAAGATATTTGCCACCAACCTACACTTTCTTCTTGCCATCATACATTCCACCTGTCGCCTCTACTTTAAGTTATCATCCTGTTTATAAAACACACATAAAGGGACTTGCTTAAAACATAATACCACTCAGGCATAGAAGTCAAGTTATTAACACATAAAGCTCAATCAATAAATCACATTAATTCATGTATTGATCACATAATCTATTTAAAAATAAGGATAACAGCCCCTCTGGTAATACAAAACATGAACAAACATACTTTTCAAATTACACCTGAGTTATCCCTCTCCCCAGAAATCCCAAGCTCATCCAATAACATTAGCAATTCACAGAAACTGTCTATTTTTTATTGGAGTTCATCAGCAAAAATAAATTCCTGAACTAACCTGAATATTTTGATAACAAATTATCTAAAAATACTTTTTGCACTGTGCTAAAACTCAAACCTAGGACCTTAACTTATCCAGTTACCAATCTTTTAAATATATGCAGAGATGAAAAGCATTCCTTGAAATATTCCTTGAAATATTTGGATGGTTTATAGGTATGCAAGTGAAATAATGTAGGAGATGAAGGTGAAAAAAAAATTGTTATAAGGGCAGATGATGAGACCAGCAAACAAAACCAAAATACGTTTCAAAGGACAAGACTTGCAACTGCTATAGTTAGCAAGGCTAACTATCAAGTAGGGATGCCTTTTTTTTTTAATATGCCCAACTAGATACACCTCTGGTTTTCATAGGAAGTCTTGATTTTGGCATGTCACATTGCAACGATTATTTGAATATTTCAACAGAAAAGTGAAATTCCGGGAAATAAAGAAAGAATTATTTTCGTGGATTGTATCTATGATCCAAAAGCAGCAGACAAAACGGAGTATTTTTTTACAGTTTTGAGACTCAGCCACTTTCCTTTCCCAAGTAGAAGGCCATAAGAACGTTACAGGAATTGGGTCCAGTTGCATGAACCTAGAAAGCCATGAACACTATATCAGGCTAAGGCAGCTGCAGAGAAGGAATCCCAAGTGATGAGCAGCCTTAATGCTGGAATACAAGAACTAATGAATTGGGTGAATAGAGTCTCATTTAATTCCCTTCAACTTGTCATACACTTCTCCTGTAAGTAATTTCTTAAGAGCTTAGCTTGATCCAGAAAAATTAAAAATTAAGCACTGAAACAGGAGAAAGAGTATCAAGTCAGCTTTTTCCTTAGTAAACTATGTAAAACCTTACTGTACTATTAAGGTACACAATCCAATTACTAAAATATGTAAAATTGAAATAATAAACATGTAGTTTGATTAGACAGGGATATAAAAGCTGTGGTAGTAAAATCAACATTTGAATCAATCAAGTTTATGAAAATTAAACTAGCAGAGCCTGCATATATTACTTAAGCATGCAAGCGTTACTAAAGCATTCAACATTTATTAGGGAAAATAGTGGAAGTTTTGTTTTCATCACAAATGGTATCATACACAGGCATGACCTTTGTCACCTCTTCAGTGCTAAATAAGTGAGCTTATCATGCTGAGAGGTAAGAGGCTTTTCATTAATTTTCATTGTTTACTATTTTCCATTTAACCCCGCCCCCAAAACTTTCAGAACATTATTTCTGCCATTGCAATGTATTAAAATAATTGTAATTTTACCCATGCAAAGACAAACTTTTTTTTTTTTTTCACTCAGTTGGAAAGTGCAAAAGAAGGCCCACCCTGGCCAGACTGTCTAATTCAGGCTGAACACAGAAATATTGTTTCTGAGCTACAAATGCCTTTTTCTATGATAGAATGTTTCTCTAAGTGAAGTTATTCAGGTTGCTGCCCTGAAGCTTTCTCAGTTTTCAGACTTCAGCCCTTATTGGTTGCAATAGAAAAAAAAAAAAAGAAGGGAAATTAAAAATTCGGGTCAGTCTTTGTATTTAATTTGCAAAAATGCATCCAGAAAAAATGAATGCATCAAAACAGATGGAATGTGGATAATTCCCCCCCATGTGTTGACATTTCTATCACAAGATTGTTTCTTATACACAAAAGCGAAGGGTCATATATTATGCAAATGGAAATAAGAAGAAATGCACTATCAAGTCTGAGAACCCATCATGTGTAACAACACCTTGAGGGCCACTGTCAATTGCTAAAAGAAAAAAAGGTGGATGCTGCCTAGGGATGCATATCTGCTCTGTTTATGGCCCTTCTGCTTCCTTTATTATCCCAAATTGACACATTTTCCTTGATCTCTTTCTGTTGCTCCAGAGATTCATTCAAAGGTTATTTTCCCAATGAGGAAGCAAAGCTTTAGGCTTTTTTTTAGGCTTTTAGACTTGTTATCCTGAGTTTAGCAACTGTGAGGCTAATTCATCCCTCCACTTGGAGGGGAGATATCGGCTCATCTGCTGACCACCATAGTCTTTTTTTCAATCCTCCCCTGT
The DNA here is from genome assembly GCF_009819655.1 of Sylvia atricapilla. Taxonomy (NCBI): domain Eukaryota; kingdom Metazoa; phylum Chordata; class Aves; order Passeriformes; family Sylviidae; genus Sylvia; species Sylvia atricapilla. The sequence goes on from NC_089140.1 coordinate 33,997,539, forward strand.
GGCCCTTGACAACAGATTTGAGTCGCTTGTCTTCATATCAGACAAGGTAGGCTATCTCCTCTCAACCCTGACAAGCGAAGTCCAATTGCTTGAGGGTTTAAAACAGTTAAAAGGGACTTGGGATTTTTTTTTCCTTTCTTAGTAGCTGCTATTAGCCTTACCCTCATGTTTCAGTGAATTTTCTCCCAGCAGGGAAACTGCCTGCTGCAGGGTGCTTTGTTGCTTTCATAAATCTCTAATTAGGTCCCTATCTGATTTAACAAGAAGTCAATCCTGTCCCTAGTCATCTTGAAAGCTTTACAAATCTTTGCTTTTTGAAGATCCCAGTGAGAGAACAGCCTTCTACCTATCCCACAAATAATTTATTTTACTTACTTTGAAGGTGTTCCCTAATACCATCTCTCTAAATAAAATTGGAGCAATTAAATAGGAAAACAATGTAACACACATTTCCATGCTCAAAGGAGGTCTGCCAGGCTGTTAGGAAAGGTTCCTGACTGAGCATAAGGCTTCTTACTGGCAACAACAGTATTCATTACAATTCCACAATGCTTTGGCAATATCAGTATATTATTTGAACTTCAGAACCTTTGGGTTTTTTCCTTGGGATTTTTTATTTGTCCATCTTTAAAGGGTTAATTTACTTTAATGTTATCCAGCAATCACAATTCTAGAAATGACAAAACAGAGCCACCAGTGGGATTTGTTAACATTAGTTAACATTTCTCCACTCAGATGTTGGTTACTCCCTGCTTAGCAGGTATAGGAGAAATATGAATGAAGCAGCCTTTTAAATGTTGGAAACAGTCTGGAAATCGAGACCAGCAGAGTACAAGCATTGATTGTGTGCCTGAGTTACACCCCTGGGCTTTTAAAAGGAAATGTAACATTTCCAGAGTCTGAAGACATTATTGCTGTACATGCAACACAAGTGGGATTAAAAACAATCAGTTTCCCTGATAGCAAACACTAAAAAAGTCATACACACGTTACACTCCTCCACAACTTATATGAGCACTTCTTTTGTGGCTTTTGACCCCAAGAGAAGCCCATTTTAACCCAGTGTTGCCTGTGAGGCCCACCTTCCTCTGCAATTTTCAGGTCAAATGCCAGGGACTTGACTAGATTAATACATCTATCACAAAGCCAGGCAAAGTAGGTTGTGAGAGGTGCTGAGTGCCCTCCATTCACTGGATCAGGCCAGCAGAAAACTGGAAAAAACGTGTACAATACAGTGAGAGAGTAGGAGAGGAGACTGGAGTAATTTCCTGGCTTGCTTTTCTTGTCATACTCTTCTGTCCACATCCATCACATATTCCTGTGTATGACAGGAGGCAGAGCTACCTGGTGTACCCGACCTGGTACTTTTCAATTCTTACATTCCTCAAAGAGAACAATTTCATAGGAATTGTTTCACTTCAATTATATGAGCAGACATTAATATGGGAAAAAAATGCCAGCGTTTATTTCCACGAGGTGAAAGCTTCAAACTTCCATGAATTTCTTCTCCAAGCAATTCAATAAGCACTCCTGAGTCTGACCAGGGAGGAAGGAAGATCTGGAGATGCAGCTGAGAACATAATTAATGTCACTAAGAACTTCAGTTCTTGATATCATTAAGAAGATGGACCCAGAAATAATATCTATTGCTATGACATAGCAATAAGTGCCAAAATCCATCAGAAATGTACTTGTATCTCACATTTAGCTATCATTGGATGTTAGTACCACGAATCATTAGTACAAAAGCTGAAAAAGCCACCCCAAATCCTAAAGGACAAATGTATTGAACAGTAATTACTGCATCTTAACAAGGCCAGAGCCTCTGTTTAATATTGAATGCAAAGAAGAAGACAAAGATCCAAAGGTGCTGTCATGCTGCCTGCAGTGAGCCTGACTGTGAAACCCAGTAGCTGGGTGACTGAGCTAGCATTCTCGAGGATGAATTTGTCACTATTTCTTATGAAGTGTTTGATGATAAATTACTGGTGCTCTCAGCAAACAGCATTTTTATTTCTCTCACCTGAATTTTTCAGGCTTCAATGTCAAAAGCCGGAGGGGGACTGGAGGCTGCAACTCTGCCACTACAGGACTGCCAGTCCTAAATATGTTATAACAGGTCAGTTGTTCACCTCATCTTTGGAATGCCAGTGGACTCACACTTCCTCAGCACTGCTCTTCAGGGCCTTTTTTCACATACTAAGACCATGTTTGTGCACCAGGATGCTGCTGGCATGGTTTCTCTGTGAAGGGTCAGGGAGTGAGGTGTCCTTGGCCAAGACAGCAGCACTTGGCAGAAGCTCCAGAATAGGTGACGTTCCAGCAGTAAAATTACACATCTGCTGGTGCAATCTGTCTGCAGCTGCTCAAAGCACATCTTGGCCTATCATAGTGCATTCATGTGATGAGTACTTTCCAGGTTGTTGTTCTTGCTGTATCACTAACATATGCCCTTGTGCATTTGGCCAAAACACTCCTGGAACTTCATCCAGGATCACATCCAACTTTCTAATGTGCGCATATCTCTAAATATCAAAGCTAGCCACCTTCTCCTAAAAGTAACACTGGGGCATCACCAGTGCTAAGGAGGAGCACCAGGAGATTGATGTGCAAATGAGCAGACTCTCCAAAATCTCAGGTTAACTCTAATTTAAAAGCTACTTGGTAGAGAAATTATCAGACACAGCAGGTCACCTCTTTGGAGCTTGGTTTTGCATGTCAATACACAGCATGGTCCCTCCTTAAAGGTAAATGGTAAATGAAGGGAGAACATAAGGTAGCCAGGATCTCTTTGAGGAGGGTCTTTATGAGAATGGAGACTTAATTTTTGGGGGCTATAGTGTCTGGAAAATGCCTACACATTGAACATGCAAACTAACTGTGGAATAAAAATGAGATTTGTCCTGGCACTGTTTCGGAAGTGGATCAAGTCTATTGCAAGGGGCTTGGCCATGTGCAGGTTCTTTTGATCTAAATCAGAAGAAACAAAGTATAAAAGCAGCTCATCAGCACACTAAAGGCCCAGGAATCCTGCTGAAAAAACTGTAGATACATTCACACATTACAGCAATACTGATGTCAAGTGTGACAGTGATAAGCTATAAAGCAGGGGGTGCAGGAATACACCCATCTGTGATCCCACATAAAAACCCTCTATGAATGAAAGAAAACAAGCAATCTATTAAAGTATATTGGATCTATTAAAAAAACTTGCATTCCACATTAAGATAATAAAACAGTGACATTTCTGCTGCCTGGCTCTTACCTCCTGTAAGGTACATTGCATTATTTCCAAGCAATGACAAACAAAATTGAACACTTCTCCAAAGGTCACATCTATCACAGTTTTTATTTTCTCATTTGATTCAGTGTATTAGGGTCTTGTTATTTTTTCTATTTTGCCTGTTTGGTGAAGTAAGTCATTCTTCCTCTGGAGAGAAAAAAACCATTATTTATAGACCTGAGTGAATATTTCACAGCAAATAGCTCTCCAGTCAATTCAAATTTTCCTTCTGTTCATTATTTGTTTATGATCAGTTTGCTATTTGTTATCTCAATTTAGGGATGGTATTTATTTCAGCCTAGACCAATGGAAGATTTAGGCTGTCACGTGCAAAATCATCGTACTTCATCAAATTACAGAAAATGAAATTATTGACAGTTAAATTCTAAGTACATTCTTCTGCCATTAGCAGAACACTTTCAGATAGGATGCCACCACTACCTTCAGGGTGGCCTGGCAAAGTTTGTCTTTGATCCTGATTAAGACTTTCACAAGTCACAGAGCCACCAAAAAGAAAAGATGAAATTACAGCACCCAGTAGAGTATCAGGCAAAAGTCTTTCCTTCAGTAATAAGCTTTTACGTCACAGTTAAAGCTACTGCACAGTAGGAAAAAATTCTGCCTTACACCTCTGTCTCCTTTTACACAGCTGGTTTGGGAACAAGCACAATTCTTTCACCTAGAGTCTGGTTTTTTTCGCTTGTTTTGGTTATTATTGCACAAATAGAACAAGTTAGTTCTATTTTAGAAAGGATAGTTTACTCTTTCATTGACGCCCTGGAGATCTTCACAGTTGTGAAGTGGTCCCTTTGTGGGCAGAATGCTACAATGAAGCCACAGGTTTCTAACCTCACTGTGACATTGAGGAGCACAAGGCTGTCTCATTGCAAACGAGAATGCTCACATGTCTGTGGGAAACACCTTGGTAGAGGATGTGCAGAGAACCAGAGCTTGGTCCCTGTTCCTCCACAGAGAAGCCCTGCCCTTGGGAATTATGTTAATGTGTAGTTTTGTACATGACAAAAAACATTCTGAACATAATCCAGCCAGAAGGATGATGAAGAGACTCGAGCATCACCTCAGTGAGGAAAGGCTGAGCAAGCTGGTTCAGCCTGGAGTGGGGCAAAGTGAGTATACATCTTATAAATACACACATGTACCTGAAGGGAGGGTGCAAAGAGGATGGAGCTTCTTGGCTTTTTTCAGTGGTGCCCAGTGACAGGACCAGAGGCAAAGGCACAAACTGAAGTGCAGGAGGCTCTGTTTGAAATCAGGAAACATTCTTACTGATAAATCGCACAAGTTTCCCAGGAGGTGGAGTCTATCCTTGCAGATATTCAAAAGCCATCTGACATGGTCCTGGCCGTCTTGCTGTAGATGGCTCTAGCAGAGTAGGGGCGTTGGACCAGATGACCTGTAGAGGTCCCTTTCAAGGGTCCTTTCAACCTCAGCCATCCTGGGATTCTGTGATTCTCCACATGCCTGAAGCCACAGGGATGACAGACAGTTACTGAGCATAGTGGTGGCTGCAACTTTCAACACTGGGTAGATCTTGTTTACCACTTGACCTACAAAAATGTTGAATAATCCATGTTCCTAATTCTGACCTCCCCCATCTTCTAGATATCTAATATTTGGCTACCTTTCATCAACAAATTTGTTGATATTGACTTTCAAGTCCAGACAACTTTCCCCATTTTAAAAGAATCTGTCATACACTAATATAAATCAGGAGTCAGCTTCACTCTTCATATACACCATTTCCTGCAAAATCATTCCATGAAATTATACAATTTGATTCTATTCTATTTGATTCTATCTAAGACACCTGACACTTTTTTAAATTTTAAGAGTCACCCTTAAATTTTAATATAATTAAATATTATATATGGGAGATATATATAAATAAAAATAATATGGGAGATATATATAAATAAAAAATAATATGGGAGAAAAAGTCACTGAAATATATGGCAAAATTTCCATTGACTTCAGAAGCACTCAGAGTTTTTTATTTGCTTAAGGCAGAATCACATCCACATGACACAACTCAAGAAGGAAATAAAAACATGTGCACGAATCAAAAATATCTGTTACATTTTTTTCAGAAGTGCACAACATTTCTCAGGTTCGCCATACCATGCAGCTGATGAACATGCCTAATGCTATCATATTTTTTCCCACAGAGGTAAGGAAGTCCACAAGAGGCAGAATTACTTTCAATAAAATGTTTTTTTTAGTAAATACTTCTGTAATATTCTTTTAGCACAGTACAATTTGTTAGGCTTTATGATATGCAGTAAATTAATAAGGCCTACAAACTGACTTTTATTACTTTATGTAGAAATATCTCAGCTATCTCAATGTAATTGAACAACTGTAAATTGCTGTTAACAACTTCATGAAAGAAAAGGAAGTGGAAAAGTCACTTCCACATTGATGGTGGTTTCCTAGTCTTCCTTTGTGGCTTCTGGAAAGAAAAGCTTTCAAATAAAATAAATAAATAAAATAAGGTGGAGAATAATGTGTTGGAAACCCTGTATTACTACCAGGGCTACCAACGACTTTGTAGCTCACGATCAAAGGAATTCCTTACAACTAGCAGAATTGTCAGCCTTTATGTTGTTAAAATACATTTTTCATGAATGTAAATGTATTTTGAAATCTTTTAAAATCCAGGGTCATAAAAACAATCTCCCACAGAGAACAGTTTTAAAATCAAGCTACTATATCTTGTTTCCACAATAACCTGGCTAGGTCCACAAGAATACAAAGCTGAGTGCTGCCACTCCTGTATTAGAAAAACAATCGTTGAGGCCAGTATCAGGATGCTTCCCAGACTGTGCATTTAAAAAATGCAGAATATGGTCACAGACATGACATCTCACCAAACTGAAGATACATTTCCATGTGGATCTCACTTTAGATGACATAAAGGGAATCCCTGCAGAAGCTCATAAATGTGCTTGGGTAGAAAATCAATGTCAGTAAAAAAGGATCAGCTCCACACTGCTGGGAAGACCCAGCCTTGCAATCTTGCATTAATCTGGTGAGGCACAGATACTTCTCAAATGTAAAAATAATAAAGTGAGGTTTACAGCATCAGTGAAAAATCACATCTGCTGGAAGGATGTACAGGATCTGCCTACCCCAGCAGCACAGTAGGACAAAATCTGGAAGACTACACAGTTGTTTCTGAGGAGCCTATGTTTACCCTGTAAGTGTTCTACATCTGGAGCTTTTCCCCAGACCAGCTGCAGTCTGGGCTGGTACTCAGAAGGCCCATGAGCGAGTCAAAGTGCCTGAGACAGACCTGGAGCAACATCCTGCTCTTTTGCCTCATTTGAAAGAAAACCCACTCATGTACTCTGGGATCCCTCTGCAATGTGCATACAAGGATGGGAAATGGGTATAGTCAGAAAATATGCTGTAAAGCAGGTTCCTGCTCTGGACTACATCACTGCTTTGGACACTGCCTTAGAGACTGGTATTGATGCAGCTGCTTTTGAAGGAGAGGGGAGAGGACACTTGATGCTAATTCAGTCGAAAAGCCAATTGAGGGAGCAGGAGTAAGATACAAGATGTGAAAACAAGAGTGAGTGTGGTGACATAAAATCCAACCTCCTTAATGACTTGAAGAGTGATGTGGGGATCACTCTTCAGACTGACTGTACAGCCTCCATAACACCTCTGTGAGCATTAAGGGTCGCAAAGATGCAAGAGAAGTAATGTACAGTTCAAATGGAGCATGAGAGTCATGGGAGACAAGCCACACTACTTAACAGGGAAAAAGAAAGGAAAACTAGCTAGGGTGGATTCATATGCTGCCTTTGATGACGGATCTTTGTGGAGAGTGTTTTGGGACAAAGAAATGCATGTTCAGATGCGATGGAATAAATGAGAAGACCACATGACAGAGTGGCTGTGGGAGGACGAAAGGTGAGAGACACATTTTACAGACTGTGATCCAGAGGCAACAATAAAAGAGAATTGTCAAAAAGACAATTCTGCTGAGAACCAGCAGCAAGAGCATCAGCAGAAAGGTTTGGTTTATACACACTAAAACTGCAGGCATTTCTTTGAGCGCCTTGGAGAAGACGTGAACCAGTATGAGCAGATTCAGGCATCTAAGCAGTGGCTGAAGACAAGTGACAGGAAATGTCACCTGAACAGGAGGTTTTCTGAACAGGGAGTTCAGAAAAATGCAGGTACTGTCGGATTTGTGGGACACCTGATGTGTGAAGCCATGTGGGTCCCTGAGCCCATTACTGCCCCTGGTTGGACACAGGTGTCTGACAGGGATCGGAGGGAAGGTAGCAGTAGCTGTAGATCTCCAGGGTGAGGAAGTCTCACAACTTTGTCCCTTCAGGTTCCACTCTTTGCCTGTAGCCATACTCAGCACTCAGGACATCAGAAATGAAAGGCCTGCAGTGATATGCAATGAATCTTGAATAGACATTGTCTAAAGTGGTTAGAGAAAAAATAGTTTTCTGCCAGCCATTTATATCCTTAAACATAAGGTTTTACTATGCCTTTTGGATAGCTAACTATTTTACCGAGACCTTTAAAATAATTCCAAGAATTTGGCACACTGGTTTCCAAGAAGAGAGCAAAGAATTCCAAAAGGTGTTTTACATGCTGTGAAATTGCAGGTTCTTTCCTTTGTTCTAAATTTACTAGTAATTAATTTCCTCTAGCAATCCCATATTTGAATCTTGGCACTATAAAACTGAGAGGCTGAACACAAGCCTTCAAAGGCAGACGGTTGATGGGCTAATGCAGAGTGCCCTGTAATAATTTGGATTTTATTTTTTGAGGAAGTCTTTGAGTAATGTTCTTATCATATCCTACATGAAAAACTAGCATCTGGCTGATGAAATAAATGATGAAAACCAAACTACAGGGAAGAATTTATAACTATATTTAGCTTGCCTGTGAAAATGATGAGTAGTTCCATCGGTCCAGCCCTTCACCCTGTGTTTTCAGGCACAAAGGCACTAACCAAAGTTTACTTTCCAAGCAAAAGGGGAGACAAAACGGAAATAATGTTATCAGTGAGAAAACAGACGCGTAACATTTTTCACTGTTACTAGGGAAAGGCAGAACTACAGAATTTACTTTCCTGTGTCTAGTGCCAGTATTCTGTTTTAAAACACACACACCTACATTATGTCCTTATTTGTAGATCTGTCACCCCAAAGCTTGTGAGATCATTAATAAAGAACCTAGTCTGTAATTTTTAAGACCTTTCCAGCTGCAGCAGGTTTGCACTGATACTGCTTACAGTTGGTTTCAGGAATACTGTACATTTCTCTTCCCACTTCTGATCGTTTGTCTCCCCTTTAGAAAAAAGTTGCAGTCTCACTGTTTTCTTGATTCAAAGAAAAGCAAACTGCTGGTCAGGCTGAAATCAATTGAGAAGTAACACACTTTAAAATGCAAAAGACACTGAAGGTACTTGTAGCTTTTCTATGCTCTAGGGCGAATCTCACCATCTGCTGCATTTGTGGCTGAGGCTGACCTCCCTTTGTATCAGACAAAAGTAATTGTGGGGATCAAATGAAGTTTAAACAGGGAAAAATGTGAGTGACAAATCTGCAGGCTGCACACAGTCTCTGCACACAAACCAACAAGCACCCACGAGGGTATTTTTATTTAAAGGTGATGAGCATTTTACAGTAGAGTGAAATCCTCTTGAGTGAACGCTTCAGCTCTTGGATCCTTCTCCTGCAGAGACAAACGTTTGCTTCCCAATCCTTTCCCATGTAGGCTCTTTATCCAGCCATGGCTGAAAGCCACCAATGAGCGGAGAGAAGTAACTGTTCTCCAAATTTTCAACTGAGCTATTTTTCTATTTCCCACAGCTGGTCACTAAAGAGCCTCAGCAAGCACACCAAACTGCCACTCACCACTTGCCTATTAACATCCATGCAGAGGAACAGTGCTATTTCCAAATCAGGATCCTGCCCCTTCTCACAAAGCAATTTTCTACTGAGATTTCTAACTAAAAGCAAACCAGTAGCCTTCCTGCAAGTAAATAGCTTATTAAGGCTGGAAGTAGGGTTTGTGTGCAAAGACTGTCCTATGCAAATCAGAGCTGATGAGCACTTAACTAATCTGTTTACAGACCAGAGCTGCTGGGCAGGCCTCAGCGATTTTCTATCAAAGCAAAGAACCATTCTTTATGGGCATCTGGTTGTCCCTGAATTGGTAGTTTAAGCATATACCCTTGCTTCAAAGAAAGATCAAAGGATTTATTACTTCTAAATGAGTGCATTATTTCCACTTACTACTTTCTTGTTTGCAATGTGTTATTAACAGCACCATGGCAGGGTTACCTTAAGACTTGAGTTTCTCACAGATCCCCAAATGTGATTTTAGATGTTATACGTAGCCTATAATACACAGGCTGTTACACAGATGGAGAAGGAAGTAAACTACTAGCAAACAGATTAGAGCATCCACTCACAGGAAACTGATTAAACAAAACAACCCTACGAAGCAAACTAGCTATATTTTAAAACAAAAAAAAAAAAAAAAAAAAAAAAAAGAGGCTTGTTTCTACTGCAAATTTAAACAATGAGTCTCTTTCAAAGTGACAGCCACAGGTCAGTGGACAAAGCCAGTTTTGGCTCCTCTTCATCTGAAAAGAAACCCACATCACTCCTGCTCTCAGAAAAAAGCTGAGATACCACAGTCACAAAGTAGAAGAATGATCAGTTCAATGAACAAGTTCCTACTACTCCATAAATGCCTACCATCCCTATCCTTTAGGCTTACTGTTTATGGCTTTGTTTACTTATTAAGCCTGTAAGGAACAAGGGAGACACATTCATTATGTGCTTTCTGGCACTACTGGGAACATACGGAGTTCAAGTTAAGACCTAGCATCTTATTTGTAGGCATACTGAAGGCCTACAGTCAGCTCAGGCACAGAACTGGAAAAGGAATTTTTGGGAAGAAGTGTAGAAGTAGATTCCAGGCAGCCAGGGCCAGGGCAGACAAAGCTGCCAGAACTAGAGCCACAAGCAGCCCCAGGGAGAGTTTGGAGAGGCTGGTGTGATGTTTATTGCTCAGAGAGCAGAGGTGGGTGGTGTGATGTGGGACAGGAACTGCATTCTGCAGGGCTGTGACTTTAGTGGTAGTATCTACAGATGTTTGCAGACTCACTGTCTCCATCTTTATCAGGGTGCCAGAGGGAGCAGATTGCAGTCCCCTTATCTGTTTTACAAGGAACCACCTTTCCCTTACAGACCCAGTAGGTCACACAGCACATGATGCTGCTTACTTCTCCTCTTTTATAAAACACTGACTCTGCTTGCATCCACACAAACGAGCATAGCTGTCTACCCAGGGACAAGCAGAGGAAAAAAGTCATAGCAACAGGAGATGGGGACAGGATCCAACGGCTTTCCAGTGAGAGTTACATGTTGGCATCAGGTCCTGTGACCTACCAATCTCCATTTGCTTAGTGGCACTTTCCTCCCTGTCTCCTGACAAGGACCAGAAATTGTTTTTTCTTGAGCATGAATAGCAAATATAGCTTTAACAGTCAAATACAGGAAGAAAATCCAACCAGCTGACATACTGCGGGCTCTCGGTGCCTTACAATGCATAGGTTCAAATAAAGTAGAGCTTGTATGAAAACCTTGAAGTAGAAATGGAGAGGAATCCAAGCACATCTTAAATCCCAGTGCTGAAGCTTCAGCTTCAATCACCACAGTGTGACTGACATCAGTCTTTTTTGTGGACTGCAACCTGACACAATCACACAACAGCAAGGGGACATGTAGGCATACAAGCAGATGAACGAGCAGACTGCCAGAAGGATGTTGTGAAACAGGTAACAGCTACATCGCCCAATGCATTAACCTACTAAATATTGGTCAGTGAAAGCCTCCAGGCTCTACAGCCATGGAATAACATGACTGAAAAACAAAAATGGCCCACTATTGCTAACCACAAACTAGACAGTTTAATTACTGGAAACAGCATGGCTGGTCCAGTATTTACCCAGGAAAACCTCTGGGATTAGGGAGCTGCAGATATACAAACCAGCTACCTTACAGCTGGCTCAGTATGCCTGCATCCAGTGGTAACAGCCCAGTTAATGCTGTTAAATCTGTTGGAAGGAGATTCAGAGCAAAGCAACCAGCTTAAAGAATTTAAGAAGTATTCTTTAAGTTACTTCCCTACCACTGTTGGTGCCCTAAGTTGTCTGTGTATTTTTTTGTCATGCTCTCAAACTAGAGATAGACAGCAGCAACATTTGATTCTGGCCAAATAAAGCTTACAGCTGGCCACATTTGAAGCCTACAAATTTTGTTTTACTTGTCTGGTTTTTCCTTTGAATTTCAACAAGACAAAAATACAACTAATTTATTTTCTAAAAATGCTGTAAGGACTGAAATGTATTGTAACAACACTTGCATTTCTTTCCAGAGTAGCTGCATTTTTGGTACAGGCAAACATGCTTTTATGAGTTAGATTTCAGTTGGTTTTGGCCAGTGTTTCATAAAATGTATGTTTGCACACTTATTATCTCCATATACAGCATTTACTCTAACAAACCAAACTCTGTCGTCACTAGTGGAGGCTCAGTAAAACCAGATGAAGAAACAGACAGAGTTTTTTCTTACTTCAAATGAAAATCCAGACCTCATCTTAGGGTCAAGGTCAAAAGGAAGAGCTAGGTGTAAATGCAGAAAGAGCCAGACGGCTTTTAATTATACAGTAGCTGTTACGAGACATTTAGTACTTTAGAAAGGTTTATCCACCTGTTCCAATTTACCCCAAGTGCTCACAATCCATGATGAATGCCAAAGCCAAAAAAAACCCCACTGCCATATGGAAGCCTAGTTCCATGTCATACATCTATTGTACATACCAGCCATAAAAATATTAATTTTCTGTCCACCCAAGAAAACTTTGTAACCATTACTATTATTCTTATTGGAAAAAAAAAGTAACGTGTAACTGTGCCAGCAGGCGAGACAGGTTATGACAAAGCATACATAGAAAGCAACAAATCATAAAAATACCAGCAGCCTTTAAAGACCACATATCCACTATAGTGTTGCACAGAATGACAAAGACATTCTTGCTGCTGAAAGCTTGAGCTTTTCAAAAGCACCATTTATTCTAACTTGTGGATGTTGAACTAAAGTTCTCCCATTCCCGAAGTGTTATTTTTCACTTCTGCAAGGCTTGCAGTAAGAGCTCTAAAGAACTTGATACTAAAATCAATGACATCTGCAAGACACACAAACTTTAAGAGGATTTTAGTAAATGTGAAGTCTAAAATAGTGCAGAGAACTCTATGTTATATCATCACTGCACCAAGGAAACACAACAGAAGTTTCCAAACTGCTTCAAAGTTGCCACAGCTTACTAGCCAGCCTTACAAAGGCAGACAATATTCTCAACTTGTCTTGAGGAAAGCTTAGTTTATCTATCTTTATATGAAGGAGAAAATTACAATGATGTAAAAACAAAACAAATGCAACAGGTATCACTACTGATCAAGTTAGTACCCTCAGACTTGTGCCTGGATAGACTTGATCTTACAAATCAAGCTGGCAGACCAAAAGAGACATCTACTACATAAATACAGTAACCCTTGTATGATGGCAGCCTTTCTCTGTCTGCTTCAGGGGTGGCCCCAGTCTTTCAGTTCTGTAAGCCATTTGATAAAATCTCCTTGTGGCAGAGCTCTAAGATGTAAATAGCTGAAAAGACAGGTAGCTCTGTGCTCATGCAGGCAGGTACAGCAGCTACTTTGTACTCCTCAGTGTCTCTCTCCCTCATCCAGTGTGGGACAAGGCTCAGATGGAGGCTGGCAATACAAACTTCAGTGGCTTGTGCTGGCTCCTTCCTCTCACAGCCACTACTCCAACTTCTCACAACCCTAATGCCATTAGGAACATGGTGTGGAACAATCCCAGCCAGAGAGATGTGCTTGAGCTCCTCCACAGATGCATCTTGGCCACATCTGCAGCATAATCATATGGACCTTCACCACACACTGAAATTTTGGCAGTATTGTACTTAATGGCCAAATTCTCATTGATAAAAGCAGAGCCAGACTACCACATATAATACTTTTTCTTGGTCAGAACACCTCCTCCTCCTCCTGAGGCTTGTAAGAGCCATAAATAAGGTTAAAGCAATATAGTACTCAGAGGTTTTAATAGAAGGCCTCCTCTGTTAAAAAATCACCAAAAATAGTTGCTTAAGATGGGTTATACTGAATCATAAATGAGAGAAGGCCACTGAGGACTTTTTAAAAAAACATCACTACTTTTATGGGTTGTCAATGTTTTCTTATTAGTCAGTAAATGCATTTGATATAGGTGAGTTTTTCCAAAGTAAGCATGATGGGAGGGCTAGTTTGATATTCAAAGCGATTTAAAAATAAGTCACCTCAAGTTTTTCCCTTTAAGACATTTAGAAAATATGTCATTAATTTGTTGCACCCAATTTATAGGTATGTACTGGATGGTAATTAGTGCAGAAATTCAACCAGTTTTCCTATCTTTCTCTTCAACTCAACAAATTACAGTTTTCAAAACCTGTCTCTGACAGTGACAATCATTTTAGTATTTGCCTAATTTCCACAGAGCAGAAGTATACCTCAAGCAAAAGATACATTACAAACATACACATGCAGAATAGTCACAGCTAGCATGTACTATCATCACTATACAGTCATACAATATTCTCCTGCAGAATTAGTAAAAAAAAAAAGTGTTTGAATATAAATCATACTACTGGCTTCAGGTATTGGACATAATTTAAGTTTTCAAGGCACTTTCCATAATAACATTTATTTTAAAACTGTTTCTGACTTTGCCAAACTATCTGCTTGTTCCAAAATTTTACGTGCTGTCTGTCTGCCCTGAAACTGGGGTTTTGTTTTGTTTTTATTTTTTCTTTTGTTTGTTTGTTTTTAATTTCAATCCTCCTCCAAGAAGGAGACCACAGAACACTTCGTTTGCCAAAATGGCATTCTGGCAGCCTTTTCTCCAACTTGAGCACCCTGCACTTTGGAGTGAAAATTAAAAATTTAATGAGAGATTGTGAGGGGAGAAGAAAAGAACACCAGGAAGCCTAAGCTACAAGCCTTAGAGAGGAACATAAAAATAACAACGAGGGCTCCCCATATTTAATAGAAGCTTTATGATTTCAGAGGCTAAAAACTTCAACATCTCTCTTCACTGAGCATATTCTCTTCCCTCATGACTCCCAACAATTATATGTGCATGTAATGTTCTTCAGAAAAGAAATGATCATGCTTTCTGCAAGCCCAGGCCTACAGGCAAACCCAGGGTTTACCAACAAACACTTCCATAGCAAATGCAATCACAGGCTGGGGTGGACGGCAGAAGGAGGAGTCTCTCATAAGTGCTGCAATGCCAGACAGATCTCCAAGCCAAACACAGAGGAGAGGATAAAAACTTAACCAGGACACTCCTACAACTCCTTACCTCACCCATCATAAAAGGTCCAAATGAAAAGGATCCCACTGTCAAAACCAGCCTTCACTACTTGACCCCAAATTCATAACAAGATTAGAACTTCCTCTTCTATTATGTGAGGCAGGAGTCCCATAGGAAATAAATGTTGTAGTATGTGATCTTGTTAGCAAAGGTCAAATCACACCTGCAACTATGATGCCATGTTGCACCTGAGTGGCTGTTTGTGCCGCAGGTAGTTCTGTGTCTAATTTCTGAATGAACGCAATCCTGTAAAAACAATACTGTTATCAAAAGAGAGACAAACAATTTTTTAAAAGTACAGTTGCTCTCAGTAGTCCTACACTCATATATAACAATAATGAATCCCAAATCCCTTAACCATATGGAATGTCAAACAGTGTTCAAAGAAAGCCGAAAGGAGAACAGTTCAACTATTACTCTTTAGTAACTTCTGCATGAGGCTACTAATTTGTTGGAATAGTATCTAAGTTGTCTAATTATTGGCAGAATTTAGCTAATTCAAGCACATAATTTTGATAACCTTATGTGCATCTATAAAAGGATCTATCACACAACCAAAACAGCAATGTAGTTGCACAATTGATCATTAAGCCTAGAGTTTGAATGTGAGTAGTTCTAGTATAATCAGTATGAGTATTTATAAAGCCAAATGTGTACCTGTACTTTGGCAAGACCGGTAAGACATGAAGGGTTAATGTAATACGTACGCAAATATATTACTGTCCATCCACATTTCATGACAAGAGCTTTTGAAAGGCTTGGGTTTGCAAGATGACCTGCTAATCTGTAGAAAACCCAGCAAATTAAAAAATAAGACCACTTAGTATAAGTTTTGGTTAATACTGCACATACAAGATTGGACCAAAACAAAAAAAGCAAATAATCATGCAGCAAGTATTTACCAGTATAGATTTTATTTATTTTCAAAATAATGGGGTTTGTTTAGTTTTAAAATACTTCAGTAATTACCTAAAACAAATATACATTTTATTAGAACTTCTGGTAAGTGCCGATCTTGAGTTCTGAAAATGCGTGACAGAATACAAGAAAATATAAAATTGGGTTAGCAAAATACAATAATGGAGCTTTACAAGAGGGACATACATTCTATATTCGACCTAAGTCTATCAGGTAAACATGGTGTAACAGCTTTTCACTTAGAACACATGCCTATAAACTTAATCTGCAACCTGAATCCCAGGAAAAATTAACTTCTGATCAACTCAAGGTTAGCAGGTAAAAAAAAAAAAAAAAAATTCCATCTCAAGACGTGTTTCCTCACTGAACATATATTCCTTTTTTCCATAAGGTATTCATCTTAAATTTTAATAGATCACTATATATGATAAAACTGAAATAAAGCATTCTCTTAATATTCATGATTCAACTAAGTTTGTAGCCATAACATAAGTTATTTTATAGGTGAACAGTTAAGTGTTTCATAAAAAAAATATTTATTTATTGCATCTAGTGAAAAAACTTTGATGGTTCTTAAAAAAAAAAAAAGACTTGCTGTTGGCTAATTGCCAAACAATCCCTTCCCTGTGGCTTGCTTTTTCAAGAATTATAAAGAAACTCTGGAGTTCGTTGTGATCTGGACAGCCAAAGATCATTAATCTGTATGGGAGCAGGATACACAGTACTTGATTAAACCCACAAACTTCCCAAATTAGCTATAAGGATAAAAAAATGTGGTTTGTTATTGTGTCCATTTCCAAAGGACAGCTCACAAGCTTTCCTCCTCACGTAAAAACTGGAACACAGCTGAGAAGTCTTTCATGGCATAGCCTTTGGCACACATCATCCTGTAGATCTGATGTGCCTGGGAGCCCAAAGGAACTGGTGTCTTCGTGCTGGTGGCAGAAATCTGGGCCAAGCCAAGATCCTGTGGCGGGGCAAGAAGAGGGCAGAGAGGAAGAATGGAAAAAAAAGAAAAAGAGAAAAAGTCAGGGGAGAAACAACAAGGACATAAAGAGCCATGTACATATTATAGGTTATTTGGCTTCCACTGTAACAAGAACTCTACTGTCAGCAAGTACAATATTCCAGCTTTAAAATTTCAGACCTGGAAGAAGAAGGTTTTTTGTAATTTTTATTTTTTTAAACAGTAATTCAGTGTTATTCAACAGAAAAACCTCAAACTTTGCCAGGCAGGAACCACTTTAAGAACAGGAGGAATTTTAAGATTCTAGATCACTATGTAACCTGGTAGCAAGACTCAAGACTATTTTTCCCCATAGAGTATGTCATCTCTAGTATGAAAATCTCCCTGGCTATCCACTGAAGCATTTCACACAGATTCTACGAGTGTATTTTAGTTCTTCTGTGAAGAATTCTTTATTACTATAAACAGGTTAAAAATCAGGCAGAAGAAATTTCAAGAACAAGAAAATGGAAGCCACTTAGCAAACATATTTACTATGATGTAAACTATGATGTTAATAGCAAAATGAGAGTCATAGGCCACTTAGTGAATATAACTGGTTTGCTGCCTAATTGGAAGGATGTATTAGAGAATTGCTTAGGGGGCTGTCCGTGCTACAACTTCTTGACTTTTTCTTTAATGACTTTCTTTAATAGAGGCATATAGAGAATAATTCCACTGTGTTTTTAAACACTGTATTTGGTCAACAAAACAGGGGGGGGAGAAATCAAAGAGGACTAATTTGAAGTGTGTCCTCCTTGGTCAACTACAGTTATAATCTGAAATAAATAGGACAGAACCCAAAGGTGAGTGTCAGGTACTACGACTAACCATAGCTGGCCAGAAATAGTCAGCTGTCAGCTAGGCTGGAGGATGTCTTGAACTCTAAGCTGAATCAGACATGAAACAACCCAAAGAAGGAAGCACTAAGTAAGGGTCTGGATATATATAAAAAGATCTCTTGATTAAGTAGGAAAGTAATGCCTGTACTGAATGTTGCATTTAAGGTCTTGCTAATGAAATCAATTGTTGGGGTCCATATTTCAAGAAAGTTGCAAAAGTACCTCTCAAGTGTTACCAGGAAATGCCTAGATTTTTCTGCCCATTCAGAACTATGGTGGTTAATAGAATCTGATGTGTGGTTGATTTTTTCGTGTTTTTCAGTGGTTTGGGTTGGAAGGGACCTTAAAGATCATCTAAATCCAAGCCCTCAACCATGGGAAGGGACATCTTCCACTTGACCAGGCTGCTGCAAGCTCCATCCATCCAGGCCATGAACTCTTCCAGGGATAGGGCATCTACAACTTCTCTGGGCAACCTGTGCCAGTGCCTCACCACCCACACAGTAAAGAATTTCTTCCCAACATTTAGTCTAAATCTACCCTTGTTCAGTTTGAAGTTATTAGCCCATATCCTGTCACTACATCTCCAGAAGTCCCACTCCAGGTCACTTGTAGGCTTCCTGTAAGTCTTGGAAGGTGCTATAATGTCTTCTCAGAGCCTTCTCTTCTCCAGGATGAACAACCCCAACTCTCCCAACCTGTCTTCATAAGAGAGATGACTCAGCCCTCTGACAATGTTCACCCCTCACTCCAGCAGGTCCATGACCTTCTTATGTTGGGAGCCCCAGAGCAGGAAACAGCACTCCATGTGGGGTCTGACAAGAGCAGAGGAGAGGGGGAGAATCACCGTCCTCGACCTGATAGTCACAGTACTTTTGATGCATCCCAGGATGTGACTGGACTTCTGGGCTACAACCATACATTGCCAGGTCACACTGAGCTTCTGGTCCACCCACACTCCCAAGTCTCTCTCCCCAGGGCTACTCTAAATCTGTTTTTTGCCCAGCCTGTATTTGTGCTTGGGATTGTTCCAACCCAAGTGCAGCACCTTGCACTTGGCTTGTTGAAATTCATGAGGTTTGCAAGAGCCCACCTCTCAGACCTGTCTTTCAAATCCTAATCCAGCCTTCTCCAAATCCTAAGCAATCAAGTCCTAACCCTATATAAGGTCCTGTACCTATAGAAGCTTTTCTTGTCCTTGAAGTATCTGGTCAGGTTTAATTTTATCAGGGCTTTAGCTTTCCTAACCTGATTCCTGGCTGCCTGGAAAATTTGTCTGTACTTCTCCCAGCCTACCTGTCCTTGCTTCCAACCTCTGAAGGCTTCCTTTTTGTGATTGAATTTGTTCAGGAACTCCTTGTTCATCAGCACAGGCCTCCTGATGGTCTTGCCTGACTTCCTCCTTGTTGGGATGCATTGCTCCTGAGCTTGGAGAAGATCCTTAAATATTAACCTGCTCTCTTGTGCCCCTCTTTCCTCCAGGGCCTTATCATGGTGCTGTACCAAGCAGATTCTTGCAGAGGCCAAAGGTGGCTCCCTGAAGTCCAGACTAGTGAGCCAGCTGTGCACCCTCCTTGCTGCCCTAAGGACCTGAAACTACACCACTTCATGGTCACTGAAGCCCAGCCTGCTCTTGAGATTCACGTTCTCCACCAGCCCCTTCTTGCTGATGTGAACAAGGTACAACATAACAACCTCTCCTTGTTGGCTCCTCTGTCTTTGGAGAAAGAGGTTCTTACCAACATATTCCAAGACCTTCCTAGATTGCTTTTCCCTGCTGTGCTGCCCCTCCAGCAGTTATCAGTGTGGTTCAAGTCCTCCATGAAGACAAAGGCTTGTCGATGTGAGATGGAGCCTTTTTGTCTATCTTTGTTCCATCTGCTCAGTCGCCAGGTCAGACAGGCTGCAGAAGGTCCCCACTATAATGTTGCCTGCCCCTACTCTCCCTTTAATCCTGACTCATAAGCTCTCAGTCAGCTCCTCCTCCATCCCCAGGCAAAGCTCCATGCACTGCAGCTGGTCACTGACATACAGCCTGAATCTTTACACTCCAACACCCCAGTCAGAGGGGTCATTCCACTATGTCTCTGTGATGCAGTAAGGTCACAGCCCTACAAGGCATGCATCTACACACAGCATTTGCATAGGGTCATTTAAACTGGGCCTTGATGAAGCCAACTTACTGTCTGGAATAGCTGTAATTCCTTTGTGCTGCTCTTCAGGTGCTCTCCTGCTGGACCTGCAATCCATCTCCAGGCTCTGGACAGCTGTTGCTGTCACTGGCATCAAACTGGAAGGAGTGGGACAAATGCAGGCTCTCCCTCCCCCAGTAACTTTAGCTTAAAGCCTTCTTAACCACAGCTCTGCAAGCATGTAAGCGAAGACGCTCTTCCTCTACTCTGACAGGTGGTCCCTATCATTGATACAGAGGAACTGAAAGACTGTAGTACTGCTGAGAGCACCTTTGACTTCTCAGGGATGACTTACAAGACAGGTCTTTACTTTCTGTGTGTCTGGATTTGAATTAGCACAAGGAAATTCAAGATCTTACTCTACTCTCTAAATGTCACTTCGATCTGTAAATCGGCTCTATAAAGGTCATTCTGATACAAATCAGAATTATAGTTACTTTCCCTATTACCCTCGAATGACTTCAAGCTCCAGGAAAATGGGAAAAACACACATATCAGATGTCACGGGATCCAAAATAGTTTTCATCTGCATCAGGGAAGATCATTTCTTCTCTGTTGAAAAACTGATGAGCTGACAAATCTAGGAACACTTACTTTAACCTGCATACATTAAGATACTTCATGACATATATAAACCCTCTTTGTGAAATCTGTACCCATAATATAATTTTATTCAAGATAGCTTAACTCATGGAATGGAGTATTAGAATGGCAAAAATCATCTAACTCCAAACTAGTGAAAGTACTTGGCACTGGTGACTGTGATCTGTTTCTCTCTGAAGGAACATGAACAGAAACAATCCCTGAAAATTTTGAAAGGACTGCTAGCACAAACACAATTTTATAAATGTCCTGGTTTTGGCAAGGGACAGGGTTAATTTTTTGCAGTAGCTGTGAGGGGGTAGAGCCTTGCATCATGTCAAAACCCTAGTGTTATTTGGTACCACCCTACCTCGTTGCTGGGGTGGGCAAAGGAATACTCTCTCTGGCTTCCTTTCTGGATGCTCCTTTCTGGTTGTAGAAAAGTGTGGTGGGTGGGTCTGTCCACAATTGTTTTTCATTGTCCTGGGCTTGGTGAGCATTTTGCATTTAAGTAGTCCTCTCTTTTGTTACTAGTATTGTTACTGTTAGTGTTTGTGTTCTTATGGCTGCTTCCCAAAAACTGTTCTTAACCCATGATCTCTCCCTCTTGTCTCTCTGACTGGAGGGAAAGGGGAGCAGCTCACAGAGGTTTTTCTGTGATAGTACTAAATTGAGGAATAGCATTCCTAAACCAAGGCAATAAAGTAGTTCTGTTCACTTCAATAACAAAGGTCTTGCACCAAGATGGTTGAAACATTCAATAACATTTCAATAGTCAAATGGACAAGGACTCCTGACTGAAGAGCAGGAAGGTTGTTTTGCTTTTTAAAAACTCCATTCTAAAAATTAGAGCTTTGAAGAAAAAAAAAAAAAAAAAAAAAAAAAAAACCAAAGAAAAATTAAGTAAAGCTTATCTTTAGCTTCAGCTTGTAAAGTATTTTGCACCTTTTCACTTAAGGTTGGAGATTCCTCATGTGAAATAGTACAAAACAACTCTGAAAGAAATTTCCCTTTGCTGACTTATTTGGGAAAATAAAAAGGAGAGCATAGTTTAAGGCTTATCTCATACTTTTTGGAACTGACAACATCTTCCAGATGTCTCAGTGCATTGAATATTCTAACACTTTTCCTCAGCTTAGAATAGAGAAACAGATTCTCCTTCACAATTTGCATCCACTTTGGAATTACCTGGTTCCTTACATTTATTTTGCAGTTGACATAAATGAAACTGCCATTTGGAATAAAGCTCAAAAGCTGTCTTGACATGACTCAAGAGGAGTATGGTATAAATCTAGCTCTTCTAAGGATCCAAAGTTGACATTTAATTAGCGACTGTGCTGTCAATGAAAGATGGAACTTCTGGCCTGCCAATACCTTGGACACAAACATGCCATGATAAACTAAACTAGATTTTTAAAAATGCAAAATCTTTAGAGCAGGTTTCACATTAAGTTGACTAAATTGTATGTTTCAGTATCAAATTTCAAGACCAAAAAGCTTCTCAGAAGTGTCTGGCAGACTTTTCTGACCCAAACACTTAAAATAAGGATCCTCTGGCTTAGTTTGAGAGATTTTTCTTAAAAATACTTTTTAAAGTATTTTCAAGAAAGCCTTTGACTACTTCCATCATCTCTGATACATGAGCAGGAACTTGATGTTTAGTAACTGTGTTTACTGACTGTTACTGAGGCATTCCTAGATATCTTCACTGCAGAGTATTTTCTCATCAACCTTGAGGTTTTATGTACCTCTTTCTCCTTTGAATACATTCTTTTTTATCTCTTAAGTGACAAAATCGTGCTCTGTACTTCCCTTAAAAAAAGTCCCCATCTCAAACAATTCACAAACTGCAGAGTATGTCACACATCAGGATGGAATGTGTATTAGCAAAAGTCTTTCCATAAACTAAAAAGCAGTGTCTTAGAAGTGGTTACCACTGCACCAAAAAATAGCCTGAACTTGGTCAGCTGTCTTGGCGATTTATTCAAGAAATTTTCCATCTATATAGAATAACAGAGCATAGTTCAAGAGGCATGAGAGGAATTTAACGTCTTCCTTCTTACTGAGGTCTCTAGCCTAAAGAAGACAGTCTTCAGGACTGTCAGGAGAGGCAAGTCAGAAGAGGTGAACAGCAATTACAAATCTCTCTGAGGAACTTTTCTCTTGGTTATCACTGATGCTTTATAGCCAAAAACTGGCAGTTTCAACAGGCACATATCAGGCTTCTATTCCTTCAATTAAAGAAAGATCTCTCAGGGCATCTTCCAGGGGAGATGAAGGTCCCTCTTAAAAGTAGACCAAAGGGAAAAAACCAACCCTTTAGAAAGAAAAGGGAGGGAAGAAAATGTACACCCCTATCGCATTTATACTATGAGGCTATTCTGGACAGGACTGAGAGCTTTCAATCCTGAGAATAGAGACTGCAGTGTGAAACACAGCACAACAGGCAGAACAGATTCTGAAAACAACATACAACACGGCAACAAGCTTTGAGGCCAAGATCAGGCTGCTAATCTCTAATTGCCTGGCAAACTCCAAGCAATAACCTAATGCGTTTTATAAATCTGTAATTTAAACAACACTCTATTGTCCCTGATGTTTGATGACATGAACACAGTGTAAAACCAACCACTTTTCAATATTTTAACACATTCCCCAAAGAAATTATAGTTCCTGGTCATTGGTCCATAAACATGAAATATACGGGGTTGAGAGTCATGCAGCATTAGGAAAGTTTTTTGGTGCTACCATGTGCAAAACACCCTGGACCCACTCTGGAGAGAAGTTGGCTAATTTCATTGAGTGTGCAAATGCACCAATTGTCCTACATCAATTGTGAAATGACATGAACAGTATCAATAAGCAGGTAGTATACACAGGAGCTTCAGCACTTTGGAGATTTGCACAGTAATATCTGAGTTTGTTCACTAGCTTTAAGAGTGCTGTTTTAGTTTTAAGTGCTACATTTCCACTTGCATGGAAGAGCTGAAAATGGACAGAATGCCTAACCAGTTGGGAGCACTCAATAAACAGGCATGCATAAAATCTATCCTGTATGAACTCAAATGCCTCCCTCAGGACAGCATCTCCATGAAACAAGATATTCAGTGTGAAATTATTTCCTACACTTAGATGAGATATCTCTTCCAGAACAGATTTTATAGTTTACCTTAGGCAATCATTGTGCTTAGTGCAGAAGTAGCTCAAGAGTCAGAGTTCTATATCTCCTTCCTCCAACTGTGTGTCCTAACAGTGGGATGCAGAGCTCTGACCTCCTTGCCTACTTTCCTTTGGCCTCTAAAAGCTTTGCTTTCCTGACCACAGAGTGACTCAGGACAGTGCTTTTCCTGGAAAAGTCAAGAGCATGGCAGTAAATGCACTCTCCAGGGATGGGATAACAGTAGGTTTTCAGCTTCCTACTGCTGAGAAGGACCTAAACCCCAGATCTCTCACTTTGTGGATAAGCAACTTAGATTACTAGGTAATTACTCATGAGAAGCCCTTCTTCTGTCACCAGCTAAGAAAATTCAGGAGAGATCACAGAATGGTGCAGAAACCTGCAGAAGATCAGCCTGTGGTGGTGTGGGTTGCTTTCTGCCTCCCAGATGGCCTTAGGCAGAAGGGCAAGCACACAAGCAATTGGCTTAGCAAGGAAGGGCTTACCAGAGAGCATGTGCAGTAGCACAGTGAAAGGTATCTGGAAGAGAGTGAGCCCAAAATCTGACATGCTTATGCCACCATCAGCACCTAATTAAGTCACTTGGATTTCTCTGAATTGTCTCTTGAACTTAGGCTCCTAAATTCTAGAGCAGTCACGCAAGAGGCAACTGAATGGCTTGCTGAATGCTCGCTATACCCACAAGTCAACTGGGACTCATTTATTAAGGCGGAACCCAAAAAGATCATTCATATAACCTCACTGGGTGTCTCAGCAGTAATAGCGACTAGAAAAAAGCTGGAGACTAAGGAAAAGCCCTCTAAACAACTCATTAATTCAGAGATACAGGAAGAGCTCATTTTCCCTCTATTCATGCCTATATATTATCCTGTAATCACAAATTTTCACTGAGAAGACCATTTGCTTGAATCAAAGAGAGAAGCAACTGCACATCCTTGACATGCAAGCGTTACGTACCTTAGCCATGAGTGTTGTTCCAAAGCCACCTTGGTAATTGTTAGCTGAGGGTACTCCTTCCATCACTCCGGGAACAGGGTTGTATGTATCGCTTGACCAACAGCGACCTGAGCTCATATTTAGGATCTTGGCCAGCAGCTTTGGGTCAAGGCCTAATCTGTCAAAGGTCAAAGAAGAGAAGTGTTAATGTCAAAATGCACAAGACATGGGTGACTTGTTTTATATCTTAGGACCCTACCATCATTCCTCTCCCTTTATTATAAGTCATGAAAAATGACAGAGTATTGATATTGGGGGCAGGGATCCTGTATCTTAAATTAAAGAGCATCAATCCACCATTTAAGCAGCAGGTTTTCAAGGCTTTTTTCCTTTTGCACTAAGCAAATCTTCTTCACCAAGCAATTTTGAAAGTGCAAGCAAATTAAAGGTCCTCTGAGAATAATACTTACCTGCATTTCAATTACTTAAAAGCATTCTCTGTTCTACCACCTACTAGGTCACATACTTGTTCTTCATATCAAAATATTCTCTGAACAAAGCAAAAAATTCACAAGCAAGTGTGGCAACATGAAAATTGTTATGCAATCCATTTATCTGTGAATGTTAGTGCATTTCTGAAGTAAACTAGATAACACAATTGATTCTGCTCTAATAACGTGAATTAAAATGCTGCATAAAAATGAATAAAAATGCTTTTTTGTCTCAAAAAACACATTACTGTCGTATACATCTGTGCATTCTTGTCTTTGCTGTTATTAAATCTTCATTATATGCTCCTGCTTATGAGGCAAGTCTGCATTTCACTGTGACATATGTTATCTATTCCCAAACATATATTATAGTTCTGGGTCAGCTGCTGATAAGGTTACTGATCCCGATAAAACAAAGCTTGTCCAAGTAGAAACGTCATTTGTTCTACCATGGAGATGATGGCATAAACTGCTGCTCAGTGCAGACCCTGAAATTTCTTCAATATTATAAGAAATTAACCCTCTTATGAATTCACATTTATGCTGATATAAGTTGCAAGTGTAATTTTACATCAATTGCATTAATACCAAGGATAAGCAGCAGCAGTTTATCTAGCACTGCACAAATGTTCAGCTACACACAAGACAAAACAGAAAGCAAGGGAACTATCTCCAGTAACAATTCAAGACAAGAAAAGGACATTTGAAAAGGGATATATCAGGGACATATTTATTTAAATAGATTTCAATGTTTTTTATATTAGTTCTTATATCACAGATTTTTGCAGATCCCCATAGCCTAACAGTGCTTCCAGGCAGTGTAGCACTCAAGGTTTTAATTTGTAGATGAGAAAAGCTCATTACCAATGGAACAGTTGCTAAAATGCATGTCTATCTATTCCAGTAGGCATTCTGGATTTGAAAACCTATGTTTAAGACAGTTGGCTACAGCATGGCTCTGACTCCTATAGTGGCACTGTGGCCTGCAGGTCTGTCTTCCTAACGCAAAGCAAGATAATTTTCTGTATTTCAGCTTTTTAGCAGTACTGCTGTGCACTCTTATTTACTACTAAATAATGCAGCAGCCCCTGGAATTCAATGGAAAGTCTCCGCTGGCCTAAATGGGATCAAGCTTTATGTTCCTCCCCATTTTTTTCCAACCCGCTGATTCAATTGAACGTTTATAATGATCATTTATTTAAAAATATAAACTGCATTTTCCAGCTTTAGTATGTTTTTGCAGTATTTGAATTGTATTTTTATTGTGCATAGTGCATCAAAGTCCTCACCATGAAAGTCTTCATCAAGAGCCACTCTGAATAATGGCTTTAATTGTAGTGACCAAAAAATGCTCTACACTGGGAGCATTCAAAGCCTGAGCTTTCAAATACACAGAGGTTGCTTTTTATCCCCCAAAGAAATCTCTTGACTTGACTGTTTCCTTATCATTGTTACATCCAGATCAGTATTTTTACCAGTGTAGTGCCTGCTTGTGACATATCCAGCTGCATGGAGAGACCTGCAATTACAGCTGTGAGTATACTGCAAGACAGAGGGCTTATTATTTCAAAACACATATAATCCTCTCAAAGAATGCTCCTTTTACAGTGTTCCAACTACCTCTCTGTGAAAGTATACTTTAAAAAATATGCATGTATTATATAGATCTGTAAAATACCGTCCTGCACTAGATCTGACATATTTTTGCTCCTGAAAAAGGAAAGGGAGGATAGTGTCAGTTTGTATCCCTGCTTCTTCAAAATTCATTGCTCTTGAACACCATGCGGCTTCTCTTCAGGAGACCTGAACCTATTTTTTTTTTCTCTCCTTTGCAGCAAGTGTATCATTAATAAGAGCAAGTTAGAAGTGCTTTGCATTTCATCTTTCTGAAGATTCATCCACTGGTGCATATATAACTGACAGTTAAAATTAGACATATATTAAAATCAGTTACTGAAGAAGTCCTCTGTCTTCCACTGTGCCCAAAGCTTGTAATGGTCTGAAACCAGCCAGAATATACAGTAATTGTCATTCAGCAAGAGTCTATCCTAGAAAGTCATGCTTCAGTGGAGAAGACTGAGTTTCCATTTGAAATCAACAAATTAATCCAAGACAGGTATCTGAAAGGGCAAGTTTAATAGGAAGCAGCTACTGGGCTCTCAACCATGATAAAATGTTATTGCTGTTTCCCTGTAAATTGGCTGGGAACATACGATACTCTCTGCATAAGAGCTCCATTGCTGCTCAGGAGATATACTGCTCAAGCTATCAAAATGATGACAGTCTGCCAGTCCCCATAACAACTTGCCATTGGACGTGGCAAGAGCTTGTGCATGTGCGTGTGAATTTACAATTACCAAAATGTTCTTCTCCCTTATAAGCAGAAAAGAAGCCCATGTATTAACTGTAGTTATAATAGAACAAAAACAATTGCTCCCTCAAATCAATACTTCTTCAATAACATTCTTAATGAAGTGAACAGCATAAACTAAGCAATAGATGCACATACTAAAAAAACAAAAACAAAATGTTGAAATAGGATGCCTTCATGCCACTGCTCAAAATTCAAGTTCTGCTGAGTACTAATAAAGCCTCAGCCTGATTTTTTACACACTCCTTCAAAAGCTCAGTCTGAAACACATACAGAAATTGAAATAGTGTCACACAACAAAGATACATCCTGGTCTCATTTTAAGTTGTAACAACTGAAGCAGCTGAGTTTGCCATCTCAAGGTGCTTTGCGTAAACACTGTATAAAGGTGCAAATATTCAAGCAGAAACTTACAACCCTTCTACCACAGTTAAAAATTACTTTGCACTGGTGTTTTAAACAAGGAAAGTGCTATCCAGTGTCATTACTAACCTTCATGAGACTTAACTATACCAAAGACAGCAGAACCACACCTTAGAGTTCTTCCTCAAGGTACTCTTTCTAAATTTTGCAGTGAGGATGTGTCCAGGACTAATTATTTCTCAGCCTGTTGCACATGCTCCTCTCTACTCTGTCAACTCTCATTTCTGCTCGTGTCTCTACGTCCATAGCTCAGGGGTGATCACAGAAACCAGATCTAGAGACTTGAGACTACATTTAAACTCAGCATGAGAAGAAAATGTTCTTTTACTGTCTTTTCACTTTGTTTACCTAAAAAACCAAGTGGGCACAAAAATCCATAGAGTGAAATTGCTTAGGAAGGAGCTGTATTTGCAGCTTTTATTATAAATTGGGACGGCACTGCAGTCCCTCCTCATAGAGATGATTTTCTCTGCTATTGGAAGTACAAATTGATTTTGCAGCAAAGTTATTGCCATAGAGCCCCTACTGCTCTCTTATATCCCAACTACATTAAGCAACCTTGTCCTGTCTTATGTCACCACATAAGCCCTTGCTCGGGTCTTTGCAGGCGGTTTCTGATGGGGCCGCAAACTGTCTGTCAGGCAGCAACTTCCATCTGACCTAAACACAAACCAGGTATCAGCAGTATTTCATCTCTGAGCTTTATTTTGCTAGTATTAGAAATTGTTTCACTGGAGCTCAGGGCTCAGTGGAACAGTCACTGGCACTGAGATGATCAGCAAAATGAAAAAGAAAAGTATTTTCTGGCGGTGGACAGTATCACTTCATGTTTGTACTTATCTGTGCAGTTTACATGTACTCTGTGTGTCAGTTTGACACAGTAAGTCAGTACTTTGCAATATGCACGCTACTCATAAAGCTGTACAGCAAAACGTGCTCAGTGTTTTTCTTCTGACAAGCTGCACTAACATGCTAGAAAGAAAAGAAAATATAAATGACAATGTGAATTAATGTCTGCCACACCTTTTAACTTTCACTAGTAACATTCACAAATTATCAGGAAAGTAATGGAAAAACTGAACATAACAAGCATTTCATTGGTCAGAATTAAGGATGAGAATATTTTAGAGAAGTATTTGTGCAATTTAATCCAAATAACTTCCAGTGGAAATAGTCATCTTCATTAGTAAATGAAGATTATGTTTGAGTAAAGCAAATGAACTACAAATGCAAAATTGCATAGCAATGTGGCCTACTTTTCTGGGAGTTTACTGTGGAATTTTTGTTCATTAATGTCAGTTTTCTTTCCTCCTCATCAAATTCTATTTGCTACTTATGTTGAAGTTTGGAAAAATTTCATAATTTCAAATATAAAATGAGTAAAACAATAATCTAAAAATCTGAAATTAGCAAAACAGTCACTCTGCCTCAGAAAATGAAAACTTAGACTGCATGGTATATGAAAACATTAAAGAAGTGGCTTATTCATAGAATTAATACCACATTGTTTTGAAGACTTAAGTTTGGCATATGTATTGGTTTATGAAAGGTGTTGCAACATGATTTTGTAGCTACATTTAGTTCAGACAGTGGTACTTTGAATAATTACTTCTTCAAAGTGCCTAGTTCTCAATTTAAATGTGTAGCAGATATACACACTGAGTGACATAAAGACATTTTATATTATACCTGAAAGGTAAGAACACATCTAAGTTCCATAATTCCTGTCCTAAATTTTTAGATTTGCAGTATCCTTTACCACCTTTATTAAGTCAAAGTCAGACTTTTTTCACCACATAAGCATCAATCTAATAAATCAAGTTCAGTTTCCTACTCTCTTCAGAGCAGGCAGCCACACTTAACCTTTGAGCTTTAAACTAGAAAAAAAATCCTGAATTTATTAATACAGCAAAACTTCTAATAATGAGAATGACAACTGTAAACTTCTAACTTAGAAATTTTCACACTCCAAGTGGAAAGCTCTTATTCTAGTTATAAGCAGAAGTCATCTTCTCAAGATTTAAATCACACTAAATTAAAATCAATGCAAGGATTCTAAATTACTTCATAAGGCTTCAAGTAACCACCTCTGTCTTAAACTTCATGCAGTTTTTGACTAAATGAGATTCTGCTCTTTCTATACTGTGGTTTAAAATCAGCACATTTCTTCTACGGTAAAAATAGTCCCTTCTTGATAACCTTAATTGTAGGGTTGGGAGGCTTATATATTGTTACTTTCACACTCGTTTTTTGCTCAGAAATGCTGAATATGGATTCTAAACACCTTCAAGCTACAGTGACTGCAGACATGACTTTGCTCTTCACAGGGCTTACATGCCCAGAATACCCCTCTTCCAAACCTCTTGATTTTATTTAAGTCATTTCTACAAATGTAGATAAAACAATAACAAAAAAAATTAGTTGCATATGCTTTATTAATGAATCATTACTTAAAGCAGAACCCAATGCAAGCTTTCTAGATAACACTGGATTACAGAAGTTGTAAAGAATGCTACTGGTTTTATTATGGCCTGATGCAGACATGCTTCAGTATATTACAGACTCTCAATTTTAAAATGTAAATGGTACAGGATATTGATAAACCAATTAGCACTGATGCAAAGCAAATTCCTCTTTTATCTCAATTACAACATGACAACTTAATAGGTCAAGACAGTCTAACATCTGAGACAAGGGCAATTCAATAAAACAACTGCATCTTGATATGGTAATTAAGAGGAAATGTGAATCCATTACATTGTATTGCGTATGTGCGCATATGTAGGTGTTCTTTTTATTTATTTAAGCATTTGATGCCCTCTTGCTGTTTTTACAGCGTATCAAATCCACATGAAAACAGTTGAGACCAGCTGATGAGTACCTAGAGTATCTGTAGTTTTAGCAGACAAATTTTAAGGATGCAACTGTGCAGATAAATAATTCATGAAAAGCCCCTAAAAGACACACAATTGCAAGATAATCTCTTCAAACATGGGACTTCTCTGTCTATAAATTTGCAAATTATTTTGATCTGGAATTTATTAAAAGTACGAATACCTTCATATTGAACTGGTACCTGCATGCACTCTATTGGAAAATAAAACAAAATGACAAAGACAACAGCAAAATAAATACACCACAATTGGAAAATAAAAGTAATTTTGCTCAAATATGATGTCACTTAAAAGTTATATGTACAATATTCTAGAAAAGCAATGTAGTCTCAGCATCAGCAAGAGTGTAGTGGAGCACACTGCAGCTTTTTGACAAACTAGGTGTTTTGGCAATTAGGACAAAGTGCTCTCATAAAGTCAAAGAAAGGTAGATGTTCTGTTTTATGCTTTCATCTTAACTTGATATACACAGTGTAGTAGAAGTTTCATTTTACAATATATCTTGGAACAATTTAAGAAATAAACAAAGCCAATGAGAGCCATATGGGAGTATAATATTCTGAATAAACTGTACATTAGCTTAGAATACAAACAAAAACTTACCTCTACATTAGCTCTGGATGTTTATAATGAAAGACAAACATTACTGTACGCTGCACTACTGCAGAACAAATAAACTCTTAACTTCAGATGTAGAATGTAACAAACTATGCAGCCAATACAAGACAATATTCTCATGCTGAAAACGAATTTTAGTTTATTTATTATTTAACTTTACTTAAATAATCCCTTTAGCCTGTTCATGGCTTTGTAAGACAACTTCTGGCAAGAAGTTTACCTATTTCTTTTAATCATCGTCTCAGCAAAAGTCCACCACAATACAGAAAAACTGTAAACATGGAAAAAATGTTTTTGGGGTGTTCAATCCACCACAAAAATCAAACCAACCTGATTCCAAGATTCATAGCCTCAGCAGTTCCAATCATACTGATGGCCAAGAGCATGTTGTTGCAGATCTTTGCAGCCTGAAAACATGTGAAACCATCAATTAGTTTATGCATTTTTGTAGAACTAACATGCAGGAATCAACCAGGCCCAGGAAAATACTATCAAGTATGTTCTGGCAGCTTTCTTCTAGAGTAAACACAGATCTGTGATAGCACAAAGTTAATGAAAGTTGCTCTATGGCTCCTTCACAGATTAAAAAATAACGTTTTTTTCTTAGTACTGCTCAGTTAGTATACATGCCATGTAGGGGCTCTTTGTCCTTCAGAACATCCAGTAAATCTAAATTTAGATGAAACAAAATTAAAATGTTTCTCCCCTTAGAAGTATAATCTCAACAAGCTGGTGTGGGGAAATACCAGTCAGATTTTGGTGCTAAGTTGCACAACACACTGTACAAAAGTGCCATGACTTTATTTACAAATACAAGGTTAGAGACAAGCAAACAAGTATGGAGATATATTATCATGCATTTAGTTCTAGAGTAAAAGAATAGGCGTCAATAAATAAAAAGCCAGAAAAAGGAAAGACTGAGATAGCTATTAACCCTTCTGAAAGCATTACCTGTCCGGTTCCAACCTCTCCACAGTAAACCACATTAGAACCCATACATGTCAGCAACTCTTTGGCAGCATTAAATTCTTGTTCCACTCCACCAACCATGAAAGTAAGGTTTCCAGCTCGAGCAGCTCCAACACCTGAATCAAGATAACACCGGATTTAACAACACTATTAAAAAGCCTCAAAAAGTTAGGCAGTTTATCTTGCCAGTAAGGGTCTGATGATGCAAGATTAATACTTCATTTACAATGAACCTCTCAAATTCTATGTAAAAGTAACCCTACACTCCCAGTACTCAAAGGATCAGCAATCTAAATTCTCAAATATCTGATAGAGATAAAACCACCTTATCTTCCAGGCACACAGCAGAAAAGTCATACGGCTGGCATGAAACTGGAAGTCACTTTTTATAGTTTATACAAAGAAACAATCAACTTTTCCTGCAACTTTGCACTCCAAAAAATTCACTGTATCTGAATTACTAAATAAAATTCCTGTTTCGTCAAACTACTCTTCACATACAACCATTAACAAACAACTGCTCAAAGATAACTCTGTTTTTGTCATCCTTTCCAAACCTAGGCAAATTCTTATCAATGTTTCCTGATTTTCACATGACTAGATAGCTAAAAGACACAGGCATATAAACCCAAGTCTTCTGAATTTCTGCAGTTTACAATGTTCTTAATCTGAAGTAAAATTCTCCTTATTCTGAGAAACTTTAAGTTGGTTTCCCACACATAAATTTAATGCATATACAGTGATGCAATTACTATGTAAAGACAATGTAAAAATTATTCATACACATACATAAACACACTATCCCAGTTTTATTTCTGTAGTCTGTCCTCTCTTTAGCACAGTTCAGTAAACACACACCATAGTTCTTTGAATATACAGTTCCTAAGCAGAACACTGGCAATTTTTTCACATGATATTTATTACCTCCACTGCATGAAATATTCTATTCCTTAAAAGAAGCCTAATTCTATGAATTCTATTAATTACTCTTACATACCTAGCTTCCTCATCCTAGTATTTCACAGGTATAACTGCTAGGAAAATTCATCCTAAACTGATGAACAAATCAGCTTCCTCACTCCTAATTTTCACTCTGGCACAAAGCATAGCCACAATATATTTTCTGTGCTATGCATCAAACATTGGCTGGTTAGGGTGTACAGCTGCAGATAACAACTGACTTTCAAATTAAACATGCTCAATTAGGTGCAGTGATCCGAAGTGCTGTACCACAGCTAAGCAAGTGGTCAGTTTTGGACTTTGCTTACAACATCAAGGACAGTTACACTGCAGCTTTTCACACTGAAAAATTTGTTAAATTTTTTTTTTTGCTTTTCAATAAAAATTTCAATTGATGCTCTCCCTGTGTGCAACTGCTCTGTGTGGCTATGTCCACAAATGCCCCTTTTCCCATCCTGCCTTTCAACATGTATCATCTTTTTAAGTCACTGAAGAATTTCAGACAAATTTGACAGATCAAAGTCTCAAAAAGAGTAAATACCTACCAGTTATGCAAAATCAGTCAACAGTAAGGACCTGCTCAGCCTGCATTAGAACCCAGAATCACAGGATTTCTGGGGTTGGAAGTGACCTCTCAAGATCTTTCAATCCCCCTGCTCAAGGAGGGCCAGCTGAAGCATGTTGGCCAGCACTGTGTCCAGTCAGCTTTGAGTATCTCCAAGGATGGAGACCCCACAGCCACTCTAGGCAACTTCTTCCACTGTTTGCATAGCCTCACAGTTTTCTTGTGCTCCAGATGGAATTTTGTGAGTGATTTGTGCCTCCTGTGCTGTCACTGGGCACTGCTAAGAAAGAAGAGTGTAGCTCCCTTACTTAATTCTCTCCAATCAGGTCTTTATACCCATTGATAATGTGCCTGCACCTTCCCTTCATGCTAAACAGTCTAAGCTCTCTCAGTATCTCCTCATATGATAGATGATGCTCCAGACCCTTTGGCATCTCTATGGTCCTTAGTAAGACTCACTCCAGTAAATCTGTGTCTTTTTTGTGCTGTCAAGTCCAGAATTGGAGCATCCAGAAGAACTCAGACCCATAGCTCTAATAAAATAATTGGTCTGTACACAGAACACTGTTGAGGTAGTGAAGTATATACTGTGGTGAAGATCTTCCTGCCCAGGTTGAGAGACACCCGATTTTCAGCCAATCCTTGATCTCAGTTCAGACCTCCTCTCCAGGCAACTCACAGGAACTGGGCTAAGAGCAAAGCCTAAACTAGCTAGCACAAACAGGTCATTGTTGTCTTTTTGGCTACCAGCTCACTATGTACATGACCGCAAAGATTGCTACATTAATAAACACAATGATTTCCATTCCATTCCTCTAGCTATTTTTATTCAAACCACATAATGGCCTTTACCACTAATCCTGTGATCTGACCTGCAGCAAATTAAGTAGACAATTTAAGTCAAAGCTTACAAACAAAATCCAGTACTATCCATCATAGGTCAATAGCCTTGTATCTAGATTACAGACTGCTAAATAGCTTCAGAGATTCATTTATTAGAGCAAAATTAATGCTGACAATAGTTTTCAGCTGGTTAATCTTCTGACAGCTGCACTCTCTCACTTGTTCAAACACATCTCAAGAAGCAAAAATAAATTAGTTAAGTAGAAAAAAAGAGAGCAATTTGTTGAATAATGCAGAAGGCTTGGAAAATTCTTGTTTTAAAAACAAAAACCTATTTACTTCATGGTAGATTTTATCATCTAGAGTCCTTGCCAACTATCTGCTATTTTATCAGAATCAAACGAGCAACGCAGCAGATTTTTAAGACTGGCAATTTAAAAAAATTGGCATGGAGTCTAGGAGTACAAGAACTGTAACTTCAGCTAAAAATAGAAATTTAAAAAAATCATTATACAAGAATGCACAGCCTTCTTTCACAATCACAGCTTCCATACCAACAACACAAGCCAGTTAAATGTTATCAGGTTTTAACACTAAAGAGAGCAATGGAGATGCAGAGCAGCTAATGCAATTTAAATATGCTAACTATTATTTTTCATATTTTGTTTTTTTTAAAAGAAGTCTTACCACCTAAGATGTTTTATGTACCGCTGCTGTGGTAGCAGTTTAAAAGCAGTTTAAACTGTGAAAGCAGTTTAAAATCTATCTGTTCTTTCTAAAATACAAGAAGTCTCTTCCATCCCTGGGGTATAGTTTTCAGAGAAACTGTGTCTATGATTAGCATGTGTTAAGATTTCCTCCTCTGCTGCAAAGCGAGACTGCTGCAGCCCATGGCTGCAGTCTTGGCTTCTCTAGGATGATAACCCACACCTATGTGCAGAATCCTGCAAGGTCATCAAACCAGCAGATCCTACAGAGCAGATCAGCTCCAAGTCTGTTGGTCACAACAGCACCAGAGTTTGTCTCAGAGGTATAAACTGACAGGACCAGGATTGCAGAAGAATATGAGATCTAGCTAGCTGAGGGGATATGCAAGAAAATAACTGGAAAAAAATATGGTGAGAAGTTACAGAGTAGCACTACAGTATGGAATATCCACTTGGAGACGGGTTTCTCACTTTCCGCACTAGCAGGTTTTGGATGAAGACCTGCAAAACTAAGTTTTTTTATCAGAAGAGGTACATTAAGAACTGCACTTCAAAGCATGCTGTAACATCTGGCTGTGCTACTTGTGGGACAAGTCCAATCCAGGTGCTTCTCATTCCATTGCTGATGGATTGCTCAGTGAAGCTGATACAGAGCAGTTCTTAATTTCAACACTTTAGACAAAAATAGGAATGGAGCCTTAGGAGCCTTCACATGACAACAGCAACTGGCTGCAGCTACCATGGAACAGCCTGAAGACAACCTCAAGTTTTAGCATCCAGGTCAAGCAGACTCATTTGACAGACACACTGTCCTTCCATACTCACTTACTTTCCTGTGCTTATTTAAACAGTATTTCATGTTGCTGCAAAAAGTTTTGACACTTGCCACCGATATTTCCAGTTCCAAAAAAAGTCCAGAAAGGTCTTAGATCTACAGCTACAGCTATACTGTTTAGTTTCTATCAGTTTGCTAATTATTAAAAACACAATTTGCTAGAAAAGAGATGTTGATGTAAAGGTGTTATATGAAAGTATCTGCGTTTGGTTTCAGCTTTATTACATTTCTGTAAGAATAGAGGGCAGATAAGTTAGGAAAAAGTGATATTGTAAGGCTATGCATTACAGCGTCATCACAGTGGCAATGCTGAAAACAGCAACGCTGCTGGAAAGACAAGCATATTCCTGTGCCAACATATTTATACCACTGTTGCACTGCACCTGCAGATAAAAAAATTCATTGCTGACCAAGTTGAGACCAAAATTATAGAAACTGAGCTGTTTCAGAATCTCCAAACGACAAGTAGGAGATAAAGGCCGGAATATCAAGAAGCTTCAGCAAAAATTAATCCATGCTGTTATTTTTCCACTTAACATTTAGTTGTAATTTTAACAACTAATTTTGTGATCTAAACTAGATTTAAAAACAAACCCCACAAAAAACCAAAAAACAAGAAGAACATTACTAGAGTTTTAATCCTCTATCTTGTTTTACGATGTTGCACCTTCAAGCACAGGAGTTGAGGCTTTGCCTGTTCCACTTTGAAAAGTGCAAGTGAACACTAGTCTTTTATTCCGATTTTTTTTCTTAAATGCAGTTTAAGCAACTGTAGCTGCCTCAAACAAGCAGGCTCTTGTCATGTTTGCTCTCCTTCTGATAGGCTGAACTTGAGAGGCTATATCTGTGTGCCTTGTGTGAATGTGGATTTTTAAGGACTAAGCAGATTTTTTTAAGTACCTGCCAGCTCACACCAAATATTTTGTCTTTGCAACTCACAAAAAGTAACCAAGATACACAAGGAAAGATTAACTGAAAAGGGTACTATTGTTTTGCTACATATATAAATCTAAAACCAATTAAAAGGCATGTACAGGCAAAATCTGCTATAAATCCCTACTGGAAATAAAAGAATACTTAAAAGCACACTATAAATTTAAAATAATCACGAAGAGACTAGTTGTTTTGTAAAATAGAAATAGGGTATCTATTTTTCCTACTTGCTTCTTAGACAATGTCTGCCATCATCAATCTATTTCCAGGAAACAAGTAAATGGAACAGACTCAGGAAAAAAACCCACAGCACACCACCACTCCAAGGGCTTGTGTTTCCCCCTATTATAAAAATCAGCATCAAAGCTAGACCTATGAAGCTATTCTGCTGCCGTATAACTAAAACACAGTAAATCACTGAATTTGCTCAAAAGAACTTAAATGTTTTAACCAGTCTGCCATCAGCAGAGATAAAGAAGAGGGCCGATGGGACCGGGCTGCAATGTGAGCCATCTTTAAAATGCAATTGTTCTAATCATTTTCTACAGATGCAGCCTCACAAGGGGCTGCTGTCACAGGGACCATTTACGACTTGTTATGGTGTCTCTATTGTTTACCAGCGACATTCGCTAAAAAGGCGACAGCTGGGACAGAAAGCTGCTCCTCAACGAACAATATAATCCCGTGAAAGTAATCAACAAATTTAAGGGTGTTAATTAACTTTACACTTTATCATGTTCAATTAGTTGTCCTTTCTCGAAAAGATTGCCGTGCACAATCGGTTTAGAGCGTGCCATGTTTGATTTGTAAGTGATCACTGTTTCTGTTTCGAAGTCCATGTCAGATGTTCTCTTGGGTTTTGGTGACACAGATGAATGGCTCTGCACATGTTAGGGGGTGATCTGGTTTAACACAAACCAGCATAACATAACCCCTTGTTAACGTATTGCTGGCCTTTCCAAGCAGGCACAGAAACGCCCGTGCCCGCGGATGCGCACAAACCTGCACAAAACCCCTGCGGTAGCGCGACAGTCAACGAGTCCAAGTTTCGTTTTTGCTGAAACGCAAAGACACAAATAAATGGGCAATTTTTCATCATTATATCTCAAAGCAAGGCTTGTCTTTTAGGGGCACGCTTGGGATCATTTCTTCCCAGCAAGATCTCTAGTTCTGCCGCATTATGCACTAATGCACAAGTGCCTCAGTACCTTTTTTCATAAAGCACGCTGCCTTTTCTAATGGCAGCTGAGCAAACGCTGGGTAGATGCACTAAGTTCTTCTGTATATCAAATTCTATGGTTTGTACTGCATTTATAATGCCAGGCGGTCTAGCAGAAAGTTGAATTAATCTATTATTAAAATTTGCCATTTTCCCTTTAAGGTACCATTCCTACTTGCTAATGGGACAAGGCAAAGCTCATGATGAAGTGACAACATACTTGGAAGTGCCCCTTAATGAAAGTCATTGCTGCTTCTCCCTTCTGACAAATAGAGCTTTGCATCATTGTACCTCATAAGCTAGTGATTTTTGAGCAAAAATGGAAATGGAGGTTCAGGTCAGTGATTTCAAGATTTATACAACAAGCACTCAAATATTAATCCAGACAAAAGCATGCTTAAGGAAGTAGAAACATCTTTTTTATGGCACAATCGAATTATACAATTTGTGAGATTATGGCTGTACAGAGAAAAAAAATCTAGTGGATTTTTATTCTGCAGCAACAGGCAAATTAAATACACACGATAATCACCATTTAAGCAGTTACATTGTATATAAAAACAAAACTGCAAAAAACCCACCCACAAAACAAAATAAAAATGCAAAGAAAGCCCAGTGGAAAAGTTGTTAACTCTGAAAGCTAATAATGGACTAGGTTAAATATTTAAGAGGAAATTATAGACTATATCAGAAATAGCTGAAACCACAAAGCAAAGCAGTATAAAACATTAGTTTTCTGCTAGGAAGAAGATCTGCAGGGAAAAGGGAAGCGGTCGATAGATCCTTAAATTGGACGCAATAGCTGTTCTTCTATCCCAAGTTGGCAGCTGCTACATTTGCAGACCTAGTTCATTATTTACCCATAATGACCATCAAGCTCCAGTCAAAGTCAGATCACAACAACTGTCAGCAGCTCTTTTAATTAGCCTTGTTTGAATTCAGATAAATATCACAACGACCCAGCTTCTGCTGAAAAAGCAACAAGAAGATTGCAAGGAATGAGCTGCCCAAGTCCAGAGAACCAAAGTTGTTTGTTTTTTTTTTTTTTTTGAATTAAGGAAGGGATGGTGATGTGCATGCTATTATTTTTCCCTCACATGGTATTCATATTACTACTTACAATTCCTGTTTATAAGCAAATTTGTGCATCTCAAATGTCAACTCGAAACACTATACCGCAATCTAAAAGGTAAACTCGAAGAGATGGTTTACAGGTATTAATTAAATTTCCAGCCTCTGTGAAATCATATGTTTTGAAAAACTGGATCAGAATTAAGGAATGCACATATTAACAGGATTATCCTCTCTCCTAATTTATCTCCTTCTGTTTGTTTATCCTCAGGGAACATAATCTTCTGTTGCACCAAGCCACTCTCATTCTCCCTGTGTCAGCAGCAGAATAATAATTCCCTCCTCCTCCTCCTCCACCCCCTCTCCACAAGCACTGGCAAGAATGAAGACGAGTGGATCAGACTGTGCGCATCAGCATTAATGCTCCATGCAGCTATTTTCCTAGCAGTAGTAGACACTGAAAGAAAGATGCAAGAGAGGTGTGCAATATGCTACCTGTTCTGGGCAGCCCAGCATGAGAGGGTGTAATTAAACAGATTTTGCCTCCCAGAATTATATGAAGGTAGAAGATGCAGGCAGAGACTGTTCTAAGAGTCTTTAGCATTTCACCAGCTGTCACAGTTGGATCCCAATTTTGCTAGGTGATGTCCAAAGACAAAGCCAGTTCCAAACTTTCCAGTCCCACATGCCAATCTGAGAAGTGCTGCTGTATATGCAATGATCCTTGGAGGCCTCAAGGAAAACATACTTAGGGATTTACATGAATCATAAGGATACATGCATATAAACAATAGGTACATACATCTGTTACAGTAGAAGAGGATATCCCTTTTGGGAACAGAAAAAATTATGTAAACATAATCAGAAGTGGAAGGTAGAAGGTAGTGGAGGAGGAAGAATAAACGACTGATTAAACAAAAGAGGCAAAATGGTCATGAGAAGCTTTATGTTTTCAAAAGAAGGCCTGAGTAGATTTGTATAGGGATTTGTACTTGAACTTGGCCATGGAGGGTGGAATAAAGATATTCAATTTGATTTAGATGTATTACAGGATGATGCCAAAACACAGAAAAGAATATGCCCCCTCAATAAATCATGCAAAAACTGACTAGAAGCTGTTGTTGAGGCAGTTTAATACGAGGAGGATGCACGAGGAAAATTTTATGAGAGGGTATTAAGTAGCAACTGATGCCTCCAAGGGATCAGCCAAAGAAAGTAAGTTGCAAAAGGCAAATGCACACATAAGATACTTCAACTTTTTCAACAGAAATACAAACTGAAAGGCCTGATGAAATTGTTTTGTCTGTAGCATTTTTTTTTAAGCACTACATTTAGGTTTAGTCATTTTAATGCCAAAGAGAAATATCAAAGCACCTGAGAAGTTAGCAAGTAAAAAGGTTAACAGCAGTGCAGTAAGAAAGGAAATACAGTATGACTGATTAACTTATTTGCTTATTTTTAATATGCACAATATTGTATTAAAAAACAGCAGTTCATGACTCTCATCTTTCCCAATCTCCACCTTTGATCTGTATTCCACCACAAAATCACAGACAACAGAAATACCCTTTTGGTGCTGCTGGAGTACCAAATTTAGCTACTCCTTGACAAATCCCTAGTATTTAGATATATGGTCTAAATCTCATTGCCAGACCTATACAGAAATTAAGAAAACTTAATAAAAACAGCTGCATGTACCTACAGTTGTGGACAGCAAAACTATATGCAAAGAGCTCAGCATAGTTCAAAACAAGTACTTAATTTTTTTATCTGAACATTAGCAAGAAGGCTGGGCAGCCAGTGATGAATAGAAGCAATATATTCCACATATACAAGACCC
This sequence comes from Sylvia atricapilla, assembly GCF_009819655.1. NCBI lineage: Eukaryota > Metazoa > Chordata > Aves > Passeriformes > Sylviidae > Sylvia > Sylvia atricapilla. Next base: position 34,038,713 of record NC_089140.1, read on the forward strand.
CAGAATTTCAAAGCAGATTTCAGGCAGTCCAAATGTAAAGCACAGGACACTGAGCTGTCTGATCAACTGTTGCTGGGTTCTGAGCAAGCACAGCATCAAATACATGTGAAATACTGGATACAAAAGAAAGAAAGAAAATAGTCCTTCTTCAAAGAAAAAAAAATCTTGCCCAGCACTACCACTTGAAATTCTGGTCTTTTAGAAGTCCAAAAATTAAATATGAACATGCATGCAATTCCTCCACTATGTGGGCCACTGTTAACCCTCCTCACAACTAAGATTCAGTAGACACAATTCTCGTCTTGGTTGATGAGGCTTCAAGTCCTCAGTACTTTAGAAATCAAACTTTATCCCAGTCACATAGTGCAAAATCAAGAATAATTTTTGTCTGGTGTTAGAAAGAGGGAAGAGTTGCATTTCCAATATCATCATAATCTCACTTTCTTGAAAAGCTTCTACTCCATGCAGAAGATCAGCAACCAGAAAATAGACTGTTGTGTGACTATAGAAGAAAAAAATCAAAGGGATAGACATTTATGATGTTCTCTTTGAAAAAGAAAAGGCAAAATCCCAGAAAAGCTATTCTTATAGTTACTTGTTCTAACTCAAGTTCACAGACAATACCAAAATGAACATCAAGTTTCCAGGAGCTTAATGTTTGTGTGGAATGACCAAAAGCCACAAATAGATCTAACAATCCACCTTGTGATCACAGCTTCTCATCTCATCCATATTGACTGAACAACATACATGCGAATGCATGACCAATAAAACCAGATGTGTGGCCAGTCTTGCTGAGCTCTTTAAATCACAAGAAGCAGTTAGCTATAAGCCACCACTTTTGCAGATTTTGGACTTGAATGTCTCTGGAAATGAGACAAATGGACTTGAATGTCTCTGCACATTCTACCTTAACTCCACAGCAAAATGTGTCTATGTTTACACAGTGCTGTGGAATAGATACATAAAAGCTGAAGAAATCCCTTCATTGTAACAGCAGAACAAGAACCTTCAAGAAAAAATAAACCAGGGATGTTTGATATTATTGTTTACCTGTTCCTCCAGTATTAGTACAACCCTAAAAAGTATCAATCCCCTTTTACAAAAAGAGAATACTTGAAATATTTTAGTACTTTATGGTTTTATTATATTATCTTCCTATAGGCCCCTAAACCAAACAAAACATGGCATGTTTTTTTCCTCAATAATGAAGGCATTAAGCACACCACTAAAAGAGAAAAATACAGTCACACTGAAATATGCATTTAAACTGCATTACTCAACAGGTTTGAGTCCAAGTGTTCATACTAAAAGATCTGCTTCTTAAAAAGCCAGCTGCAGAAGCAAGTAAATTTTTATTGATGCATTCATTAATTCCTTCCTGTCATATGAGAAAATAAAGACAATAAAACACAGAAAAATGAAACAAAAAGTATTTAAATGGGGTGCATAAACATAGCATATATGTTCCTAAGCATTTCTGGTTTATCTTGAGCTGAAGATGCAGCAATGCCACATGACAATCAATACCTAATATTTAATAGCAGGAATCTAGCAAATTTTAAAATAAAATAGAAATGTATAGCCAGAAAGAGGTGTCAGACAGGTAATTTTAAAATAAATCAGTCTCCAGTATTTTCTCCTGGAGAGCTGCTAAGCTCAAAGTTTTACTTTTACCTGTTTGGGGTACAGTCTATGAGAGGACAACTGACAGAGGTTTACCAAATGAAATTGGAAAGAAATGCATAAATAATAGGAGCGAAGATTGCATTGAACATTTTTGAATGGACTTGTGAACTCTGTCCCTTCAAGTGACACCGGTGGTATGAATTTTAAGAATTTTTCTGTCAATCTGAACCATCATCAAGATTGCATTGCTTCAGATACATCTATGTGTTCTTTAAGCACTTTGGCATTGAATCTTGCCTCTGGATACAGTCAACAGCCCAGAGAGTCTTATCTTTCAGCTTCTCCTTTAAAATACATGCTTATTTTAAAGCATGCCTAACTATATTACCTACAAAGTAACAAACTCTCTGCTGCCTCATTTCAACATAGCCAAAGTAAATTAATTCTCAAAGCTTTAAGGCACAGAAAGGCAAAGCACTACAGTAATGCAAGATTAAGACAACTGCTACAAAACCAGCCTAAACTGGAAAGATTCCATTTAACGAACCCCTTTGTTTCAAGGCCTTTTCCAGGTTCTATTTCCTCTTCAGGGATCCTCTACACATAATTCTATTATTACCTCTCTTCAAAACAGACAGTATATCTCTTTCAGAGAACTAGATTCAGCATTGCCCTCCAGCCTAAAATGCAATGTACTTTTCAGTGTTCTCAAATGTATTTGATGCCACTTATATAATGAGTTCAAACCCTTGCAATTTAACTAAAAGTCATATTCTTTTATGTATGAACTAATTCTAAGCTTAATATGGAAATATTTTTAAGAAGAGATACTGTTTTTATTATTACTTTTATTGTTTCAGGATGAGCCATTACGCAATCATATGGTTTAAATTTACAAATGTTTACATGCTCCAAATACTGTACTTTCACAAAACAAAACACATTTTCATATTTAACTGTACTGAGTGACAACTTTAGGAGACCTGCTATAATATCTGTGTATCTCTTTTTTCTGTACTACCTCTAAGTATTCCAGTGCTGCAACTTAGGCAATTTTGCACAAAACCAATTCAACCTTTTTTATGTAAAGGTACTGAAAGTCAGTACTTCGCCTGGCCTTCCATTTAAAAAACAAGAAAAGAGAAAGACTGCATTTTGCCAACGAACAGAATCAAGAGGGTAACAAAGTTAATTATTTCTCATAATCAGTAATTATGATTAGATAAGAGACTCTTCGGTAATGAACTGCTCTAATGATGGAGGACCTCCATCCTAAGAAATATAATAGTACATTAACATAACTGTGTATGCAAAGTACATAGAACCGCTGCCACAGTTAACTTGTCATTGAATGATTAAATAGGAATTCATAATTAGAAAAATCCACAGTGTAATTTATTGGCCTTCTCGACAGTTATGGTTCATTAGAAGTTGATTACCAAATAGTGACCTCTAGCGGCCTACAGCTTTTTCATGTTATCCTGGTTCTCTCAGCAGTTTTAGCAGCTACTTAACCTTAAAAAAAAAAAAAAAGAAAAGGCAGTTTGAGAAATTTAAAATGTTTCCCTTCAAGATACCTTTTTTTAAACTTCCCTTAAAATATATAGCATGCTAATTTCTTCACAAAATGGTTTCCCACTCTGTAACCATTTATATAACTGTATGAAGAAGTACATCTATATGAAAACCCCACAACTTCCCAGTTTTAAAGTTATTACTGAAGTTAACACGATTCTCATGGTAATTAATATTTATATACTGAGTAAACATAGTGTCTTTTACTAAAAATACATCATATATTAAAACAAAACACTTTTCTAGTGTCAATTATGATGAGAAGCTCATACTTCAAGCCAGCCTGGGTATGTGAAGTGCCTCTAAGCATTGCCTTTGAACAACAGTCAGTTTTGCACTAAAACAAATTACACGGGCTCAGCTAGAGGAGGCAGGGGACAGGGAGAGAGAAAACTGCAGTCCTCTGCTCCAGGTACGAGAAAAAAAACCCCAACATTTCTTATTATTTGTGGGACACATGTCTTGCAGTACTGTTTACTCAAATTTAATTTAAGAAAAACGCAACTTAAAAGTAAGTAAGATTTGCATTTACCTGCAAAATCTTTTAAGCATTAGGGTGGAATCCTCATTCAACTTAGTTAATCCACTGTTAGGCTATTTAAACAGTGGTCTATTTTAAAATTTTCCGTTATGATAGAAACTTTTTCTTGAACTAGGACAGCATCTAATTTTTTTTTAGTATGAATGTTTCTAACAGGAACTAGCACATCTGAAACTAATATAGAAGCCCCTGAAACACAGGATTAAATAAAAATTCACACTCAATGAGTACAAGCAATTTTAATTTCCATTGTTTTCATTTTCCATCTTGCTTTTTTCCAAATACTAACACTGTAGAAATGATGCACATGGTTGGTTTTTTTTTCCACTTTCGTCTAACACAGAAATGGCTAAAAAAAATATCCCCCTGTTTTGGACAGAAGCTAGAAAATAAACGGCATAGTCCTGTTTCATGCATAAACAGATTTTTCAGAGAAAATTATTCCAGTCTCCCAAATGGGGAGATGTCCATCATCCTTGTATGCTGGAAACAGCTTTAACAATTGCTATAAACAGAGAAATGGATAGCTACAGGACAGAGATCTCCACCCTGACTGCCCTGTGTGTGTGTGTGTGTGCAGATGTGTGCAGGCACACACACAGGACTCTGTTTGTGGCGATGATTTAATATAGTGACTGGATAATGAGCTGTGCTCCCTGCAGCAAGTGAATCACCATTTAATGCTATTATCAACAGTTCATGACCCACCGGCATGAAATGTCAACCTGATTAATCTGAACACTACTGACCTCAGAGAGGAAAAGCTCCCTTATTGTCAGAATTTAATATATAATAAAACCATACACAGAATATAAATACCTTATCAAGCAAGGCCATTAACAGCAAATCTACTTTATTTTGCTCTACTGTTTCTTTTAAACTTGCTTGGGCATACATTAAAAAGAAAAAAAGAGGAAAGAAATACTTTTGCCTAGTCAAGCAGGAAGCAATCCATTAGGACTTATTATTTTGATATACAGCAAAACATTTCAAAATGGCTGTCCAAATACAAACCCCATGTTGATACCAGTAAGAAAAAAAATTAACATATGCTATTGTAGGACTTGCTACTGTCAATTCATATCAGGAAATAATCAGAAATTGTTCTTGCTTTTCTAAGGTCACTGAGGCAATAAAAATACTGCTTTGTAAATAGGAAACAGCTTGAATGAGTGAAGCTGCATAGGTCACAGAAGAAAGCTACCTTAGCTTTGTAAAATGAATACACTTCAAGAAGATTAGAAACTTGTGCCAGTTACATTCATAAATATAAGGGCATCCCTCCCATTTTTTTACATCTATAGCAAAGATTATTTTCTTTTGTAATTCAGTACCATGATAGAGCCCTACTCAACAAAATTTTAATTATTTTTTTCTGTTCTCTTTGGAGAATAAAACACGAAAACAAGAAAAAAGACATGTTTTATCAGTCACAATGAGGTTAGTACAATCTTGCTATATATTCTCCATATGTCTTTTAAATTTAACTTGGCTAGGAGCCTTATTAAAAGATGCAAAAGTTTTCAGACAGCTTTTCAGGATTCTCTACATAATGGTATATAAATAACCCAGACTGAAGCTGGGAGGACTACATGGCATTTATCTGTCAAGTTATATTAACTGACACAAGCACAGTAACTACTAAGATTTATTGTTAAAACATAGTACAGTTACTTTTAAAATGAAACTCACAATGGCTTCACCCCTCATTTTTTATTGTTGTCACCTGGTACTGAAAGGGCTAAGGGATTTTCAGGACAAGAGACTGGAAGAAAACTGAGTAAAATCCCCAAAACCGCCCACATATGAATGGAATGACCGTGGGTGGGACAAGAATGAACACTCCAAGTATTGACTTATAACCACTAGCAGCCAAGGGAAGAGAAACATGTCAAACGGACTTGACTAAAACTTGGACAAAGCCCTGATGTCTGAATTTCCAGTTGAGAGCTCTGCTGGAAATGAATAAAGGAAGGAATAAAGGAATTACGGACACTAAGGCAGGAAAGGAATTCATGCTGCCAGCACAAACACATGTTTAAGCTTTGCTTTTCCATTCAGAAACCAAACAGCTCTTGTGTGCCAGTTGACTAGTAAGTGTTGGCCTGTTTTGCAAAGGCTGTCCTGTGTAGCTGGAAATACTGCTGGCCTACAGTGTGTATGAAGGGGTAACATCTGACAGCCTTTAAAACCTCCTCTGCACCCCTCCTCCAAAGGAGGCAAAGAGGCATTTGCCACACAGTAGCACAGCCACAGTGCTCACTCTTAGGAACTCCAGACACAGTAATAAGAAGAGTTAACACAAAGGGGGCTGTATTTAGACCTCCATCAAGCACAAACTGTAAACCTGTCTGCTAGGACGTCAAAAATATTTTCTGCTACCTGCAACTAATGCAACCTTCACAATCATGGTGCTCTCTTAGTCCACTGCAGATTAGCTCCCCTAGGAGTCTTGGAGCTAGATTTCATCTTCTGCTCTCACAAAGCCCTGCAGCCCTCTCCTGCTACACATGATTCCTCACTGTACACTCATTCTATGAGCCCTGTTAGAGACTCTGTTTGCCATACACATTTTTGTTCTGTTTGAACAAACTCCATTTCATCCCATTTACCTTCTGCAGAAGAAGAGGAACAAGGGACTGGGAACTTCTTTTTAAACAGCTCCTTGACAGAACCTCCAGAACCTCCGCAGTCCCTTCAGACTAAGGTAACAACCCTCCACAGTCCTGACTTTGCTAAGTAGGTGCTACAAGTCACATCAAGTTGCAGGTTCTGCATCGAACCAGGTATCAAATACACGACCCATATTAAATAACAGTTTACCCAGAATTCTCATGTTGAATAAATAGATTGCCAAACCATCTCACAAATATTTTGAAGGTGGTGGTGGCTTCCTGTAACAGTGGCAATATAGAGTTCACTGATAAACTTGGAGAAAAAAGGGGCCTGCCACTTTTGCCCCTAAAGGCAACTAGATGACAAACACACACAACTTTCCAAACTGTGTAGTTCACTCCACTCTATGTACCTGCTATGCTAGTTTGGCTTCCACTCTTCCTCACCGAAAGGAGCATCTAAGAGAACAAAACAACCAAAATAAGACAGAAAGCTTTCACTTGCAATTCAACCACTGTAAATAAACTCAGTAAAATTGCAGATATCAACTCTAGAGCGAAGGTCCATGCAGTAATCAAGGAAAGATATAACTAGGGTTTGCAGGGTGGAGAGAAAAGGATGAAGGACAGAAACTGCATTCTGTCTGGGAATATGGTTGAAAGGAAGAACCAAAAATGAAGTAGAGAAGCAACATCATTCATACAACAGAAGGACAGAAGCAGCCATTCTTAAGGGCAAACAATTTTCGCATCTTGAATCACATCGATTTCATATTTTCAAGATTTTTTATTTAGAAAAATCCGATTGCATTAGAAATGCACTGAGGCATATGCACTGAAGAGATGCAGTTAATACTGAAGAAAGAAGACAAAGAATAGTCCAAACTCTCCCATTTTCAAGTATTCTCTAGAATGTTTTGGCATGCATATAATTGGTTCAATAGATTCAGAGTGGTTTTTCCTCCTCACTCACAAAAAAATAATGAGGAAGCAAGAACATGGAATAAAAAAGTAATTTGGCTTGCTTTCTACTGGGTTTATAGCTATCTATAAAATGCCCAAGATCATTCTGAAATGTTAGCAAAAGATAAAACAGTGGCTAGAATAAATTTTAAAAGTATGCTTTAAAAGCTCTTAAATTAAAGGAAAAAAATAAATGTACCTTCACAGGGAGATAACATTACAGTTTCAAATAAACTTTTTAAGTACACAGAAATGCAGATGAAGAAAGATGAGCACTTCCTTGACACAAACACACAAAACAAGGTTTTTAGGAGGTTATTCTGCAATCTTTCTTGCGCTAGCTCTGGTCTTAAAATAGGTAATTAGGAAGTATTCTTTTATGTGTTCCCAAATGTAACTCAGGCAGCAATCTGGGCTTTTATTCATAAAGAATGATAGGAAAACTGGGAAAGATAAATGAACTAAAGCACTTTCTTTCAGAATACAGATTTAATTCTAATGAACACTCTCCAACACCAAAGTTCTCCTATTTTTTGTATTTTTGCCTCTTCTCTTAGATTAGGGAGGATCATGTATCCAAAGTATGTCTCTGGCTCCTTCTGAGTCCATTATTCCTTAACACACTATAGCTCTGGGAGGACTTTAGTAAGGAAAATAGAGAAAAACAATCAGGTCAGTACTTGGTATAAACTTCTTTAGCTACATATTCAGAGTATCAGCAGGAAGTCAGTCTATGCTTTCTGTACTGGGAAACCTCAAAAAAGCAGCTTTGATGACAACAGTATCTCCCTTTTCCTGGTGAGCAGGGAAGGAAGAGAGAAGATAGTTGTTTATTTAACTCTATGTAATTTCAGATAAATAACTGCTCCAAATTAGAATTTAATATTCAGAATTACACAAGGAATTAAACTTCTGAACCAGCTACAGAACAACTGGCATAAAAGTAAAGCCTCCACACCAGAAATTACTAAAATTGGCACAGACTACACAACAATAGTAATCAGATCTGCTAAACACAGCCTAACATTACGCTCTTATCAGGGAAGGTAATCATACCTCCTACAACATCTGAAATACCAGCTCCTTAATCACTTTTGGCTAAACATATAAGGTGAACTTTGGCATTGCAACAATTCATTTTGCTATATGTAGAGTACAGTTCTTCAGACTACATTTCTTGTCTCTGTGTAGTACCTACATATGTGTATCTAGTACAACTGCTTGCTTTCTTTGTGTAAAATACACACACACAAAAAAAAAGTAAGGAAAGGAAGGGGATCAGAATCATCTACAGAAACCAAAAATATGGAATTTATTCTTAAAAAGGCTGTTTTCCATTTTCCAAGGGTTAGCTAGTAAAACAATCATGTAAGCATCTCCAAAGGTTGCCAAATCTCTTCTTGAGGTAGCTGTTCAGTGTTTTGATTAGAGATTTGCACTATTGTGTCAGGAGAGAATGGTCTATTAATTGTATTTCTCAGTAATGTTATTATCTTTAAATTAATGAAAAAAACCTCATTAAATCACAAGCTGATGTCCTAAAAAGGACATTTCTGATATCAGATAGAAGTGCATTCAAAAGGTTTCTGTTTATTTATATTATGGACTTAGAGGGATTATATGCACATCAGAATTCAAGTACAATACCCAAAAACAATACATGTAACAAAAACTCAGGGTGGCAAGAGAAGACAGTTTTGTTGAGTATGTTCTCTACATGACTTTTTTTTTTTTTTTTCATCTGATGGACACAAACCAATGATTTTCTCATTCATCACGGCTGTTTGAAGAGAAATGCTTTGAGGTTCCCATTCTACAAGCCAAATCTTGTGAGGTTTATGTTGCAGCATCACAAGACTCAACAAAATTTATAACCTGTTATTTCAGCCTTCTTTGATGAACAGATATAAAAATTAATTAAAAGATTTAATGGCAGTATTCCACTTCTTTCAAAGTAGAACTTTCTATAAAATACTTACTGCATGCTAAGCATTTCTTACGGTCAACAAGAGAAAACACAAGTAAAAATGTCTAAAGCCTATAAAACAATCAAAGTGATCTTTAACAATTTCTCTTACTAATTTTCCATTCATACAGAGTTCTTTTCAACAAAGAACCATTTCTGGACAGAGTCCGAGGTGGTATCAAAATGCTCTTGATTAAAAAAATTAAACGTACTTGTCCCTCCAAAATGTCAAGCTTTTGCTCTTATTTTAACAGTCTCACCTACCTCTCCTTGAGACAAAAAGAAACTTATGCATCCTGTAGCAGAACAAGATGGATGAAATGAATATATTACAATAGGACATTATACAGTTGATTCCAGACAGTGCCATAGGGACACCAGCCTGTTAAAACCAGGGTGCAGTAGTTCAGGGTGGGAATACGAGTCTCTTCACAGAGAAATGGGTCCATCATTAAACAGTGCGCTACGGTAGACTCACCGACTGGATGAATGGGATGCCTCGTGAGGCCATTTCACACTGCACTCACCAGCAGTCCTCTGTGCACAAGGAAGTCCCCTCTGATACCAAGTGATCTGAAGTGAGTTGGGTACAACAACCCTCTTCATCAAAAGAAGACTGCAGCCTGACTAAAACTAGGGTGAAGAAGTCCAGGTGGAAAATCCCAGCTCCCTCCCAGAGACACGAACCATTAAATTGGATGAGTCTTCCAGGGGCAGGAGAACCTTCAAATTATGAAGTGAGTAGGTAAGAGACTGCAGCCAGGTTGCCATGACCTCAGAGTGGTAAAGGCACCCAAGCTTTCAGAAGTCAAAAGTAAGAACTGGATAAAGGTTGTTGTAAGTGACAGGACTAATAGAGGGAGTAAGACAGAAATCTGGTAGCAGAATTTAAACTGAATGAGAACAGATTTATATTGGATATTAGGAAGATACCCTTTACTGTGAGCGTGGTGAGGCACTGGCACAGCTTACCCTGGAAAGGTGCTCCCTTTTCAGGGTAAAAGACCGGACTCCCCACGCCTGGAAATGTTTAAGGCCAGGTTGGATAGGCCTTGAGCAACCTTGTCTAGTGAAAGGTGTCCCTGCTCGTGCCAGGCGATTGGAACTAGGTGATCTTTAAGGAAGCTTCCAGCCTGAACCATTCTCTAGTTCTGTGATTATTCTGTAATTGACTGGTTGGGTTTACAAATGCTGAATGCAACTTGCCAGGAAGAAAGAAGGAAAGCACAGTTAGAAAGATGGGTCTAACATTCAGCTTTGACATTGAATGTTCTAGAAAAAATGTAAAAGTTAGGGCTACTGAGTTGCAAGTGGACTAGTTAGAACTAGATGATCTTTAAGACCCTTTCAGTTTAAACCATTCCATGATTCTATGATTCTGTGACTGGACAGAAGTCTATGGATGACCAACCATATGAACAATCCAGAAACTGACACTTGAAGAACAGTACTAAACATGTCTCTCCTCCAGCCTTCCCAAAATTAATAGACTTGGTGACACAATATGATCCATAAGATCCCTTAGAAATCAGCATGACTAAGGGCACCATGTCCAATAAAAAACCTACTTTCAGTTCCTTCAGTTTGGTGGGGTTCTGCATACATAAAAAAAAAGGAGTGTTCAAATCAGTAGCCTGCATGTTAGACAGCAGGCACCTATTTGTTTAGTCACCTTGTAAACAGGGCAAAGTAACATCACAGAGGACAGAAACAGTAAGTGCAAGAGAATATGTAACTCCCATTAGTGGTTTTTTTTTACTGTCTTGGGAGTGGAACAACCTGATTTCTAAACTCCTGGTGAACAGGAACTTTCCCAAGTTTGCAAGGGCATACAGAGTTTAAATCCAACATGCTTAGTGTCTAGGGCTCAGGGATTACTAATGCAGCAACAGATCCAATTTTTTGCATCACTTCTTGCAGACTGACAAAGGACAAGAATTCTAGCATTACGAATATTCACACAGAATATTTATGCACACTAAGAATTAAAACAGTTGTTGCCTCCATTGTTTCTAATGCCCTCCTTCATGGTGTATTTCCATAAACTGCTGTTTAACTGAACTACTAAATCTAGAATACAGTAATATCAGTATCCTTGGAAGGGACACACTAACAAAAGCTTTAGTATTTTCTCATGTGAAAGTAATAAAGCCCATAAAATGTATTTCTGTTACTGACTGGGCATGCTTGGTTAGATGCAGAAATATTGGTATTGAAACTAAACATGTAGAAACTAACACCAATAGATTTCCAAACAAAATGCTGGAGAACAGGTTAGTCCTGTCCTTGTTAAAGGATGGAAAAAGCTTTCAGAAGGTTCACTCTCGGCAGTAAAGCAGCAGCTATTTAAGAGAAGCAGGTTTCTGAAGCATCTTAACAACTCTCACTGGTGACTTGTTACATCTTACCACTGGTCCCTGCAGGTCCTGTACCCTGACAGGCAGAATGAAAAGATTCTCTAACGGGGCCACTGCCTGTCAGAAGCCACCAGCTGGCCTGCCAGGGCTTTGCAATTGCAGAGGCCAGCTGACAGTCTGGGTGTTGCTGACCATGCTGAGAAACGTGCCACCCAGCTGCTGTGTGGTCACGTCCATCTGGAGATCTCCAGCCAGACAAATCTCTGGGCCTGTCAGATCTCTTCAGCAAGCCTTGTTATGCAAATTCAATTACTCAAGTGTGCCCTATTACTGCTGGCTAACTGCTCCTAGAACCAATCTCACACTGACAGTCAGCTCACATTTCTACCCACCAAAAGTACCTCATTTATTCTTGCTCAACTATTCCCTTGTATCATTAAGGCAGAACAGACAGAGTCCATAGTACTGTAACCTCTCTGCAGTGGGTTACTATTCCTTGCAAAGAGCTTAGAGAGAAATTAATTTAAAAACATACAGCATCTAATCAAACATGAGTTAAAGCCACACTACCTACACAATTTACCACTAGAAATGGGAATTATAAAATTTTGATAGAATGCTAGATCATCTAACTAGTATTTTAAAATGCAAAAATATAAACACAACACAGAATATTCAAGAAAGCAGTGAATTGGATTTGAGGTATTTGTTTTAACACAGGGGTACAGGTAACGAAAAGCAAGATTTCTCATTTTAACTAGCATGCTGGTGTTTAGATTTGTTCAAATAGCAATAACTGCCTGCTGTAGCAATAACTACCTGCTTCTCTCACATATTAATTTACTGAAATTAATTTAGATGTAATTCTGAGCTATTGGCAGTTTCCCCTGATGCAGAGATATGAAAGATTTTAATTAGAGAAGTCCTCATATAAGCACAAAAATGTAAACTAGGAATGTTTGGTGAAGATTTTAGGAACTAAGACGTAAGTATCATATTGTTGATTTGTTCAGCATATAAATCAACCATTCTGCTAAAAATATCATAGTGAAATTGCATGCCTTCATTCTGAAAAGTTATTTGAAAGCTGACATAAGAAACATTAGCAGATAAAACAGTTAGCTAGAACAAATGGGTGTAAGTCTCTGTATCTAGTATTTAAGACAATATATTTTTATTTCTCAAACTGAAATATTTTTAGTGAAGAATACTAGAGAGGCTTTCTAAACCAATGAATGCAACTATAGTGAGTACAAAGCTACAGCACAGTCCCTCAGCTAGATCAGTATTCAGTGTGTTTTAGAACTAGTTCAGGTCCTAGGCCAATTGAAAACGAATCAAGTCACATCTTACTAAGTAATTTCTCTTTCCCCTCATAGGAATGAAGTTGCCTTTCTCAGTGTCGCTTCATCTTTTCAGCCTCTTTCAACAGTGAGTTTTGGTAAAGAGAGGAGTGGGGAGCATTAACTTCAAAAACTTATCATTTACCCTAAAAGGTTTTCTCTTCCAAAATGACTGCTAAACAAATTTATAAAATATCAGTGTTGGAAGGTTGTGGGGAAAAGTACTAAGATGCAGTAAGACAATGACTTGATCAATGCCCAGGAATTTAAGCTTTTGTGAAGGAAGGTGTGAGTCAAACTTTGGGACAGAGTGGAAAAATGGCACAGCACATCGTGCTGGCAGAACACTTGGCACGAGTGAGAGAGATGGGAAGAGATATATTTGAGAGAGAGGCATTGTTTTCTTAAATTCTGGAAGAGGAGGAGAGACGCTGCAGACTGAGATCAGAAACCAGGAAAAGGATTCCAGGAACACATTTACAGCAGACTGCAAGGAATGAAGACTTAGGCGATAGAAAATAGCAGACAGGTAAAGATCACGAGATGCCAAAGAGAAATTGTAATACGCAATTTGCCAAAGCCTGAGATAACTGGGTCATGGACCATGATCATGCCAATACTATGGGAAGATTCTCCAACAAATCTAAGTGAAACATCTGTAGTATTTAGAACAGACCTAATTTCTTAGAAAAGGAGAACAAAAGTCAAATATGATAGTAGGACTGGAGTGTGAAAGGGAAAATTACTAGTGATGGGGAAGGACACGGTTGACTAAACTGTACAACAGCAAAACTTGTAAGACTGTAAATTGGTGGGAGGGAGATGGAAAGATGTTTATGTAAATCAGAGCATGTGATAAAGAAAATAAGCTACATATAAGTACATTAGAAAATGGATACTGAAATTCATAACAAAAATCTTCAAACAGGAAAAAGTAATTTTGAAACAGTCTTATATTTATTTTCCAATTTTTATAAAGGTACACAAATCCAATTAAGCAAGGTAACTTGAGCAAAAACTTAAAAGCCTTACTGAAGATCTTAACAAATGGTGAATAACCTCCAAAAAGTCAGCAAAATAATCATTCCAACAAAGAACTTTTTGTTGTTGTTGAGTTGGGCAGGGTAGATAGGAAAATGAGCAAAAGAAAACTACATTGGAAATGCACACTATTGGTACATCTGGTTTTCATTTAGAAGCATGGCTTTTGAAGGAGCTTTAAGAGTCTCACTCATAATGAAGCCAGAGATATTCCTGTGAAAATCAACTGAGGATGTGTATGGAACTCCCCAATCTCTCCTTCCTAAGTAGTACTTTCTAAAAAATAAAGTATAAAAAAGTATTTTCTAAAAAATGGAAAGCTTAGGGAGGTCTTGAGAGAATACCAAATCTCAAATGAGTTTCATTCTACTTTCTATCTACAAAAAACATAGTATCGCTATTCAAGGCTAAATTAGCAGTCCTGGAAAGTTCTGTTTCCTTGAAGCAATCCTGAGGTACGCTTTCCAAACGAAATAATATGGACAGTTTTGATGACATCACCCTTAAACTATTGGTATCTGACAAAACACAGCGGGTTTGCTACAAACTGTCTCAAACAATAATGCAATTGCTGTTATCAGACTCAACCACAGCAGATCCAGTCTACTCTCCTTTATCTATGTGACTTTAACATTTATTTATTTATTACAAACCAAGAAACAACTATATAAATGGAATTAAAGAAGCAATACTGTCCCAAGTTCCATTGACAAAAAAGACATGAACAGATAATCCAAAGACAGGTATTTCCATAAAATGGAGACTATCTGTTGTCAGCTAACTCAGTCACTTGAGATATACTTTCAAGATGACAGGATTTCACCACTTGGTATTATCCAGTACTGATCCATCCTAACCACAACAATCAGTAATTTCACTTTCTTGTATTGCTTAGCTGCACAATGGCTAACCAAGCTCCTAATAGCTCTCCTTCTTGCTAAGAAAAAAGAATGTAGTTACTTCCCACCAAGAAGACTAATACAAGTAGACACTGGAGAAATAGTTCCTTTAGTTGATTCTTTTATCCAAATAGCTTGATCCCTTCCAGAAGTAAGAGGAGGTGCACTGCATAGGCATTTCTACATCAAGCTATAAAAGCATGGTGGTTTCCTTTCAAAAACGCCAAAGAAATTGGAAAGTCTGCTCATGCAATTCTCACAGAAAGTTTTATTCCTGTGTAATTCAGGATTCTGCACTGATGTTTTGTATCACCTCTGAAGATGACATGGTTCTCATTAAAACTGATTGACCAACATAGTCTCACCTATACATATGCTCAAAAGTTCCAGAGTTAAGAGGAGTCACGCAGTTCTCTTTTTCAACCTGAAATGCTGAAATACTGCATGAGAATAACATGAAAATTATTTATTCTTAACCTCTGTCATTTCCTAGGTGCCTGATGCAGTGAAGTATGAAAATGCTCCTACATTTTTATTTAATTGTGTCTAATGAAGTTGTGGGTGCTCTTGGTACATGTATATACTGACTTAATTCTTTAATTTAATCCTAAAAAGCTTTTCAGTTAAATGATAAATCAGGGAATTTATTTAACAGATCAATACTCCACTACATTAGGAAAAAACTGGGTGTTAGTTTTTAGCTTGTTGCCTTAGAATTTGGTTGAATGTCCCTTTACTATCATGTCCCTTTACCTGAGAAAAGCCAAACATGATGCCAGTGTATTTTCCACTACTACCCACGTTCACAGATTAATTTTAAAAATGAAACTCTTATTATTTTCATCCTTTTACTATTTTTAAAATTCCATTTCAACAGTCTGAATGTCTCCCCATTTTAGCTGCCTCCTTGTGAAAGCAGTAAAACCAGAATACATTAACCATAAAGCTGTGTGCCAAATCACTTACTTCTATACTGTATTTACAATTTAGTATTATTTTTTCAGACCTGCTTCTCATAAAGTTTTGCATTTATTTATTTGGTAAGCTGATCCATATTAAACAGAAGCTTTCACTAATTAACATAAAAGGATATAACAGAGAGTGGGTGGAAAAAAAAGGAAATGTCAGTGCATTCAGTGAAATCAAAATCAAGCAGCAATAAGAAATTAAGCAAGTGTTTTTTCCTTAGTGTCACTTTATATTTATCAACATTGAATTGTATTTGACTCCATGTTGCTTAATCACGCATCTTGATCTGTTGACTTACAATTACATTGAATGTACTTTTGCCATCATGTCCCCAAAAAAGCCAATGTATTATCGTATTTTCTACTCTTAAGTGACCAAAATAATTATTGAGAACCAGTAAAACCTTCTTTTTTTTTGTCCCAGAGTTCCCAATGTGGAGATGAAATTGTTGGGGTGGGAAGGAGCTCTTACCACCCATTACATTTCTAGACTGATACAGGAGATAGTAAAAGGTGCAGAACAGAAAGGAAGAATAGGATAGCTGTAGTTTTCCTATTCTGAAAGCAGAAGCAGAGATCTCAGAGAGATTAAGAGAAGTAAATCACCCATCAGATCAGAAATGGTTCACTTAGGGCCACTGACACTGATTAAAGGGCATTTTAAAGGGCTAAAAAGAGCAACCTTTCTGTCTAGCGAAGTTGCCAGAAAACATTTGGTCCTCCTCTTTTTGTAATAATTCATTCATCAGATCAGTTACTGATACAAGCCAGGGTTTTTCTGGGCTCACTGGAACACAGTTAAGAGAGAAGAGACCCTTTGCACTGAAGCTGGCTTCTGCATCGTGTTGAGATGCTTTTAAACATCAGCAGTTTGGTATCTGCTGTACCCCTCCCACATTCCCAGCAACCACTGTAATTCTTCTCAGAGCCTGTTCTTATAAACGAATTAAGAGTAGACCAAATCTATACACAAATAAAAAGAGCAGAGAACAAACGGGCCCAGAAGAAGAGCATATACGTGTAGACCTGACAGCAATTCCTTCAGTATTTAATTCGGTGCAAAAATGTAGCTTATCTGCTTTTATAAAATTGTATCCATTTCTATCAAAACACAACCAAAGCAAGAAGATAAGAAAGAAGGAACATGCACTTTCCTTGCCTCATTATGAGCAGAGTGCTGAATGTTTTCTGCGAAAAACATTTATTTATGTATGTGAGATAAATAATGGAGACTGTAAGGTCATTCTTCAGCAACTTTCTAGTTCTCTGAAAACTGAAGTGGTCAAGTCAGAAATATAATCAAGGCAGAAACAGAAGGATGTCTGTGACAAGTGTTCACCTTGTAAAGACACTATGACAAGCAATTTACTCCAAAACAGATGGGAGCCGTTATTTCCATATAGCGAGCTTCCATCCAAGTCACACTAAAATCTGCAAATATAGTTAATCTACTAGACTTTATCACATGTGATCCAAGCAAAAGAATAAATAATAATCAGTTCCCAACATTTCACAGAATTCACCAAAAGACAAACTGCAGACTTTGTAAAGTAAAAAAATAATTGCAGACATAGGCAAGGATATGGCCTAATAGAGATACCTGTAAAATGGTGGTAATGGACAAGAATTACTTGGACAGTGCAATTAAGGAAACAAAACCAAATTTTACAATGGTTCTCTCCAAAAGACAGACAAATCTCTAATACGAAAAAGAATCGAACGTTGCTCCATCCTTTATCATTAGGTGGTAAGATTTTTTTTTCCACATTTTTCTCCAAAGAATTTGATATTCACATTTATCTTTCATTTCACCAACTTAAAAAGACTAGAGTGTAAAATAAGATTTACCACAGTTGTGTTTCTGCAAATTTTCTGTGGATACATATTTTATTACAGTAATGAATACATAATAAAAATGCATCTTTACTGATGCAGATCTGCCTGGTAAAATTCTGTACTTGACTTATATTTGTGCCAAACTTTGATTTGTACAAATTTGACACAGCAATAATGCCCTATTACCTCTGCATTATTACCTTGTAAAAGGATGTCTATGCAAGAAACATAGAAGTACACATATTTCTCATTACTTTCGGCTCTGCCCTTTGATTTTACACTTAAATATTATCAAGACTGGGTAATAAAAACTTCACAATCATACTGAATTATTTTCCAGTTTTTAACCTCATGCCAGTGTCACTAGATTTCTGCTGTGAGCACATCTAAAACACAATTTGTACTTCATGTCAGACAAACAAGTCAACTACAAAAAAAATTAACTCACGAACTCTAACTGTACAACCAGAGCAACATAAAGTTCCTGTTCCTTTTTGCAGCTATCTCATTTGTTTATGTAATACAACATACTCTGACGTGCAACTTCAGACACAACTGAAAATACAATTAACCAAAACCACATTTAGTTTTCTTATGATAATCATCTTGAGAAAACTATTATTCTGATCAAGACAAAAGCACAGATATACACGCACATGGAAGCATTATTGGGAGCCACAAGTATGATTACTCCCTTCATGAAATATTACAAATCATAAGTCACCTAGTTGTGAGACTGATGACAATTATAAACACACCTTTTCAATTTCAATCATATTCTCTGGAACAAAAAATCCTGCAAACATAGTCCCCGAGGTTTCATATTAAAAAAATGTTTATGCTAACTAAATCTAAGAAATTTGGATTTAGCATTTATTTTTGTTTGAGCAAAAACTATGAGTCACACTTTGCTCTACAGGTTTGCTTTGGCCAAGCAAGCTGTTATCTGAGATCTGTATTTCAGCCATTTAAATAGGAAGATATAGGCGAAGTCGCTATCAGTACACTTCTTACTCTCTCAGTCCTGACAATCCTATCTTCTTTATGGCAAAGGAAACTTAGTTTTTTCACTGAACCCAGCATCTGCTAATGACTTCTGATGAACTTTTATGAGTCACAAAGCTGATGAGTTAGGAGACAAACATGGGGAAAAAAATCTGCCATCTGAGGAATAAAAGATGACGGTAAACGAGAGAGATGGATGGAAGCAAACTTGCAAATAGGAGACTGAGCAGAGGAAAATGCAGTTACATGAGACCCAGAAGACCTAAGTCACAAACAGGAGATCCAGGGAGACCAAGGAGACAGATTTATACAACAGGAAGTGTTCCTTGCATGAGAAAACCGTTTCTCTTGAAACACTTCACTTGAAGAAGGTAAGATGATCCCACTTGGCCACCTGGTCAAAGCAAGGAAGAGTGGCCCAACAGAAGACTATCATCAAAGAGGTCAAGAGACATGTACAATTAAACCATCGAAGTTATAGCAATACCACAGATAAGCTAACATAGAAGGGAAAAAATAAAAAGGATGGTGGAATGGTGGATCAGGGAATTTAGTCTTATGGAATGAGAGACAGGAACATTTTAGTAATAATTTTCAGGCATTCTAGATAAAGAATGCCTTCTTCTGGCCCCTTGAGTGGCTTCTTTTCAATTTGCTTTGCCACACGTTACAAGCAGTTTTTTCCTTCCTAGCTCCTTCCACTTCACTAGTGAGGTACAACCTGCTGCACCAGCTTCCAAGCAAAAGGAAAATAACTACAGCAGGCTTCACAGCAAGAAACACAGTATTGAATTTCTTGCTGCCTAATGCACTCCCCACTCACAACATTCTGCTGAACACACAATGGATCATAGATTTGGGACCATACCACCACTCAATGAACCATGTACCATGCTCCTGCAAGTCTCCCCAAGCTGCTACTGCAACCCATCATAATGCTGATCTGATATGGCCCCTTTTACTAGAGCAGCCCTTTTGTCCTATCGTTCTGTCATCTTGTTTATCTTGATCAAACCTCTGCTCTAGCTGTATTAGCTGAGGGATCTATTCAGAGTAACAGCTGCTCTGGCCAGTCTCATAAAGCTGCATTGAATACCTAGCAACTGCAGCAAGTACAAGAGGACAGTAATCATTAGAATAAACACTCTCCAGCACTCCTAGCAAAGACAGAGCAGGAATTGGAAATGAACATTTTATTAATTATGCATTTCCCTTCATTCGTGAGAGCAACCTTCTAAATCTGCTTCACACAGAATCCATGACTCTTATCTTTAAAGACTGAAAGTTGACTGTGCTGCGCTTGGTGATGAGCTCGAGTGTTTCCAGAAACATCTCCCCAGCCACCAGAGAACTTTGGTAAAGTCACCTTAGCTCTTACAATTATATTGGATGAGATATGTAAAGCAGGGTACTTAAGCTTTAGGTGTTCTGGAAATACTGCTGAACCTCAGGTGCTGGAGGCTATGTCAGATGGAATGAAGTGAAATATTCCTTAAGATTCATCACCCTGGTGAGTAACAACACTTACCCAAGCAGTACTTCTCCAGCAACATTTTCAAACCCTTAAAGCAAAGTTTTTCTTACTGTCAACTCCAACAGTAATCTCCGTATCTATGCATAGCACTTTTATTAACCTGAAGAGGCATAGAGATTCCTTCCTGCAGATTTGCTGGGGAGATTATTTCCCAAGAGAACAAACTGTATTAATGTCATCAAACCAGATGGACATCAATTCTTTTCATCACTAGGTATGAAAAACCATCTCTATTATCTGTACTTTAGCTTTGGAGTTGGAGAAGACTGATGAGTTTAATCCTTACCTCCTGAAACTCTCAGGCATTTTTAGCGAAGAATGCAGCACGAATAATTTAAATGAGATATTAAATATCATTCTTTAAAACTCTCATTTGAACAATATTTATGGTCTGTAGGAAAGCCAATGAAATAGCACAGGCTGAAACATCAGAAATATGCAAAGGAAAGCTCGGAACCACATTTTCTTTATATTTTTTCTTGACAATCACTCACCTTTCTTAAAGTTAAAAGGACGTAAACCAGAACCAGTGCTCAAATCAAACACAGCTGACTGAAAACAAATGCCATTAGCAGCAGGTATTTATCTGGAGAACTTGCACTCCATGGCAGGAGTGCCAAGGAGGAGACAAGAAAAGGACACTGTTAGAGCTACCATATCCTTCCAAATCTCTGCACATAGAACATATATACCCAGTGTGTGAGAAGTCTGCCAGTTTGCTCAGTTTTGGACACACTGCAGTAACACACTGCAAACAAAAATCATGCCAGAATTCCCATGACAGAGCACAGGTCATGGCAAAGAAGGTCCATGAGAACCAAAGAAAAAAACAATCCCCATCACACAGCACCATGCAGAAACTCCAATCAACACCCAAATGCACTTCAAAATTATGTAGTAGTGTAAGACACTGTGAGCAAACATGTCCATTCTTCTCCCAGTAGTACCCCACTACATTACCTATGGTACCCCCTCTTTACCTATGGTGATTTCATCAGCTTTACAATTTTTTCTTGAGGATATTCCTAGTTGAGGATTTAACTGTCCAAGAGCCATTTTCTTCCACTGATACAGCCTCTAAAAAATATCATCTACCATTGAACAAAAGTAGATATATGTATGCAAATTACTGAAACTGTATGGCAGTTACTGGATTTCAATCTGAAAAGAAAGTTCATTTCATTTCTGAAAAGAAAATTAAAGAAAATAATAGGAAGCCACCCAACAACAAATGCATCCCAAGCCACAATAAACTGTGTGGTTTTCCTCACATACAAATAAAAATAATCCCTTATAAACTAAGTAAGGTTCAAATAAAGATATTTATTGTACTTGCTGTTTGCTTTAAAGGCAAAGCAGAAACAGCTCAGTTACATATAGAGGAGTTGTATAAATAAATTTACAATTTAGGCCTAAGGATTTACAGCTCTTATACCTCATGTATTGCTCATAGTCAGAAAAAGGTTTGACTATCTGACCTGTAGCAAAATACATTGGCAGTGACTGGAATGATAACACATCCACGTGTGCTGCAGTGCTCCTGCTATGCGCTTTTCAAAACAGGTTCTTAAAATCATCTTGCTCTAGTTCAGTCAGAAATTACCAGAAACTAATTTCTGAGACCCTGGTAGAAGTGCTAACACAGTGTTTTTCTAAAATAGTATGTTTATCCAACTTTTATTGATTAATCATGTGCCAGTTCATGAAAAAAAGTTATTTCTTTGTTCACCCATTCTTAGAATACCTTAAGGTCAAATGCTCAATATCAATAACTTACTTGCACTTCAGCAGACCTCCAGGCCAATTATTTAATTTTATCTGCCCACTTAGTAGCTTCTAACACTGAAAAGCACCTTCAACAGAAGTTATTTTGCATTTCCACATGATATTGGCAGGATGTCAAGCACACATGCTTTAGAAATCATTTATAATGAAAAGCACTGCAGAATAACACAATTTGATGTAATTATACACTTGCTGCCAGAGACAAAACCCAAAAATGCAGCAAACTAAATTTCTAGAGAGAGATAACAGAGCATATTTCTTAATATCTTCATGTTAAGAGGGTTACTGAAATATCCCTCAACATATGTAAAAATGTGGTCACAGTGCCATAAATTCAGAATGTGGGAAGTGTTGGTACTAATTACTAGTATGGAACCTTGACATTAGACATTGCAAAAGCTGAGCATCAACTAGACTAGCTCTTTGACAGCAAAGAGATAATTACTAGGCTTCCACTACTAAGGAATTCCCAGGACTTATTAATGCTAGCACACAAAAAAAAACTGATCAAAGAAGATTAGAAGCTTTTTTCCTTGTGATAAAATGACCCATCTCTAAGAAAAAGATTATACACGGTCAGACCATGAAAGACCCACGTAAAAAATGCTTTGTCATGGGTTTGCTATAGATGTTCTGATCATATCATCGTTTTCCACTTTCAGAGAAAGGTGAGGAGGTGACTGACTAAATATGTCAACAGTTCACTGTATGCTGCCAGAGTTAGAAAAATAATTATATTGCCTATTTACTTTTCTCTGGCTTTTGCACTATTCAGCCGAAAAGACAAACCACTGTATTTGTGACTGAATCCATGCAGTGAAAAGCAGATGATCAAAGAAATTACAGGATCAGGTATCAACTTGTCCAAATTCTGGATCCCAAACAAAACTTGACATGGAAAGCATATTTTCAAAACTACTTAGAAAATGAGAATCTTAGGTCTAGCTACATATATCTTTGGATCACTGGCATTGGATCACTTAAAAATGTTCCATTTTTTAAGACTAACTCTGAGACTCTCTGAATGGTTATGTTTAAAATTCCAACCGTATGTCTGGAGTACAGTGTTTATGAAACAAGACACAGAATTTTTGTATCTGTCACACCTCAAAAATATCAGGACTGAATAAAAAAGTGTATCTACAGAGTTTTGATTCTTCTATTCCCTAGAATTCTGAAATATAACTGTGGCATCTGTATCCGACCTCTGCATGCTGGCTACAAAACCTCTTTGCTGGGAACAGCTTGTCACTGAAGCTGGTTAACTAGACTAGGGTGGTGAAATCTCCATTCTTGAAGATTTTCAAGACTTGGCATAAGAAAACCACAACCTACAACATCCAGTCTTGGCATCATCCTTTCTTCAAGGGGGAGGCTGGACTAGAGGACCACCAGACATCCCTATAAATGAGGGATTCTCAGAAAAGGGACAGTATGCTGGTATATCCTTCCCAATGAGTGATGGAAACATGCCCCTTAAACAGACTGGATTTCAGAGCAGCCCTGGCATGCAAGAAGCAGTCTGGGATATGCTAATGAAAAGTGCTTTCTAGATTCTCCAGTTTTGCGCAATGTTTTTTCAGGCTGTTTGTGCCCATGGCTAAGCCCTGAGGTGATCATATTCTTATCCAACAGGTCTGTAGTTTTCCTATTAGCCAAAGCAAGTTTAACATTAACAAAGCTATTCCTTGATGGTATAATATACTCATTCAGAAAAAACTCCTCCCAGAAAAAGAAGACGCAAAAACTTCCCATTCTTCATTTGGTCAGAGACATGAACCCTTGGCACTTGAAGTTCATCAGCAGAGAGCTCTCCAAGCCAGCATCAATATGAATAGCACTTCCTCTTTCCCCTGTGATTGCCTTCCTGGTTCCAGTTAGTAACCCTGGATCATCTTACCTACACTTCAGGATTTGAGGTTTTTTTTGGCAGTCCACAGTCCAGCAGTGTCACACTCTTCCCCCAGTATTCATCACAGTATTTTCTACTTAGATATTTTTCAGAGCACATCTCTTTAGAAGAGCTGCATGCTTCAGAGACTACAGGAAGAAAACCATGGGATGCAAAGCAGCATCTTCAGCACACTGTTCTCACTTCTAGAAAAAATTTCCCCCCTAAAACTTGGGTACTGCTTTCTCCTCAAGAAATTTCATGAGGAAGTTTTAGGCTAAGCTAAGCTTTCTAGGACAGTCCTAATTTTCCTTCTTTTATGACTTCGTACCTTCAGAGAATGTTCTTCCTCCAGAACAATCTCCAACACCTTATTTCCTATTCAGTGTTACCTGGAAGCACGTATCTTCCCATCCTCATTTTATTTTCACCACACACATTCATGGCCCCAGACATTCAAATTTGGCTGTTAGAAGAAAACCACACTGTTCAGTAGCTCAATGTCATTCAGTATTTACAGCTCTATCCAGGGTGTGGATGGGAAGAAACTAGAAGATAGCAACTGAGAGAAAGTACTGGTTACCCCTACTCTTTGGTACTCCTGTAGATTACTCTATTGGTCTTCAAAGGATACAGGTTGTTTTCATAATACAGCACACATGTATGTCGCTCAAAAGAAAAATAAAGTTAATGGACAAACATAGACATATTCTACAGTGAGGTGAGACAGCCTAGAAAAACATAAGGAAGACTGTTAAGTATTAAATAATAAAATCTAATTCTGCAGTGGTGTGATTTCATCTAATGTGTGAGATGCAAATGCTGACTAATTTTTCTTCAAGACCATCAAAATAACAAGTTTTCTACAGCCTAGCAATACAGATAAAAATCTTCTATTAAGCTAAAAAGAAATGACTTTTTATATAAAATGTTATAAAACCTGACACTACTAAAGAACATTAAATGTTTATACTATATTTAAATCACAATCACCCTCATTCAACATACTTTGTGGAACTGACGAAGAATGCCATTTTTGCAAAAAAGTGGTGACGAATATTTTTTCCACCATCCTATCTTACTAATCTGAGTTTCCTATAATACTACACATAATAAATATAACAGAAGCATTATTAAAATATAAATAATTTCAAAGTTGTCTCAGTCTTTTGAAACCTTGTAGTGCTTCAACATTTAACCATTAAATGATTTCACACAAATACAAAATTTGAGATCACAAAGTTGTTACCGACCAACTGAAAATCTATTCATTTTCCTTTCTATAAAATTTTTATAATAGCAACAAAAATTATTTCACTACAGAATCATTAATGCAATAGAAATAATTCAGCAGGAATGTAAGGTGTATGCTACTACAATTATTGCCATTTTATGGCTTCAATACATATTTGTGTTGAAGGCTGAATGCAGTAAACACATGAGAGAATATCTTATTACCCAATAACACACACAGTCAGCTACCTCATTGGCATTATAAAATGGTTATTTTAGGTTCTTGTTGTTGTAAGGAAATTTTACACATTTTGTTGTTCATTTTATTGGGCCATTTCTGACATGTAAGGTAGGGCACTGTAAGATAAGGGAAAAGAACACAGATATAAATGTGCACACACACACTATTTAGCATGTCCTATCTACTAGTCCCTGGAAAGTATATAGTCCATAGGTGAGAACTTTAAACAGTTTATGTACACTATTACTCGCTTTAAACACTATTTCTGAAGTCATTAAAAAAGTCGAAGTAGGAAGAAGTAATTATGTATTTAAAATTTCAAGACTGAGTGTTTTCAGCTTTCTGGCCATCACCTTATTTAACAAGTGTTTTATTTTTTAGAAAACAAACAAAAGAATACCCAAAGCATTTTTATAAGCCACATTGCTCACAAACCAGCAGAGAACAGAAATGCATGCTCTTCCAGGATGTCTACTATTCCTCCATTAGACAAAATCCCTCACCTGTTGCTCTAACTAGTTGTGGTTTTTTCATTTTTTTTAGTAGTGTAATAATCTGAAACAGACAACAAAATACACACATAAAAGATCTTGTCTGACACCTTCCCTTTTTTCCTTCTTGTCCAATGAAGTGGGCCACAAGAAGACCATGAAAGAACCAGGATTTTATATTCCCATTGCTCTTGAATACTCCAATAGCAGTGTTTCCCTCACTGTTCAACACTGCAACCACTTGTTTCACAAACAGTTCAGCCTACACCCCACTTCCCCACAGAGGAGCTTTTCTTATGAGTTACTTGGCATCCAGGTAGGGAGAAGTTCTGCAATCTTGTCACACTTCATCTGGTCAGGCACAGCCCTGAGCAAAGGTACAGGTATAACAACAGGACAAAGACTCCTGAAATGAGTAACAGGAGTGACCTCTGAGAAGTTCCTACACTTCCTGAAGACACTGCTCTTACCTGTTCTCAGTTCTACTTCGTATACCTTGTAATCTCCTTCTTTAATTTATGCCCAAGTTTTGAAATGGTAATTCTCTAATCCTAGAAAATGCTAAATATAGCGGTCCAAGGCACGTACTTTAAAGCTTGAGGATGTTTTCTAAAGCAGCGGCTTAAATTTCTTCCTCTGTATTTACTTCAAAGCAGGTATGAGCTGGAGTGTGAAGCTTCATGTGTTGAACATTAGTGTGGTATCTTTATTTTGCCACTAACTAGAGGGGATATTTTTGCTAGTTTGTTTTCTGATTTTTTTTTTAATTAAATGAAATTGGATTTTGTTTTTATTTTAGTAGCACAACTAATACATCTGCTACAAATCTGAGACTTTTTTGGAACACACAGACATTTTTCCTCCTTATGAAAAGGTCTTTCTATACCTTTTGAAATTTCATGTAGGGTTAAAACAAAATATTACTAGGAACACAAGCACATCATTTCTGCACACATAGATGTATCTTTAAAAACCCAAAATTTTGACAATAAAGCAACCAAACATTTTTCAAATTTTCTAAAGACCATGTGGTACATATTTAAGCAGTTCAATTTTTACTGACTAAAGGTAAAGCTGTTCACAAACAGAAGGGTGAAATAACTAGAAGTGTCTATGTAGGAAGTAACTCTTATAAAGTTTAAAGCAGTAAGAACACAAATACTATAAAATCTGGACACTCCAAAATGACGTAAGCTGTAACTGATTATAGTAATTTAACACTCCCATTATATACTTGTATTGAATTTGCTACTTTGAAAAATAAGTTTCTCAAACTGTTTTAAAGACAGGAAAAGCAATACACAACATTGCCATGGTTTTGACACACTAGGTATACACATACATGCAGTATTCAAGTCAAATGAAAAGTCTAAGGGAACTTCTGTTTTCTGAAGTCATTAAAAGATATTTTATCACTTTGTTCTTATCCTATCTTCCCCTATTCTCCAATTTTTATCTAGCTACCTCAAACGATGCATCGGATCTTAAATATATACTAATTATTCTACATGTTTTTTCCTTTGTCCAGACATTCCTGTTTTTCATTTCTGTGCTGTGAATCCTATAGCAGCTCTCAGCAGAAGTGGTGTCACACTGAACTGAACCATAGACAGGGAATCCAAGCTCTACTATGGTGAAACAGGTCTAAAAGCAAACTGCTTCAACTTACAGAGATTCTTTCTTCAGCAACCATTATTTTTAATGAGGCCAGTTTACTTCAGGAATCTTGGCAAAAACCAGTCATTTACTCTAGTCCTAGAGCAATGACTGAGAACTGGGCAAATTCAAAGATTACATGCGATGTAAAATCTGCATGTGCATATCATTACACAAATACCCATGACGTGCTGGGAAAGGGGCCTGTCAAGCTATAGCGTTTGTTAATGAAAGTAACAGTTTTATTCCAAACCAGTCTATTGTATCAGATTTGATAGAACAAGTGTTAACTAAACATCATGCTTAAAAGCTTTGATGAGAAAATCTAACACGTTAAACTAAGAAACAGTTCAAGGACAGCAGGAGGCAATTCCAGAACACAGGCACAATCTATAAAGGCAAACTACCACAGCTTTTTGATGTTAAGTAAGTAGCAAGATCAGTATACAACAAAGCTTAGAGGCAGACTGTTGTATCAAGTTTAAAAGTTTAATATCCAGGGTCAAAAGCCTCAATTACCAATTCTACTACATTTCTTAGTGAAGAACTCAGAGTTAAAGTATGATTTACTGAAAGTATTACCTAAATTACCACATGGGGTTTTGCATGTTTCCTTAGTATCTGAATTTTTAGTATCACAGTTATGCTGTGTCTCAGATACTCAGACTACAGCAAAACATGTATGTTCGGATTTCAACGAGGTGGGAGGTCAGAAACACTTACTTTGAAAAAACATACATTCCTTAAAATGGGTTATGCCCATTTAATGGCCTAAGAAAAAGGGCACCATCCCAAGAGGAGTGGCACTTAGTCAAACTGTGGATAAATTACTGCATTAGCACTTTACATTTATATCTCTCAGGAGAAAGCATGAAAGTACATATTCAAAAAGTACAAAACTGGGGGGAAAAATCCCCCTTAATCAAACTAGAGATTTATTAAGGTTTTGACAATGTTGTTGTATTAAATTTGTGAAATAGCCTACATGATACATGTTAATAGCTATTTAATAAGTTATTTAATTGGTGAAATATAACTTTCAAGTTATTTATCATGGTTATGTGCTTTTTTTGGTCCATTTATAAGAGAATGGAGCACACAAGTAAATGAGTAATTTAGAATTGATAATGGGAAATGGAGTAAGGCTATCTTTTTAAGGCAAAAGAGAAAAAAAAACACCCCAACTTCATAACTGTACTTTTTCATCTCTACCTAGAATACAACAAGATACATTTGCACTGGATATAGAAAACCACAAGGATTATTCTATGTGTTCTTCTATGTCTGTCCACTGCACAGCTTTTCAGAAATTATTGTGACCTTCACTGTGGATGAGTTTAAGGTAATTCATTAAATAGGAACATAAATCTATTGCTATCACGTTACCAAGCAAAAAATGTTTTGCTGATACCCTGACATGACATCTTTAACACTTTCACCGTTGCAAAAAATTTTCTAGAATTAAATCAATCTGGCTTTTAGAAATATTAAACATCATTATAAGATATTATAAATTAAGCCCTAATAGTTATCGCATATTAATGGAGTGAAGGGAGGAAATGCCTTCCATACAAATATTAATAAATGATAAATTGCCAATTTTGAGCAGGCTGGGCTGCAATGCCACCTGGTGGCTCAGAAAAAATAACAGGATGCAGTTTGAACAGTGCTTAACAGCTTGGAAAATACACAATATTCTATAAAAATGCCAAACATGGCAGCAATGTTTAAGTCAATAATTTGCATTTCTTAGCTAACAAGTCTTTTTTTCATTCTGTTGCTTCCAGTGCACAGTATTTTAAGTTTTAAAGTTGGCACGTTGAGATCCGACTTCAACTGAAATTTTACAATTGATTTCAGTTGTGAGTTGAACTTGCTGATGAGTATATTATACCGTAAAAGGTTGTACACATACACACAGGGTCTAATTCACACAATAAATACCTAAAGTTGAATTTTTCCCTACTTGGGGAAAAATCAAATACAGCACAAGACTAAAAGAAGGGTTACTGAAATGCTTTGTAAAATTACACTGTATAATTAATTCCATAGTAAGAACGTTTTTATGGTGTGTGTTGGTGACCTTTTATTACCATCAAGTTCACAATGCTGGTGGGCTGCCTTTTAATCCCTCCGCAGACAAAGGCCCTAAATAAACACAGATCCCTTCCTGGGAAAAAGTCCTCTCTGGTTAAATGGTAAGGAAATGAGTAAATCATTAGTAATCTTTAAAGCCAAAGCTATAAACTCAAGTTACCTTAAGTTAAAATGAAAGTGTCCTGCAAGAGTTTCAAAGTTCTGTCACAGATAGAAATCTCCAGCTCTTGACTCCAGACTAGGCGCCAGCTGATAAACAAACAATTTAAGTCAAGAGCTGGAGAATTCCCAGCTTTTTCATTTAATGGCTTTGGCCAAGAGTATTTATTGCCTCCAGTTTTATTCTCACTTAGCTCTAAGAGGAAATTTAAACTCATCATTATCTTAAAGCCCCATATGGGCCACAGTCAGCTCACCTGATACAGCTCCTTTTACTCTGCCTAAGTTCTACTCCCCACTAGAAGTGATGTAATAGTGTAAACTAATTAAATGTAGTTTTAGGCTGACTTTTTAATAGGCTAAATAAATTTTGTTCAATATGGTTTATATTCCCACTTGGGGCAGTAACGATTCCAAAAAGTTTAACTTTACAGTTTCCAGTCTAAACTACTAGTAGTTTACTCCATAAAGGACAATTGAAACAAACAAACAAACAGTCCTCAGAACAAGGGCAGCCAGCTGTTAAAAGCAACTGCATAGAAAATTCTTTGCTATAAATCGATCCACTGGCACCAGAACCTACACAGAATTGTGAAAAAGCAGACTGTGTGACAGTTCCAATATTTCAAACAAAACATTTCAGGAATGCAAGGACATATGCATAATTAGAATTTGATGTTTAGTACTTGTTCTGGTTTTGGGATGAAAATAAACAAAGCTATGGAGCTGGAAATGAAATATTAACCAAGCATCCGTGGATAAGTCAAGATGTTGAATGTGGTGAGCAAGTCCAGCATGGAAATATTTCATTCTGTCTCAACAGGTACCATCATCCTGTGCCTCAGATGCCAGCTTCCTTGTTCTTTTCTAAACATGTATACTAGGAGGTTAGACTACTTTAATACATATTCTAATGCTTATTTCACCTCAGAGATTTTTAAATCCAACATGATTAAGATTTAGCAGTTTCCACCTTGTGCCAGGCAACTCCTTCTAATAAAGCATATTTGTCCTGTATATTAGAAACTTTTATCTTAAATAAATTCCACATATGTCAGAGATGAAGAGAACTGTGCTTAGCAAGAAGTCTGACTACATTCCTAAAGAGTTAATAGAACTCAAACTTGAAACCAGGATGTTGTATTGCCCTCCCACCCGGCCCCCTCCCCACAAAATACTTTCCTAACCTGACTTGGCTGAAAAAGCCAATTAATTGTTCCAGGGTCTGCCAAGACTTCTTATTTCTCTAAAAATGTGGATAGTGTTTTAGACAGCTGGCTATTCCAAACCCAGGTAACACCCCTAAATGTGGAAAGAATGAGGGAACACGAAATATGATTAGTATTTTAAATGGATTTCTAATGAAACAGACAAAGATATCTTAAACCTACTGTATTTCCAGCATATATTATTTAAAAAGAGGAACACCATGTCTTAGATGTCTCTGCTAATGCACTGAGTATATGGAAGCAGATTAGTGCAAAGTCTGTTAAAACATGTGGAACTAGTTCTGTCTTTGTTAGGAACTGATAGTACAGACACTGTGATGTCATGCAAGACACACACATCAAGCAGCCACCAAGTGACAGACAAGGACCCTTCTGAGCCTAAGCTATTACAATCCCTATAGAAATTAGTAATTTTAGTTCAAGTTAAGGTCATGGCAAAGCAGAGAAAACAAAACTTTCTGACAAACCTTATGCCAAGTACTGGGCTTAGTATTAAATTAAAAACTATAATTAGATCTTGGGAGAAATTTCAGAAGTTTTCACAAATATATGAAAATTACAACACAAAAAAGAAAACCAAAATCTGTTTTTTTAGGAAGCATGTTTACTACTTTCTGGCCCTTTTTTCATTTATCTACTTTTGTCTGTTTTTTAAGGGAAAGAAAAATGTGAAAGCCCACGTGCAACACCACAAATAGGGCCTTAATGGCTGAACTGTGACTTTTACAGCTTATTTTTTCCCCTTCCAAAGTTTAATTTCCATGCAGTTTACTTAAATCCATAAAACCTATGGAGGCCTATCATCACTGTGAGTACATGTTCATCGTGACAATTAAATTTCTTGACTTCCCTAAGAAATATCTGACTGGGGAGGCAACGTAATGATGGTCTGCACAAATTAGCTCCAGATTTCTAAGGTATTAAGTGGTATTGCCCTCCAAAACCACATCAGCTTCGGAAGTTCAGATCCAATTGAAGCAAGAGACAGAGGTGACCAAGTGCAGCTAGTCACCTTCTTAGTAAAAGCTGTCAGTACAGGGGCATATTCCAGTAGCTCTTGATAAAGTTGCAAAGTTTCAGTGGTTTCAATAACTTACACCAGCATTAGGAACAGTTAAAACTCTCTGCTAAAGCCTTGCATCAATTAAAAAAACACTCCTTTGAAACTGCAATCCATACCATGTATTTACAGAAAAGTACCTTTCAGATAATAAACCTTCTCCGATTCTCCTTTCCCACCAAAATACTGTATATTTTGTCATTGGAAATCCAAAGCAACACCTTGAATTTAGAAAATGCATCTTATTTCATCACCAGTGTGGATGCTGATAAATAATAAAGTAATAGAGATTTAAGAATGCTCACTCCCAGCTGCGGCCTCATGAGAAACAGCAATATTCCTACTAGAGCAATTAAGGGAGAAGAAAAATGGACATTACTTCCGCTTCAATTAGAAGGTTAGGAAGTGAGGGACACAATTTAAAGTGAGTCAGCCATTGCTGTGCTGAAGATAGAGAAATAGAGCAGTTATGAAATGTAATGACTTGCAAAGCCTAAATACTTAGTTCTGTTTCAAGGTCATGTTTGCAGACGTGCTTTGAAAATAACCATAAAATATTTTAACTCAATACGATCCCATTTCCAAGACAGGAATATAAGTTATTGTACTAAGTTATATTTCAACAGGGTTTAAATAATGTATCAACAACGTTAGCCGCTGGAAATAGTAAATAATAAAACCTTGAACTTAGGTGACACCAAACAAAAAAATTCTGTATGTTTAGCTGGGGATGAAGGATATTGTCACATAAATGAAATAATTAGTTTATAGGTGTATGAAAAGTTCAGTCAAGTCAAGCTCAGGAGGTCAGCTCTACACAGTGCTTTGCAACCTTAGAGTTTGAAAGACAACAGCTCAGTAGTGTAAGACAGAGAGATTACAACACAGACACTTAACAGACACCAAGGACACACCTTTTCAACTTGTACCAAGTTCCCATTCAATTGGACAGATGTCTAAGTGTTATGTGCTGAATTGGAGCTTTATAGATGTGTTCTATTAAGGTATTTAGAATTCTTTTCTTTGTCTTAACTGCATATAGCTTATAGTTCTTGATCCTTAGCAATAAATGTTACTGAAATATGTTCTGATAGTGATCAACTAATCACGTCTTGTAACATTTGCTGTTTACTTAAGCTTCTGTTTCCAGGTTCCAAAGCTGAAAATAGCAGGTTATAATAGATACTAAACTTTTAGTCTTCAGTGCTTTTAAATGCTAATACCAACAAACTAAAAATAGACCAATAAAATTTAAAATGAGTTGTCCCTAAAACATTTTAAATTTGGAATGTCTAACCTATGAATTTATTAACCTCTGGAATTAGACAGAGGAAAGCAAGATGGAGAAGATTTTCAAATACTTCAATGGGATCTAATGTTCTAGGGTGTAAAAAGCTGTTTGTATCTGCTGCCATAATTAATTATATTCATGCTTCCCTTTTACCTTTTGCTAATAAAACCAAAGACAAAATATAACAAAGCATTCTTATTTCTTGTCTGTCCAATCAGTAACATGTGTGAATTACCTGAAATAAAAAGATCCCAAAAGGATAAGTACACAAAAAGCTGCCAAACCACATGTTCTCCCCCTACTTTGTTTTCCATTGACTAGCTTTTTCTTGTAATTCAATAGCAAAGGAAAAAACTAACAAACACTATTGTACTTTACTGCTTCTTGTGTAATGTGGTGAAAGAACTGACTCAGAAACTTGTTTTCTATTTTCAGCTGTATTATTTGGTCTAATAAAAGTTTCTACCTCTCTGTACAGCATTTTCCTTCTTTGTACTCTTAAGTCACCATGCAAAAGAACAGTGGTACTTCATTACTATGATTAGTACTGAAAGATTATAGATACCTATTAGTCGTGTGGCAAGAATTTAATTAGCATAATAATAGCGTACTACGGCAAGAATTTCTGACTAAAAAAGTGTTGAAATCCTCTGTGGTTCAGTGTTCAGGAGCAAGGGAAATGGCAACTCACATGACTTTTAGACTCCGAGAATTACTGCTCCCAAGTAGTAATTTACACAGATCCCACAAGAAATGGCAGAGCCATAGGAAATGCCACTCTTAACCACATAGGGTTACATTTGACTGACAACTGCACTCAGTCCGTCTTTTTCCAATTAAGCTCCATCTGCTTCCTTCAGTTGGACTGGTTGGCCTAAGGCCTCTCAACAGGACACCCATTGTATGCTACTTCACCCTCTTCCCCAAAAAAGCTTTCTCTGCCAGAAGCCTGGAGATGCTTCCTCAAAGCATGTCATTGGGCAGGGGCAGGCAAGATGAGTGGGTGAATGAGTGGGAGTGGATGCACTGCATGTGAGCATTGGCAAAAACCTGAAAAAGCACAGGCTTAGTAATTCCAACACATCCAAGGAAGGCTTAAGTCTCTACAAAATAAAATAAAAAGCACCATTTTTCTTTCATTATATAGTCTGACCAAAAAGCTTCTGAAACCGAAATTAAAGAGTGTGTTCCCTTCCACTCCCCAACATACACACTCTAAAATAAATAATGGCCAAACTGATTTAAATGAAATTCTGTAGAAGAATTTGTGCTTGGATGAAAATGGCACATTCGAGCCTGAAGCAAAAGTAAAACCGCCAAGTTATAAACCTCTCAAAGGAAGGTTTATAATGGAAATGCCAACAGACCCTTAACTATAGTAGAGCTGTTAGGTGCCAACATATAAATAATTCTAGTTTTTGCGGTCACTTACGATAAATTAGATACAGTGCAAGTAGAAACAGTAGGGTTCTGATTCAGTAAACAGTAACAGCCAAGAGTGCATGTTTGGATTTTTAGACAAGTATAGCACAGATTTGATGCTGGCTCTCAAATGGAGTCTATAAGAACATTTGGACTTTTTAAGTAGTAAGCAAGCCATATTCTGAATTCTTGAGGGCTTGTAAAATAAAAACCTCCTTAACAAGCTTTGCTGCCTACTGTTTCAATCTCCTAAGATTCCTTTACCCCAGTAACCAAAAAAAAAAAAAAGCTCCATTCAAGATTGGTGTAATTGTCTACTAAAGAAAACAACCTATTAAGTGCACATAGTCACATTTCATGTAAAGAATTGCTAAGCATATTAATACAGGGGGGAAAAAAGTACCAGTGACCAAACAGTAACAGAATATTCACCTTCTTCTTTAATAGGATGTGCCAGTTGTTGCACTACTAATAGAAATGTTTTTCTATAGTCCAGCTTGTTCTGGAACTGGAATGATGCATTTAGGAGATCAAGTATGTTCATTTTGATCCTGGGAGGAATTTATTGCATGGTTTCACAGCAGTTAAGTCCCATGCCTTAACACGATTTGTTGAGGCAGCGAGGGATGCTATCAGGGCTCTCTGCAGGAACTTCCATCTTGGATAGGGTGGGAGCCCTCCAAGGCAGCCAAGATTCAGGCTGAGACTGTTAAGAGGATGCTCTATCTCAGGAAACTCTCCTGCTTTGCCAAATTCACATCAGTTTCTCATTTAGTGCTTCCGCTACAAAACCCTACCGCTGCCCCAGCCCTAACCAATCAGCCCTAACTCCCCACTAATATAAATCCTAAGATGAGTATCTGCAGAAAGAGGAAAGTTAGATACACTCCTAGTTAACTATATAGGGCTCTACCACAACGTTTCACATGATGATAACCTACTGAAAATTCCTTTCTCCAGCTGTACTTCAGCTTTTAAAAGAGGAAGGAAATCGCTGTTCTTCCTGCACATGTGACATAAAACGCCTTATTCAAGACAAAAAGCATCTAGCTGCTACCAAATACTGCTTTCAGACTACTAGCAATTGTAGCAATCCTGGAAGTAGTTGAATCAGAAAAACGCTGGACCTCAGAAATCAACCAAGCTGGAACAGCTACCCATGTATAGTCATATGTCTCTCAGAGTACCTCCATGTCAGTTTCATAGCAAAATCTACAATTTTAAGCAAACCTAAGAAATCTAACACAAATGAAACACAAACAGTATGCTCCTCAGCCAAAGCTAAAAGTCAACATGACTTTCCCTGTACTCCCTGTGGCAAACACACTAAGAGCCACAAGCCACACATTCCCACCATACATTCTCAGAAGGCAATGGAAACACGGACTGAAAACAAAATGACAGCCAAAATGCGTATTTCTGACTGCATATGGTTAAACAATATGGTTACTGAGTAACTAGCATCTTACACAGTTTGCAGCAACTCATTAATAAAGCAAATGGATAAAAATTACATGCCAGATTAGTATTCCTGTCAACTTGCTAAACTTCACACTAAAAAAAACCCTAACCCCATTAGTTTACCAGCACACAAACAGCATTCTGGGATACTATCAAATCATTATGTGGATTTAAAATATCTAAAGAATTTAATAAAGTGTTCTACAGTGTTTCACACTGTTGACCCCATTTTACCACAAATAAGTTAACATTCTTCCACAACACAGTAAGCAAAACACAACTTCTTACACAACCAGGAATAGAAACTACGGTATGGCATCAGGGTAACATTTCCATGCATTACTCTGTTCCCATCAATCCATCTCTTAATTTTTTTCTTACAGATACAGGTTAAATCTTTCCTAAGGTTTAGGAAATTGCACACAATGTGCCCCAGCAAAACTAAGGAATTAAAATAAGAACCAAATTTTAAGGGCTAAAATTATAGGTCAAATACAGTGCAGTAAATAATTTTTCTTTCCCACTTCAGGTCCTATGTTGTGCTTGGCATGAAGAGAACCGTAGTTAAAACTGTAGTTAAAAACTGTTTCTTCAGCTCTGGAACTGCAAGACTCTCCTGTGTCCTCTGCCTTTCAGTAGACTGAAGCAGTGAGCCAACAGGACTAAATACTGTTGGACAAACTGAAAAGTGAACATTTGAATAGCTTGTATACTGACAGCTGGGTTCTAAAAGCTTATTAATGGTATGAGGCAATGGTATGAGGCAATACTCTTTCTCTTACTATTTTATTTCATGATACAAACCATGTTTTTTAAACATGTTTCTGGGTCTTTTTTAAATGTGGTCAAAGGAAGAAGAATTAGGCAATCTTGGTATTTCTGCGTGCTCCCTGTGGATTAATCAGGAATTGTTCTGCTAAGGACAAAAGCTCAAGCTACTGAATTGTCTTACAATGGGCAGTACTATACTAAACACTGCAAATATGGAATAATTTTCAGGTATTTGTTTGAAGTGCAGAGGGACTACTTCTGCTAGAACATTCTCTCTCCCCCTTTTCATTTGCACAATCTAAGTTGTTTTCCAAAACACAAAAATGTCCTCCTCTACAAGACAACATTCTGCAATGATCCAGTGACTTAGAATGGTTTAAGATCATAGGATAATATTGTCATAAATAAACCCAATACTTGGCCAACTCATCACTTAGACTTCAAATATGAAACACAAGGAACCCAGAATACTAGCATCACCAGATGGGGGTCATAGAAGATCAGTTTTCATTCCTACTCATCCTGGATTCAGCTATTTAGGGGATCAACAAGCGATTTACTTTCAAAGGCCTGCGCTACAAGACATTGTTAGCTGTCCCTGCCTGCAAAATTTACTCCATGTGGGTTTTTTTCTTTTCTTTTTTGCTCCTTTAGTTCAAGTGTTTAAAGGGCTTCAAAGGAGTGTTCTTCAACACAGAGCAGTTTGCACAAATGTGTCCTGAGATTTAACATGTGTCCTAAGGCTCAGACATTTAGGATGTTAATGTTTCTTTCCACATATCTAGTGTAAGATTTGCAGATCTCCCTTGACGAATAAGAGACAAAATAAAACATGTAATTCTGTGTCAGGCCATGTTTTCAGCGGCCCAGTCCATTTAAATAAGTGTTGTTATTTAATCCTAGCTGGCAAAGAAGTATCATACAGCCATTTGCTCATTCACCCCTTCCCCAGTGGGATGAAGAGGAGAAACAAAAAAAGGTAAAATCCATGCATTGACATAAGAACAGTTTAGTAACTGAAATAAAATACAATAATTATAACAACAATATAAATAACAATAATAATATTAAACAATATTAATAAAATGGTGATGAAACGGAAGGCAACAAAAAGCAAAATAAAACCCAAGAATGACAAGTGATGGACAATACAGTTGCTCCACTGACTAGTGTCCAGCCCATTCCTGAGCAGCAATCAGCCCCTCCCTGGCAATTCCCCCAGTTTTTATCTTGAGCGTGACATTCTATGCAATGGAATATAACCCTTTGGCCAGTTCAGGTCAGCTGTCCTGGCAATGCTCCTTCCTGGCTTGTTGTGCACCTCCTTATTGACAGAGCATGGGAAACTGAAAGTCCTTGACTTGAAGTAAGCTACTTAGAACGACTAAACATCAATGTGTTATCAACTTCATTCTCATTCTAAAGCAAAAAAAGACAAAAAAACCCAAAAAAAACCAAAAAACCAAAACCCCCCCCCAAAAAAAACCAAAACAACAACAACAACAACAACAAAAAAACCAAACCAACCCTGCACTGTACCAGCTACTAGGAACAAAATTAACTCTATCCCAGCTGAAACAACTTAGTCAGGCTTCTCTGGACTCCTTTTTTTTTTCTCCAAAAAACAAGAATTCCACACACAGAGTGAAAAAATCTGTTTAAGGCAACACTGAATTACAAGTACAACTGCTTTTTATTAATATTCAGAGAAAACTGCATTTTCTCCAGTGGCACCTCCAAGGCTCACAGCTGTCCCCATGCTGATGGCCACTGCACAGGCACAGGGCAGTGTCTACTCTGTGTGGTGCCTTCCAGTTTGGACTTGCCGCTCTGGTGTGCCTGGTGCTGGGCTCACTACTGACATCTGCACCATCCACATTTGGCATAGTGCAGAATTAGGACCCATATGGAGTCAGGGGATTGTTAAGGTCTGGTGCTTATCATCCCCACTGTCCCAAAAGCACAGGAATCATGCTAGGTTTTTCTGACTACATGAAAAATACACACTTTGAACAAAGCACTCCATTGAAAGAACAAGAGAGAAAAAGAAGCCCATGAGTGTTTAAAACCAAAACAAACTTTGTAGAAAGCTTCAAAGTCATCAATTCATTCCAGAAACATTCCCAAACACCACCTGCAACCCCTTAACTTTAAACATTCTCCAGGAGAAGAAATCAAAAATTAAAAAATTAAATTAACTTTTATTCCTTAGGACTTATGACAGGCTGGCATTTATAGATCTCTCTTACTCTGGCTATCTCAGAACATTTGACAGGAAGAGGGAGATACTAGCATTACAGTAACCACAAACAAACAGAGCAGTTATTAGGAATGTGGTAACAGCTTACATGCAGCCGTGAATATTAGAACCACTTTTACTGAGAGAAGGAATGTTGGCTCTACCTCTGCAGTTATTCCTTATTCTTTTTCAGAGAGTGCCACAGGGATTTCTAACTTCCATCTGGACAGTTTTCCTTTAACTGTTTTTGAACACCATGTGTGAGAACACAACAGGATTGTAGACATTGGAGATGGAAAAGACCGATTAGATCATGTAGCCATCCTCCTGCCAGTCATAGATTTTTCCCTGCAGAATAGTTCCTAGCACTTTGCCCAGTACAGTTTAAAGCATGTTGAGATATTTGGCTTCAACCATCTCCTTTGGAAATTATTCCACAGTGCATGAAGAATATCATTTGGACATTTTTCCTGGTAGACACGGCACGCATTTTTCTTTCCTTAATGATTTCCAGCCTATTATTCCTGGTTATATCCCATAGAGCCAGCCTGAATAACTCATCTTTACACCTTCGAATAAATGGAGACAGATATGTTTCTCTGCACATTGGTCACTATTTGGCCAGACTACACACAATTTTATTGCCAAAATATACAATGTGCTTTAACAAAATAATTTATTCCACCCTTTTAGTCATTGTAGGTTAGTTGTCTCCATCCCAGCGAACATTTTTTGATGCTACTCCCAATAAATCTGTTTATTCCTCCTTACCCTCTGCTACCTTTTATTTTATTTTATACAGAATGCAAAAGGCATAATAGACTTACAGAAGAAACATTGCCTTGCAAAGTCAGCACATAAGTAAATATACTACCTAACTCTTCTGAAACAGCAGCTGCTTGCCAACATAGTGATATTTGCACAGGGTTTATACTTCCTCTGCTCCCTGTATCAAAATACACATTTTACCAATGTGTAATATTTTCAAGATCTTCAGTTCTTTCTTCTCTTCAACAAAAGAGATCTATTAAACCAGCTTTATTTTTACAAACAAGTGTCATATAATTTAAACCATAAGTTATTAGAAATCAAACTTTTTAAGCATCTCAGATTTCAAAATACTTCATCCTCATTTCAGCTTCCTTAAATCAGTTCAGCCAATACTCTTCTGCTTCCCGTGGAAAAGGCACAGCACTAAGTGCCTTCAATGTTCAAGTAAGAGAAGCACATAATTTACTTCTCTTATTTTAGGAAGGTGTCCTTTCTAAGAAATAGAAAAAAAAAAAGGCTGGTATCCTGAAATATATTGGTCTTCAAAATAAACAAAACAAAACAAAACAAAACAAAATAAAATAAAATATCTCCAGAGTGTTTCAGAGTGTTTCTAGTATTTTTTTCCTCTGCTCCATACTAAGCAGAGATCTGGCCATGCAGGGAGTAAGTCTGCAATGCACCCCTCAAGGACTCACATCATTATACTTTTCGTTACCAGTGACCTGAAGTCTTAACTTGTCAGTGTTACTACTACTGTTTCCATCACCTAATGATTACCTGAACTTTATGGAAGCAATACTACAAGATGAAACAGTTTGAAATGACAGCTGGCATAGAAACTACAACCTCTTCTAGCCACCTCCAACGCACAGTTTCTAAAAAGAAAATCTTTTCTTCTACTCTTTTATTACTATTTCAGCATCACTACAGTTCTCAATATGACAGCTGTTACTAACAATCAGCAGTGGGACTTTTTAACTGACTACTCTTTTGTCTAAAGAATACAGTGAGGAGGAAGATCTAAAGTTTCATTACCAGATCTTAAAGAACCAGTCTTACAAAAGAGTTAATTTTTTTTCATACCTCCAAAACCAGAAAAACAAATCAAGTTGTCACATCTTTTGTGAAGTTCCAGTAGAATGCAGTGCAATGTATTTTGAGCAGATACAGAGCTGATATAATTTTAATAGTCAGTGGAAGGCAAAAAAAGTTGAAAAGGTTGTATCTGAACACTAATGATGCTTACAATATAGAATTACATTAGAATTAAAAAAAAAGCCAATGTACTTTAGGAAGTTATTACCTTGTATACTGAGTTAAAGAGAGAAAACTCTTACAGCAGTGTCAGTGAAGCCTCTAGTGAAGCTAGCTCTGGATTACGAGGTGAGATTTTGTATCATACATCTACTGAAGCCAGTAGGAGGACAAATTTGACACAATTCTTGAAGGCTAAATTTAGATCCTGTACTTAGCCAGTAGTATCTTGTGTCAACAGAAGTCAGTTTTAAATATGCTTCAGTGATAATGTGTGCTTTAAAACACTTTCATACATACAAAGATGAAGAAGCCAATCTTTGTAAAGAGATTTTTTCCCATCTAGATTTAAAAACCCCCAAAAATTTAAGTAAATGTGGATTTTGAAGATGTTTCCCCATTTGTCTCATGCTCACAAAGAGGTCACAAACCAGGGCAGCACTAGGAACCATGACACAACTTTCTCATGTGGACCTGCAAGAGATCCTAATCCCAGTCTAAAGCGATTGCTATCTCTAGACAGCATTAGCAGCATAATCTGCATGCAACTATGGGGATGAGAAGTATTTTCTGAAGTCACTTAATGCAAATTAATACTATAGTGACTTGGTTCATCAACTTCTACTTAATGGGTCTTGACTGTAAGCTGCAAGTAAATGCTGTAGGCCAATCATATGAAGAAGACAGCACTACTAAGCTGGCATGCAGGCCCATCTGAAAAAGATCAAGAGAAAGAATCTTTTGAGGGCAAGGCTGCAAAGAAGCCACTAAAATCTGGCCCTAATGCTATGCCCAAAGACTCATTTGCAATGTCAGGACAGGATTAAAATCATCACTCTCTCTCCCTAGGGTTTACAGACCAAGCAATTTTCAAACTATTATTCAGTTTGTGAATTTGTTCACAGAGCAGATGAATATTAACATCAGGCAACACCCAAATACCTAAATACACAAGTGGAGTTGTCTGCCAGTAACAGCTAGTAAACAGACAGCTCTAAAGAGCACAGTTCAGGCATGCTGCTTTCTCTTCCTCCTCCCTATGTCCCACAAACGCTCTCCTTGAAACTCCTGCCAACTCTATTGCATCGCACAGCAACAGCACAGTGCCTGCCAATTTCTAGAGAGCCAAGCATACTTCTCTGTTTAGTGTTTTGTCTGAAGGCCAACAATGCAGTCAGGATATATAAAAATACCCCAAAGACTTGACGTGTTAGGTACTGAAAGATGGAAATAACAAAGCATAATATTAAAGGTTTTTTTCCAAGAGACAACTTCTCCACATTTCTAGCAAGTGCCCACTTTAAACATGATTTGTACAGAGCACTCCTTGGGCTTCACGAATATATTAAGGACTAGAAAGTTAAGTCTATTCTTTTCCCCTTATTCAGGATATCCCTCAATCCGTAACTGACTCTAGTCACCGTGTTATTTGTATTCAGATAAACCACTAATACCAAAAAGCCATCTGTATTCATTCATATCATCTATTTGTTATCATAGTAACTCTGTCTTTGTCTTACCATTTTCTCAAGGAACAAAACTCCCTAAACAGCTAAAGTTCTTTTAGAATCAAACTTTTCTTCTTTGTAGTTATAGTCAGGCTTATACCAAAAACTTACAGGTAAAAAATAAATTACAGACATTTCTAAAAAAGTAAGTAATTCCCTCAGGAAAATAATGTATTTTGCAGAAAGGGATTGAAGAAAACAACATAGAAGTAGGTCAGAATTGCCCAAGTGATAAGCAGAAAGCCATGCTGTGTTTATAAAAAGGATCAGAGAGATACACAATCTGCCCACAATACAATTTTTCTGTGGTTTTTCTTCCCAGACTGATTAGCTATCTAGCTTTATAAAATAGAACTTAATTTTTGGCTGGGAAGCAAGAATCTTGTCTTCTCCCTTATATTCTTCAATATCACCTATCTGGATCTGCCTGCTTTCTGTTCACAATAGAATTTGGATGAAAATTTGGGCTTCTAGCATGTAGCCAAATCCTGCCTTAGTTCACAGTTGAAAATTAAAAAGACTCTTAGTTTAGTTAGTTAAAAAGGTTGTTTTGCTCATCACTGACACTCATGAGGAAAATAAAGAATTCTCAAAATGCCAGTTACATTAATTTTTAGACTGGATTGTAAAAACCTCAAGATTTTCCCACATAAAATGAGGTTTCCTCACCTAATTCTAGATGTTTTGGAGAAGAGCTCAACAATAGAAGCTATCAGTATTGGTTTTGTTTTCAAAACATTAATTTTATGTTTCTGCTCTCCCTTGTCCAAAAAATGAGAAGTCTTCCCTGCTCTATATTATTTCTTACAAGAGACTAAATACTCAGAGATCAATAGTCAGCAACTTTTAAGAACAATTATCACCCACATTCTTCAACTGTTATAAAACCAGACAAATCTTTGTTTTCTTCTGATAAGGAAATTTTACATTCCTCACTTCATTATCTCCTTTTTAATTGATGAAAAAGCAACAGAACTTCTTAATGACAACCTGTTTTTTCCCTAACAGGAAGAAACAGATGGTGGCTAATGGAATGTGAATAACTGCATAAAAATGCAACTTTATGAAAGAAGTTAAATTAAAAGTACCACTGTACTATATCCCAAGAAAGCTGTTTCTCCAAGTGTAACACAAAAGTATACTCCTAAACCCTAAAAATACGCCTGTAAAACCATCCATATCTGTAACACAATTCAACAACAACAAAAAACCAGAATACGGTACATATAGCAAAGAAAAGCAACTTAGAGCAATAAAGGTACAAATTGATGACTGAAACTGCAAAAAAAGAGACAGTATGAGCTAAACTGGTAATGAAGACTTACCTCCAGAAACTGGGGCATCCATGAAAACTGCTCCCATGTTTTCAGCAGCTTTGGCTAATTCTTTTGAAACTGCTGGATCTATAGTGCTGGAATCTATTAGCAATGAGCCTTTCTTCACTTTCCTAAAATAAAGATTTATTATTACTATTATTATCATTATTATTTTCAAAAGGTATTCGCAACTATTACCATGGCACTGGCTTCCATTCAGCATGACAAATGTGCAGACATTTTTCTTGTACACTAGTAAACATGAAGTTTTG
This sequence comes from Sylvia atricapilla, assembly GCF_009819655.1. Classification (NCBI taxonomy): domain Eukaryota; kingdom Metazoa; phylum Chordata; class Aves; order Passeriformes; family Sylviidae; genus Sylvia; species Sylvia atricapilla. The sequence goes on from NC_089140.1 coordinate 34,083,135, forward strand.
AAACTTATTGAGCAAGATCTGCTCAGGATTTATATTGCTGAGTATGTATACTGCAGTTTTGAACCACTCAAAGCCCAACAACAGAGGAACACAAAAAAGGATGTTCTTCTTAAACACCCTTAAAAAAATTTCAGAAAAAGGTTGTACTAGGAAAATCTTCCATTACACAATATGACCAGTATATAATATACAGATCGCCTAAGATACATTCTAAGCAACTGTTGATACAGCCTAAAATTTAATATATAAGAATAAAAGTTTTTTTTATATATAAGTAAGTTTTTTTAAGTTCTTATCAGAATGGTCTGATTGCATTCTTTGAATCATTCTACAATTTGTTCTACATAAACACCACAACTAAATCCACAAAAGCCCACTGAAGATTTGAAGTGAAGCATGGAAAAAAATGTTTTCCCACTGATAGCCAGTATATTTCGGCAGATTGGTATTTCAAACTGTAGATCCCAGAAAGCAGTATATCTGATTAAAAGACACGAGAAAATTTTTGAAATTTAAAAAATTTGAACTTTTTTATTGCTCTCCACAACAAAAAAGTTGATTTTTATCCCTCTTTCCATTGAAGTGCATCATGATTTCAAGTCCACCCGACCAGCAATCACCACAAAATCAAACAGCAGAATTTTTCAGTAATAATAAAGTGCCCCATTTAAAACTATTCATGACAGATAAAGAGGTCCACTGCACCTTGCACACTGTTGGCAGTACAGTGCATTTCACTTCATTGAATTACCCAGATTGCTGGAAATAGTCTCTCAATGTATACATACATTGTGACCCTACTGGAACTCCAGACTCAAACAGTACCACATACACAAAACTCATCCCTCATGCTGCTGCAGTTAGTTTGAACACATGCAAACAAAAACCAGCAGCAGATAAAGTACTACATCATCTACCCTTATGTTCAGAAGAAGGCACAGCGGCACAAGCTCCTTGGTACCACAGGGGGATGACCAACTCAACCTTTAAACGCTTCACATTATTAATGTTTTCTTCCGTAAAGCTTTAATCACTTCAGAAAATTACAAAAATCAAATCAGTCAGCAAGGACCAGGTGACTCAGAGCCACAATTATTCACTACTGTCAAATGACACTTTCTTCTCTTAATACAGAGGCTGCAAAAACTGCAGCAGCATAGGACTGCTTTCCACATCCTCTGTTCCCTGCTGGATTTTCCACATCTATGTACTCAAGAGACTAACTGGCTGTACGGTATCAGTAAGTACTGCCAATCGTTCTTCAAACCGCTGCCATCATGGGTACAGTTCTCCCACAGCTGTTCCCTGAGCTTTGTGGGGCTGATCCAATTACCCATCTTCCCTGATGGGTCTAAGCTATAGATACTTAGACCTGCTCAGTCATACTTTATGAGGAGTTAAACTACAGACAGTAAGGGAAAGAAGCACCTATTATTCCAATACAGCAAGAACAGAAATCCCTCTCTTCTACTTCCACTTTCTTATCACTGCATCTTAATATTGTACAATTGATACCAAAAAAGGCATCATCGTTTTTTGATAATCTACTGTACTTTTGTCTTCCGTATGGTTCTTCCTTTAGTTTATTAATCTGGACAGCTCTACGAGCCTACATGATCCTCAGAGGTATCCAGTAGCCTTAGTCAGCCTGCCAGGAACAGTGTACATGTAGCCAGAACAGACTTTTAGATTATATTTATTTTTTGATTTGGCAAGTTCAAAAACTCTGAGCAATAGAATTCTGCAGATTTAAGGCTCAGTGGAAATCCCTCCACAAAAGTTAAAAAACACTGTTTCACATTAAGCAAAATCTTTAGGTATTTTTTTGTGTAATAAACAGATAATATGACTAGAAATCAAGAAAGTCTTGTCATCTATTCTATGTTAATACACTTTAACAGCTTAAGACAGAAAGGTGCATTTTCAGAACATTTCATTTACAGGATTTCAAGTTAAAGAAAATAGTATTTGAGCAAATAATTGTTGCCAGCTAATATTCTAGTTGTACTTGAGTGTAGTTGTACATTATGGCAAAAGAACCATGCAACTGAAAAGGCAAGTAAGAGTTAAGTTACCTGAAATGCACAAGAATTACTATTCTACCAGAAATAAAATTAAGACTTTAGCCAAAAGCCATTCAAAAGCAAGCACTATATGAGAGAACTCATATAATTAGAAATATCAATAGCGACAGAACAGAGATCATTGAATTAAGTGCCCTGAAGGTACAGGAAGAGTTATAACAACAGCAATCATCAGACAAACCTTGAGTACAAGTGGAAATTCTCCAAACTACAAAAAAGCCTTACTTTAGAATTCCATTTCCTCCTGTGTAAACTTCTTGTGCATGGGGACTAGAAGGCAGCATGGTAATAATTCTGTCTGCTTTTTCTGCTACATCTGCTGGGGATTCTGTTACCTTTTAAAGAAAAAAAAAAACAAAAAAACAAAACCAAACAATATAAGCTTACACACTTCCTGAAAAGGAGATGTTAGACATGTTTGATAAGTTTGGTTTTAGTATTCACTGGTCACAACTAAGCTAGGTAAAAAATTAAAACAGAAGAAAAACTGCTCTCCTAATGAAAATACTGGTTATTTGGATCCAGTGACAGAAAAAATAAAAATGAAAAGGACCTCCTTTCATGGAAGTTCCCTCACAATATCTGCCAAAGGGAATATGCTTTCAACCCATCAACCCACTAATGAATCTTCAATTCACTACAAACCCTGCACCTATACAAAATATTGCTCTACAATGTTCCTAAGGAGGGACAACATAAAAGGATCACAAAAATCTCACTTCTTTCCTTGTCTTATATGAGACATTGAAAGAGATAAGGACTGAGGAAAAAAGAAAAAAATTACTTGATGCACCTCTGAGCCTCACCTTAAAAGAAATTCGATAAACCAACTGATGTTTCTCACAGTATCACAATTGGCATTTTTAAAATGGAAAATAATCAGCTCAAGCATCCTTCACAAAACAGATCTGTATAATTTTCAAAATATATTATTAGGTATTAGGTGTTAAATAACCATACCTACCTTGAAAGGTATATTACCTTTCTGAAGTCACTTTCAGAGGCAGGCAGTATAATACTTATGATAAATACACAAAAAATGAAATATTGACAGCTAAGTTTGGAGATTCACTTGGAAGGCATTTACCACTATGCTTTCTGTCCAGTACTGGTCTAAATTAATTAATTTCTTTAAAATTGCATTTTTAACACATTCATAGCCCACGTAAAATTGCAACAAACATCCATCTTATTTTTTTATCTTTAGCCCACAAGGATTAAATGTAATTTCAGTTATTTATAACAAATGCTGAATCACACCTTGAAGGACCTCTGGGATACAGCATAAGAAACTACTTGATTTTTATTTGACTACTGAATAAAAGAAGGGAAGACTGTCCATAGTTACTGAACAAGGCTCTTGGGGAAAAATAACACAAAAAACTGCCATAGATGGGACTGAGAAACATGCAAATTTTCTTTTGAAAAAATAAGTTAATACCACAAAAAACACCTGGCATACCACACAATAACAGAAAGAAACATGCTCTAATCTAAAGAACAAAGGTTAGCAGGAGTAAGTGAGGCAATTATAAGCAGCAAACCTGATTAGTTGATTTTATGACTTATCTCCCTGGAAATGAGAGAGCCTATCTCTTTAAAAAAGAAGTACAAAACCTTTGTCTTTAGTTCTGAGTATCTCTGGTTTGGTGCAGTTTCCATGTATATTATTAGAGGTTGAGAGAGGAAGTGTGAAATTTGAACCTGAATCCACATACATCTTCTTATTTGAAACTATGATCTCCAGTATTCCTACAGGTTTGTAGGGTATCAGCTGAAGACTCGGTGGTCCACTTGCATTTTTCAGCCAGAAGTTGAAAAACATATTGTACTGAGCACACTACTGAAATAGTATATCAGTCTCAAATTTCTATTTAGCTACATAGACAGAAGATAGCTATCAGCTGAGTTTTGATTACAGTTTTAAACAATTCTTAAGCAACATAGGTAGAAAGAAGTCATAGTTCAGTAGTCATCTAAATAGAAATTCATTGATTCCATCCACGTCTTTCAAAATACTAAGATGCCTTTTACAAAAAAAATAGAGATTAAAAATGTACACAGACTGGGACAGTACTTCTACAACCATACAAAACCTTCTGCTACCTTGAAGTAAGTAACAAAACAAAGTGGGAATTAAATGTGAGAATAGACACTCTTGGCCTTTTGGTACTGTTAACAAACATGAAGAATATTGCCTGAAAAAAAATCTACCTACTCAGTTCAATAAGCAGCATATAAAACCTTTATTTTATTTGGGACTTTCTGCCTCAGAAACAAAGCTGAATGATTTGAAAGCTATTGTAAAATACTAAGCATTTGAAATCTTTAAAAATATGTGCATAACTTTAGAAAACAGACCAAATACTAGCTGTTGATTACCAACATAGACCATATTAGCTTAGAGTAGCAGCCCACCATACTTGTTTAGTTCTGATATTTGTTTAGTTCAAGCATACTTTTGCAGTATGCAGCTGGATAGGAGAGACTTTTCTGCATACTGCTGGTTGCTGGTATTGCCCTTCAATACATGCATCTGCTTGTATTCATTCCAAACTGCTTCCCTATTTTTACTTATATTTATAGTAAGTCAATTAATTATTGCTTGCCTGAAATGCCTTTCTTACTGTACACTAAAGAAAGCTCTATTTTTATGATGCTGTATGCATCAGGTGACTCCAGTAACATTCTCAATGTTCTAAATATGAGAGAGGATTTAGATCCAAAGACCTGGGAACTGAAGCATGACACATGGTTACTCCACTGTGTGAGCCTTCCAACTTTCTCCAAGTTTCACCCCAAGTGGTTCCATATGCTCATGCCCAGCCAGTCTTCCTCTGACTGCTCAGCATTAGCAGGTGGGTGGCCGCTTTCTGACATGTATCACGTCCCAGTTGTTTACCTCAGTGGCTAAAGAAAGTGGAGTTGCAGATTGTGCACATTTATGGTCAAACATCCTCCATCTGCCATATGCCTTGGTAGCAGCAATGGCCTTAAACAATGGACATTTGACTAAGTTTACTGTCTCTTGGGGTCATTTCACCCCTGTTACACTCCTGATGGTTTTACCCTTACAGCCAGACCAAAGAGAAAGCAGCCCTCAGAGCCCAATGCTCCCTCTACAGCAGTTTCTACAAGGCCCCATGGACCCACAAGTTTTCAATCCCTGAAAAAAGTGTTGGAGTAGGATTTACACCTATAGATCAAGAAGAGGAAGTTATGTTCACATATTTTCTTTAAGTGTGTTTTATTTGTATTTAAGCCTACTCATGTATTCTCTCTTAGTGATTTATGATCTTAAAACATACTTTGGATTTTATTTTTAAAGGCATTACGGTTCACTTTTATTATCACGTTAAGTCTTGCAGTGAATGCCAAGGATTCTATTACAAAGGCAAAAAGCTATCAACATGGGCAGCTACAAAAAAAGAGATCCCACTGTAGAACACAAAATAAAAATACAACCAATAGTTCAATACAGTCTCTTCCATTTTCCTGGTCTTACTCAAGAAAGATCTGGTTCATGCCTGAGGGTCTTGGCTGCTTTAACGAAATAGCAACAGTAGCTAGAAAAAGAGGTGAAAAGCTTACTTTCCCACTTAAGGCCAAGATTCTGTAATTATTCAAGGGGAGCTGCAATTAATTACTAACAGGTGTGTGGTATCATTTTATCTCTTAGGAATCTTGATGTTACCTCATTATTTGAAACAGATGCAATTAGCTTTAACAGTTTAGACTTTCAATGCACACAGTTCCTCTATCTAGATCTACCTACAATTTCCTTGCCACTACTGGAAAATTCCCTTCTAGCCTCTGCGTTGTTACATGAGAGGTTTATTTTTGCACTGCACTCCTTCTTTCTTTGTTTTAAGCATATTCATCTGCCCACAACTGTCTAAACTGTGACAGCTTTGAAGCCTGTCAAAACCATTCAAATGTGTTACAGACACATAGAAATGACACAACCACCTGAGAGAATGGGGTTCTGAGAGTATTAACAGATTAGGAAAAGCAATAGGACTGGCTGGAACAGGGCCAAGATTTTGCAGGGTATATTGCAGGAAGGTAAAGCTCCCTAATGTAATCAATTTCCTTCCTTCCTTTTTCCTTTTCATTCCTTCCTCTTCTCTCACCATATCCTTCCTCACCTTCAAGAGAGTAAGCACTTAAATAATTAGATTTTTTTCCCCTGCCCCTGAGGACTACACCTTGAAGCAGCAGGAAAGCTCATATGTCCCTATAACCCTTATAGCTATGCCAGCAGGAATTTTTAACTAGGGTCATTTAACCTGAAAAGGTCAAAGTAGGAAGCAGATGAAAAGCAGCCCACTGGCCATCTAGACCTGGGGGAGAAGGAAGCAGGGGAAAGCAGGAGGTGAAAGAATAAGCCATCAACCTACTCTCATAAAAAGTGGGCGGGGGGGGAAGACAACTAGAGAAGTCTGACAAGGTAGCAATTCTGGCTAACAACAGGAAAATCACTTGGGATAGAATCATAACTTTGCTCTAACTGAAACCTCACAGATTCAGATTTTATTTGCTGTGCTGTTTCAGTTCTGATTGTGATCTTAACCAAGAAAAAAACCCAGATGATTTAGTTGCATTGCATGTAGGAGCCATTCAACACACACAGTTATTGCTGGAATAAAGAAAGTTTATTACTATACCTGAGCACCCAAGTCTTGAAATTCTTTGCAAGCTTCTGGGAAGACATCATACACAACAATTGGATATCCATGTTTTACCAGGTTTTTTGCCATTGGATTTCCCATGTTACCCAGCCCAACGAATCCAACTGGGGTTTTGGAAGCCATAGTCCTAGAACACACTGATTTCAAAACAATAAAGATCAATATATTTGTATTTTAGACTAACAAATCACAATGACATAATAAAAACTACCATAAAATCTGTTTTCAATTTAAAAGCTTTATGTTTAAAAACAGTGCAAATGTGAATCCTATTTTACATAATTTAAACCTTAAATTATAGTGTACATTGGGCCACAAACACCATCCCACAATGATTTTTCTACATATCAAAGAAAATTTTTGTAATTAGGAAAATGTGCGCATTTCAAAAATATACAGTACTTATAACTAAGATCCAAGAAGAGCTCAAATGTAGACTTAAAATATGCAGGATTGTCTGTGTTGTATTATGTGTCTAAATTCTAAACTGGACATGCAAAGTCCAATTTTATATATATTTTACAGATTCTTCATTTGTAACTTTGCTTGCAGCCATGGGATATAGCATGTGTTCTCTAGAAACAGGCAGAGGCTGCCACTTTAATTCATGCAGCCCCTCACAGATTCTTCTGATCCTACAATCAGATACAAGCCACTAACCTAAAGATGAAAGTCTCCATAGTAAATCATGGCAAATCCTTTAAGCCATGCAACCACAGTTTAAATACAGAAAACTAGAACAAAATACAGTATAAAAAAAATTAGAAATTCTATGCAGGAATAACCTCTGTATTCTATTTATCATCTTACCAAGACAGAACTATAAAGCCTAACCTACTACCTCTGGAAAACACTACAGTTTCAGTCAGTTACCTTCTTCCAGTAGCTAGTGAGCATCAAATTCTGGACAGAAGTAGCATTGTAGGCATTCATCTACTGCAATCACTATCTCATCACTCTAAACATTCCTAATCCAAAGGCAGCACAATTTGACAGTGACTAGATTTCTCTGCCAATTACATAAAATACTTTCTCCTTTATGGCAAAGGAAAAAGTTATGCAGAATAAACACTAAAGTATGCATCAACTAAGCAGACAGAAACAAGGCTAACTAACTACAGAAATACTGTAGCTCTAAAGTGCACACACAGAAAATGTGCCTAAGCTGGATCGAGACTCTAAGAGGTCTCAATGCTTAGCAGAGAATCCTCTCTAGGCCAATAACACTTGATTAATCATTTTAAAGTCTTTCTGACTTTAAGCTCCTTCTTAGCCAGCAATGGTCATGCTCTTTCATCTGCAGCACTGTTTTGGAAGTGCCACATTCAATAAATCAGGTTTGTTGAGAGAACTTTGGTCTGAGACAGTTTCCACAGATGCCTGCAGCAATTACATAGCTAGAGAAGTAGCAGAATTTAAAATAAATGTGCACTGGGAAAATGCTTAGTGAAAACTGAGATAAGTCAGGAAAAGAGCCCATTGCTTTTTTAAGAAGTGCTACATGTCAAAACCAGGGAACAAATGAACAAAGAGCCTAAACCAGCATCATCAGCCATAACAATCATCTTGGAGTCTTCTTCTCACTGTTTCTATGAGTCAGTCTTCCCCAGTCTCTCACTTCCACTAACCTAAAATTGCTCCTTTAGTTAGCCCAAAGCTTCCTACTTTCCTGAGGAGCTTCAAGCCCTGGTTTTGAGCATCTTTCTTTCTCTAGGCCTTAATACCAGTAGATCTTATTTACCTTGACTTCAGTAAAGCTTTCAGAACAGCCTTCTCTCATATCCCAGTAGCCAAATGAGGAAAATATGGACGGGACTGGAGCGCAAAACTGCCTGAAGGAAGAAATACTGTCTGGAGTGCTGCACTCAAATAACAGTGTTCAGTAGTTCAAAGACTAGCAATAGTCTAGTTACACATGATGCTCCTCATGGGTCAATACTGAAGCTGTTTAGAAGTTTCATCAATGACTGATGATTAAATATAAGCACCCTCAGCAACATCGTGTGTGACACCAAACTCGAGGAAATGTCTGAAAAATGGCAGGGCAAGGCTACCATTCTCCAGAAAGACTGGAGAAATAGGCCTCAAGCAGTTCAATAAAGACAAATATGTCTTGCACTTGGGGCAGGGGATATCATTGCAGGCTGCTGACTGCCTGGACAGCTGGCAGCTCTGCAGAACCTGTGGATTCCCATCAACTGGAAGTTGAGCATGAGTCACTAGTGCATCTTTGCAGCAAAAGGTTAATGGCATTCTGCACTGCATGATCAAGAGCATACCCAGGAGAAACAAGTCATTCTTCTATACAGCAAGTACACAAGAGATGTGATCAAACTGCAGACAGCCCAGCAAACATCAAGTAATATGACCAAGGAGCAGGAGAAGATTGCCTGTGAGCAGAGGCTAAGATAACTAACTGCCTTTGCTGAGCTTGGGACAAGCAAAGGCTGTGGTCTTCTACTACCTATGGAGTAGGTATGGGAGGAAAAGAAGAGTTACAGAGCAAATGAAGCTAACTCTTCGTTTGGACATGGGGCAATGGCCAAAAGCTGCAGGAAGGAAAGTTTTGGCTGGAAATAAGAAAAGCATCCTTGATCTGGAAAAAAAGTTCTGCACTGTAACAGGCAATGCAGAAAAGTTGTGGAACCTCCATCCTTCTAGCAATCTTAGAACACCATGAGCAACCTAAGCTAGGTTTAAAGATTTAAGGCTTTGGGAAGCCTTGCTTCCAAACCTTGGTTTCCTTTGTTTCTATGAATTCCAAGTAACCTGGTCAAAAAAATAATTCTGACTACCATATCTAGCTCATTCTTGTAGAGTCCTCACTTTTTATCCCAATTTCCTCACACAATCTCACAGACATCTAACTATCATCTCAAACTGAACATCTTCAGAAAACTTTCTTGATACTTTTTTCTGCTATCAGTGCTGACACCAGCAGTGATGCCTGCCCCTCACAACACCCTAAAAGACTCATCCATTATCTGCTTAAATCTCACTGATTCATCCATCACATCTGAGATCTCAGCTGCTTCAGAACCTGGTCATCCACCTCAACAGACATAAATTTGCCTTGATCTTCATGTTAAGAATCGAGAAGGACATTTTGCCCATGCTACTTTCACTCCTTCTCCGTAACCTGCCTGCTTTTTGCCTCTACGATGCTGTATAAGACTGCTTTGCTTTGATGACTTTTCATGACTGTCATCACATCTTGATATTAAGGCTTCAGCTGGTAATTAAACTGCAGTGACATGCCTATTGTCAACATTCACTTCTATTGTGCCTCTAAGGCAGCTCTCCACAAGGTAAACATCCATTAAATGAACACATTCTTCTACTGTAAGGCCTCCCTTAAAACTTGACATTTTGCAGTATCCCCAGAAAGGTGTGGTAAAAGTTAGGCTGTGATAGAAGACAACTTGCTGACCGGTACTAAGTTTTGTGTCATTGTATTCTATTACTTCTCCTTTTGTCTCTGTTGATTTTTTTGTCTCAGTTCACAAATCAATGACCACTTTGAGTTATGTGATAAAACGTACTCAAATCCATGGGAATTGGGACCTGTTACAGAAGTACTCCAATTCCTGAGTCAGTTTCTGACTTTATTTTGGTTTAACTTTTCACAGCCCTGGGTTATATAAGACACTCCAAAATTAAATAATTTGATTAACAGTTTTGAAAAATCTTCAGATCTCCAGGTACTCAAACACTGGAAAACTGGTTTAGAGGACTGATTAAATTAGTTTCCAGATCTATTAGATATGATTTCAATTAAATTTGAACCAACTACATTTAGATGTATGGCACATTTTTAACGACTACTTAAGACAGTGGGGATTTGCCAAAAAGAGGATGTTTTAAAGGACAAGAACTTTCATGTTTTCCCATTAGATGAACCTCCACAGGTGATTTCACAGGATGTGATGTCTAGCTTGCATATGTTGGCACTTTTTAGCAGCTGATATGTAGCACAAACTCAGTTTTGAAATAATGGTGTAATTCAAACAGCTGATGACTGATATTCTGCAAACCCACATCACACAGAATAACTAATCCCATCAATTGCACAAGCATTTGCTGAAACTGTCGCTGTGGTATTGAACCCATTTTACTTCAACCATAAAATCCACAGTAACCTGCTGCAATCACATGGCTGGAAAAATGCCCAGTCCATACTCAACTTCTGAGAGGGCATCACATCAGAAGTAGGAGCAACAGAATTTGCTTTTAAAATAATCACTGATACCATGTGTAACCAATTCTCCTTCCTGGGAACAGAACCAGCAATACAAATTAATCTGTAAATCAAGCTAATTGTGAGCAAAACCAGCTACAGTTATACTGACTCCAAAGAAATTGGGCTTTTTCCAGAACATTCTTCATTATTCTCTTCAGGGAATATATTCCTGAGAACATATGAGGAGAACCAATTACGACACTCACCAAATTTGGGGCTTATGGTCAATAGAGATAAAATATAGACTTTTTTGCTTTGAAAAGTCAGCCTAGAGTAGAAAAACTTTACCTAATCTGCAATTCCACAAGAAAGAACTTTACCTTAAAAACAATTTAACCAAAAAAATCAGCAAGAGTTTATGAATCTCTTGAATGCCTCTTTTTGAACAAAATGAAACTGTTAGAAGAGTAACTTCAGAGATGCAGATTGCAATCCTGTCTTTAGAATACCTGGCCTGTCAATGACCTAAATCTTCTGTTTTCAAGCTTTATATAAAGATACTGAAAGTAGTTTTCTTTTTTAACCTGAAAGATGACATGTTTAGATCATGTTGGATATTTACATTTCATTTTACACTATCTCCCAACAGTTTCAAGAACAAATTCCAGCTCCAGTGCTGCCCTGATTTCACTGCAAATACTTGACTGCACAAACACTATAATATGCAGAACTGAGGACATCTCTTTGTATTCAAACAAAAAGGGACTAATAGCTGGGTAGAACCACAGACAGCAGACCTGGAAAAAATCCAATGTGCTTGTACCCTGAGTCTAACTGGCCAAGAATAGGACTGAGAAACAAGTAACTCCCAAAATATAAATTCAACTATATTACTTAATTTTTTACTTTATAAAATTTATTTTGAACCATATTCACCAAATGGCACAAGGGTAAGAGTCCACACAGTCCCGTCCCATAAGAGCTTCCTATTCAGATCAGCTGCAGTTCATATTAATATTCTTGACCTCTCTGGATCAGTGAAACTTCACCTCTTTTCCAATACGTGAGATTTAACAGGATCATGGGAAGATGCCCACAGTAAGTTCAGCTACTGAAGTTGCTAGTTTTACTTGGGGCTTTATGAGAAAATACACATGAAGTCACTTGACAAGGAGTAGGAAACATGATGACAATTCAATATAAGCCACTAAATGAAAGATTTTCCCACTGATTTAGCATCTGAAGGTCTGGTACAAGCACAACAGAAGATATAATCTGTTTTCTCCTTCCTACTTTGAAAGAAAGGAACAGAGTGAGCTTCTGTGTTTTGTGCAGACTTCTCTACGTAATTTATAAAACCTCCACTGAAATTAGATCCTGGGAGGGAACTAGATGAAGAAATACAGAAGTTAGAGAGGCCAGCTGTACATGGGTAGAATTCTCCTAGAAGTTTGGCCAACGGAATTTAAATTGCCCCAGGGTCACTGATTGTCAAAGGTTATGCAATGATTTGGAGAAGTGCACTCTGCCAAAATAATAATTTAAGGAGATTACAATACTCTAAATTTGGCCAGCTTTACATTGAAAACATCCCACTTGCTTTTTCTTGCCTCTGTAAAGGTCTGCTGGTCAAAACTAGGGATGGTCTCTTGTAACGCTCAGAGTCTTCTTATACATAATTTTTCTTATCTGTACCTATACCTCATTAAATGTTTGCTAATACATTACAAACAAAACCATATAGTAAGTACTTTTCATCTAAAAAGAATATCAAGTGTACACATGATGTCTTAATTAAGCAATGTGCTGGACTTTTGAGCAAGTCTTCTGTCATAATCCTTGCTTAGTTAATCAATGCTTCTCTGCACCAGAGCATAGAGTCATTCAAGAGTTCAAAGAGAGCTCCTGCATCAGCAAAAGTAGTGTTTAACCAGCAAAAGTACTATTTAATTATTAATTGCACAGATTCCCTCCACTCCAACAAAACTACTTGTAAGGACATTTTTGTTCTCTAACACGGTACTGTCTTTCTTGATGAACAGCTCCCTCAGCTGATGAATCTTCATTTACCAGAAAAATCTTCTTTGCTAAGCCACCATAACTCATTAACCCCCTCTTCATCCCCTCAGCAGTCCCTAGGAGGGATTTCTCCATATCCATCAAAAAAATATTTTTAAGTAAGGTCATATAAACTCTCTCCATGAAGGACCTTTGTCAGTGCCTGTCAGCTGCAGAACACAAGACTACATAGTCTGTGTTCAACTGGCTATTACACAAACATACACATCCAAGATGCACCTTCAAAATCTGCCCTCAGCTCTTTATTTTCCTCCTAGACAATTTAACAATCTCTAGTATAAACATACAGAAAAACCAAACCATCATGGTCTGCACCAGCTGCAAAGAGCAACTGCCCAAGTAACCAAGGAGCATTCAATAAAGGAAGGAAGACAGCCTGCTTGCCAACCAAGCTGTAGTGTTGGACAGCTCTCAAGATCTGGCAGAATTCCTTCCCTAGGATGGCATTTCACTCAGGACAGATGATGTAATCACTACTCAAAACTCAACTGTCAGGCTAATCAAGACTAAAGAAAAGAATGGCAAACTTAGCAAATGCATTAGAGATGGGGAAGCTGCGACATATAACCAAGCAATAGAGCTTAGCAGCTAAGAAGGCTTAATGCTTAGACCTTCATCCCATGAACGTTTCTCAGAGTCAAGAGTACTTTCAGCACAGTCACTACTGACTAAGTCACAGCTTAAATGCTGTGGGTGAAATTCTGTTCTATGGAAGTTTCTTGAGAGAGCCACAATTTCTCCTTCGACTTAGTTACAGTTTCTTGCCCAACTCTTCAGGCAAAGACAACCTGTATTTTTCAACTTTAAGGGCCAGTGTTAGGTTGCTTTTCACACCTATGCTCACTACCAAGAAACAAGATCTCCACCATCTGCCCCATTAAACATGATCATTTGGAAACTGACCATGATAGTGGATTTCAAGGCTCTTACAGAAATACCTGGCAGTTATCATGCACGGAAAGTTCAACAATCCTTGAAAGCTATTGCTTTCAACTGCGGTATCACAAAAGGTACTAAACACAAACAGGTCCTCTGTATTTAACTTTACTAGCAGGACACCAACATGCCTGCTGCACCCGAGCTATTACTTATCACAACATCAGAACCAAAACTACAAAAAAAAATGCACTAGTGAAAAAGAGGTAGCGGAGCAAACAGAGCCCTGAAAGATAACGTCAAAATTGTCAAATGTTTTTCATTCATTAGTTTAAGTGAGGTTTAAAGGGGAGTTACAAAGTTCTTAAAGTTACCCACTTAAAAGTAATTTTAGTAATTCCTGAAGCACTTCATTAAGTGTCAAGATTTTAGAACCAGGCACCATTTAAAAGAATCTATTTCTTCCACTTTGCTAGTTAAAAGCCTTCACCTACGTGTCGGGAGCCTAACCACAGAGTGACATACACGACCAACATATGGCAATCAAAATGACACTGAAAAAACTACTAAAAAAGACTACTAAAAGTTTATTTTTAATAATTTACTTCAGCAATTAAATTACTTAGGAACAGCTGTGATTTTTTCCTGTGATTTTCAGGACTCTGGAAAGGGAAAATGTCTAGGTCCAGTTCTACAAATACATTCTTCCTTTGCTTGAACCAACAAGACATCATCGGCAGTGCTTGCTCCTTCTACTGCCCATGAACCAACCACAGGTGAGCACCAGTGCCTGCAGGAGGAAGTGCCGCTGGATAAGCCTTCAGTTAAAAGAAAATAATAGGATGCAATGACCGAGAGGGCTGCTCAGCCCAAACCTAGGTAACAGGTACCGCAGACATGTCACTGCTGCCACAGGAAGCACTTGTGGGCTCTGATGATGTCCAGGCACGCTATTTTAAGCAAATCAGTGAAAACATTTATTAAGCCAAGAAGCTCCGGTGGAGCCCTGAACAAGGCGGCAGCGGTAGCGCACCGTGCCAGCCGTGACCGCCCGGGGGGTCCGTCACCGGGAATGCCGCACGGGGAGGCGGCTCCGGAGCTGCACAGGGCTCGGCGGGCCCGCGGCCGCCAAGGGCAGCGCGGCAGCTGCGCGCCCCGGGAGAGGCCCGGCCTTTCCCCGCCCGGCCGGGCGAGCGGGGCCACTGCAGCCGAGGGAAGGGGCAGGTCCTTACCCATCACCCGCCGGTGCCAGCGCCACCAGCCCGCAGGTCCCCGGCGCACCACCGCTGCGGCCATGCTGCGCCCCCGTGCCGAGTGACCTCCGGCCCGCCGCCGCCCGCCGCCACCGCCCGCGCGCCGCGAGCGGCAGCTGCCGCAGCCAACCACGGACGGCGCTCGGCGGGGCTCAGCCAATGGGAGTGCGCAGCGTCCTCCCTGCGGGCGGCCGGCCCCGCCCACCGGCCCGTGACGGATGGGCCCGGAGCGCGGGGCGGGGCGGGGGCCGGGCCGGCTCTGGAGCACCTCATTGGGGCGGTGGGACATTGAATCCCGCTGCCCGCGGCTCCCGGGAAGGCGGTTCTTTCCAGCTCTGCTTGCCTCTGCCTGCCCGCTGCCGCTTCCTGATTTGCTGCCGGCAGGGGAGGCTTGGCTGAAGCGGGGGAGGAACGGAGCGCCGGCGTTTTGGCGGAGACCGCTTGTGTTGCGAGACGGTGCCCTCAGGGCGAGGGCAAAAGCAGTCTTGCGCTGTTTTGTCAAGTCAGGTGGCGGGTAAGAGTTGGCACTTATTGAGGGCTGGAATTAGATGATCTTCAAGGTTCCTCTCCGCGCCAAGCCATTCTGTGATTCTGTGACTGGCTTCGTCGTTGTGTGGGCTTTACCCCGGCCGGGCGCCAAGCCGCTCCAGCACTGCCCCTCCTCAGCTCCACACTGGGGACAAAATACAACGAGAGGCTCGTGGGTCGAGATAAGGAGGAGGAGAGAGCACTCACCACTTACTGTCTTGGGCAAAGCAGGCTCAGCTTAGGGGAATTGATTTAATTTGTTACCAATGACATTAAGGTAGGATAATTAAAAATAAAAACTAAATCTTAAAACACTTCGTCCCCACCCCTTCCTTCCTCCCGGGCTCAACTTCACTCCCGATTTTTCTTACTCTTCCTACCTCAGAGACACAGTAGTTTGGGGAACGGAGTCTGCCATCAGTTCATCACACGTTGTCTCTGCCGCTTCTGCCTCCTCTGGGCGAGAACTCCTCACACTCTTCCCAGCGCGGGGTTCCTCCCACGGGAGACATTCCTCCCTGGTCCTCTCCAGTATGAGTCCTCCTTCCCCTGGGCTGCAAATCTTCACAAACTGCTCCAGTGTGGGATCCCATGCATGGGCTGGTGCAGTCCCTCGGGAGCAGACTGTTCCAGCATGGGACCCCTGTGGGGTCACAGATCCTGCCAGCAAACCCGCTCCAGCACAGGCTTCCCATGGGGTCGCAGACTCCTTTGGGCACATCCACCTGCTCCAGTGTGGGGTCCTGCATGAGCTGCTGGTGGATCTCTGCTCCACTGTGAACCTCCATGGGCTGCTGGGGGGCAGTTTGTCCCACTGGGGTCACCATGGGCTGCAGAGGCGTCTAGTCACAGAAGCCAGCCCTGTAGCACCCATCCACTGCCAAAATTTTGCCACGCAAACCTAACAGAATCGTGCCCAGAGTGCACTTCCGAAATGCCTAACACAGGATTTATCAACAGCAATAAAATTTGCAAGAGACCAGCCAGTCGCCATCTGGAGACCCCACTGGTAATCCTGGGAGAGCTTCAGGCAGGTGTATGAGGAAGCACATCACACTCTGATGGAGGGCAGGCTGGTGGCAGAGAGTGCTGCCTTGTCAGAGCAGAGCCTCAGCTCCAGTCCTGCAACTGCCACGCTCATCTCTTTGGAACAAATTAATTAATTTCTTTTCCTGATAGCAAAACTTGCCTTACTTTGTTGTGCCAGGATGTTGGGTACTCCCTCAGTCATTAGATTTTCTCTTGTTAGGTCAGAGCTTTTTTTGTAGCTGCTGTGTAGTATCATTTACAGACTTAGGGGAGTGTAGTCATGAGGCACAGATACCAGGTCTCACCACAAGTCTTCATTCAATTATATGTTATCATAGAAAGAATTGGCTAAGTATGTATGAGCTTGGCTCTCTCATCAGTACCATAATACATATTTTATACTTACCTGTATAAAGCAATACAGTTAAATATAGTTAAATCAACCTAGCTCAACTTAAAGGAATTTTCTGTGCAGTGAAGGCAGCTGTGGTCATATTGCACATGGCTTCACTGTGACATGTGACATGTGAGAGTGCCACCACTCAGTAGGCTGATCTCATACCTTCACTCAGTTGCTTCTTTCTCTCATTGCCTCTCAGCTGAGCATTGAGACAGAATATGACATGAGAAAAAAAAATCTCTGTAATTAAAGCAATGGAAAGAGACACAAACAGAGAAACTCTTCCACTTGCTAACACTTTGCAAAATATTGGAAGCTTCATAGATTCAAATATAGCAATATTTTTGTAAGCTCACTCATCTCTTGCTGGGCCAATTGAAAACTGCCAAGTGAATAAAGCTACTGAGCTATGTTTACCCTTATCCTCAGCAGGGAAAAGGTTGACTATCATCTTGTACTTGATTTTGGTTCTGAGACAAGAACATGTGTGACTCTTCATTGAGCAGCTATAACTGGCAGAAATTTGTACTGACCAAATAAGGTCTTTGGAAGTGATTGAAACCCGGTTTTTACATGCAATTACACTACTTAGAAAACATGGGGGGTTTTTTGCATTCCAGCCTGCTTCTTCACCACCTTACATTTTTAGAGTCATTGACCCATTACCAATTTGGTCTAGACTCCTATTAAATCTGAACTGAGTGAGAAAAGTGATTTCATTTTCTTTTTTTTTTTTTTTTGGGGGGGGGAGGGGGCGAGGGGGCAGTGGGAGGAGGAGCTAAATGTACAGGAATGTGTGAAGAGTCTAATGCTGTATTCATTATGGTACTTGAATTCCGATTGTAACTCATTACAAGATGCAGCTTTACCTCTATAGTTGTATCTTTCTCTATACCCTTCTCATGTCTAAGGTGGTTTTGTTTGTGTAGGTATAAATAATGCATTCTTTGTTTAAAAGGTATACAAGGAGAATAAATTTAGTACCAACATAATAAAAATACACTATAATTACTCTCTAAAAGAAGTATGAAAAAGTGGAAAGATGATAGTCCTATTCATAAAAATGTAGTAGACTTAGCCTTATATTACTTTGCCAACACACTTGTGTATAAAGGCTTGTTACAGACACAACTACTATCATTCTATGGCTTTTACATTGCTTTTGTACAGAATTTACTTTTTCCAACAGATAAAATACCTTGAGGTTAGATTAATTGGAATCTCTGCTTACATTATGAACACTGAGAAAAGAACTGATAGTAGTAGTTTAGTACCACAAAGGTAGCCAGTATGAGTAGAAATAATTTGCAGGACTACCATACTGCAGATCATTTGCAGAAGGGAGAAAATGACATAAATAGAGGTTTTGTGTTTTTTATTTTCTCAAAAATGCCTTCTAGAAATGTTTGAACTTTTAGTAGGCATATAGTACACTTAGTTCCTTCTGTTAAAAGTAACTTTGCCTTTGTAGAAGTTTACCTCACTAAGTCTTGCTAGTTAATTTTGGTTTGTGTGTTTATTTCTTTGCCTATCTAATTACATTTTTCCTCCATTTTTCCTCCATAAAATGAAGGGGAAAAAAACTTTGTTAACTTAAAAACAAAATAGGTTTAAGTAAATGGCCATGAAAGCTTTCACTTACATTGAAACCCAGGACATAACTGTTGGTTATTTTTCAAACAAAACAGCATGGTCTCCTTATTCACACCTAGTAGTGGGTTTCATAAAGATTTATATGTGATGACTTCTGAAATTAACTAGTTAGAATGCAAATAAACTGTTATTTGTATAGCTTTGTTTACAAGTCGTTATTTTTTCCTTGTGTTAAGAATAGACATATATATCTCATTTGAGTGCATACAACCTCTGCTTTTTAAAATAAAATGTTTTCAAGTAATGTGAGTCCACTATAAAATTGTCTATAAAAATAAATTAACTGGATATTTTTATCTTTAACTGACAGAAAAGCTTTCCAGAAATCAATGATTACACTGCAAACATGCCACAAAGGTGAACTCTTAAGTGTGCCTTTGCCAGTGGTACAAAGATTGCCAATGCTTAATTGGCTTTGAAATTTTGTTTCATCAATGCTGTATTGTATCTTAGAAGCAGTAATGCCATGACTGAGGCATGAAATGGGATCTCAAAATATCATACTGATTATGGTTAGAGCTTTTTCTGAAGGAAGACTTTCTAGCCTACTTGTTGCTCTAGCACAAGATAGAGTTTGGTTTATACAACACATAAAAAAGAACAGGATAAAAACTGTATATGACAAAGACAAATAGTAAATATGTAACTAGTATTTGTCTATTTTCATTGGCAGATCTTACAGTGCTTTACAAAAACAGTATAGACAATATTTCAAGAACTGATATTTTAGCTGCCAAACCCTTGTAAGTCATTGTTGCTACTCAAACCTAGGTATACCTGGAGATCTTCTTAAGCAATCCAGTCAGTTCAGGCTTTTGACAGCTTCCTATACAGGACCTGTGAAACGAAGAGGATTCAAAAAACCTCACTATTT
Source organism: Sylvia atricapilla (assembly GCF_009819655.1). Classification (NCBI taxonomy): domain Eukaryota; kingdom Metazoa; phylum Chordata; class Aves; order Passeriformes; family Sylviidae; genus Sylvia; species Sylvia atricapilla. Next base: position 34,102,782 of record NC_089140.1, read on the forward strand.
ACCCCCATCCTTGCATTACAGTTTATGGCCCTCTCAGGCATGCAGATAGAAGTGTTGTTAACCTACAGCCATGTGTTTTGCTGTCTGTTCGACAAATATTTGTAGTGGCACACTCAGTCCTCACTCTGGATAGACTGAATGGGCCAGGTTTAAATCAGCTCCCAAACTACTGGGTGTTGGCAATGTAAAACCACATTATTATTCATCGGAACACAAATGAAGTTTCTGGTTTCAGACCATAAAAAAATTATGTATATTTACTTATACAGCACCCAAATAATGCTTAGTGACATAGTAAATAGCGGTCTTTCTGTTTAAGTGACTGAGATTCATTTTCTTAACTTAAGAAGTATGTGTATACCTTAAGTGTACTACATGATTTGTAGTATTGGTATTTGGATATTAAAACATGAGAACTTGTCAGAGCATTTGTAATTCAGAAAGCGGCTGATATTCTACATTCTATTATTCTATTCTATTCTATTCTATAAATAGGTAGGTTGTTTTCTAAGTATTGGTACATGGTGCCCACTAAGTTACTGGACAAGTAAAGAAATGTAATCAAACAAAAAAAGGAAAAAAGTGTAAAGAAGGCTATTCCTTTCCTTCTTAGTGTTGAAAATATGGCCATCTTATTTTTAAGGTCTCAATATAAAAGGACAAAACAAAGAATTTTAAAAAAACCCACAACCCTAAGAACACAGAATATTTATAGTATTTTTGTCAGTTTTAATTTTCTTACATTTAAGGTTTTTTCCCCCCTTAATTCTAAGGTATAATAATAAGGAACATCTGAAAGCCAAGGGAAATATATATACGCTGTGCCAAAACATGGTAAGTGTGTCTAGATCCACTTCAGAGCCTGCCTCTGACTTTATCTCCATTGGCATGAAATAATTACATTTGCTCAAAGGGTTGGGTTTTTTGTTTGTTGGTTTGGTTTTGTTTTGGGGTGGGGTTTTGGGGGGGTTTGGCTGGATTTTTTTCTTGTTTTCCATTATTTTTGGGAGATATCCTTTTCATATTTGATAGTCTGGGATGAAAACTAAATTTCCACTGAATTTAGCAAGAATTACAAGCATAAGATGCTTGTAAAATGGGACCTTCATTGCAGAGTATTATTTATATTCAGTGTTAACACTACTTAGTGTAGCCAAAAGAAATTATAATGGATGCAACAGTACATTTGAAACTTGAATCAAAAATAATTAGTACCCAAACCTACTGTTCCATTCCTCCTTCTAACCTTTCATCTTGTATTTGCTGCATTTATTTGTCTGCATCAGAGAGCTGTCATATATTTGAAAACGCAATCAAAGCACAATGTAGCTGCTCAAGAAGGCCTGAGCTGCAAATAGTTGGAGCTGGGAAAGCATTCCAGAGAAATATCCCAAAGCATTTCCTCTCTGACTGGTCATTTCTGGAGACAGACTACTAGGCTAGAGGGTACAACATAATATAACTATGGGTACAACATAATATAACATTCTTCACTTTATAAATCTTTGAGTTGGGATTCTCAGGGCAGCATTCATTCCTTAGCTGTGCACGTTTTGTTAGATAATGCATTGGAATGCATAAGCAGCAATTCCAGTGGCTATTTCTGCCTACAGAAAAAAAAGCTCCTGTGCAACTGGACATGCTTTATTTCTTGCTGATTCATATGATATATATCCTGCAGTAGTATGCATTTTAGTAATCAACCTTGAGCTAAGTATGTACAAAGTTTGGAATATTGCATATATCTAAGGGGACACAACTTCCAGGCTTCTGTGGGAATGCAGTGCCCTGGGAGAACATAGAAACTTTGTTTTGGTGTGAAGATGTAGTGTCAGTTTTGTCAGAAGAATTTCTACTGTAGTTTAGAAAGCAGTTGGATCTCACTGGGACATGAGGTGAATGTTAGAATGGGCAGGCTACCACAGGGTAGCAATGCATACTTATTTGTACTAAGGATACCAAGGTCAGTTAAACACAAGAGGTTTTGTCCTCTTTTTGGCTCTGATAGATCCGATTAGGATGTTTAGGCTAGACTGTGCTGACTGAGTTTCCTGGAGAGCTGGCTGAAAAGATTCAAGTACCTATTTCCTAGAAGAATTCAATTGTCCTGTTCAAATTCCCACACGAGGAGGTAATAGAGATACTTTATCCAGCTGAATTTCATGGAACATAGTGTGGATTTTCCAAAGTCACAGAAAAGATTTCACTCAAAGAACTGGCCTTCTTAAGCATTTTGCTTAATGGAATATGTTGCAGTTCTGGTAGTGAGCAACTTCAACCGCTACTGTCTTTTACAAATAAGTAGGATGTTTTATGTGGGTGACTGCATACATGTACCATGAATAGACACAAGAAACTGACTGAAGAACTGGAGAACAGTCACAAAAAATTTAAAGTGGAAATTACCAACAGAGCAACCCATAGGAATTGTGGGTTAATTTCATTTTTGTGTTTTAACTAAAAGATATATTTAGCATTTCTAATGGATTTAGAATCTGGCAATGTTTATTAAATACCTTCTTTTACAAGCTTCTTTCGCATGACAGAAATGCAAAGAGGATGATGACTTTGGTTCAGATTTAGATAGGCAGATTCTCTAAAAGCAGCTGAAGAAGGAAACGAAATCCAAAAGAAGTATTGCTATATATGAGAAATGTTTGGTATCAGTCATGGTGGTTTCATTTTTACTTCTACCTGCAATGCACTACATACAGAACATACTGATTTGTGTAGGAATTGCACAAAACAGTCACTCAATGTCCTTCTGCCAGTTACTGGGTACTGATGTAGGAAAAGTAAGTGAACATAGGGAAAGGTAACGTGGAAAAGCTACATCGTACGTTGATCTCAAACTTTAGGAATCTGAGTAACGATTAGGTAATTGTTTCCCAGGAAAAGATGCATGCATATGAAACACAGAAAAAATAGGGTTTTTTCTAACCAACATAGGTGTATCAGGCTAAAAGCATCAATCTGACATTAGTCTGATAAAATCCTGAGCTAACCTTCTTATTCATATAGAAAGAGGAAACCTGGCACTAACTCAGTTCCTGGATTTCCCTACACCAAAGTGTAAACCACACTGCTTGAGAAAGATTGTCTTTATATGGCATGCTCCTGAGCAAAGTCTTCACCCAGTGGGAGGTAATCCTGCTCCTATCACTACTCTTAAGAGTTTGTTCCTGATTTTAAAGAAAGCAACGTAAGGTCCCTGAAGGAGCAAGGTTGCATGCCTTACCACTGGCTTGCTAGAAGAAATAGTAACCAGGATCATAACCAACTGCAGATCAAGAGAGCAATAAATTAACTTTTGATAAAGTGATGCTGTTACTAAAGTAATATAAATCAACAAAAAAGAACCGACTTATTTTCTATACTTCAGCCCTACTGAAATTGTAAAATTAATTCACGCTATGTAAAATGTAAGAGTTTTAAATACAAATTGCACCTTTGTTTTAAGTCTAGCACTGTAATTTCACCACAGACAATGCATACGTATGGAACAGTTTGTTTATTATTAATTTTGGTTTAAATTTCTGTTCTATATTAACGCATTTCCCTATGAATTTTAAAAAGAATGTGCCCATTGTTGTCTTAAGAGCTACCAGCACTTACAAGAAATGAATTTACTCTGGACACCTTGATTATAACTAAAGATAATTGAAATGCAAATTTGTTCTGTTGTGCCTGCCATTTGATATGTCATAAATTCTAGGAAAAGATGCACAAGAAAAAACATCATGACATGCTTCCAAAATCCAGAGTTGTTGATATAGGAAACTCAGTTTTCTAAGTCAGATTTTCTCATTATTATAATTTCTGTAAAATTGACATAGCGTGCCTACTCATGTATACAAACCAATGCTTTGATTTATAAATAAGATGGAATAAAATATATTTTCCATTACTGATTTGTTTGAAAAAAAGGTACTTTTTGAATGGTTTAATGGTTTTTTTTTTTCCCCTAGTAACACATTAACTTCGCTAAACACAAAATCAAACTTTGGTTTGTTACTATTAAAAATGAAAATAAATGTGCCATTATCACTAGACTAATATAATCCTATTATCATCTTATTAGATAAACAGTGACAACGTTGTGTTTCTAATAGCCTCTAGAGATACAATAAATCTAGAAGGGGAATGTCAGCTTGGTCCAAGACAGATTAAATGTAGAGAACTGGAGTATAGTTCCCAGTAAACAAACACTTTGAGGTCAGGAGGTCATACTTGCTCAGCTGTTCTTCATAAGCCCTATTGGAAATAACTTTCATACCATCACTGAATATATTCCATGCTACCTAATAATACTGAAGGCCAAGTACAGTTGTGATATAAATGATTTCTAACTGAAATATTTAGTGCAAAAGGATCAAAAAGAAATATGTAAATGGAAAATCAGGGTGATGCTAGACATGCAATGGGTGCAATTCGTAAGACTTTTTGCTCTTTTGTGGGAGAAAATCCATCCCACTTGAAGGCTTGTGCAATTTCCCACTGACAAATGAGTTGATTTGGCCCCAGCAGACCTGTGATTAATGTAACAAAAACTAAGAATAACTGTATTTTGATTTAGAAAACAACTAGGAAGAATATTCAATGAATTCTCCCTTGGCAGTTGACTAATTGCAGCAGAATGGAGAACACAAGTCAACAAAGGTCTGGGAAGGAGAGAGAGAACTACAGAATGAATTTGCTTTTGGCATCTCTTCTATCAGGCAGAAAAATGCCTGGATTCCGGATATGCTAAAATAAAGATAGCAAATGTGTGGATTATGATGGGTGAAGGTCTCAAATCTGGTAAGATAACTTAGTGTTTTTCAGACTCATACATCTGTCACCCAATTTTATGGAAAAGCTGGACTACTTACAAGCTGTAAAAGTAACAAATACTGTTGACAAGTTCAGTCAGGTCTCAGTGGTAGCATCTAAGCAGGCAGTTTCATAAAGTCTTAAAAATTCTCCTTCAGCACAGACGCAGTATATTCAAAATATGTAAATATGCAGACCAAATGCTGCCCACTGATACATCCTAGCAAAGATAATGGAAATAAACACTGTAAAAACAGATTTTTACCATGGTGTTTGTGTACAAAACACTTACTACAGGCCAAACAGATCTTTTGCCATGTCGCGAACTAAAGCCATATGTCATGGCTGTAACCTTACTGTGGTTTCAAAAGACTTGTTACCCATATTAATAATGTAAATTTTATTTTGATTGAAAGCTTCCAGTTCCAAAGTACAACAACATGCAACCACACTTTGGAAAACAAAGTATGCTAACTTGGCTACAATATAATGTAAATATATATATTAACAAAAGGGAGAGCCATTTAATAAATGTTTCTTTTTGTAGAGAGTTCTAGAAATGTAAGCTCTAGAGTATTCTGCCTTTTAAAAATATTCCCTATACAAGGAAATAAATTCGTGAAATAAGAAAAGGTATGAAAGTTGTGTGATTAGAATATATTTGCATTTCTGAATAGTGCTGATCAAATAACACCAGAAAGGTGGCGTTACTTTCTGTATGTAAATCTGCATAGCAAATCCAACATATTCTTCTCTGTACATTAATAGACACAATAACATAATAAATCATTGGGGGGTGAATTAAAGACAAATTTTCATTTTAGCACTGTGTTTCCAAGTAATTGATTTGTATGTAATGTATGTACCAATATGGTCATATTTTTTCCATTGAATTTAAGAACTCATAATGTAAGAGTTTCAGACCTTGAAAGTTCTGAAAGGAGAAGTTGAGACTCCAGATATGTTGACCAAGAAGTTTTCTGTACATAAAGCTACACAAGAGCTTTAGACCCATCTCCAAGCTGGAAGGGGCTGTGGGGAAAGCAGCCTGAGTTGATCTCTGTGTCGAGACCCAGGCCAGGCACAGCCTCTCACAAGTGCACTGCATGACCCAACAGATCATTTCCTTGGTGCCAAGTCAAGGCTGAGAAAGAATTTCTGCATCACTCAGGTAGTACCAGTCTCGGACTCGGCAGGGAACTGTGAAGCTGCACCAAACCCCCCAGTTTGAGCACAGCTGATCAGGGAGCCAAGGAGCAAGACAAACCAGTATAATGGTGGAGACACAAGTGCCTGAGCCAGGCTAGAGGAGCTTGAGGCAGCATTAGTATGAGGACACAGACATCTTCAGATCCTTTCAGAAAAACATATACCATAATGAGAAAATAGGAAAGCTGCCAAGCTCCATGCAGACAGAGTATACAGACACTTCTGTGCTTTGTCAGGGGTGGCAGCCAGTGCTGGAGGGGGACCCAAAAGGGGATACAAGAAGAATGCTGTAGGCTGCTGTGGAAAGTGCCTTTCTACTTTCAGTCCCTCAGGGTTAAGTGCTGTGCTCTGAGGTACAAGAACTTTTAAATCTCATTGCTTGTTTGTTTCCTGCCACATGCAGTTTTCCTGCCTCTGAAAACAAAATGTTGGTCATTTGGGAGCTTCCTATTACTTTCAGATAGAAAAGATAAAAGGCTGAGAGAAACAGTAAAGCTACTAAAGCATACCAAACAAAGGTATTTACCTGTTCTATATCTGCTAAGATTTCAGTGACACCTACTCAGTGGTCATTTACATGCTGTTCTGTGTGTGTCAGTAAGAGGTATGCTGGAGGGGAAAAACCCCCTTGCAAACATCATAAATAAGAAATGAAACACTCCCCCAGACCTGGGTCTCCAGTGCACATATATTAATTACACACCAGAGGGTAAAGCCTCAGTATGTGCAAGCATTTAATTCATTATTTGCATTTATTAAAAACATTCCTTTTCACTTTAACAATACAGTAAGCCAACAGTGAAGTAACAGCAATTCAAATGCAGTCATTTACAGACGTGCGGTTTCTTGTGCCCATTGTGCAGTGCAGTGCTGCCAAGTCTCACACCTTAGAAGTAAGCTCCTGCTCTCTCCTCTGTCACACACATACATGCACACACATACAAAATTTACATGTCTGCTCTCACCTATACTCTTTTGGGAAAACCCACAAATTTCATCAATCTCACTCTACAGATTTAAAAATCCTGGCAGCTTTTGAATAGCTTTTCTTCATCAGCTGCAATTAAGTGTTGGAAAAGAAATCCAAAATACACAGAGAGAAACTTTCTCCTTAATAGGAAATGTTAGCAATAGTATGGGATTTCTAATATGTTCCAAAGTTTTGCCACACCATCTTACTGGAAGGCTAAGACTGCGTGCCCTGTGATTAGGTTCCCTTAAATGCCGAGCAATTCAATGTTGTCAGCCATAACATAAAACATTATTTATAACTATTTAACTGTTTTAAGAGTATAGTTAATAGCTTTCTGTAACATGATCTTAAAGAAGTTGATAAAGTGTGCTTTACAACATGACCAGAAAGAGCTTCCGATTAGTGACATCTATATATATATTCTACATCTCACATGGCCCATACTTTTAAAACTTGGAAGTGTTGAAATAGGAGTCAAACCAAAATGAAATCAAATCATTAGAACTGAAGCATTTCCTTACCACATTTCATCAATATCATCATGTCATGCCAATAGGTTGAATATCCACATTAAGTACCTGACTGTGGTAATAAAACCTAGAAATATATAATTTTTCTGTCACTCACACAAAGCAAAGATGGGCCTCAGAGGGGAGGAATTCAGGGATGGTTCAAAAACTCATCATGAGTTTGATGATGATTTAGACCACAGCAATACAGAAAGTAAACAAGTGAAAGAAAAAAATGTTTAAGCTCTGGATCTGAATAAAAGTTGACATATATGCAAGGTTAAACAGATGGGACAGGGATCGTTTTTAATTTCAAGGCTCTAAATTACTGAAGGAGTTCACAGGTTGAAGAGGATAGTGTAGTTATAAAAATAATGTTTTGCAAACACCCAAGACTCTGTTCCCTGAGAGTCAGTAATTGCTCCCCATTTCCTTTGGCAGTTCTGGTTAACTGCATGTTTTTATTCTCCGTTATTACAGTTTTTACTCCTTATTTATATCATGCCTGAGGAGGGACTAGTCTCATCCTGGCAAGGTCTCAGTATAATTACAAAGCAGGGAAATTTTTGCATCCCAAACTAAATTTCAAATTTCTTTGGAATCTTGTTATGTTCAAATCCAGTTACTGAATTCACACACACTTTTTACTTTATTTAGTATTTCTATCGCAACCACAACTCCCAATTTGCCATTGTATATTTGTCCTCATATTTATGCACTTCAGAAATAAAGACCCTTAAAAAAGGGTTCTCCCAGCTTATAATTTCAAAGTTGATAGCCTGGTGAAATGTATATGACATATATTCCCAGGAGATTGTGCATATAGACACAAAAAGAGAGAGAACAGGGATTTTTTTCAGCCTGTGGAAGAAAAGGAAGAAAGGGCCTATTGCTATCTACAACCAGCTAAAGCAGAAGGTGTAGAAAAGATGGAACAGAATTCTCTTCAGAGGTGTACAGTGAAAGGAGGAGGCAAGAAACAAAACTGCAACATGGGAAATTCCAATTTGATAGAAAGAAACTTTTTTATAATGAGTGATTTCAATCACTGAAAGAGGTTCTTTAGGTGACAGCGGAATGTCTCCATCTCTGGAGACATTTGGAATGTGACTGAGCGAGGCTCTGAGCAATGTGCTCCTTCGAGCTGCTCTGGACATCCCTTCCAACAAACATGGTTTTGATTATATTCATATATATATATATATATATATATGTACGTACATATATACTTATATATAATGTATAATTAAAAAGATACTTGACATTCATAGTTTCTTTTGCTTTTAAATATGCACAAATACTGGCTAAACATTGATACTACGTGTTTAAATTACACTGTGGTACACATAACAATTGTATTTTACCATTTGTGGTAAAATATTGGCTTGAACAAAACTAGTTTCCTATTACTGAAATCAGTGGAGTTGGAAAGCTGAAAATTAAATGAGAAGGAGATGGGATTACTGTCACCATACCTGTAAAAAGCTTTTCTGATTGAATTAGTATATTAGTGTTAAGAGAATGTCACAAGAGTAAGGTTTTGTTAGAAATGCTGATGTCAAGGTGCTTTTTTTTGTTTGTTTTAAATATTATGCAGAGAATGTAAGCAAGGAGAGAAAAATAGTGTTGGTGGGGGGTTTTTTTGTTTTGTTAGGGGTTTTTTGTTTAGTTGGTTTTTGGCTTGTTTTTGTTTGGGGTTATGGGGTTTATTTTTCTGCTCAAGAGCAAGTTTCCTAAAAGATTTATATCATAGGGATGAATTTCAGGAAATAGTATCTGTCTAGCAAATTCAGACTTATCAGGGCACTCAACCCTTAATTCTCAGCCAAGTGCAAGTATCACCAGTTCCAGTCACATTTTTCTTGATTCAGATCTTCGTACAAGGATATTTATTGTTGATTCTGGGATCACTGTGCACCACTTGTCCATTTTGGTCAAGTACTTCATTTCTTGATGGGGCAATAACAAAATAAGAAAAGGCTCTGCAGCATCTTTCTGTAAAATATTTATAAATTCTAGAGGGATAGGACTGGCATCTAAACCTAGCATACAAAAGCACACATGAGAACACATTAAACCACATGTTTATTTTAGTCAGAAATACTTTGGTATTATATATGTATTATAACCAAAATTATGGGGTTAAGATAGCAAGTTTAAAAGTTTAAAAATACATTTTCCTGAAAATTATGGACATAAGTACAAAAAATACGAGATTATTCTGTTTTGTCATAACAGTTACACTGTTCATGCCAGCATATGTAGTTTTTTTACCTCTTCCATATGCATTAAGCAATATGAATACTGAATTATGAGTAAACCATAACTACCTTTATTGACTGAATGAACATTTATTAAGTGAACATGGAAATATCCCAAGTTTCTCAAAAAACTCTGAACTGGGGAGAAGTATTTTTTTAAAAATTAGGAAACAGAGGTGAGTTGTTTGTTTGTTTTTCCAGGCATTTACCTGTAAAAATTTTGTTAGCTGCAAAATAAAATCTTTATTTCGAATTCCCCATCATATTTCCATAAACCTGCATTATAATGGCATTAAATGAAAGCAAAACTACTTAGTCTCACCAAGATTGATATTCCCCAGCTGGTGACTAAACCCCGCGTTCTTCCTAAGTTCCAGCCCACGTGAGAACAGTGTCTTGTGACTCTTAGACAGCCCTTTATCACATCACAGAGAACAGAGAGCAGCAAGGACAAGAAATGGAGGACTGAGATAAGAAGAAATAGCTTTTCCTACCTCATTACAGATATTTACTGTTGAACAAGATACTGGTTTCTTTTTCCACTATAAAAGCCCATCTGGTCTTACAGGAGAGATTGCTCTACATTGCACTTCTTTTGTCTTCTAAAATGATCAGTTAGTACTATGAAGAGAATTTATTGCTTTCCAGGAAAACACAGAATGTATGGATGACATAAGAGATTATTCATTGTGGCTACAAGTCAAAGGATAATTTAGTAATCTGTGACTCACCTTAAGGCATAAGACTGTTTTCAGAAACGAAAAGGGCAAGTACAATGAATAACCATAATGACTTAGACAGTTTCTAGGCTCCAGCTTAGTTTCAGTTCTGGTAGGACTGACCATGAAAAAAACAGGCGAACTTGTCAGAAACCTAACTTAGTAATTCTAATGATTAATCATATTAGTTATAATGACACTATGTCTCTTCTAACCCATTTGTTTAAAATAACATGAAAACACATAAGAAATGGTAGCAGCAAAGAATTTACGATGAGGTTAAAGACAGTTTGTAGTGGCAACCAACACTGGGTGCACTGGGACAAATCCTGCATACGAGTGATGGGTACTCATCACTGCTTGCTTTTACTCATCACCGTGACTCTGGTCAGTGCCCTATGAGCTGCTTTTGGATGAAAATTGAGTGGAGTTTGTGTAACAGTTGCAAACATAATCAGAAAAGCCTTAATGCCCACACCATTTAAATCAAGATTGTTTTAAACAATTAGACATCATAAAAGATATTAATCGTGTATAAACTTGTGGCAACTGAAGTGGTTAAGGTGGTGGAATTACCAGGCCCTAGAGGTGTTCAAGAAACTACAGGGCATTCAGTGCCACGGTCTGGCTGACAAGGTGGTGACTGGTCAAAGGCTGGACGCAATGAGCTCAAAGGTGTTTTCCAGCCTCACTGATTCTGTGTTTCCGTGGCTCTCTGAGGCGCTGCTGTGTGTCACGGAACACCCTTTCATGGAGACCCGCCAAGGCACCCCGGCAGATCCCTGTGCAAGCGTTTACAGTCGCTCTTATCTCACCCCTCCGTGCCCTGGGAAGCCCAGGGAAGGCCGGCAAAGGCTGGCAGATTAACACTGACCAACAGGGCGCCGGCACGCCTATGTCTTGACGTCGGACGGAAGAGGAGATGATTAATTCGGGTAAGTGGGTGCGACAGAGGTGATGTTGTAATCACGGACAAGCCGGGAGGGCGCCGTGGGAGCGCCCTACGGTAACAGCAGCCTGGCCGGGCACACGCCCCGTACAGCGCCGTGCCCGCAGCCCCAAGACCCACCAAGACCCCCGTGTGAGGCGGACACCGCCGGGGAACTCTCGGCTCCCCACCGGCTCCGTGCCGGGGCCCGCCCCGTGCGGGCGGGGCCGCGCTGGAAGTGACGCGGGCGGACGGGCGGAGCTGCGCCGTGCTGGTGGCCGAGGCCCCATGTTGATGTCCCCGGCGCCCTCGGCGTATGCCTAGGTAAGAGGTGTCCGGGGCCAGCTGGGGGCACCGGGCGGGCCTGACACGCTCCTTCCCGCCGGCTCCTGGCCGTTTCTGGGCCGGGCCGGGGCGGCCGAGCCGTGCGGCCGCGGTTCTGCGCCACCGGCCCCCGGCAGCTGTTCGGGCCGGCCCTGGTCGGCAGGGGAGCGGCGGGGCCGGGCTGCGGGAGGCGGCGGGGCTCCCCGGCCCGGGCAGGAGGAAGAAGGCCCGGAGCCAAGGTGACCGCGTCGGGCAGGTGGCGGAGCAGCGGCGGGGAAGGGGCGGGAGGCGGCGCGGGTGGGGGCCGGGGCTGTCAGGGGCCCAGGACCGCAGCTGGGGGACTGCAGGAGGAGCTGACTGGGGTGGTGCGGCTCGTCCTGCTTTTGTTTTTCCTGCCTGACGAGCTTTGCCTCCTTTCCCCCGTCCTTTCTGCTGCGCCAAGCCAAACGCGTCGTTTAGCCTTCCCGTGGGAAGCGCTTGTCATGTCCGTAATGAAGGCTGTGCGCAGCTCTTCCTCCTCCCCTCCCGTTTCCTAGCCGGTAGCTGTGAGTTAACACAAGTACCCAGCATCCCCGTAACTATCCTTGAACTGTAAGTAGATCTGGGCATCACCTAAGCTCCGGGGATTTTCCTGCTAGGCAACAGTAATCCCAGATGATTGTGCTGGTCCGCACAAGTTTAGATTTGTGGACAGTTCTGCTTTGGGGTTGGAAACCAGTCTACCTTTACTGGTTCCGCTAGGGCTAGTTTTCAGCTGTGGCAGCTGACCACCAGTGTGCAGAAATGGGTATTTTATTTTCCTTTTGGTTGGGGTTGGTGTATTTTTTAAAAAAATAGAACTATTGAAAAAAATGCAATTGGCTTTGTTATTAATGCTGTGTTTTCTCTTTTTGTACTTATTCTAGCTAATGAAAATTAAACACACTATTTCATATCAATATTATTTGGCTAACTTACCAAATGGCTAAAAAAATGAATTAATTTGTTGCGATTGAAAATAATTAAGGTTATTCTTTTTCTTTTAGTACGATAGAAATTGCTGATACATACCATTTATAGTTCAGAGTGAAATTGAAAGATGCCTTGAATGTAATCCTCTGTTCTAAGATGTATGGGAGTTTTCAGGACTTTACTGTGCTGTAGCATTTCCTATTCTGGCCTCTGAAGCTACATAACTGATAGGATTTATTGTGTACTCTGTTGCCTCTAGAAAACTGTGTTTTGATCTTTACTCAGTTTCTTGCTTGTGGAATCTTCTAATAATCTAATAATCTTCACAAGCTTGGTGTTTTGTCTTGTAACCTGTGTTGGTTAGTGTTTTTTATTTAACCTCTGATCTGTTAAAATAATGTTATGGCTGCCTGTACCCCCTTCATGTGCTACTCTAAATTAAGCGGTAATAAGATTAAAATATTGATGGCTTAAAGCTAAAAAAAAACCCTCTGTATTTATCTTTTCCTTGTTTTGGATGATGGAGATCGCTTTATTTCGGAGTGCATTTTGTTTCAGAAAGCACAAGGTCTTCTCTACTTATTTTTTAACTGGTGATATTTCAGAAGGCTCTAGGAGGTATATGAACAGCTTTTCATATTTGAACTACTTGAGTCTTGCAGTAGCCTGTCTCCTTTTGGTTTTGGTTTTCACATGTGTCTTCAATGAAAATAATATGTTATGTCACACACTTGGCAGTTACTTCCTTCAAAGTGCGAATGTGCTTGGTAGGTATAAAGTTACTTTCAACAGCAATTGCAAGAACAGCATAGCTCATCTTTCCAGAAATATCAGACACATAAGGCCCTTACCCTCCTCACATCAAAGTTTTGACAAAATTGGTATTGTACAAAAGAATCAGACACTCGAAACTTCTCAGTTGCGTGTGTTCTATTTTTGGCAGGTGTTGCCGAATTTGAGGAAGGGATGTTCTTGTTCTGCTCTTGAGGCATCATGTGCTACTGTAGTTTGCAGCGCAATGTATCCTGAATAAGGTGGTGAATGGAAAGCATGATTAAAAGCTTTTGCAGTCCAACTGATTAGTGTTAATCCCTCCAACTGCATGCATACCTCAATGTTCCTGCTATCAATGCAGGCCATTGTTTATGGTAATGAAGCTAAACACTAAGTGTGTGTTACAGTGAGAATAGTAAAAGATGCCCACAGACTGCTAAACTGGGGCAGGAAGATTCTTGAAGAAGTAGGGAAAAAAGCCAGCCCAAACAAATCTCTCCTGTTTACCTAAACTTTCTTATTTAAAAAAAAAAAAAGGTCTTAAAATGGAACTTTAATACTTTTACTGAGAGGGAAGGAAAAACTTCATGTGTAAAAATGCTGAGAAAAGCACTGTGCAGTACCAATACGAAAAAAATTTAAAGCAGGGAAGCTACAGAACTTTTGTTTCTCCTTCTCTAGCATGTCTAGAACTATTAAAAATCTTTCATTAAGTTAGAACCCTGCTTTGTTTTCACAGCACTGCGTTTATTTTCCACTTTCTGACACTGAGATATAATGCTGGGGGCATTCATCTAAGCAGTGCTTTCTCTTCATCTTGATGTCATTGCTGAAATGACTGCTCTTTTTATTCTGAGAGGTGGTTGTGTTGGGGAGATGCTGAGGCAGCGCAGTTTGGTGAAGTTAGTCTGTGTGTCTCTGTTTTTGGAACAGGGGAACTAATTGTTAGTTTGTTCTGTCATATATTTCAACTAGATTTTTGTATTTCAACTAGTTTTTCCACTGTGTTAAAGTAACAACTTCTACAATTTTGTTACAGATAATCATGTCATCCTTTCAAGAAGTTCCGTCTTCAGCTAGCACTTTGCAGACCTCCAATTTTGCACATGTGATTTTTCAAAATGTCGCGAAAAGTTACCTTCCAAACACACATCTTGAATGTCACTACACTCTCACCCAGTTTATCCATCCTCATCAGAAAGACTGGGTTGGTATTTTCAAGGTAAGTTTTAATTGTTCTATTGCTGTTTTTCAGATGTTTGCTTGCTCTCTTGCAAGTTAAAAAAAAAATCTCAACAACAGTAAACTTTAAGTTGAACATCACTGAAGTGATGGATTGGTTCCTGCTGTTGGAGTGTCAGTTTAGTAACAAAGACCAAAGCTAGAGGAGCGAGTACAGCTGGAAGTCTGCCAGAGTAAAGAGAAAGTTTAATGTGTGCAGAATTAAATGGAAATTATTTGAGGAGAGATATGTGGTTATAGAGTGACATTGTGAGCAGGACTGAGTGAAGAATGTGATACTATATGTGAAATGTGTGTGCGAAGGATGAAAACTAAGCTGACGATAACCTGACCCACATCCCTGACTAATTTTTATTGCTAGAACAGGCTGAACAGTATAGATCACTAAAATTATTCAAAACAGATTGTTTGAAAAAAGATATTTAAAGATATTGTCAAAGGTTAGTAAAGCTTCATTTATGAGAATAGAAAGTGATTAATTCTTATACCTACTTCTATTCCTACTTCTGGTTAAGACCTGAAAGATTTGTGTATCTTTGCCAGTATAGCTCCTAATAGATTATGCTTAAATTCCTTATTGGAATTTTATTTAATAGAAGTTTTGATTCAGGCTTCAGTGAAGTGATGCTTTGGCAGTGGGAAGGGGAGAAGGGTGACGGACTAATTTGTTACTGGAGCACTTTTCCCATAGAACTCAGTTCACTGTTTAATGTAAATGATCAACTTCGTTGTAGTTTGCAGATTGTGAGTCTTTACTCAAGCTAAATTACTCCTCTGCAATGTAGAAATACTGTGCTCTGTAACAAAGCAGATGTGTTTTTAATGTGATGTGCAGTGACTGTACAGTCACTAAATTGTGCCAGGGAGGTGTTAGCTTACAAACAGGCACATGTCCCTAGTAAGAGGTTTTTTAAAAAAAGTGTGCGTGTGTGTCTTATTTGCAGAGTTTTGACAAATGATGCAACTGAGAAAACACTTGAATGTTTACTTAATGGTAATCATGCAATGTAAAAAAAGCTTTGTCTTTATCAAAACTTTATAGACTGTTCGGTTTATATTGCATGTAAGCATCTTGAAATTATTGAAATGTGAATGTAATGGCTTTGTCTGTTGGCATAAGTGTGGAAGGCAATCAGACAGGACTCTAGAATTACTAAATAGGTAAAAGAAAAACGAAGTTGGGAAACCGTTTTTCAGTGATTACACAAAATGCTGTGTAATACATATTACAGGTATCTGATTTCATCTTGACTGTGATAGCTGTGATATGTCATAAACTATTGACATATTCTATTTTATTTTACTCTAACAGAGGCAGGTAATACTTTGGTGGTCATATGAGGAACATGTAGAGCTGGCATAAGGCAGTGCTACTGTTCAAAAAAACATCTTTTATGCAGGGTGGCTTATCTCTTGTGCTTCCTCTTTTATGTGAAATGAGATCTTTTGTGGTGAATCAAATCAGGGAATTGATTGAGGTTAAGACTAGTGTTTTGTGATTAGATTTTTAAAATGGAATTCCCCATCTGAATTTCCAGTTTGCCCGATTCTCATCAGTACAAGGGAAGGAAGCATTGCAAGATGGGAAAAGAATAAAAATGGGGTTTTTTTAGTGGTTGTACCAGCTTATGCTGAATGTTATGAATATACTTAGTACAGTTACAGTACACTGAGTTAAATGGAGCCAGCTGTCTAACTGTATCTGTCTTCAAATAGGTGTGTGTAATGTTTGCAGTAAAATAAACTATGGGAATGTGGTCATCTTGGGGTAGATAATGGAAGTTGTACTATACTGTGATCTGAGTGTAAATATGAGTGACTTCTAGAGAACTGATTGTTCATGAACAAATAACAAAGCACCTGGAGGTGACTTGAAACCTGATGAAAGCAAGAAGGGGTTTTATCGTTTATTTCACTAAAACACATATGAAGGATGCAATGCATGGTTAGTGAAGTGAGTGTGTGATTGAAAAGAAAGGACAAAAGCAAATCTTGACTAATTATGAGAACAATAATAATAACCATCAGTATTGCCTAGGATGCAATGAAAGTCGGGTTTCTGTGAGAGAACTCATTGTCGATTCAGACTGTTTGTGTAGAGGGAATAAAATTCACTTTGTCTTTTTGAAGTGCATAAGTTGCTTAGGAAACAAATCTGTTCAAGCTGGCGTCATTTAACGTTTGTCTGAAATTGAAGAGAAGGTAACTAATGTTGTAATAATGAATATTGGACAGAAGAAAAAGGCGCCTAGTTAAAAAAATCAAAAAACTTCAGCAAAAAACCCCAACAAAAGTGGTAATTTTAGATTGGTGTAGAAAATAAGTAAGAAGTAAGATTCTTCCTGTGCTCTGTAAACATTGTTGGTTTGATGTTGATTTTTGTTGAGTGTTAGGGGTCGATGGCTTCAGCAGTATTCTGTCTTGTTTGCACTACTGGCTAGATAAGAATTTTTTTACTGAACTGAAAAAAAACTTGGGTAAAAAATGAGGTACCTTTTTGAGTGAATGGTTTTTATTTAGGATCCAAGTGCATTTCTTCAGCAGCAATGATGTCTCAAGTAAATATTGGTTATATATCCATATACTATTGCTTTTGTTTTGCTTGTCCAGCTGTTAGTGCTGCTGCACAGTGAAGTGGATCAGTGGAGTGATCTGCTAGAAAAATACAGCCTCTCCTTCCCTGGCTTTTGCCATATTATTTCATAACTGGTTTGGTTCTGCAGTTTGATCATGGTGTGGTGCAATGGGCAGCTGTACTGGCGTCACTGTGATGGGAACAGGGAGACCGGGAATGTGTGGGAAGGGCTGTGTCTGCTTTTTTGGCATGGCTGCTTAATATGGAATGGGAATTTAAAAGTTTTTTCTGAACTTTTTTGGAGTTCTCAATAGCAGCTTACTTGAAGTCGTAAAAGTTAAGACTCTACCAACTTCTCTGCGTATGTTGTAGGTGAAATGTGATTTTTTTTTTTGTTCCCAGTGTAAGTTGCTAAGGCTCTTTGCAGTGACATTAACAGGTTTAAAACTCTTCCTAGGCAAGTAATTTTGTATTGTTTAGAAAAATGGAGACCTAGTGTTCATAAACTGAAAGAGTAACATTGCATATAGGAGAATTAGTTCAGACATACCAGTTTTTTTACAAGCTTAGATGTATCTAAATGCATGCACTAATTCTGGGATTGGACGACTGGCGAAAACTGGGAGATGTAGGAAGTACAATAAGGAAGATATTATCCTTTATAGCAGAAGTTCTGCATATGCATTTTTATTGGTTTTGTGTTTTATTTTTCTTACTTGTTCTGTACAAGAGAAGAGTCAAATGCAGGTTTTGACTCAGTCTTCAAATCTGTTGTCTGTCATTGCTGCTATGTGTTTTTGTGCTTTTATGGTATTCTGAAGAGTCATCTGTAATCAAGTGCTAAAAGGTCTTGATCAGCTATACCTTACACGTTACCAAGAAAAAAAAAGTACTTGTCTAGTATTTGGCATGGACATCCTGAGCCTGAGTTCCTGTTCATGCAGTGCATGGAAATTAAAATTTGAGATCAGCTTTCTGATCTCAAAGCTCCCTGAGCTTACTGAGGGTTTCTGTGCCACATAACCTGATGGTTTCTACTGTGGAGTCAAAGGTGAGAGGACTTACCATCCTTGATTGATTTTGTAGGAGGTCTGTATTCCTAGAGTGATCCAAGACCTCTTTATTTGTTTCTGCTCATCTCTGGTTAATCAGAATCTGGAGAGGCCTTTAATGTAACCCAAATCTAAACCTTTGAAATGAGGAAAAATAATAAATGTGTGCACTACATCTGGCTGCAAAACTATCCTGGCTGTAGGTAGTCCTAATTTCCGGCTAGGGACCTCTACATCTTATGACTATAAAATAAAATAATCATATGGCTGAGTGATATTTTTTGCATTATTAATACATAATGTCCAGATTTGCAGAAGTGTTTGAAAAACCTGCTTGGTTCCTAGGAAGCAGCGCCTACTTCTTTGTCTGGAGCATAAATCTGCAAATAGGGCTGTCAGATGTTCAGTATACAAGAGAGGCAGGTTTACTCTACATCTCAAAGGCACAACGAAGGGCTCTTATGGGCTTTATAAAGATATTGCATCAAGAGAGTAGTGTTAAAGGTGTAGGTGTTTGTGGGGTATTTCATAATACTTTGTGCATTTCTGAAGATAAAGTTTAGCTGAGACAAGCATGCTGGAATTACCTGCAATATCAGCACAAAATGCATCTTATATATGTTAAGCTAGTGACTTTGGTCTTCTTGTGTCATTAATTAACTAGTCCATCAAAACTTTTCTGTTCCTCAGTTCTGGTTGATACATTTGCTTAAGTGATCTACATTACCCTTCTTCTAGGATATTGACAAGTTGTAGACATGCTTTGATATTGACTGTCTCAGGGTACCCCTAGAGAAGAAAAGGAAATACTTTCTTAATTTCCACATTTTTAATATCCACACCTTAAAAATGGTGAGCTGATGTTCTGGTAGCCTAACATACAGGACAACCGAGTAACCAGACCTGGAAAGATCTTTGTAACATAGTTGAATACAGAAAGTACCTCTTGCTCAGAGTATTCAATGTTTACAAGGCCACATCTGAGCTACTGTTTGTGCATCAGTGCAGTGCCTGTGTTTATGTGCAACTTAATTTCTATGTTTTCAATGCCCTTATTTATAGAAAATCTCAGAATTAAATTATCTGTGGTCTTTGTAACGTGGTCTAACACTGTATTTGATAGAGACTTCAGAAACAACTTGTTGTTTGCATTTTATCAAGGCAGTATAGCTATATCTTTGTATAGTACTCTGGGTTGTTTAGTCTCCTTTAGACTGCAAATAATAGCACCTCTTGTGTGAGTCATTTCAATATCCTGATTTTGTTGTAGATTGATAGCTTAAGCAACAATTACTTCCACGTATACAGATTACATTCTGAAGTACAGCAAACATCTGGATGTATTATTTGCCACATGCATATAGAAATACCATTTTTCTGGCATGGAGTCATCACTGCACAGCTGGCCATAATAGATACAGGAATGTGCAGTGCACAGTATGTCCTGTTGTTAAAATAGCTGGGAAAAGAACTGTTGGAATTCAGAATGTTTTTGAGAATTGAGATATCTGTTGTTAGAGGCATTCTGTTGGTTTCCAGTTTACTTTCTTTGGAAAGACAAGTAGATAGTGCTTGGATTAAAAAAGAAAGTCCCTGGCAACCTTACTTGCTCTTTCCAGATGAGATGAAAAGAGGGATAATCTGGTTTTATGTGATTGTTACCTTTGACAAGAAATTTTAAGATTTTTTTCCAAGTGTCATTAATTTTCTAAAACTATTTGGTACAGTAGATTGTAGAATTGGCATAACAAAGTAGCCAGTAGCAATTTTGAAATAAAAGATTGTGCTAATTGATAGTTCTCATGAGTTACAGTAGCAAGGGAATAGTTCATTTAAACCCCACCGGCTCTTTTTTAATACATTTTCATGCTTATTTTCTAAAGTAAACAGTAGCTTTGTTACTCTTTGATCTGTCATACATTTCTTTGGACAGTAGTTTCTACATGTAACAGATTTACTTTTAGGGAATTCATAGTTTCCATATTTATTTTGATTTATACCTACTAGAGGAAGTTGATGCTATAGTCTAGGCACTCTGTCAATGTCATTTTGACACATTCCTCTGAACTATTGGAAATACAGCCAACAAGAGATGATTATAACTTAGGATCCTGATAGTACCTTGATATTGCAACAAATACCATATGTTTGCAATAGTCCAAATTAATGTATGTGTTTGTAACATTCAGCAGAGATGGACTTCTTCAGGTCTGGGGCTGAGAGAACATTTTGCAATTACAGCCTTCTGTAAAGAATCTGGAGCACTTTGCAGCCATCTTCTACCCAAGAATGTCTCAACCTTGGGGCTCCTGTTGTATAACTGATATTAATCCCAGTGTGACTAGCAAGGTCATGTCTGCAGCGAAGGCTTAAGCACCTTGGCTAAGTCAAAGTTGCATGTGCTATAAGGTGATCACAGACAGACACCCCCAGGGTTTGACTTTGCTTAGTTATTTTGAAATGTCAATGCCGGAATGTTACTACAGGGTACTTAATACTTAAATAAGTACTTTTCCTTATGTCCATGTTCTGACATTTTATATGGTTTGATTCTTTCAGAACTTCTATCTAGATAGCGTTATTTGCTGATGATGCCTGTGTTCAAAATTACATTGCATCAATGGCATGTCAGCACTAACTCTTGGTGAATTTTGCTGCTATGAGCACCCAGATGTTTTAATTTTCCTGTCTGCTGGTTGTTTTAGAAGAACTTTGTGTTCGTAGCTGCCTGTTGTAGATTATATGCTACAGTAGGAGAGGCATTGCTGTGACTTTTGAGTAATGTTACTTTACTCAGGGTTATGGCTCAAACCAAGCCTGCTTGGAGAAATTTCTTCCTGTGATACTGATCCCAAGGGTGTTTTACTTAGACCCCTGTGTGCTGTGTGTGGTTTGGGGTAAAGTAAGTGTCTCTTACCATGTGAAACATGGAAAGGTTGCTAATTTACTGTTGTCAGTAATAATTAAACTGTATAAATACATCCAGAACTTTATCTTCTGTCTGTAATTTTGCTTCTTTCAGAGGTAGCACATTGTCTTCTTGCAGTACTTTGTGTGCTTTACCAAATTTCTTTCTCTGCTATTTAATTTACCTTTTAAATTAGAAAAGGGTGTAATATTTACTCTGATAAATTTTGTGCTCAGTTTTTTTTTTGTGTGATTTTTTTTTTTAATATTGGATTGTAATTAGGTATCTACAGTAAAGGCACACTGATTATGCCCAAGTTGGTTCAGCTAAACAAGTGCTTTCCTGGGTTTGCTTCTTTGGCTTGTTGATGTTGTGTAGATGGGTCAGGCACTGTTAATGTAGCAGAATGAACGCTGCTGTTCTTTCAGCTGTGTAACAGCTTTCCGAGGCCAGGGAACAAAATGCCAAGTGAGCCTCCCGTGCTGATGGTCTTTCTTTAAGTCACCCTGTCTCCAGATAGAATTGACTGACTTTAGCAAGTGATTATAAAAGGAAAGAAATTTAACAAAACGGAAAGTCAGAAAAAATTTTTTTTCCATGTTCATCTGAAAGTCAAGAAATGAAAACAAAGTTGGAAATAATTTTTACACTGAAAACACTGTGGAGTTGTAAGTAGAGCTTTTGCCTTAGAAGAGCTTACATTCTGTGTAAGATGAAACAGATGAGAGTTGAAGGAGATACAGTGAAATAAAATGATTATTATTTTCCCTCAGGTAGATATTGGATAACTCATTACTGCTGTACAGACAGGCACTCCCTATTTATGCTCCCTCCCTCATCCCCCCCATTTATTTTTCTGCTTGGCAAATTTTGTTCAGACTGTTCTGTTGAAACATACTGGGTGAAATGTAAACGTGGGAAAGCCAATCTCTCTGTGTGATGTGACATTGCATTAAGGAGCTTATATCTGTGGGGCAGCATAGAAGAAAAAGCTTTTGTGATGACTACATGTGTATTTGTTAGTAGAAGGAAAACCTGCTTAGTGTGAGTATTATGGGACAGCTGAGTTGTCCCTACTTGCCCAGCCAAATTGTGAAGTACTTAGTGCTGGACTCTCAACCTTTGCAAGACTTCAGCATTTCTGCTGTGACTACTGAGTTGGTTTATTTCAGTTTAGAACATCATAAATGCTTTTCAGTCATGTATGTCTTTTTGCTTAAAAGTAGGAGATAGGAATATCATGAGTGGATTACTCTGTAATGGCCTGTTAAAGCTTTCCATTTTATGGAGGGAAAATCAAATAAAGTGAGGTTTCAGTTATACACTGTACATAATAACCTAATCTGGATATGATTTTTTTTGTGGGATAAATGATCTGTAGTCATGTTTTGTTTTAAAAACATGTACAAGAAGGTGAAAATAGGATTTGGTTTTCGGATTGTTAATTTCTTGGTTAACTTCTGGAAGGAAAGCAAGGATGTTTGCATTTATGCATAGCTGTCTAATTTAAAAATGTGTTTCAGAGTGAAGCGTGAAAGAATTAAATGTAGAGAATATAGAAGAATGTGTTTACTAGCCAATGCTTTATGTCTAACTCAGTTGTAAACTGGAATTTTTTCTTTCTGTTGCTTTAGGGAAGTTGCAGCATCTAAGTCTTATGTGCTCTTTTGACTGAGAAATAAGAACATTTTTGTTTTTTGAGTTTTGAACTCAGGAAAATGTTTTCAGACTTTTCAATGAATTCGTTGAAAAGTAACAGTATCAGCACAGTCAGGCAATGGAGATGGCTGCTGTGCTCATCAGATGGTGAACCCGAGTTCAGGCTTCGCAACCAGTGAAGTGCAGTGAGTGTAGTGTGACAGGTCATTCTTCATTTTTCTCCTCTGAACTTCAGAAGATTTTGTGTCAGAGTTCTTCTATAATTTGCAATGTTTGTGTGCTTTAATGCAGATGTTGTAATAGTTGCCATGGCCCATTCCAGGTTTTTAAGTTGGACTAATAAACTGTGCCTGTTTTGCTCCTCCTGGCTCAGAGGAAGTTTCTCAGTGTGTCCTATGGAAATTTCTCTTTTATTTAAGATTTCTGATAGTAAGAAAGTACTACTGTGCATCAGCTTAAGCACTTTGACTGGAACTTGGTTTCATGTTTTTAGTTGACTTTTTGTTGGTTATGGGTTTTTTTTGGTTGGTTTGTTTTGGTTTATTTTTGGGGCTCTTTGTGTGTGTGGTTGGTTGGTTTTTTCAACTGATATGTAAAGTTTAAAATTAACTTTGATTTCACATTTCATAAGAATGTGTTCTTTGTACCAAAATAGAACTGTTAACTTCACATGAGTCTTCAACAGGAGTTAAGTGTGGGTTTTCAGATAGTTCCCTTTGTTACCATCTTTTAACAGCTGTTAGGTTCTAATTATTAATGTAAATAAATATGCTTGCAGCTTCATAAATTTTCATAATTTTCATAAATTTTTAGGACTTGCTTAGTCGATGAAGTAAGTGAAAAATTATACCATATTATTGAAGGCTTATTTTAAATGTATTTTATAGTGTACATAATTTCTCTCAACGGCTTTTTTTTCCATTGTTTTGAATTTCAAATGCAGAAATGAAATTTTCAGATCTTTCTTACAAGCATTTGTTTGTTTTCTGTAATGTTTTCATGAAAAGAGGCTCTCAGTGTTAGTCATATCAACTGTTTTGGCAGTTTAAATGGCTGGACTCTTGTTCTTATAGGCCTGAGAATTTAAATAGCCATAGTCCTCCTGTTAGTGTAGTACAGATGAGGTGTTCACATTGAATGTGTTCTTGTGGGGAGTCTGGACTCCTCTCCTTTCAGAGTCTAGCCTGGAAGGTAGTCTGTATTATTTGTAGTGGGTTTTGTTGGTATGACCAGCAGTAAGACAAATAGTCTAGCTTTCCTGATTCCTGTAATTAAAAATGAAACTATTTTTCCAAGCTGATATGCCTGATGTTGCTGAGGATGCTGTTTGTTTTGATTCCAAAGCTACAGGATTTTATTTATCATATAAACTCATCGTAGGTCTGCTGCTGAATATTCCATCTTCTTTTCGTATTTTTCACTTTTTGTTGAATTCCTTTGTAGCTTTTGCCACTAGTTTTAGTTTCTCAATAAACCCTTAAAGCAGTGTTAAATTCTATTCATATAGTTTTAGCCCTGTCTTTAGACAAGTATTGGTTTTCTTTCTGAGCTGGAAGAAATATCTATATCGAAGATCACATTTAAATCATTACTGAGCTATCCAGTGTGTGCTGTAGTATTATATCTGTGATAGTATAATCTGTTGTCATAGAGAAGCTTATGACTGTGTGTATGGTAGTTTGGAACCACTGTGTACTCCATACTAGGCTTATTAAAGAGAAAAATTATTTATTAAATTATGTTGATTAAAAAAACGGATTTCTTTTTTTTAAGCATTTACATCGTACACCTAAAACACGTATTACTTAAATTTGTTCTTATTTTATTCCCAACATATGCGGCTTTACTCTTTGTTTCTGCCATCTAAGAAATAACCCCGTGGAATTTAATGATATTTATTGTTATGTAGGAAGAATGTTGAAAAATGTTACTAAGTTAACTTGCTTTGCTGCAGAATACTCACCTTCCCCTTTTAAAATGTATTAAGCTGTGAGGAAGATGACATTTGTTCATACTTCCTTCTCTGCATTGTCACATTTTGACATGTGCAGCGTGTAGCAGGGAAAACCCTCGTTTTCTGAAATTCTGTGCAGTGACAAGGGCTGTTGGGCAATGCACACCTGCTGATAACTTGTGTGTGCCCATTAAGAAAAAATGGAATTGTCGTGATCATAAGAGTGTGAGACAGG
Source organism: Sylvia atricapilla (assembly GCF_009819655.1). Taxonomy (NCBI): domain Eukaryota; kingdom Metazoa; phylum Chordata; class Aves; order Passeriformes; family Sylviidae; genus Sylvia; species Sylvia atricapilla. The sequence goes on from NC_089140.1 coordinate 34,127,867, forward strand.
GAGCCTTTCCAGGGGAAGGAGATGATGGATGACAGAAAATGTGGGGAATTGTTACAGAGAATACTTGTGGGGTAAACTTTCCAGGGTATTGTCTTTAGGCTCTTGGTATGTCGCAGTTCTCTTTTTGCCAGCAGGCCAGAGATTACAGTTAAACTTAAAAATATGGGACCTGCTGAGAAGCAGACCAGGCAATGCATTTGTTTTCTACGTAAGTATTCTTTTTCTTTGTGTCAGTATGGCTAAAGTTTTAAATTACCTGAAATTCTTTAGTTGATTATTGTTACGTGTAGAGTATTGATAAAAATAACTTTTGGTTTCAGGATAAATCACCAAATTTACAAATCAATATGTGTGATCTAGGAAAAATATAAAAAATATAGAATTCCAGGAATAAACTGCTTCAGAAATGGATTTGATCTCATATAGAGACCATTATTTTAGTAAGGAAGATAGCATCAGAAGCAGTATGTGCATATTTTGGTTTTTAACAGAAATGAAAACTAGTGTAAGGTGAAAAGATGATTTCAGTTCTATACAGTTTTTGGTCCGGACATGATAATTAGTTTATTTTTTGAAACTAAAAAGATGATGTTGACATTTCACTCGCCAATAATTACATTTAGAAAGCTGTATGCTTTAGTTTAGGACACCAAATAATGGAATATGCTTCTCTATTTGGGAAGAAAAAAAAAAAAAAAAAAAAAAAAAAAAAGTAGTAACATCTGAGTTGGATTTGAAGACAATGACTAAAGTGAAAATTTGCGAAATGTTTTTCCTGTGAACTTTTACTGAGAAAAAATTGCTTTTAGTACCCTCAAGTTACTGGAAGAGTTTTCCTTGTTATTTCTGAGATATTTAACAGTGTGGGAATGACAACCCCAGGAAGTCTCCTTTCAACAGCTTTAAAAACTGCGTGATAGGACATATCGTAGAAATCTTCTTTGCTAAGAATAGGCCTAAGATGTGGCAGATGATTCTGTTCTAGTGGATGTGTTGAGCATTTGCACTGCTTCTCTTTAATGAGTGTTGCCTTGCAGAAGTGATTGAAAATGGGAATTTCATCTGGTTTCATTGTTGTTAATCTGTGTTTTTTTGAGATTATAAAAAAGGCTCCATCATCTTCAACATTAGTTTTTCCATACTTCTTAATATAAAGCGAATGGATATCTATGGGGTAATTTATTCAGATTTTTTTTATTACTGCTATGCATTAATGTGCATACATAAAATGTATGCCTCTATATGTATATAATTGCTGCTTTGCTATTGAATTACTTTCACCTCTGATGTTCTCTTTGCGTATCTATTCTCCTTTTTTTCTTTTTATTGAAAATTTCTTTAAAACTCCACCTATTGATGCTTTTAAAATACACTGCTGTAATGTATTCTTTATACAGGAAGACTTCTAAACTTGGAGTTTGGAAGTGTTACCTGTTGAAGCAGTGAAAATCATGATTGGTAACTTAATCTTTTCTTGGTCGTTGTGTGATTTTTGTGTTGTGGGTATTTTTGTTTTTTTCTTCTTCCTCTTGAAACACTGTTTTACCTGATAAAAATTGAGAAACAATTAATTTATTCCCTTTCCATATCTTAATTCTTCCATGATAGTATACTGAGTTAGTGATAAACTGTACGACACCTAGCATTTGACAAAGTTTTGGGTATTTTGTTTTTTGTTTTTTTGTTTATCAGTGGAATAAATCAAGTATATTTCTTCTTTTTCTTTACCATTATGCTGTTATTAGTATCCATTGCTTTACAGTAGTTGTTTTGGCTTTCTGGTTTAGTTGCATGTATTTCAAGCCTGTTTGGATATATGTGTTCAGAGGATGGACTCATAGGCTCATAGAATGGCCTGGGTTGGGAGGGATGTTAAAGAAGATGTAGTTTCAACCCTCCTGCCAAGGGCAGGGGCCTCTCTCACCAGACCTGGTTGCTCAGAGCTCCATCCAGCCTGGCCTTGAACACTGCCAGAGAGGGGCATCCACAGCTTCTCTCAGCAACCAGTGGCTCAATCCTGTAGAGAATTGCACTCCTAGGAAAACTCTGAAAGCAGAGTTTTATTGAAGTTAGCAGGAAGATTACACCGACTTAGCCGAGTTCTGTTTCCACGCAGATCTGGATTTTTTTCTTTGCAGACATAGCGTGTATGTATGACAGAATTAGCATTCCACTGAAATGCTGGTCTTTCGCATTGCAGAAGTTGTCAAAAAAATTCAAGTGTCAGTTGTGATCTTATCAGTAGCATAGAAAGCTTTTTCTTCCTCTCTTTTGTTTACTGATGAACCAATTGGACTGTGGACACAAGAATCAACATTGGCAGAACCTACACCAAGAAAATTTCACTATAAAATCAAGAATTAATCTTTCTGTATTTTCAATATAGGAAAGTGTATCTTTATAGGAAAAAAAATTAATGTACCAAATAATAGCTTAACATACAGTGAAAACTGTCTGGTATTTTACTTTATATAGACCCTTTTATTGCCTCAGACCCATTTACTGCCTCAGGTAACAAGCTTAATAAAATTAATGCTAAATCTTTGACATGCTTGTTAAAATATTCCTGATTTGTAAACATTGTTAGGTATCTTTTGATTGCATTTTGGAGCAGAAATATGCATATTACAGTATGTTGTAAAGGCCAGACAATGATATCTTAAATGTGTATATCAAATTCTTCTTCTATGTGTATAGCAAATTTCTTCTGTTTAATGTTTTCTCTTACTGTTTATTTTTTTAATTCTTTTTTGTTGTGGTTATTTAATTTTAGGTTGGTTGGAGTACTGCAAGAGATTATTACACATTTCTTTGGTCACCTATGCCAGAAAATTATGTGGAAGGATCAACTGTTAACTGTGTGCTGACTTTTCAAGGTGAGTATGAGGCAGTATCTATCTGTATTTTCCAGCCTACTCAGCTTTTTAAGTACTTTCCTGTTCATTTACGTGCTGAACATTGTATAACAGTTCTGGAGTTTAAAAAAGATAAATTGGAGGAGAATTTTCAACATTTCACTGTGGGAAGTTTAGTCTTATTTTAGATGTCAAGGAAAATTGTAAGGAAAAGTATGTGACTTAGTATGTTTTTTACATGGTAATGGCAGATATTCATGACTGATAGAGAAGCTCTGCTGGAAACTACTAAAAGAAAAGAAGTGACTTCATTTAATCATCAGATTAAAGGCTTTTTTAATCTTGGCCTCTCTTAGTGCAATTTATCTTTACATAGTCGTCAGTCTCTGGACTTTAAACATTATCAATGTAAAGTGATTGTTGTCAAAGAATAAATAGTGTAGATGATGGTTTCATGACGGTTTAGATTAGGGTTTCATGAAGGTTCAGAAAGGTCATAGAATTGCATGGGACGTTTTGTTGCAAGGAATTGATGGAAATGTCTGAAGCTTTTAAGGAAAGAATAAGTAACAAGCCAGAAAATGTTACACCACTGTACAAGTCTATAGTATGTATAACTATAATTTTCAAATTACAGTATCTATAGCTATAATTTTTAACAGGACCTGCATGTGGGTCAGTTATACCCTCTCTCTCCCCTTCGCAGTCTCAAAACAGGTCTAGTAAAGTGCAACAAAGGAGATCAAAAATTAAGAAGTAGCTTGTCTGTCAAGGTGTGGAGTTACAAAGATGAGAGCCACTCTTGTTAAGTAAAAAAAGGGACAATGGCTGTGAGAATGATGTGGGAGGTTTATGTCTGACATTAGGAGTAGCATTTTTAACATGAGGGAGAAAAGCAGCTCTTGAGCAGGTATCCTGGTTTGGAAGGATGAGAATTTCATACAGTTGTTTAGACACAGCCACAGTAATCTCAGGTGCTGACAACAGTCTGTTGAGTGGGAAATCTGACAAAGTGACCATCCAGACTTCCTTCTGCCAGGTTTTTCAGGCTGGGAAAGAGAAGTAATGTGAAGTGATTGATGTCTCTAAAATAAGGTACCCATGGCATGGGTAGATTAACCATTCTATATATCCAAATAAATAGGAACCACTGATGTAAGCTACCAAGTGACAAGTTCAAAATGGAGGTAGAGGTGACATTTTCTAACACAGTCAACATGCAGAGCTTGTCGCCACAGGACACAACAAATGTCAAAAAAATCTACACACATTCAAAATTTAACATGAAAAGAGCACCTCCAGTAAATTAATGCTTTTCTGCTTACAAACAGAATTTTATTTACAATCTTACCTTTTTTTTTACTACCCAGACTTGGCCTTAGTCTTTGTTCATGTGTGTGTTTATTGCTTAAAATATATTAAAAAATTAAATAATTGAAGTCTTGCAGTGATGACTCTATTAAAGCTGCAAGTAGTGATAGCTTTGAGTTTCAGTTCTTTCTCTATTTTGGTGCTTTCAATGATGATCATATCCACATGGTCTGATAACCTGGTAACCATTTTATAACCTTGAAGTTGATTCAAAAGTGTGTGTGCTCTGTAGAAACTGGAAGGAAATCATTAGTTTCTTTTACAGTTAACAAAGTTCACTGAATGAATGAAATTGGGTTGGACTGAAATGAAAAGTGATCTAGAAGAGGATAACTCTTCATGCCATTATCAGTCCTTTGTATGGAGAAGTTTTACCACACATAAAGAGACCAAGTATCTCTGTCCCATCTGTTAAATTCCATCCTGACAGACCTCCACTTTTATAAAGCTGCCAGATTGAATCTCCATTCAAACTGTCTCCTGGTTGCGTTTGGCAAGATATTTTAATGCTGCTGAGATGAGATCAGTAGAGCTTACAGGAGCTTAATTATCTGAGCTAAATAGTAAATGTTGTGCAGCATGTTAAATGTGGTTAGGGTTTTTTTATGAGCAAGTAGGTATACTGGATAAAAATAATCAGAAATCTGTTTCTCCAGTATATGTTAGACACAAGGAAAAAGACTTTCATTAGTTTTAAAATCGAGTTGTCTGAACCAGTATTAAAATGTGCCAAAGCAGCAATGTAGATTATTCTACATTTATTTCTGCATAGTTTCATCTTACTTAAGCACTGAATCAGATAAACTGAGCTGCAGTGCTATATAGGAAAGTGTAGCCAGGCCCAAAAGCATGAATCCTGATGTTTTGGGATTCAGATACTATTCCGTGAGAGATTGTTAATAAAGAATAAGACTAAAGGAAACATGAAGTTCTTGATACAACTGCTGTCTATACAGCAAATGTAATGTTTTACTATTTCTAGGAAAGGTAGCTAAGAGTACTGGAGAAAGACTTTCAGGAATATGGAATAGAAGTTGGTGAAAAGTTAATGGTAAAATTAGAAAGGGAGAAGATTGAAATGTGGTGAAATGAGAACTGAAATGGGTGACATCACCTGCTGGGCCGAGGGCTGAGTAAGTGTTCATTATGTTAGTATCACCCTCAGGCTGGCTATAGTATCTGAAAAGAAGTATTCTGAATAAAACTGGCTGGTTTTCTTGCCATTGAATTGGGCAAGGCATTGGTCTTGACTGTACTAATAAAGGTAAAATGTCAGTAGTTCTCAAAATGATTGTTTTAAATTCATAAATCTTACTGTGTGAATCCAGGTCATGCAAGAGGCTTGAAGCTTTAGCAGGCAACAGTTCAGTTGGATAGTCACACAGAAATTCTCAAATAATTTGCTTGCACCATGTACCATTACATAGCTTCAAGAAAGAGGATTTATTCTTACCTTGTCGAGTCTAGAAAAATTTGTTTCAATTTTAAAAAATAAGCTTTTTGTTAAACTCCAGGCTCTTCCCTTTTAGCTGGTGTCATTCATTCACAGCATTTCTGTGCTTTGGCATTGAAAATAGAAAAAAAAGATGTCTGTCCCACAAACCCCTCCCCCCGAAACAGCAACGACAAAACCCTATGTACAAACGGCACCTGGTGAAGTTGCAGATGTCTTGCCATTGCATATTATTTTGACTTTCTCTGTTGTATTTGGTTGTGTAGGTATTTCAAGGCCAAAAAATTACTTCCTCTCTGTTCTGTGGCTGTGCAGCAGTCACACAATAATGGGGTCATGATGCAACTTCATGGCATCTGTTTGCTAATGATTCTGTTTCATAAATGTATAAACAGCAGCTATTAATATATGTGAGGTGATGTGTACATATAGCAGCTATTGCCTAACACTGTTTAATTTTTGTCTTAAAGGCTGGTAGAAATTGCTGGGGGATGAAGGTTATTAAATAGGACGACTTTTTCTTTCTGCTGTTTTGGTGCTATATTTATGCCTTACTGAGGCAATGAGCATGAAATCTGTGAGTCAAACATGATGTGGTAATCTGTCTGCAGATGGAGACTTGTAAGCTTGTACAGAATATTTCTTCAAATGTGAATTTATTTTGATAGGATATTATCTACCAAATGATGATGGAGAGTTTTATCAGTTCTGTTACGTGACTTACAAAGGAGAAATCCGTGGAGCAAGCACACCTTTCCAGTTTCGTACCTCTTCTCCTGTTGAAGAATTGCTCACTATGGAAGATGAAGGAAACTCTGATATGTTAGTGGTGACCACAAAAGCTGGACTTCTTGAGGTTTGATACAAAAATTCTTAAAATGCTATTTCTTTAATACTATGTAGTGACAATCACAGATACTTAAGAAAAAAATAGTAGGAAAAGACCTGCATGTGTCTGTGTAATGTATCTATTTCTTGCTCATTCTGTAGTATTTGGTTGAGGTTAGAACATTTGCAGGTTAAACAAATTAAGATTTAAAAATGTATAGCACTAAGCATGGATTGGGAAACTCAAGAGTAGATATTGCCTGTCTCTCACATCTGTAGTCACCAACTAACTGGAGGGAGAGAAAGAAATTCTTTCTGTGAAATGATCCTTCTTGTAAGGAAAAAGAGTTATGGAACCAGGCTACTTTTATTTTTGCCCAAGTTAAGAGCCCTGGAGACTGAGCTGAGCAGGTGCCTAAGTATATTAGAGTAGCTCTTGTTTTATTTTAAGCCGTTTTCTGTGTTGTGTTCTTTGCTAGAGATGTGGTTAGACCTGTGTGTTTCTATCCAGAGTTAAGATGTTTTACATTTTACTTGTCGCTGTCTGTAGGCTGAACAATATTTAAACCCAAACAAATGGAAAAAGAAATCTAAACTAAGTTTTGTTCAAGTTTCTTCTTGGAAGATTGCTCAGTGCAGTTCTCTTATCTTGCCATCAGACATTTTATCCAGTTGTCAATTCCATCTAGGCACTTACGTGCTTGTATTGGATTCATGGTTTTCAAAGTTAAGGGGTAAGAGTTAGTAGAGAGACACATCTGGGATATTTGTGTTTTTCAGATCTGTAGTCATAGCACTAAAATTAAAGAAGTTTTCAAGTATTTTTTTATGATCTTCATTTATAGAACTGTAGAATGATTTGGGTTGGAAGGAACCATATAATGTCATCTACTCCAACCCCCTGCGGAGCGAGTAGGGATATCTTCAACTAGATGAGATTGCTCATAGCCCTGTCCAGCCTGACCTGCAACTTTTCCAAGGATGTTGCATCTCTGGGCAACCCTTTCTAGTGTTTCATCACCTTAATCATGAAAGTTTCTTCCTTATATCTAATCTGAATCTATCATCTTTTAGTTTAAAACCTTCATCCTTGTTACTACAGACCCTACTAAACAATCTACCCATCTTTTTTATAAGCTCCCTTTAAATATTTATTATTTATAAGCTCCCTTTAAGTAAGAAAGAGCACAGTTCATGTTCCAGGATTCCACACTTTTCAGGTGTTGGTGGGGTGTATGTGCATATTCATTTTTCTCAAGAAATTCCTCAAATACTGCTTTCGAGAGAATTTGTGTCTCTACAGTCAGATGTCATTTTTTCACTGAGCTGCCATCATCAGAATTAGCTCTTCCACAGTTCCTGTCACTTGGGAACAGTTAAAGGCACTTCATTTAAGTGCTTGAGGAGCAAAACTTGAGGATAAATCAGGTCACTGCAAGTATGCTATCTAATGGTAGTCTGGTACTATGCACTAAAAGCAATTAAACTTCAGAAATTTGAAAATAAGGGGAAAACTGTAGTAATCTAACCAGGGAACATACAATTTGTACTTCTGCTCAAACACTGGAGTAATTAGTTACCCACTTGTTAGATTAGAATGAAGGGGAGAAAAATTACCAAATCCCATGCTTTTTTTTTCTTCTTTCCTTTTTTTTTTCAGTTTAAAATTGAAAAAATAATTAAAGAAAAAGAAGAACTATTAAAGGTAACTTCTGTTCTGGAAAAGGAAACAACACAACTCAGAGATCAAGTTGAACAACTGGAAAAAGAACTTAACCATGAAAAGCAGAGATGTGAACAACTGCAAACAGAGCAAAAGGTTAGTTGTTTAACTGATTAAAGCTGACTCATGATGTCTGTATTACTGCTTTTTCAAGACCCAGTCAGACTGTGTGAACATCAGCTATCAAACCCCAGAGCAGTTAGACAGACATTTACACTAGCATAGGTCAGTTCCTATTAACCTCCTGCCACTATTCCTTTTATGTCGTAAAATGGCTAAAATATTTAAGCCTTTTGGTACCAGGCTTGGTAAGATAATCGATGACAACTGTTACCAGATGTTTGATACTTAACTGTGGAATTGATAGTGGAAAGTAGTTGATAATTTAAAGTTTGCTTACATAAATTTAAAATGGAGGAAAGCTTTTCAAAAAAAGGCTCTCCTTAGGGAATAACTACATAGAACACAGGCTATTACAAATGGTAAAAGTTCTGGTATGAAAATCAAAGATCAAAAGAGAATGCTTCTGCCAAGGTATGTAAAGAGTGAAAAGTAACTAGTAACTGACTTCTCTTAAAAGGTTTCACAATTCAAAGGGAAAAGAAGCATAAACTTAAAAATCTGTTTAAAGTGTTAATTAATAACGAAAATGTAAATGTAGCCTAAACCAAAGCCAGCTTAATTTGGAATTCTGTATGTGGTAGGGAGGAAATCTAATACTATAAAAAGAACACCAAGAAGTTGGACCTAATCTATTTTTAAGCTGCTGCTTTTTAAAAAACCCAACTTTTAGCAGATTAAAAACATATGGAAGGGAGGTGGTGACATGGACAAATTTGAAGTAATGAAACCTATATAATTTAGCTGTGGACAGCAGTTAATAGACTATTTCTAGGTACTAGTGTGTACATGTCAACAGTCCTGTGTCATACACCTTTAATAGGAATTTACTGAGAGAACTTGAAAACGTTAGTTCTTTTTAGTATACTTTTGAACAGTGAATGGAATTGACTAGAGGATTGGCTAAGGAAAAGAGAAAGGATAAGATGTTGTTTAGAAAGGTTTTTTCTATTAAAGAATAATTTTCATTTAATGTGCATGGGAGAACTAGCTTAAATCGGTGAAAGAATAGAAATTCACATTTCATGGATTTGCAGATCATAAGTTTGGTGGATAAATCTGAATGATCTACATTGATGTTTTTCATTGTCACTTGTGGCTCTTATTTAAAAAAATATTTGAAAGCAAGCTGTCAGTTCCAACCCATGTTAGCTTTAACATTCCATTTTAGAACAATTCGTGAAATGGGATACTTTCTTGCATTTTGAAGTGAACTTCTCTAATGCAAAATAGTTTTGCCTCTAAATTACCAGAATTTAGCAAATAGGGTTTAATTTCAGGAATGCTTGGATTTGTGGGGTTTTCTTCTGTCTCTTTTTTTTTGCTGCTATTATTGTTCTGCTTTGGCCTTGCATTTTCATGAAGAGAGAATGCAGTGTGACAAACTTCTCACTTGTATTTAGCTAGAAAGAGATGTCTAATCTGAAGCTGGTTGAACTCTTCACTTGGCTAAAATATGATGGAAGTTTTTATATTTAGGCTATTTTTTGGTCTCTAAGACTTCAGTGCTGTCTTATTTTATGTCTTCTATGTCCTGTTCTCTGTTTTTTTTAAAAAAGAAACTTATATGCTGAGTTGAAAAAGTATTCATTTTTTAATGTAAGTAAGCAGAATATAAATTGGGTGTTATTCCTTAAAATTAACTGAGCATGTACTACATCTGCTAAATCAGGTGCAGTGAGTTAACTTTTTAATCATGAGAAATACTAATAAGCAGTGTTTTATATGTGACTCTCCTGTCTTGAAGATTACTTGCTCTCCTTTCCTCCACACCCTAGTAAGTGAAATAGAGCAGTGGATCACAGGCTTATATAATTTATGTTTGCTGGGAATACATACAATACATTGATTTAAAGATTCCTGAGCAGCAGTGACACAGCACTCAGCTGGATTTCAGTACCTGGGTTTTATTTTTCTTGTGGCTTGTTTAAAAAATAAAGCATCAACCAAACCCAAGAATCCAAACAAAACAATCCACAAAACACCCCCTCTCCAGCTGACCACTAACACAGATCTTGCAAAACAGATCCTGAGCACAGCCCCCAGATAATCTAGTGCACTTTGTGTGATGTGAATAGTTGTTACGGGCAATAAGCCTAAGTAATGCACTAACTTGGATGTTTTTATATAAGACTACAGGGTATAATATTTGAAGTGATAAGTAATCAGAATGTATTTTTTTTTTTAATAACAGAATCTTAGTTAGTGTTGGTTAGTGTGAGCCAGGTTGTTTCAGCTTGGCTTATGGGATTTTTACCTTTTGAGTGGTTGTTTTAACTGTGTACTATGGGGGCTTTTTATTTTCTTCTTTTATTTCTAGTTCTCTTTTTTTTGTATACATGTGAATTTTTAGTTATGCTCTACAGACTTTTAATACATAAATAGGTAAAAAGTGAAAGTGAGTAATTTAAAAATGGTAGTTTTAAAAATCTTTAACTTTGGCAGAGGTTTGACTTTTTGGAATTCCACTTAAAACATCTTCCAGTATACTTCCATATTAATCTAATGAACGACAATTAATAAAACAAAATAGCCTATACAAAAAAATACCATTTTTGTATATATGAGATGTCATTGCCTTTGTAGTTTAAGGCAGCTATAATTGATCGAAATTTATTTCTGTTAAAAATACAGCGAAGCTAAATTGAACCTGTGTGCAGTCTCTTAAGAACGTACTATTTTTTTGTTTGTTTTTTCAAGTACTTCTGTTAGGAACTGCTCAATTCTGCTTGTGCAAAAATATTGCTCAGTATTTCTGCTTGTGCAAAAAGCCCTCAAAAAGCCCACAGTAGTACTAACTACTGTGTTTAAAAAGCAGTAATTGCATGTGCTAATGACGTGGATGCGTCTGTACAGACACATGTCATTGATCCTCACTGAGTGCAGAGCTCTTCATGGTGCCAGTGTTTTGGTGACTAATATTTACTTACTACATTTGTAATGTGATAAGGGAGCCCTGGAATTATGAACCCCTGAATGCATTATACTTGTCAATCTGCCTAATTTCCAAAAATCTTTAGTTCCTTTAGTGAAAATTATATGGATATCTCATTTCATGTGTTTTGTCTCTTGATCAAATCCATCATTAAGCTATGTTTTGGTTTTGTAATTGAATTGAACAGAGTGTGGATGATCTGGTTAGGGGTTGTAGTACATAAGTTATTTTACTGTGGTGCAGTGTAGCAGATAGGAGATGGGAAAGCTCCAACATCCTAATATGAAAATTCTTCCTTAAAAAACAGTTCTCTTAAAATCCCCTTTTAATTCATATTTATTCATATGCCTTTAAACTACTTTCTTCTTTTTGGTGTTGATTTTTGTCAGTATTTTGCTTTCAGAAATAGCTCAGAAGTGGTTTGGATCATTGAGAAATGCTTCTGTAGGAGCATTGCTTTCTTAAAATAGACAGGATAGTTGTAGACATGACAATGCCGCAGCTAATCCCAATTAGTGCTTCCCTCCTACTCCTGATTAAATGACCTCTCTTCACTCCTACAGAATTTTAAGCAGTGCAACTGGTGTCTTCTTTGTCTGCTTTTTGCCAGATTGGGGTATTTTGTAAGTGGTTGGGAAAAATATTAGGAAGAGAGAAGCTAAAAGTAGTGCAATCAATGTTTTAAGAACATGGTGTACTAAACAATCTATTCAGGTGTAATACAATCAGTGCTCCATGAAAGCTTAACTTTTGGACTCTATACATATTGAAAAGATTCCAATTTTATGAGTTTTACTAATAGGAGAGTTCCTGTGTTTGTGGCACTTGAAATTAATGGCTACAGCAGACTTTGGTTTCCTAAGGTGCCCTTGCTGTTCAGGAGATAAACAGTTTTGTGTTGCCTTCTTACAAGGTAGCCATGTTATTTCCTACTAAAGGCAGAAGGAGTAAATGCATTCAAGACATAAAGTGCTATTATAGTTCTTGAAACATATCTTCTTGTAACACCTTACTGCACTCTAAGTCACTACTTGTGCCTAAAGGCTTTTGGTTTTTTAGATTTGGTTAATTTTTTTAATGCTTTTTCACGTTAATAGAAAACAATTTCTATTCAACACATGAATAATTCTGCAGACAATATTTTTTCTTGTTGTAATTGCCACAATCACAGAAAAAAAAATATTTGCAAGACACACAGCTCAGCATTAGTCAATGTTTGAACTCACAGGGAACATGCTCTCCAGTCCCAGTTATTTAGTGTGTACTTATGGTTTATTACCACTAAGTTGTGTTAATAACCCCACCGTGCCAAAGTTTGAGATACTGTTAAGATGAGGCACAAATTCAGTCTTTATTTCTTTTAGGTTGATCTTTTTCCTTGTATCCAAGGCCTGCTTAAAACAGTATGTAGTTGTACTGACAAAATCAGTGTAGAAGGGGTGTAAGGGACCTTTCCTTTTCCCGCCCCCAGCATGAGAATTTCCTGCACCCCTCTTTTAGCCTTTGGAAAAGGGCTTGCCATATTTTCAGTTAGAGGAAAACATAGTATTCCTTTGCAGCAGTATTCATGTCAGTTAAACCATTCCTACTCCCCCCCCCGCAGATGACATTAAAAATAGTTGCTACTGGGTGTGAAGATTTAACTTAATCTGTTACTACTCTCTGTGTGGGAATTCAGAGTAAATGTGAAATTATTGGAAATGTTTCAGAAATGTCACATCTTTTTCTTACAACCTTATGTTAGTGTTTCAGAGTTAATCTGTTTTTGCTAGGGTGATGTTCCCTGGTGGCATACTTCTGTTTAGGATCAGGCTATATATACACCTTGCAACTCTAGCAATATAACACTGTTAAAATAATGATGTACACTATTATTTTGCTTAAGAAGATGGCACATTATGCGTGGTTGCCAGAAATGGTTCAGGTTGCTTTTCATATTTCAACTTTTCCTGTGGTTTACTTTCCTAAACTGGTACATAATCAGTGTGTTGAATAACATTATTATACTGCTTTTAGCTGAATATATTTTGCTTTTTTAAAAATTGAACGAAACAAAAACCAAAGTCTTAGTATGTTTTTATTTAGAAAACAATAATACAAATATTTCTAATCTCTGTCTTAGACATTATGACTATAAACTGTAAATAGCTTTGTCCATAATAAGAGTGCTTGCTTTTTGGTCTTTGTGTTCCCAGTTTTGTGTATGCTTAAACTGTGTGTAAGGTTTGGGGCAGCAGCGCACTTGCCTACTGTTCTAAGAATCAGTTTTACTGTGCTGAAGAAGAAAAGCATGTTGTAGTCATTGTGTGTTTTTCATCAGTCATTTCTTTGATACTCTGCAACCATTCAATTTTATGAACACTTGGTTTTGTGCTTTTGCAGAGAGCAGAGCTTGCAAAAGATGGTTTTGCAGTCATTGGTCTCCCTCTAGTGGGAAGAGGGAACTTCTGAATTGATTTCTTTAGTGTGACAGCAGTGACAAGTCTCATTCCTCTGGCATTAGTTTCTATATTTAACTTGAGTCAGAAGCAGTGGAGTTGAAGACTGCCTGTTCATCCTTTGGTCTTGTGAACATTTGAATAGTGTGACAGTGCTGGCATAAATTGAGGCAAAAGAGAATTTACTGACTTGATAAACTTGTTCTTTCATGCTTTTTGTAAATTAAGTTTACCATTTGACTTTAAAAAGTGGGCTTATTCATCTATCTGATGGGGAATTTTGATAAGGCATCCATGTAAATTCACGTTCTACCTGCACAGTACCTTTATTTATTGAAGAATTTTATTCACATATCAGGAGTTCATTTAAGCTGGCTTCTGATGCCATTTTATAAGGAGAATTTCTCTGCTTAGTGAAAAAACCACTGTTGTTCAGTGTGACATATCAGTGGTATGAGTAAGTAGTAAAAGTGCCCAGTTCAGCCTATGTGCATAGAAGTAAATCAGTTGTTTTTTTCAGTGTCTCTTTAGACCAGGGTCTGTTCATACTGTTCATGTGTGCTGCATGTGTGAAAATCTCATGGTCAGGAAAACGCATTGTTTTAGGAAAAAAACCCTCCCAAAATCTAAGTAACAACAAACTGTCCAAAAGGCAAAACCCCAAACACCAAGCAAAAAACTGCCCCGTAGCCCAAAAAGCAAATCTCCCCTCCAGTTTCATTTAATTTTAGATACAAATTAAACACTCTGAATTTATTCAGGTTAGTACCAGCAATTACAGCACCCTTGGGTACTATAAACATCATATGAAGAGAAAACCCTGTTTCATGGGTTTTTTTGACTGTTCTGAGTATGAATATTTCTTAAACTGGGCAATGAAAATTATTTCACTGGAAAATTAAATAGTAACTTGAGATATTCTATAATTCAGAGAATGTATTCATGAAAATGACTGCAAAATCAATAGTTTAGATTGAAATTATAGCATGTTTTGAGAAATTAACATTCTGACATGTAAATACATGCTGCAAAATCATAGTGTGTGTAAAGGCTTCAGCTGCCTCCTGCAAAAACTTGCATGTTTGTAATCTTCATGACAGTAATTGAATGATTTATGTAACTTAGATGAACTCTTACAGGCTTAGACCATAGTTTTGATCACTTTTACGATGTTAAAGTACTACCACTGTGACATCTTAGATTTTCAAAATTGACTGCAGTGTTTTAAGTCATAGTCATGAGGATAAAAGCTTAATGTCATTGAAGTTATTTGGACTTGATTTGCTGTTTTACTTTACTGAATGCTTACCTTTTTTGTAGAAAGAAAAATTTCAACTTGATGTTTCCTTTCAGAATTTTCATGTCGTGTTACGGGCAGACTCAGACTTTGCACTGGCTGCAGTGGTGCTATGTTGTCTTCAGAGGTCTTTTAGACAGAGTATGATGTCAGCCAAGTGTTTTACATGATTCTGTTGGAGCTGCTGTGATGTCAGTGGGATAAAGAGAAGGCTCCTGCAGATAATTGCTCTAAAGCCCCTAAATTCTCTGTAGGATATCAAGTGTAATAGTTTCTCTGACATTAAATTACATCCAGATATATCAATCCAGCTGGAAGGTGGTGCTGCTCTTTTTTTTTTTTTTTTTTTTTTCCTTTAATTTGTTCATTTGATTTTTGTTTTTTCTCATTTTTGTTTTTAAATAGATTGCTTTCTATTTAGGGATTTGACTTCTTCCATGTGAGCTGCATAGCTAATTTTTAGCTTTTCACCCTTCATTACACTGTATGCATTCTCTAAAAAGTAAAAAAAGACTGTAGATACTAGGTGTTAATCAAAAGTGAATGCTTTAGGTGTGGGATGACTTTGAAAAGGTTGGTAGGGAGTTCTACACGTTATGGATAGGGAAGATGAAGCATAAAAAACCACACAGACCATTGCCATACTGCAAGATGTCATGTCTGGAAATAGTCTTAGATTGTATTTTTCAAGTATTTTCTTTTGTCTGCTGAATTTCTCTCTGCCTTCAGTGTGTTTGAAAAATCTATTGTATGTGCTGATCATAGGAGAGATGTCTGTACCATTGCATTAACCAAACTGTGCTCAGCAGTGTTTTACTGATGTTGTAAAAATCTATCAGAAGTAAGAAATAAGTAGGAAAAGTGTGCTGTTCTTCATTGTTGAACATGTGGATTTTTGCCATAATTTTCTCTTACAAAAATGAGAATTTAGAAGCATTATGGCTATTCCATTCTCAAATGAAAGATTATTAGTCCTTTTGCAGCAGGAATTTATTTATGAAATGGATTTTTAATGTGTTTCAAGGATGACCCCAGGCATGATCTTTGCATATCCTTTAGATAGAGCTTGTAATAGATTTATGAGGACAGTGTTGCATGGAATTACAGTAAAATTAATTTTTAAAATAATCGGTCTTAAATCTTCTGCCATTTTAGAATAGTAGTAAAGATTTTGGGACTCCCATATTTCTTCTTCTTCCCTATCTGTAGGTACATCAAGATTTTCAAAGTGGAATTTTGATTCTAGGGAAATTCACCTAACAACTCACTGAATTTTTGTTGTTTCATTTTAACTAATGAGACTCCTAATAGTTACAGGAATTTTTGTTCTGATAACTACTTCTTTTGCAGCAGTAAAGCTGATTAAAGTAATTTCTGGTTGCTTGCTCTTGATCCTTGTGGTGCAGTTTACTTCCCACTTCCACCCTTTTGGCTATTGCAACTCTAGGGAATGAGATTGGGGGAGCTGCATTTATAAGTGGATTAAAAATAACCTTTAAAATTTTGGGTGTTTTTAAACCAGTTCATTAAAATTATTCATGTTCTTGCTGTGCTTTTTTTATTCCTCTGTTAAGAAGGTGGAAGAAAATGATATAATATTGGTAGTTGTAGTGGATAAGATAAATGAATTAAACCGATGATTATAGAAAATTACCTTTTTTGTAAGAGGCGTTGTACATTAATTTGATGTGTTTATTATATTCTTCCCCTTTAGACTCTTTCTAAACACAGTTGACTTTACCTGTAAAGGAGTCTAAGAGCACTCAGTTTAAATTTTACAGGCTCTGAAACCACTGTAACCAGTGTGTGGAACGGGATTGCTGCATCTAAATTGAATTATGAAGAATTCTGTAAAATAACAAGTCGTCTCTACAAATTAATTATTTTTTTTCTTTAAAAACTGTAGGCTTTAGTTGTATCTAAACAACTTTATTAGGTGAGAATCTGTTAAGTATGGAACTTTTACATTTTAGTGCCATGTCCCTTTAGAATAACTAGCAAAGCAGCATCAATTGTAATGCTGTTAGTGGAGAGAATTTTTTTCAGGCTATTAATTCCTTTTAATATATGTTACCTTTGGCAGCCTGTTTGAACTGTTTGTACAGTTTGTATATATAATGTATCAGATTAAATTCTTTTGAAGGCACTTGGGTTACAACAGTTACAGTTATACCAAAGTGGTGTTTAGAGAAAACACAGATATGCATTGAAATAGACTTTTTACTATACTAGGCTTTCAAAACAGGGGCAAGTAATTAGTCTCCACTGCACTAGGGGAGGACAAGCAGTTATAGAGTGTGTTGTTGCTGCTGGTTATACAGCAAGTTTTATTTGGAATACTGACTTTAATTAAAATATCCTGCCCTCATTACACCAAGTACATATATTTTTGGTTGCAAGAAGCTGATAGGTCTTCAGAAATAAAGACCTTATGAAAGTTGTGGGTTATCTTCTCCAGTGCTGTTTTTTAAAAAAGATGGCACATTCATGATCCCTTAAAATTCTTTTTTTATATTAAGACACAAGAAAGCCATTTAGAGTTTAAATAGTTGTAATATATTAGTCCTTTTCTTTTGTATAGCGTATATAGCAAAAATAAAAATCTACATGCTGGTTTAGTGTGTTGCAAGTGAGTGAGTCATCAGATATATTTGCCACTCCTCAATTCAATACTGCCTACCTCTCAAACTGTCCCCCCCCCCCAAAAAAAAATCATAATCCTCAAACTTCTGTTTAGTTGCTTGTAAAAGTGGGCCTTAATTATACTTGTGAACAGTGTATCTTGACAATTAATGACTAAAACCAGTCCTCATTATATTTTATTGTACTTAAAACATTGTTTGTTAGGTTGGAATTTGGCCAGTAGGGGTTCTTCGTAAAGTCTGGTTGATGTGTTTCTCTTGATGTAACAGTACAGTCTTATTTCAGGGCATTGAGCTTTGTTTAGAAATGAATGGATGAATCAGTGCTTTACTCTTCCAAATCTAGAGCAGAAAGACAAATTGTACCATAGTATCTACACAAGCACTTCTAAAGTCGTGCTGTAGTTAAGTATGTTGGTCAGTCAGTCTTGACCTTGTTTTACACTTTGATTCATATCACTGTCATGGTTGATAATAAGTTGAGAAATTTTTTTATATCAGAAAAAGGTGACATTATCTCAGTATATGTGATTACTTGGGTGTTATTTATTTTTTCAAGCAAGTAGTTATGTTGATAAAAAACACTTTCAGGCTTATTTAAGATAGTGTGACTTTAAATGGCTGTTTTACTGTGGTGGAGATGGCATTTAGCTGTCCACTGCCTTAGAACAGTTTGGACATTACTGTGATGCGATAATGCAATACTTAAAACGATTTCCCATCTTGTATTTGTCAGTTTTCTGACAAAAGAATCTGTTTTGGGTATTGTCATCAGCTTCCAATATCCAAGACAAATCCCACAATGGTCGCATGATCCTCCTTGAGCTATCTGAGACCTTCTATATGTTGTAGCTAGGAGAATGTCATGTAGCGACCAGCTCTAAATCAGAATTTTGTTTTGTTTTGGTTTTTTTTTCCCTTTTGCCTGCAGTTGTCTTTATTGTGGCTTGTTTCTGTAGTGTAACTGTCTGGAAACATGCAAGCTCTTCTTCTTTTTAAGTAACAGCAGGTAAAAAGAGAAAGAAAAGTTTTTGTTTCCTGAGCTACACAGTCAGTGGTTTGTTTGTGAAAAGGAAATAATGTGTTTATCCTGTACACTGAAGTCTTTGGTAGGCTCTGAGTAACTGAATGCTTGTGCCCAAACAAACTCCATATTGACTTCTTATTAATATTTGAACTGTGCATAACAATATTCTATGTGTATTTATTTACATATACTTGAAATGGACTTGTTTTACATTTTAAGGAAGAGAAGAAACCTGATGGCCAAATTTTGGCATTAATTCATATAGCATGTCTTACTTCTGAAGAATCACATTCTTAAATGACATCTATTTGCAATTTTTTTAAAAGGAAAATATTCAAACATCAGAAGCTTTTAAAAGGGAAAATAATGATTTGAAGAAGAAGCATGATGAAGCTGCTTCAAAAGTTCTCCAGCTTGAGGAAGATATCATGACTGTTACTCAGAAAGCCATTGCAAAAGAAACTGAGTTAGACAGGTAATTATTCTTTTGTTGTTTGCCTTCCTTATTTTACTTTTTTCCCCCAAAGGTGTTTTTTTAGACTAATATTTTTATTATATGTATGGATTTTCTTTATTAATAGTTCTGTACCATTAATTTTTCAATGTTTTAGTCTGAAGGACAAACTGAAGAAAGTGATGCTTGAGAAGGAGCAACTTGAATGTGTGTTAAAGACAGAAAAGGATGAAAAGGAACTTTATAAGGTAACTTCATTACTTGTACCTGTATACACTGGAATGAAGCTATTTGAAATAAAGGTAATAATGTTTTATGGAGAAGTCTAATAAATTGAATTTGTTAAGGAAACATGGAAATGAGTAACTCCTGTGAACATATCTTTAAGATAGTTACAGATGTTCTCATATAAAAAATGAATGAGGAAAACAGCATCTGAATTCAAACATGGTATAAAAAGGTCTCTAAGAAGGAGAACGAATCGCCAATTTGTTAAAGCTCAGACACAGTAACAAAAAATAATAGATTCTAGTGAGAAAATTCTTTAGTTATACAGTGCATCACCCAGTAACTGATCATCTTTAACATACTTTTTCATAACTAAAACACTTCTTAGTAATTTAAATTCTCTCCCTGTTTGTTTTTTAAATTCCTCTTCTGAGCCTTGTGTATAACACTGAGAATCTTTAGTAGGTTCTCTGCTGCATTGGTTTTTACTAGCATGGCTGATTTCTTTTGAGAGACACTCGTATATAGAATAAAATACACTGCCATCCTTCCTTCCCCCAAAGCAGAAAAAACTTTATATGCTAAAATAATGAAATCCTTAGGTTGTGTGTATTTAAAGATTATTTAGATCAAGTGTATTTCAAAGATTATTTCTGTTCCTAGATTATAAAATCTCAAAGCATCTTTTACAAGCATGGAATCCCTTTGTAAATAACGCAAATGTTCTGGTCTGAGTGGAAAACAGTTGAGTGCAGGAGCTATTTTGCATTATTGTAGGCAGAGTTGTTAAAAGTAGTTTGCTGTCGTTGAAAATGAATATTCCTGATGTAGACCTGTTTGTTAGATGACTGTGGCAGTTACTACTAGAAGTTTAATTCCTCTTTAGTTTTCTTCTTTCTTTTGCTTGTCCTTAGTTGTCCAGCATTTGTGAAGAGAGGAGTGAGTCCTGAATAACTTAATTTGATGCGGAGAGAAATTAGGGCTTTAACTTCTAACTGTAGAGTGGAGCTGTTGTTAGGTGACCATACTGAAAGAGTTCCAGCCAGAAAGTTTGGGCTGGAGGGCAGTGGTAATATAATTTTTTTTTTTTCTCTTTACCAGTTCTAATATGCCTCAAGTTAGAATAAATTAGAATTTAGTGAGCACATAAATAGGCAGGTGAACAGTAGTTCTCCTAACGTGGAAGAAGTTTGACATGTTTTAGCATCATTGCAGATACACTTGAAGAATACAGAAATAGAAAACAGCAAACTAGTAAAAGAAATCCAGACGTTTAAGAATTTGGATGCAAACAAAGAAAACATGATATCGTATTATAAAGAGGAGGTTGGCAGATTACAGCTATTAATAGCTGAAAAAGAAAATGCGAAGAAAGCTTTTTTGCACTCCTCATCAAACAAGGTAAGCAGCACTGATATAATTGGCCTGATATGAATAAACATATTTAATATTGTGTGTGCTTGACAAGAGAAAGGAAGAAGTTGAAGAAATCATCAGGATATAGGCTAAGAGGCATGAGGATTATAGTGTTCTCTGTAGATGCAGAAAATGGTGAAAAGACTGAGATATGTCCTAGTTTTGCACCTTTTGAGCTTGTCGAGGTGTCACGTGATTAACTGAGATTAACTATGTGTGGAAAGGTGATCTTCAGTCCAGTAAAACTGGTGTGCTCCTGCATTGCTTTTGGCTTCATGAAAAAGGAAAGGAGGTTGAGGAAAAAGTTTGTAGTGCAGCTGTGTTGACACTGTAGAGGATGATGGAGAAGAAAAGAGGAGACATGGAATGATTGCTGAAGGACTCGTTAGGTGAATATACTATCAAGCTACAATGCTGACTGAGAGCTCTGCAGTGACAGTAGGGTTTCCAAGGAAGTGGTGCCTTACTATGCCTTGTGGCAGCACTGTGGTTAGCAAGCAGTGTGGTGTAACAGGAGAGTGAAATTGCTGAAGAACTCATATTTATACTGTCTGTGGCCCACAGAAGTGGGGTTACTTCAGACTTATTTCTAACTGGGTGCTATGGATATCTGTATTTGGTTTGTATGGGTTTTGGTAGGGGAGTGGCTTCTGTGAGAAGCTGCCAGAAGCTTCCCCTGAGAGCCAATTCCAGCCATGCCTGACAGCCAATGCCAGCAGGCTCCGAGATGGACCTACCAGTGGCCAAGGTTGAGTCTATGGCAGATGATGGTAGCACCTCTGGGGTAACAGATTAAAGAAGGGTGTGGGAGAGGATGAGACTGTGTGAGAGGAATTGCAGCTGAAGAGAAGAGTGAGAATGAGAGAAAGAACTCTGCAGACATTAGGATCAGCGAAGGAAGGCAAAAGGTTCCAGGTGCTGGAGCAAGGATTCCTCTGCAGCTCATGATGAAGCCTCCTGCAGCCTGTGGAGGACCTCATGCTTGAGCAGATGAATGTGCCTGAAAGAGGCTGTGACTCTGTGGGAAGCCTGGAGTGGAGCAGGGTTGCTGGCAAGGACCTGTGACCTCTACAGGGGACCTGTGCTGGAGCTGTTTGTTCCTGAAGTACTGCACCCCATGAATGAGATCCTATACTGGAAGAGTTCATGCAGAACTGCAGCCTGTGGGAAGAACATGGGTTGGCGACGTTTGTGGAGGAGTGCCTCCCATGGGAGGGACCCCACACTGGAGCAGAGGGGGAGAGTGAGGAGTCCTCCGCCTGAGAAGGAAGGAGTAGCAATGACAACGTGCGATGAACTGACTGCAGCCTCCATTCCCCATCCTGGCAATGCTGCTGGAGGAGAGGAGATAAGAGAATTTGGGAGTGAAGTTGAACCTGAAAAGAGTGGTTGGGTGAATGTGTTTGTTAAGACTTGGTTTTATTTTTCATTATCCTATTCTGATTTGACTGGTAATAAATTGTATTAGTTTTCGCCCCAAGCTGAGTCTGGTTTTGCCCATGACAGTAATTGCTAAGTGATCTCTCCCTCTCCTCATCACAACCTACAAGCCTTTTTTTATATTCTCTGCCTTGTCCAGCTGAGGAAGGGAATGGTGGAGTGGCTTTGGTGGGCACCAGGCATCCAGCCAGGATAAACCCACAGTTTAACCATTAGGTGTTTTTATTTATATGCATCATCCTGTTCCATTTCATCCAAAAGAAATGCAGTTTCTGTGCCCTGAGATTGTTCTCTGATCTGCAGTGTGATAGGCAATAATGAAATCAACTTAGAGTTTTGCTTTACAAATGTGCAGTTGATCCAAATTAGAGAGTCAGTTTAGACATAGCCTTTGAGGTCAGCATGGAGAAGTTGGATTATGCAGGCATCTTTCTTGTGTATCTTGCCAATCTTCCCACTGAAAAGTAACTTGGATCTCAAAAGTCTAGAAATTGTCTTAAAGTATTATGAGTTACGAATATAATACCTAAGTGGAAAAGTAGTGCTGTTGAGAATGGGCATAGAGTTTAAAAAGGGCATACAATCTTGCTTTAAGTTAGTTACATCTAAAGATGTAACTACATATTTATTCTCTTTACTGCTGTTTTGTTTCTGAATGTGTTAAATTACTACTGTGTTTTATTTTGAAGGGAGTGAATGTGTGTCAGTACTGAAGCAACCAAACGTTGCTTCAGTACTGACACACATTTATGTCATTTATTAATCTTAAAGTGCTTTTGATGTTTCTGGTGGGATCATTAATAGCTTTATATCTCACACTGTGAAACTGCAGGTATTTTCTGAAAAATGTTACCAATGTATCACGTGCTGTAAAAATAGCTAGGAGACAGGATTTCAGGGTGTTTACTTGTCTATCCATCTTCATAAATGGTTACAAAATGTATTAGTATTCCTCTGGACTTAAGTGATGTTAGAAAAATTAACAAATAATGGACTAGAGATAGCTGAATTTACATCTGGACTCAAGAATAAGAGATTATTATACCATCAGGGAGTCCAGAGGTGATGACTATTTTATAGAGATGCTTCTTTAAAAAGAAAATAATTTTTTTTTTGTAATCCTGGCCTTCTCTGAAGAGTGAGAGGCTGATAGTTCAGCTTGGTCAGTTGGCTCTTGGGTTGCCCTGTGTGCTTAGTGCTACATGCTGCAGCTTGCTCTTCATTACTATTTGTTCTCTCTTCCCTCTGGAAAGCTTCATGTGCAAGTTCTTCGGAAATAGAGCTGTGAAAAAAAACATCCCAAAGCTGCTTTACAGTGTTTGACATCAGCCAGTTGTAGGCACTTGTAAAACCTCTTGCTCTGTTGTTACCTTCAATGTGTTTCTGTGGGAAGAACTTTGCTTTTGATGCTGGAGTTCTACAGTGATAAGAACGGAGATGTGGGAAACAGACTTTTTTGTTCGTACATTTAAAACTGAAGCTGAAATTCCTGCAAAAAATCCAGAATTGAAACTTCTATTTCATAGTGATACTATTTTGCTATGAAGTAAAGTTTGCCTTTATTTTATAGTGAAATAAACTTGCACATTATTGCTGGCAAAGAAGACAAGTGGGGAAAATAGTACTTGTGTACTGACTTCTTGATTTAGTAGTTTTGCTAAAGCCATTAGGAGAACTTGGCTTTTCTTTCAGATGTTTTTAATCCCAATACCAACCTTTATTTAAGCTTTAAATTAAAAAAAATCATGAATTCTCTTAAATCTCTTCTCTTTCCTAGGATGAGGCAAGTATTTTGAAAGAGCAGCTTCGGAAAGCTGAAGATCAAATTCAGGCTAGCAAACAAGAAGCTGTTCTAATGTCGAAAGAGCTGAGTGATGCAGTAAACGTGCGGGACAAGACAATGGCAGATCTTCACAGTGCACGTCTGGAAAATGAGAAATTCAAAAAGCAACTTGCTGAAGCTTTAGCTGAACTCATAAAAATCACAGCTTTGAAAAATGAACAGGTAAATTGTCAGTATTTAGTATTGAAGTTATCTGTATTTATAAAATCTTTACTGAAGCTTTACTGAAGATGGGGAATAAAATAGATTTTTGGATGATTAGTGCAAATAATTATCAAATTCTCTTTCAGCATTCTATATACTACCTTAAATCAAGTGCATGTTAGTTGATCTGGAGGTTTGTTCAGAAAGGAGCTTTCTGCTATATACTCGCATCTACTTTTCCCCACATTATTTTCACAGAATAATGCAGTATTTATCTATGTTATTTTGAATCTTCTCCCTGTCTTAATTCTGTTAAGTGAGCCACAATAGCATTAAAAATTCGTTCAAATAAGAAAATGTATTGCTAGAAACTTGGGTTATTTTACAATGTTCTTTTCTCATTTATAGATTCTCTCTGAATTCTTTTAAGTCCTTCCAGTATTTGTGATCAAAGTTAATTTGCTTCAAGTACTTAAAAGTAGAAAAATATTAATGTAATGGTAAATGTCTTGACCTTAGTCTTGGATAAAAATATAGTGAGTATGTTTCATTGTTTTGATTAAAGTGAGCTTTATCAAGGGTCTTCAGTGACTGCAACTGTATTGCATTTATTTGCTACTAGGATTACTGTAATGGTGTAACTGTTTGAAGAAAATATATTGAGCTGAACACAATTAAAATAGTAATGGAATATTAGAACACTCAGAAGATTTATTGTATTTAAAATGTCAAAGAATTGCATGGGTTTTTTACCCCTAAGAGTTTCAGTTGTATATGCTGTCTTTTGAAATGCGTCTTGAAAGAAGTAGGAAGTCATGTGAATGCCTCAAGTTACCAGAAAGCATCTGAGCATGGCCTCTGTTTGGTTGTCTGATGTGGTTTTTGTAGCTTGTGTATCAGTGTTGCGGCTCAGTGGAGCCACTCCCAGGTGAAATCTAGTGACTGTGAGGGAATAATTGTGCACTTCTGCTATGTGGCTATACTTGTGCTGGAACATCCCCTGGAAGGTGTTCAGACTTTTCCTATACATTTGGACTTTAGATACACATTAATGAGCCCATAAAATAAGAAACTCCTTTACCTGCTTCTGGTATTATACCAGTGCCTGTTTATGTCCCTCAGTGTGTCCTGCTTGGAATAGAGTTCAGCACATATTCTGCTTCTCTCTGTGCTCTACTTGCTTGTGCTACTCCTTTCTTTCCCACAAAGAAAATAGGAGCTACAGTACTTACATGGAGCATTATGCTTTTTTAATTGAAAAAAGACTTTTTGGGAAATAGTGATATTTGAACAAAAGGGAGAACAGTTTCTATTTTTTTTTTTTTTTTTAAGGAAGCTTCAAATGCCGTGGAGCAGGAACTGCGCAGGGAAGTTGAAGATCTGAAGCTTCGTCTACAAATGGCTGCTGACCATTACAAGGAAAAATTCAAAGAATGTCAAAAACTTCAAAAACAAGTAAACAAGTTTACAGAACAGTCAGTAAGTAGAATAGGATAAATTGCACTTGCTTTTTTTGGTAACATTTCAACAACAATTTAATTCCTTTCTGTGAAAAGTAATGCTTTTAAAAGATGAAAATTTGTGGTAAGCAATGACTCTTTACCATTTTCTTTCACAAACCTGTTTGTAAAATTACTTCTATTGTTCTTCTATGATTACTTCTATGATTCTTCTATTACTTCTAGTAGATTTTAGGAAGTTGTCCAAACCAAGCATAGAATTTATAGTAGCTGGTGTAGAAGCCTAGTAGAGTTTGGATAAACCTAAAAAGCATTACATTATTCAAGGCAGAATTTTGAAACTGAAGCTGGGAAAATCCATAATTTTTACCTCTATTCAGGACCACCACAAAAAAGCCCAGAAAAAAAAAAAAAAAACAAAAACCAAAAAAAAACCAAACCCAAGCCCAAAAGTGAGGGACATAGAGAACTTGAAGTAGGATTTAAAAGCCAAGTTGGGAAGAAGTCTCCACAACACAGTATGGAATTGTATTCCATATGTATTTTGTAATCTTATCACTCTTCCAAGGTCTGTTTCATAAATAAATGAATCTTTTTCAATGATGACACAAGTCTTAGGCCACCTAGTAACAGAACCTGTTAGCCAATTTCAAACAGATTTGAGAGCAGAGTTCTTCAGAATTTTGTACAAATTAGAGTTGGAGAGGAGTTCAGAGAGGGAAAAGGCCTATGCAGAATGGCAAGATGTGCAAATATGAATTCTTAAGAAAACCAGACTTAAATATTTCTCTTATCCACAGAACATTGCATAAAAAAGTCTCATCCAGAAGGTCAATGGTGAATGAGGTGTCTTATCAGAATGTCTGTGGCTTTTCCTTAAAAATCTTCCTTATCTTTGCCAATGTTGTAAATCTTACAGGAAACACCAGATTTCATTGCTTTTGCTCCAGAAGTCCAGCAGACATTGCTGATACAGACTCTATTTTTCTAATGGAGTATTAGACTTAAGTTAATGAATTTAAATGTAACTGATGCATTAGAAAATGAGCGTTTTCTAATAATTTGCTTAGAAATTACTCTTTTCTAGGGAAAAAGACCTTCATCAAGTAAGAGGATAAAAATCATAGTCTGAAGAAATTTCAGTCTTAGAATTAAATGTTCTTGTATATTTGTTATTTCCTACTGTTTAAATGAGGGTTTCTGTCTAATTTTGGAGCAAATGATACATTTTGCAAGATACATTACTTTGTGCTTTGGTTTTCATTTAATCAAGTACCAAAACAAAATTTCTTTTCACAAAGAAAACTGCAGGGCATCAACAGAAACTGACAGATGCATCTAACACTGAAACAGCTACAGCCGTCCTTACAGGCAAAAAGTTGCCTGCATCTCCAGGTATCAACAGCTTAAATTTTATCTGTCTTTATAAACCTGAAAGTGTTGTCTGTGTGACACTAGTCACTAACAGTATTCTTAGTATAAAGTAAGTGGACTTGTTCTTTTTAATTAAAGCATTAATTAAAGATGTGAAAATTTGGCTAAATATTTTGTCTCTCACCAAGTGGTAACATTCATAAATAAGTTTATGTATCAGTTCAGTTGCTGTTTACTAGTGTCAGTAGAACTGAACTCTTGAATTTTTGCTTCATGGTTAACAGAGATGGTTTTGCCGAACTAAGAAACAGTTTATTAAAAAAAAATCTTACTCAAATTTTCAATTTGAGTATAATAGCACAGTAATTTTATAGTCATGTTATTATGACTATCCACTATAACATTCTACTGTAAAATCAATCTGCTGAAAAGTTCTGATTATGTGATGGCAAGGTCAAGTCTACTGACTATTTTCATGAATTATAGGACTAGTGGTTTACTAGAAAATGTTTATAATTATTATGAACTATTAAGTTATTGCAAGACGGATACTCTTAAAACTTCAGTATGTAATAGGTTAGTGCTAAAGAAGAAATCCTTTATTACGAGGCTGATGAGGCATTGGACCAGGCTTCCCAAATGAGTTGTGAATGTCCCATCCCCTGGGATGTTTAAGACCAGGTTGGACACGGTTCTGAGCAGCCTTGTGTAGTGGAAGGTGTTCCTGCCCATGGCAGGATCTTTAAGGTCCCTTCCAGCCCGAAACATTCTGTGATTTTACCATAAATTAATAAATGCTAAAAAATGCTGGTTAGCTTTTTCTGTGCTATTTTATGACTGACATATTCTTGCTGTCTGTGAAGACCAAGGGTTGTTATTTCTATCAGTTTCCTCCTGTCTAAAGTAAATTCAAGTGTTTCTTAAAACATATAATCTGAGCAAGCTCAGTGATAGTGTGTGATGAAGTAGTTTGCTGAGGTCCTTCCATGCTTTTATGTAAAAACAGAGTATTTGGAGTGATAGCATAAGTATTCTGGTGCTTATTTAGTTTTCTCTCTTGGGACAGTACTACATATATGTGTATTTATGTTGGACTTCTCTCAGTGTGAGAGAACTGAACACAGATGTGCCAGTAAGGTTGCTGATCTTACATAGCACATAATGCTGATTGTCGCTGGTTTGGATAACATAGAGCACTCTGGTTTTGAAGCACACTCTCGAGTCTGGGCTGTCATCTATCTCTCTTATACAAACTTCATGGAACAAAAAACCCCAATGTTCTTGTTTTTTTCTTCAATGTTCACAGTTAGCCCCATTTCATCTGACATAGTTTCGGAATCCATGGTAAAGGAGCAAGTGCGTGAAATGAATAAAGAGATTGCTGAGAAAACAGAGAAGTATAAGAAATGCAAGCAAATGTTGGCAGTAAGTAAACAGCTGCTTCAGAAAGCTGAACAAAAAGTAGCTGTAGCTGCTAAGCCTTAAAACCACAAGGCCTACCCAGCTGAGTTGCCTTCCTTTTTTGTGTGATACACTGTGATTATGGTAGAAATCTTAACACTGGAAAACACGTTTTTGTTCAGTCAGCTTTGACCATATATGGTTTTAGAGGGTCAGACAAGGAAGACCAAGATACAGTAGAACAAATGTCCATATGCTTGAGGTTTTAAATACTTTCTGTTCTTACATTAAGTGTAATTGCTTTTATAAATCAAATGCAGCAAGTCGCTGTAAGCCAGGTGATGTTTAGAACAAGTGTGGCAGTGTTGATCTGATACACTGTCAAAAGCAAAGTAACTTTTCCCTGTCTGCCTGTCATGGCTTTTACCGTGTTTTCACACTTGCGGGTGCTGCCAACTACCTTGGGCTCAGTCATACATAAAGGCATTTATTTGGTTGTTTTGACCAAAATTGACACTTGATTTTCATTTAACCAGTTTGGATGTGTGTATGATGATGGAGTGGCACTGGTAAAAAGTTGAGAACAGTTTAAGAAATTTTGAGTCTTGTCTGTCTTAATTTTGTTTATTTTATTTATCACAGTGATATTATTCTATTTTAGTAAGGGTTTCCAGGATGTAATAACTATCCTGTAATTCTGCTCGTGATCCTGTCCATGAAGAGCCTGCATTGGCTTCTGCTGGCTGTTCATTCCATAGTAATTTTTGAAGAAAGCTTTGCCTTTGACCTTCTGGATGAAAGATACTTAGGTTGTAAAAGTCACTTGGGAAAGGTTTTGTATTGAAGTGAGGCACTTGAAAGAATCATGGTTAGTAGTATTTGGGTACAAAGAAACTTGAAACTGAAACTAAAGAGGAATATCATCTTGTTGAAAACTCACAGAAAGAAGTGCCTATTTAGCATCATTTTTATGCAGTGTTCTGTGGTCCTGACCATTTCAAAGTCTTGAGTCAGGGTTGTAGAGACCATTTGTGAATGGTCTTGTTTTAAAAGCATGGAGTTAACACAGTGACATTTTTGGGGATGGGAGGGAAGATCTCTTTAGACTGTAAATATTTCATGCCATGGTATAAACTACTTTAGGATGAGAAGATGAAATGCAGTGTTTATGCTGATGAATTAGCCAAATTGGAGCTGAAGTGGAAAGAACAAGTGAAAATCAATGAAGGTATAAAATTACAGCTGGCTGCAATGGAGGATCAGTATAAAGTAAGTTACTGGTTTTGTTTATGACGATGAATGGTTACCTCTTCTTAACATGGCTGCTTATTTCTGGTAGTTCAAGTAATGAAGAGCTTTAATAAGGAAAGCACGCTAAATACATTTTTGCTCTTGAAGAAACAACAGAGTCTTGTAATGCTTCTTTTAAAGTAAGAGAGGTCTGATAATGCTACTATCAGCTGGCCATCATCAGTCTTTTAGTACTGTCAATTTAGACAGACCCCTAAATGACATGGTCTTGTATTATGGGGAAAAAAAGGGCAAGGGATTTCTGATTTCGTGCTGCTTACTGTAATAACAGGAAGATTCATTGGTGTGTTTGTCTAAAATCTTCATGTTCTGTATTGGATTACCAGTGTAGTAATGTCTTACATTGTATGTAAGTCAGTACAGAGAGAGGAGTGATCCGTTGTTTTTAAAATCATGCAAGAATTTAATGTGGAGAATCTCAGGTGTAGTCTTGGTAGAGTGATGTAACACATTCATCAGAAAGTCAAGCATAATGGGCAGCTTTAGTTTACAATGGGCCTTAGTCTTTGAGGTTATGTGACTGTAATGCTTATGTTGAATTAGCTTCTTAGTTCAATGGGGATGAGATAAGAATAGCAAATGTTCATGAAACCAGCTTTTCTGATGGTTCCCAGTCTAATGGTGATAAGAGTTGACTCTGTTGTCTGGTTTTGCCCATTGTGATGAAAAATGATTAAACTGAATTGGGACTGTTGGTTCTGCTAGGAGCTCCTTTTTATTAGCAATTACAGCACTTTTTCTTTATAAAATGACAAATTACAGTTTATTTTAGTACTCCATAGGACATCTTTTTCTGACACTTTCCAAAGTTCTAATTTCAATTTTATAAAATGTGTGACTCTTTCCCAGTTTATTTTACTAATTAAAGTGATCAGTTGGCATGCATAATTTACTGTGAAATAAGTTTAACTTCTCAACAGCAGGTATAATAAATAATTGGTTCCATAATTGGAAGCATTTTGACTGCAGTTAAAAAATTGCTATAATTCAGGAGGGTGTGGGTGGTAGAGAAAAAGTGAGCTTTTCTTCCCAGTCAGGAGATTTTGCTCCATTGACCTAAACTAGGAGGAGGAATTTCAGAACTGAGAAAAACTGATAAGCAGTTATACCAAACACTGAGCTTGGATATTGGAAAAACAGGGGAAGAGGCAGTCTCTAAAGGAACCAGAATACAAATGAAATTGTCCTTTGTAGTGAGAGATTATTTAAACCATCATTTTGAAGCCAGGAAGAATTGTGTAATGTCTCAGTTGTACCTCCTCCCAGAGCACCCAGTAGAGACACAAGGTAGATGTTTGTGAAACAAATTTAGTGTCTTTGGAGCAGAAGTAGCTTTTGGTTCTCTCAAATTCTGTGGTGGGACATATGAAATGCCCAGAGATTTCTTCAGAAATAATGAGATGAGGCTTGCAAACCTTCAGCTGTCTGGGCAGTGGTGCCCTTCTGCCGTTGGTGGCACTGATACTACTCCTTATTTTTAACACAGAATTTTGTCATTCCACAGCTGTTCAGTGAAAACTGGCAAGAAAAGGCTGCTAATGAACTGCTGTTATCTAGCAGATAAAACTTCGTGAGAATTGTTGGGTTGGATTTATTGTAACACTGTATGTTGCATGTAACTCCAGTAGACTTAACTATTTTCATCTGAAAGATTAACTTCATTAGGGAACTTTGTTTTCACGATGTAACATGCAGGGAAAATAGTTTCCATTCACTAATGCAAGAATCTTAATCTTCTGTTCGTTTAGATTCAGCTGGCAGAAAAAGAGAGACGAATAAAGGAACTGGCATCACAGTTGGAACTCTTTACAAGTGAGAAGGTATTGTCACACATTCTGAAATATTAATGCTAATGTAGAAGTACCCCTGAGGTATTATATGGCAATTAATAAAAGCCAAGTTTTACTGAAAAGTGAAATAAAAAAATGTCTTTATTACATTCAGATAGTATTGCATGATATTATGCAAAGTTGGGATTTTTCTTTGAAACTTTTATTTCTTTACAATTCTAGTATGAAGAGATACTTAGTAAAAGTAGGCGTTTTAATACTGATAAACTGAAGCAAAACAAAGCTTTCAGATTAAGCTAGTTAATTTTTTTGTTAAATTCTGGATTGTCAAGTAGTTGGTATTTAACTTATCTTCTTTTCAAGCCAAGGATATAATTTTTATAGTACTCTCATATTTTTCTAGCTGAAAGAAATCAAAGTTTGAGTTTTACTGAGGCTAGTTTAGGTGGAGGGAGTAATTTTAAACACTACATATAAGAACATCAGCTGTAATAATAGTAATAATAATGTATGGAAGCTTATAAAAGCTTGGAGCTTTGTTTGCCAAATTTATAGATATTTACATTACAAAGAGGAATCAAAGTGCCTTGCTAGACTGGACCCATGATTTAAAAGATTAAGCATGGAGTAGTAGTAAACAGCATTTCAATTTATACTCATTATCAGTGTTTGTTTATAAATGTTACCAAGCATAGCTTTCTAAAAATATTCATTTGCTGTCTCTTCAAACCTATGAAAATACTTTGTTTCTGGTTTATTTACATACTTAGGTAGCCTTTGATTTTTTAAATTTTTTTTAATCAGTCTCAACCCTAGATATCCAACTTCTGGCTAAGATTTTTTTGCACCACCTTTTTACAATCATGTTGATCTACATTCTGTTTTAACTGTATGCTAAAATTAAAGTACTAATGCTGTTGCCTCCTGTTTTAAACTGCTTCTGTATTGCAGAAGAAATTTCTTTTAAAAAGGAAAATCTTGATTTCATTGCTAATTAATTGTTCCTGCTTTGTATTGAGTAAAGATGGATTACTTCACTAAAACATGTAGTCATAGCTTTTTAATCTTCCCTATTTTCGTCTCATATTCCTTTTAGTTTATAAATCTAAAGTAACACTGGCGTAGCTTTATATTGTATCTAGAGGAGGAATGCCATCTGTTACATGAAGTCTCTTTGCATTTGTGTAGTGCTTTGTTTTAGAGTAGTTATTGGTACTTGATTTTTGCATTTTTCTGTTCAAGAGGCTGATCTGAAGCTCACTTGTTTGCAACAAAAAATTAAATTGTTCATTTTTTAGTTGTCACGGATTTGAACTGGTAACTGAAGCTTTGGTTTTAAGTTTCAATTTAAGGTCTTTTGGGGAAAAGACATACTTCAGTCTTGGAGGGTTTTGTTAGCATCGTACCAGCAAATATTAAACATGAACCTGGAGAACCCAGAAGAAAATACTGATCAGAAAGAACATTACTGGAAAGCTTGTCTCCCTTAACAACCTCTGTTTTTAAAGTATTGTTTTCATATTTATATCTCAGAATTTTTTGCCTGGTTCTGAATTTATTCCTTTTGATATTCATGGCTTATTGCTCTCTGTTTCTTAACTCACTTGGTTGAATGGAAGGATGAGAAAGATTTTTTTTTTTTATTGGGATAAATTACAGCAGATGCATTGACCACACTGAAGTCACTTTAATTAGTGTCTTTTAAGATCCATACTGGCTTAGAGTTTTAATGGTTTCTAAGTTTTAAAACCCCTTTACAGTTTATAAAGTTGACAAAATTCCATATGGAATTATGTCAAGTATGTGCAAAAATGCATTCCACATACAAAAATGCTGCATTTTTGAATGGTATGGTATGAAAAAAAGAATTGTTTTCTTTTTAATTGTAACTTTTAACACTGCACATTATCTTTGGTTGTTATTGTTAATCTGCCTATTTTTACTGATTTAGCTAATTTTCTTCATTGTAAAGAGGATGCAGACACTTGAAAAACATGGCAGTTCTGTTTATGTAATTAGAAATAACTGTCAACAAACCAAGAAAAAATAATATCTCTTTCAAATCTCTTATTCATCTTTTCTTCATTGACTTTTTTTGGTGTTTATGGTATATTCGGCGTAAGACCAAAATGAAAAGACAGTAGGAAGGTTTGCAGATTTTCATAAACATTTCAAATTTTGCTAGGACTCCATAGGGTTAACTATGCTTTGAACTTTGTATTATTTAGGAACTTGGCAGAACACCAGGAGATCAAGCTGGAAGGATGATGGAAGGACAGACTTCACAGCAGACATTACATTTTCGCAACCCGTATTCAGAGGAAAATGGATCAGTTCCTGCAGTGGCAAGTAGACTACCAGTGTTGCAATATGGAAACCCTTATGCAGTTCAGGAAAGAAGAGGTAAATAAATTTCACATCCCCCAGTATAATTTCTCCCTCACTGTTTCAAAAGCAATGCCTCATTTAATGCAGATTAAATACCAACAGTCTTCAGACTGGTTTACAGAGCCTTTTCTGACTGATGAACATTAGTAAAGAGCCTTTATTTTATGATGGGAATCAATAAGGTAAACAAAGTTTTAAAGACCTTGGGAAGAAGCTGATTCTCTCCTATTGTTTTGCATTATCTAAACCAAAAGTGTGTTTAACTCTTGATTTTTAAAGGTAAAGTAGCACATCTGTAATCTCAAAATACAGTCTACTGAACAAAGATGTCCTAATTAATTTTTCTTCAGATGGAGCAGATGGTGCTTTTAATCCTGATGAGATCCAAAGACCACCTGTTAGAAGTTCCTTTTGGGAGCTAGAAGATGATGTAGTGTGTAGCCAGCCTTCACGCAATCTCAGTCGGCCTGATGGTTTAGAAGATCCTGAGGATAGCAATGCAAGTTACCCTTTTTGTTATTTATTTTCCTTGATACATTTACTAATGAGTTACCGAGAGTTTCATGTAGGTTTCCTGTATCTGTTAAGCCGGAGTCATTGTTATGAAAATTTGGAATTGGTTTTTCTTTACTCTGAAAAATATTTTTGCTTCCTGTGAAGGGGAAAACTCTGTTGATGATAAAATACTTGTTCCCCTAATCTCTTGAGTTACTGACAGTTTGATTTGGTATTAGAATAGTAGTTTCTTAATCTTTTGAAGTACTAAAGTAAAAAAAGTCAAGTAATCTCAACTCAAGATTTTTCTCTCTTGTGTGGTAGAATGAGAGCTCAAACTGTAGCTACATCTCACAAATTTTTTAATAGGAATGTTCCACTAAAGTGGAACCAGAACAAATAGAAACATGAAGGATTCAGATACCAGTATTTTCAGTTAAGTGCTGACTGTAAATTTGTATCGTACTAGATACATTATTCTAATCTGTTAGTCTTTTGTTCTGTCTTCTGCAAATCTACATTTATTAATTTCCATTTTGAATGCTCTTTGCTATTGGATACATATTTGAAAGAGCTTAATTGACTGTTGCATCAAGCTGATTAAACTGAAAGAGATACATTTGCATGTTTTTTTTTTTAGGGCTTTGTATGTTTCAAGTTTCTGGTTAGCTTTTCTTTTTAGTACAGTTAACTTATACATTCTGGTATGAAAAATTGGCTTCTGTAATAAATTGGACTGTATGTCTTCATTTGAACAGGAACAGGTCTGTTACTCTTTCTTATTCCAAGTACTCTTGCACCTTCAAAAATATTAAACAAGAAATACCTTTCTGCAAAGTATTGTGCTCTTTGCAAGTACAGTGGTATCATGACCTGTTTCTCATTTAGTCTAGTTTGCCACATTTAATTGCTATTAACCTTTGCAGAAACTGATCAGTGTTCAGACAGGCATGATTTTAGCCCTGGTGCTCAGCACCTATAATGGAGAAAAATGTATTTCTCCCTCCTACCTTTTGCTCCCAATGTCCATTACTGTGAATAATTAGAGAAACTGTCAGCTTTTGCAGCCTGTTCAGGATCTGGAATGTGAGCTTAATGCTGTCCCCACCTTTACTTCACATTTTGCATATTTAATCTGATCATTCTTGACGTAGCTATTACATCTGACAAGCTCTTCTCTTCTTTAATCATCTGCTGCAGTTTAATTAGCAGGGTGTTCTCTCTGATCTATGTGCTTTGCCCTCTTGCAAACCCAAGAGAAACCGTGCTAGAGTCTTGTGCTCGTTTGCAGACACAGCTTGGATTTTTGTAATGAGGTGGAATATAACAGGCTGAAATAAAGTTCAGTTTGAGAAAAGGTGCCTTTAAATCAAATAGCTTGTATCTTTATTTTTTATTTGCAATTGAGAATCAGTTGCTTGTTCCTCACCCAGATAGACTGTATGCATAGTGTAGAAATTTATATGGAAATGAGAAGATGCAGGAATCTTTCTAGGGAGACTTAGTAATATGCCAAAGATAAAACAGTTCTGAGGAAGGATGTAAATAAATAACCAGGAGAAGCTTCCACATATGTTAGGTGATCCATTATAAAGAAGACTCTGTCGTTTGTGCAGAAGAAACAGCAAATATAAAATGATAAATATGAGGGGATTACCATTTCTTGGACTGTTTTTTAAAATAAGGTATTTAAGATGTAGTTCTCTGCATTTTTTCAACCAGCAGGATATAGATCCTTTTGCTGGAGGAGGATTCCTTCCTAGAAGAAAAGGACTGATAGGATTGCTGCTTTGTTTAAAATACTACCACTGTGTGGACTTCTGCTGTCATCCTGTCCACATCCCTATTACTACACATTATGTTAGCTTAAGAAATTAAGGGTGTTGCAGTCACTTCCACCTCTTCATGACTGTTTTGGTAGTGGTTCACCTGTGATCATGAACATGTCTACTTTATTTATCTAAGATAACAGACCTTTTAGCCATGAACACGTGGAAGTGACTGCAACACCCTTAATTTCTTAAACGAATATAACACAGGATATTCAGATGCCTCTGAATTTTTGTGCAGTTGTGTTCCAATTTGGTTTCTCCCAAAACTTAGTTCCTTAGAAACTAAGGCACTTCCATGTCTTTGGTTGTCATAAAACCCCTTCAGTTTTGTATGACTGGGAAGACTTTACTGGATTTTTGTAGCTTTGACTTTTGGAACTCATAGGCCAATTAAACTGTGATATCTGAGAGGGAGAAAGTGGTCTGTGTTAATAGTGCCAGCTGACCATTTGCACAGTGGAGATTTTGTGTGAAGTGGCTGACTTACCACACAAGTTCCTGGTGTCATCTATTCAACACTAACTTTCCATTTGCTTGTGGTCCTGTAATTGACCAAAATGGAATTGTTGGGAACAAATAATTCCTAGCAGTAGAGGGAGAGATCCATAAACAAAACATACATGTATATATACACACACATATATATACATATATATAAAATATACTGAAGTATGAGTTTTAGAA
Source organism: Sylvia atricapilla (assembly GCF_009819655.1). Taxonomy (NCBI): domain Eukaryota; kingdom Metazoa; phylum Chordata; class Aves; order Passeriformes; family Sylviidae; genus Sylvia; species Sylvia atricapilla. Next base: position 34,164,816 of record NC_089140.1, read on the forward strand.
ATGTAGTCCTGATTCTAGTTGGCAGCAAGCCCAGAATAACTATCCTGAGACTATTAAACAATGGTTTAGTCATGCTAAATTTGTGGGGGATGGAGAATAACTCTTGGCAAATGAGCACCAGGTCAGGATATTTTTTCAGGAAACTCCAAAATGGCCTTTCTTCTAGCAAAATCCCCCACAAATGCATTATTAGCCTGATCTGACCCTGGCAGCCAATTATTATCATTTGCATAGAGAGGATATGAAAGGAGCAGTTGGTATCAAGGTGTCTCTTGGGAGAGCAGACTGCTTGCAGGGAGATTGAGAGGCCTAGAGGAGTGAATTTTATTTCACTCCCACAGCAGAGCTGAATCAGAAATAAAATATGTGTGCCCTTCTTCCCTGTGTACCTGCACTGCATGTCAGCTCTGTGTCTGCTCATGTGTTGTTTAAGGCCTGGGATGAGCATTGGTTCCTTACTTCTGCATGTCAAAATGATCTCTAGAGCCTGGGGATGGGATTTTGTATTGTCACACAGCTTTCTAATTTCTGTTTGACAATCCTGGAACTGCTTACAGCTGTGATTATGAAAGCAGTACTTGAGACAGAATTGGTTGGTTTTCTGTAAAACTGATGGAGTTGTGCTTATTTCTGACAGTTTCATGTCTGGCTTTCCCTTCTTCTCCTAGTGACAAACCCCCTTTTTTTACCATGCTTTAGTGTTCAGTACTTGTATTTATCTTTATGATTCGCTTAATCTGTGGAACTCATTGTAGCAGTTTTTTAAAAAGCCAGAGGTACAGTCCAGTGCTAATAGTTTAAGTCATTATGTTAAAGATGTGCTTTATAATTCAGTCACCTAATTATTCAGATTTCTGAGTTCAGGGGCCCTGGCACTTGTTCTGCTACAGGACCATGTGGTCCTGTGGGTCCCATGGCATCAGTCTTCTTTCCTAAGCACCTGAGACTGTGTACCCGCTGTCTTACATCACTGCAGGGCACTGTAGAGCTCTCTGACTAAGAATGTGCAGCCATGTCCATGTCCCTGGTCATCAGTCTGGACTGCAAGAAAGGTGGCTTTGGATCTATGTAAAGAACAGATTAAACTGTTTCTTTCTCAAAATACGGCCTTTGGGCTTTCATCAAACCACGTGGTATTGAAGTAAACTGGTGCCTTTGCTTAATATACAGCATAGGGTAAGAGCTACTGAGGCTTGGTGTACCAGCAATTGTTGTCACACTCTCTGTAAAGCAGCTTCAAAAACCACCTTAATTTGTCTTGTAAGCTGTCAGGGATGGTTCTTTTTCCAAGGGGAGAATGATGGGTGTTTAAATGCCAGGTTGAAAAGCACGTGTAACCTTGTTTATAAGAAAAAAGAATGGATTGCTGGATGATACTGGGCACTAAGTGGCTGTGAAACAAGATGAGAAACCATGATGATCTTTCTACCCCCATAAGGTGCTCTGTTTTACATGGAACACTTAAGAGTTTTTGTCCTTCAGAAATAACAGACAGCTGTTGGAGTCCAGTACAATGGCACCTTCTCTGTTTTCCAGAGGTTCTGAGTTAGCCCAGGGCGCTGCGTGAGAATTTTTAGTTCTTGGTGACTGTATAGTGTTTACTGTAACTTGTAATTAGAATGGCTGGGAAGTCCTCTCAGACTAAGATAAAGTTCTCATGGTTCCTGTTTGACCATGCCGTGATTACACAGTAATCTCTGTAACATCTCTGTGAGGTCAGCTCAAAACAGAGACATTTGCATTCTTCTTGTGTGGGTTAAGCATCTCAAAAGGTTAAGAACTGATCCCTGTGACTTGGCCAAGAGCAAAAGTACACTGAAGAGACAGACGTTCCATATCGTAACAGTACATACTTAGTATTGACTTCTTGTACAGAGCCTGGGTCAGAAGCTGCTGTAAGGAACACACAGAATGAATTCACAATTAAGGGAACTGGGCCACAAGAAAGCTGTAGCCTTAGGACATTCCAAAGGATTTTACATGTGCTTGGCTTTTATTGAAGAGAGTTCTTGTAGGGCAGCCGTGTAGGACAGTGCAGGTGTGCCTGTGCAAAGGAAAGCATAGTCCTCTTTTTCAGATGTTTCTCAAAAGGAACAAGGAGGAATGTTACATTTGTATGTGGTAGGGTACCACACTTGCCAGAAGCTGAAAGAGAGGGCAAAAGGTATAAACAATTTATCTTACCAAGTGACCAGCAGTAAGCCAAATGCCATTAAAAAAAAAAGGGGAGGAGGGGGAAAGGGGTTAACTAAGACTTAAGTGTTAATGTGGCCAGTGTTTGTAGTTTTACTGATGGAACTGTTTTACTGATGGAAGATGCACATGAATTTTCTTGGTTAAGTCCTAGTAGTGTGCTTCAGTCCGGTATTCAGCAAATTTGTTGTAGTTTTGTACAAGCTGTAGCACTGTAGCATGAGAGTACGTTAAACAAAATAGTTTTTCCTTTCTTAATACATCCATCCTGTCTCCTTCATGACAAAAAGAACAACTTATGTTTTAAAACTCATATGCCCTCTTCACTGCAGGTGCAAAGCAAACAGACTGCACGATTATGTTTGTTGCCAGCATCTTGTCATAGCTGCCCCCACTGCCTGCTTAATGGAAATGTTAAATGGTTGAAACTAAACAGGTGTTGTCAGAAGAAGAACACTGAGGAAATTTTCCCATCCTTCTGTGTTTCCATTAACCCTTTATAAAGGAAAAGTATGTTAGCCTAAAACCGAAATCTGTTTGCATATGAGTTATTTGTATAAAACACAGCATGTATTTGTACATACACAGGAGTAGATGTGCTCCTTTGCACTCCTTTTTTGTAGATCAGCTAAATAATTCCTAGCCCTTGCTTTTAAGGCATCTTAAGATAAAAAACAAAAAAAAACCCAAAAAACGGAAAATGAGGTAGGAGTTGGAGTTCCAAAAATCTTGTAATGTACCTGTATTTCCACCTTGAAATTACTCTGTTTTGTGCTCTATTATTGAATTGTGTAATAGAGGCAAGATGTACAAAAGGTAAACTTCTGCTGCAGAAATTACAGAGTGAAGGTTAATTCATCTGGATTTGTGTTTGATAAAAGAATGCATATTGAGGAGGAAAAAAAGCTGTTTGTAGGGGTTATTCTTTAAAATACATTCTCTTTTCAATAGGATGATGACAACACTGTACCTTCTGCTCCTGATCCTCCAAGTCTTCTCTTGCGTGAGCGGGGCACAGGCTTCTGCTTTGATTCCAGTAGATGTTATCTTTTATTGGTCTTTAAGGGCATGGAGAGGTTTCTGTAGAACTGCTCAAGGGTGGGGGTGGAGGTGAAAAGCTACAGAGCATTTTCAATGTATGTTTGGTTTACAATTAACTGACAGAGAATATGCCGTGAGACTGGGCAGGCTGTTCATGCTATACCTTTGATGGAATTTAGACAATTTTTTAGTAAATGAATGAATAACCTTTGTTTTTTCCCTTCTCTTGCCAACCTAATTGTGAACCTAAGTTTAGAGCTTTATAAAGTGTTATGTTTGCTAAGAGCAAGCATTTATGAGCAGAGAGAGTGGTTTCCCATGAAACTGTTTTGGCCATTAAGGCATTCAATAGATTTGTATTCAGTGGTAGCTGGAGTAGGGTCAAATTTTGTTGCTTTAAAATGCCAGGTTATTTTGGAATTTGTGTGTAAAACTACTCTGACTGTATTGAGTGCTTTTGGCAAAACATTTAAATTAACTGGATGATACTTGGGTACAAAGTCCACTCAAATTTAAGTTGGTAGTAAAGTTCTGAACATCGATTGCAGCGGGATCCTGCTTTTAGTTTGCATTAACAGAATAAATAGAAATAAACTGTTCCCTTTTGCTTTCTCTCCACCTTCTCCTGAAGTTTTGATGTGCACAAGAAATGCCTCTTTGTGATGTGATGTTTCCCCCAAACTACGACCAGAGCAAGTTTGAGGAGCACGTTGAGAGCCACTGGAAGGTTTGTCCCATGTGCAGTGAGCAGTTCCCGCCTGACTACGACCAGCAAGGCTTTGAGAGGCACGTCCAGACACACTTCGATCAGAACGTATTAAATTTTGATTAAATACTTTGTTTTGCAGTGTAGCTTAAAACCCCACCACTTTGAGTAGTCCACCTCCAAAATAAAAGCAGTGCAGCTTTCTGTAACAGTGCAAACTTCTGATTAAAAGCTCATGTACTCTAATGGGAGCCATGGCTGTAAGCTGCTATGGGGTTATGTTCTCTCTCTGCCTAACACTTCACTAAGGAGACCCACAACCCCCACCTTGTTGTGTATGTAGCTATTTATTCCCCTACTTAGTGGAATTTCTTCCCCTACTTAGTGGAATGCCTAAGGACACAGGAATGACTGAGGCCTCAGAAAAAACGAGACTAGCTTCATGGTGTTCTTCAGCTACATTTAAAAAAGGTCACCAAAACATCTGTGGTCTCTCTTAACCTTGATAACTGGGGCACAATAAAAATGTAAGAAGCAGGTGTTTCTCCTAGCAAATCCACGTAGTTTTTCTCTGAGTAACACTTAAATTGGAAAGCTACATTACTTACCCTATGAAAATATAGTTTCTAGTACATTTCTGAGATGTAGATGCATGTACTGTGAGATTCCAGGCTTGCAACAAGAGGAATGGCAAATACTTTGGTTTCACATGTAGAATGTTTGCCTTAAGGGATAACGTTAAATGGGGCACGTATACTTTAAGGCAGTGGTTTGAGCTGAAAGAGACAGCTGTGCTTAAATGCTTAAAGTAATTGTTTAAAAAATCATTGCCATTATGTTGCAGTTTTATTCAGTAGAAAATATTGTTCTATTTTCACAACAGTGGATTGTGTTCCTTCTGGCTTTTAAAATCTTTTGTGTTTTAACTTTATGTATTTCTTTCCAATAAGTAAAAACACGTGTGTATATCTAACATTTTATATTTACTTTAACTGTATTAAGTAAATTTGCTTCCCACTTGTTGTACAGTAGTCTTGTTACATTAAAGCAGAATTATTCATGGAGTCAGTGGTCTATTTTTCCTGCTGCTCATTTTGAAATTAGGCAGAGTGTAGGCTTTACTTAAGAGTAAATGATGACTCAGCATTGTATGACAGTGGGTTGTTCCTCGCATCTGTTTATGTTCTTTCTTTGAGAGGGAGATGCTAGAATTAAGGTTTGGAGTAGCTTCTGTTGACTGCAGTTCCCTCCTAAACATATGCAATATCCAGTTAATGCAGGACTTCACTAAAATTGCCTGATGTGGATGAATTGCAGAGTCCTGGGCAGCAGCAACTCATCAGTCTTATGTGCCATTTGCAGTCTAAAGATATTTTGTAACTGGAGCTTCACATCAAGAGCTGGCCTGAGTTAAAGCATGGATTTTTTTTCTTGCTGTAACTCAACAGCAGATGAAAACAGTTGCAACAGCCTCCAAGAGTTTTGATGATACCGAGGTAAAATAACAAATAGACTATACACAGCCCAAGAACTTAACTCTAGGTTAGGAATGAGAAAAGAACAGTCTTTTTAGGTCAGAGGCAGTTTATTTTAAATGTGATTTGATTTACATTTATAAGCAGCTTTCCTGACAGGAATTCTTTAAGTTGCCTTCAGTTCTAAAACAAACCTCTGTCACTTTCAAACCTTAAAGTACTTTGTCCCCAACAAAACATATGAAAATATAATTTAAAGCACACTTTTCACAGACACAGTACAATACATTCACTATACACAGTATAACAAAATAGTCCCATCTTTACCTGTTAATAATACTGTCACAATGAATAGGTAAATAGAAACTGGAATTTCAGTTTTATAGTTGAAAGGAATTTACATGCAACAATGACGTTTTACAACTGTTTAGCTGTTGAACGAACTCGCCCAGGCCTGTAGTTCTTGCACTAGGAGCAGAGCCAAAACGTGTTTGTTGGCCAGATCTGTTGCCAAAGCTGCAGAAGGTGGGAAAGTGGCCACTTGGGGCCTTGTGTGTACCAGTAACTCTCATGTCTGGATCATCCTTTAAACCCGGCTGTCACGGTCACCTCTCTGGGATCTCAGAGAGGGATGTTTCGCTTCAACTTCGGCTGTTCTAACCACTCATTAGGATGATTCTTATGTGTTTTAATGAGACTTTTACTCTGCTGGAGAAAAGGTAATTGTCATCCTTACAAAGTTTTCCTTTAAAAGCTTTGGAAAAAAAAACCCAGGGAAAGCTCATTCCTCCTTTATGGGAGCTTTCTTTTGCACTTAACAGGAAACCAAGCCAAGGCGATGACTGTGTTAACACTGGGAGTTCCTCCTGCACCCTTGCCAGGCAAAGGAAGTGTTCAGGCCAGGGCTGGTGGAGGCTGCCCACCTCTGCTCCCAGCCAGCTGAACTCCAGGAATAGCACTTGTGAGAAGAATGCTCAAGGCAGGATGGCAAGCAACAAATGTTCAGGTATGGTCCAGACACGAAGTGCTCTCATGTTGGCTTTTAAGTCAGTCTCTGACCACCTGCTGCAAGAAGCACTTAATCTTCAGTAAGGCTCAAATGTCATATTTCAGCAAAATTAAATTGTAAAGCTAAACAGACACTTCCAAATGGAATGCAGTGACCTACAATGAGAGGCAAAAAATGCACAAAGAAAAATCTCAAAACACAATGAATGTGAGGGAGAGGCATTAGAACTCCCTTAGCACAACTAACGGACCTCCTTAAACCATGCGCTGAATTCTCATTTTATTTGCAACCGCAGCACATGCGCGTACAGTAGTTGCAAGAATTGGCAACACATAAAACATTAAATCTGTTGGCAATAGAGAACTACAAAGTGCTTCAAAACTCATCTGAGATGAAGATAATTGTTTCTCACACACACATAAATTTGCACTTAAGTATTTCCAAGTGTCTTTCTAAGAGATAGTTCAGGGTAAATATTTAGTTGGACTGGGATATTGGTCCTCAAAAGTTTGATGGGCATGAACATAACATGACATCTGGTACAGAGAAAAAAATGTAATTGCTAACACCTAAAGTGATTGTTTACTAGTTCAAATGGCAAGGTTTTCAGCATTTCAAGAGGGAAGAAAAAAGAAAGATTTGCAAGATAATATAAAATACAGCAAGCACACCTTTTTATGTATGTTATTTTAAGTATGAAAATATTTTAGCATATTATGTTAAACATTCTTTCTTATTTATATTTCCATTACCTAAAAGACTTGCTACTCCACTGATAACTCCGTTATGTAGGCATGTTAACTATAGTTTGACGAGGGCGGTACTGTTTTGGTTTTGCACACACATTGACAGATGCATTGAAAGTCTTCATCACGTTACAATCTTGAAAGGATGTCAGTGCCAAGCTCTCCTCCTCACGCTCCTGTCCCACACATCAGTACAACTAAATACACAACGTCCCCCTAGTTCTTTTTGTTTGTTTTTTGGAGAAAAATGTTCTGAAGAACCTATAGCTTTTATAGCACCTTATCTCGAAGTAATGAAAAGGGTTATGATGATAACATGTGCAAATGTACAAAATCATTAACTCTACAAAGATACCATTCCAAAATTACAGAAAATTTAAAGCTGCATTTAATTTTTTTAAAGGTTGCTGAGTGCTTCCCCTGAAAAAGGTGCTGTTCTCAAATCAGCACTGCTGGTGAGGGTTTCTTGGCACATTTGTGACCAGCATGTTATTTGCTGCATCTTTCCTGATGATCTCAGCAGACACGGGGAGGATGGAAATTGATTGTGTGGTGCGCAGCAGGCCCTGAGCTGTCTTGTAAACTCTTTCCACAGCGACATTTGAATGGTTTGCGGACGCGGATTGTGTTCGTGGCCGTTCTTGGCGTGGTACTTGATACCGTTCAACATTCTGTGAGGGAGAGGGAAAACGTCAGTGCTCAGTGGGCTGACACGGGCTCTGCTTCCAGGTAAAACCTGAAAATGATCAATGTTTAAGCAAAATCCTATAAACTGTCAGGAGCTCCCCTGGGTATTACACAGCTCCCCCTGTGCTCCCAAGGTACCATGTGGGACAAGACACTAATTTGTGTGGTTCTCAAAACCTACCTACTTGGCTAATCCTGATTTTTTATCTCCCAATATACATCACTTCCAAAGAATACTATTTAATGGACTCACACATGGTTGCTCTTTGTCTTGACATCTTTTTCATATAGCACTGACAAATCTATTCAGAGGTTCATTTACAAGCAAACAAGAATTGGCATGAAGACTCGGGTCACACCTCTTAAAGAGCTGAGACTCCCCCATGGTGGGTCTTTTCTGCTTTGTGTCATTGTTTGTAGATAGGGCTTTAAACTCCAGCAAGTTCTGATAGTTTACACATGCCTCCAAAGAATAACCTGCAGGGAATGCTTAACTCAAAAAGTTACACAGGACACTTAAAAACAATCCAGAGAATCTGTCTTCAAATAGCTATTGTTTGTGAATACTCCACAGCTAAAACTGGAGAGCTGATCCCCACTAGTGCAAACACCGCAACACAACACCCACCCTGTTACACTGGCAAGGGCAAGGAAACAGGCCAACTCTGTCAAACCAAAAACCTTACTAAACATAAATCAAGTATTCCCCTGTCTTCCTTTCACGTATTTCTGGCAAAAATGGAAGAAGCTGTTGTAATCTCAGCAGCTGTTGCGATACTCTTCTGTGGAGTGTACTGGAACTCTCATTTGCTCCTGCTAAAAGAGCTTGGATTTCTGGATAATAAGCAAAAGCATACTGTCTTTCATTTGCGCTCTCCTAGGATGAAACCGAGAAATAGCACTGTGACAAAAAAAGACAGTTCAAGGGCTTCTTCTGTGTTCTCTAAAGATTCCAGATATGTATCTCAGTATTTTTGGAAAGAGGAAAGGGGAGAGGGGAGGGGAAGGGAAAGGAGGGGAGAGGGAGGGAGAGGGATCTAAAAAGCTAAAATCAACTAACAGCTCAGATAGTAAACCCACTAAATTAAGTCTTGGGCATTTTGTCTTTGCTGAAACCACTACTGGTGTTACACATAACAGAAAGTCCCCTTGGCTTTTTAAACAACAAGTTCTATCAATGTGCAGCTTACATTAAGTGGAAGCTCCAGCTTCCACTTTAAAAATGCTGGAAAACCCCTGCACAGCTGTCTGCTCCTCCAACACCAACCAGACACAGGAACATGAGAGATCAGGGCAGAGTTTGTCTGGGTGCAGAGCACTCAGAGGAGGCAGAAAGCTGCAGCACCACAGCTCCAAGAGCACATCAAAGCTACAAAGCTACAAAGAGCAGTCAAGTGAATTCCCTGCAAGTCATCTGAGATCCTGGGGCAGCTTTTGGATCATCTTGCACACAGTTTCAACCTCCAGCACCCACAGGGCCAAGATTGTCACTGGGTGGCAGGGGGAACTTCATAAAGGCATCTGTCATCATCTGTGTACCTTTAAGGACTTGTGCCTTCAAAACAGGAGAAAAATCTGGGGGTGACCTGCTAAACTTTTGCTACTGCATGAAATTTTTAAACAAGCCCTTTACCTACAATAACAATATTTTCCTAACAAAAACCTGTTCCTGTTTAAACTTTTTCTAAGAATCCCTTCTAGATACTTCTGAGCTACTATCAGTTGCTACAGATACTGTAAATCTACAATCACAAACACCCATATTCCATGCCAATGGTACTCTTCTCCTGATCCAGTGTTTTTAACAATCCATCAGCCCCAGTACACCCCATTCTTTGGGGAAGGGGGAGAAAGTATTTTCAGGCAGAAAAAATTAAGGAGATGCTAAAGCAGAAACCTAAAGGGATGAATTTGGCCCTGGAAGGTTTGAAACACAGTAACCACGCAGAGCATGAGGAGCTTGTGTAAAGTGAAATTTGACCTGTACTTCTGTCTAAAAGGAAACTGTTGCTAGAATTACAGTGACTCTTCGGCACTTTTTCCACTGCTGCAATGTAAACACTTTGTTGTACGTCTGGGCTGAGTTTGCTGAGGTACAGCAAAAGCCACAACCAAACTCGTACATCACTTTTATTGCTCTGGTTATTTAGGTTGCTCACTATTTACTCTCACAGATGATTGAGGAAGAAGAGGGCCACAGAGAAGGGTACTCTAAAAATCTTGAACAGGAGGAAACAATATTAACCTGGGACCAGATCAGGAGGCGATAGAGAAGTTTAGACTGGCACTACCTGGTTTGCAAGGACACAAAGGCTCTTGTTGGGCAGGGCCCCTTTTGCACGGCAGGACTCACAAAGGTACTACACTGCAGAAAACTTGCCAGCCCCACTTCGTGTAGCAAAAAACATCTCAGAAGGATGATTTGAGAGTTTTCTTGTTTCAGCCTTGGACATTCATACATGTTTTTGTACTCTTGGCTTTTCATACCAAAGTTTTCTTTGTGGGTGCAGTTCCACTGTTCAACTTGCAAGCTCTGGCTTGCTCCTTTCTTTCAAGTTCGTTCCCTTGTTTCCCTCTCACTTAAATATTCTCCTTCCCTGAGCTCAGCTGAGTTTCACCACTCATAGGTCAGCCTTCCTGGGGGTTTGTGTCACCTGACAGAACCCTCATCCTTTCACCTGCCAGACAGACAAGCCCAATGACTCAGCAGCCTTGAAAGGTACTGCTTCTCCTCTTGCCCAAGGCCAAAGAAAAGTCACGGATATAAGCTACATTCTGTACGCACTGAAATCTATTATTCTTTTTATTACTATTTTTGCACAAACTAGAAAATTTAGGACAAGTACTCTAGGGTTTTCTCTATACTAGCATATATGCATTATTTGTGAGGTTTGTTGTGTCTACTATGTCTCAAACTTCATTTGCTCATTAGATATTGCCTGAGTTAGTTTATCTACATCTTAAACACAATTCCAAGGTTCTTCTCCAGAGCTAGAGACCACTCAGGGGTATTGAATAAAAGGAAGACTAATCAACGCTTTCATAAATCCCCATTTTAGGTCCTACAAGGTGGTATTTTGCAAAGCACATTAACTACTCAATATTCATACACTTCTGGACAGGACATCTAAATTTGGATGTGAATCCAAAGTCTGGTGATGGTGAGCTCCACAGAAACAAGGATTATACTTTTGGGTTCCTTGGAATGACACAGATGATCTTCTAAAAATCAAATTTCATCAAAGATGAATTACAGGAAGAAAAAAATATCCGTAAATGGAAAACGATAAAGTAATTATAACTTCTTCTCTACCTCAATAAGCATAATTAGAGAAGGAAGCAAGCTTCAGAAATTAGTTCAAAGACTTATGTTTAAAGCATACAGAAGTCAGTGTACTTCAGGTTTATATAGATGTTTCTGACTATCTCACGTGTAATTTAAAGAAAAATATTTTTCTCAGGATCTGTGGCTTCTCAAGCAAATCTCTGCCATACTATATAGAGAACCAATACATATTACAAGCAAACAATTTTTAAAAATGAAGTTCCCGAAGAACGACGAAATGTTTATGACTATTTGCACTGCCTATGGGAAAGCGCCAGGAGACAGCAGCTGGGCAGGAGGCCAGCAGGGGCTTCTGATACACATCTGGGCTTGTGTATAAACATGTTCTCCTTACAGTTTCCATTGTCCGCCCCAGCCCGTTCCTTTGGAGTATTTGTTGTACTCATTCTTGTCTTATTTACCTTTCCATAATGACTTTTCAGTGCAGAGGCCATCCCTTATCCTTGAACATTGTTTGCAAAAAGGTGCCCCATCCCTACTGGGTCCTTTAAGCAGTACTGTAATACAAATAAAATCTCTAAAAATACCATTCTACTTCTCAAACTTACGTCACCTAAGGCCAGACAAAAGAAAACTGTGTATATCTTCCTTTCCTCCTTGCTCCCTAAAGGAATGCATCCTTTCTCAGCCGTAAAGTGAGCCTGGCAATTACTGTATGTGCATGTCTGTGTTCCTGTTTGGAGCACTATAATTGTTTTACAGTCCTGACTGTGATTATCCAGTACCCACCAGAAAATCCCAGTGCTTTGATCACAGGACTCCCTACCCAGACTCTGCAAATAATTCGTCAGACAAGTGGGTTAAGCAGAAGGAAGATAAAGAGGAAACAAGAAACACAGCTGACACAAAGCTAAAAGGAAGGAAACAAAGAGAAAAATGCAAAATGAAAAAAAAAAGTAGGCTGAAAATAAAGAAGGGAGGAAACAGAAAAGAGAAATGAGGTGAGGCAGAGTTTAAGGAAACATGCTTTTCTATCAGGACTAAACAGAGGTGAGTCTCTTAAGAGAATAAGGTAGTTTTTATTTGCTGCTGTTCCCTGTCAGCCCCTCTAAGGGTCATTAATTTGTTCCCCTGCCCGTCTGCTCTACCATTAATGGTGTACAAGATATCCCTTATAGACAGTCCTCATGCATTTGAGATGAAGTTAGTGAGATAGCAGAGCAGGCACAAACAGCTTGCTCATTTGGGCAATAAAAAGACGGAGGGCTGGCAGTCAAACAGAGAACAGACAGGATATAGCAAATTACAGGGTTCTCCTTCCAGACTTTGCCATTAAGTGAATGTTTTCTGCAATGCATAGATGCCCTCTGGGCACACGACTTCTAACAATCACCATGGCTTGTTTGCTTCCTGAGCTAGGGATTTAGCTTTTTATACCATACCCTCTGTCTGGCACAGCTCCTACCACATGCAAGGAAAGTATTGATCTTCAATAATGTGAGTTTGTCTGCAAAGTAATACTTGCAAGTAGTCCAAAACCATCTTTCCTTCTGTCCTGGCCCTGGAGGTGGTGTTCAGTTTTTCCTGTAACTGGAGAATAAATGCTACATAGCTCAGGATAATCTCAGCAAAAAGACTTGTATGTCCCTAAGAAACATGCACACTGCTTTCTTGTCCATGTTTTATGAAATAGTGTCATGGATAAGTAAGTGGTCTGTACAGGAACCTGAGTCTTGTGATTTGCTGCTGTAGGAGCTGCTGCAGCCATCACTGAAACAGGTTTTCATCCACTACATGGTTTCATGCACAGGTTCTCCATTCTTGCCACAACTCTTTTATCTCAACTCTTATTGACCTTCCTCTATTTCATATTTCATATTTCTGCTCTCTTCTAAGTCCCTACTTATCAGTTATTTAAAGGACAAGCCATAACATACAACCAACCCAGCCACCATGGTTTTTCTAGAGTGTGTAGGGTCAGTGGTTGGATTTTCCACCAGTTCATGTAAAAACTTCAGCAAATGTCTTAAAGGAAGTGTTGCAAACACATTACTTCTGTTCCCAAATGTTGGTGGTTAGCGAATGCCATACTGAAGCGCAAGATGTTCAACACAGTAACATCCTGGCATCTTCTACATTGGCCAGCTCAAGGTTTCAGTTTAGAAATGCTTCACTCCCATAAAAGGACAAAACATTTCTCATGATGGAGAGCAATTAAAGAATGGGGCGGTGTGGGGGTGTCAGGGAATTGATTCCCAGGGTGTCATACAAAGGGATGCAAGCCCTGCATGTGGGGTCACTGACAGCTGTGCAGATGTGTCATGGGAACTCGGACCCAGGACAGAATGATGCCAGAATTTCTGCAAGACTCTGCCTTCCCAAGGTGAATTCTGACTTGCACGATGTTTAACCACTACATTCCACACATTATCTTTAACAGAAAATGCACCCTGGACACCGTCTCACTAAAGAGGAGGCAGTATCTCTAGTAGTTTAGCAGAAGGAATTGTTTCTGGCACAGATGGACAGAAGCTTATTATTTCATGTTTCTGAAAGGGACCCAAGAGATTATTTTGCTTGTAGTACCTCCTGCATTCTGCTGTTAATTTGTCTAAATAACAGAAAGGTCGTTAAAATATGTAAAGCAAGAGAGTTGCTGTATGTAATCTCTCTTGACAGACATCCCTTGTAAAACTGATAAACTTGGCTGTGCTTGAGAATAAAGTGAATAAAATATTCTGCTAAAATATCACAAAAATAATTGTGAAAAGTCTATTAAATGAGAAGAGTGCAAACTGATTTAGAGGCTTCCCTCACCACCTACACCAGCAGGAAATGAGGTCTACTCATTTCTACTGAACTACTACTTACCTTATATCTTTTTTACATCCAGGAACAGGACAGGCAAAAGGTTTCTCATCCCCTCCATTCATGCACATTGAACTAAGGATAGCTTCAGAGCTGATAGCACTTTCTGTTGTCCAGGACTCATCACTGTCTGATTCTTCATAGTCTACTTCCTCTTCATCATATTCACTACCTAGAAAAGCAGGGCAGTCAGATAAAACAAGAATAAATAAGAGTAGAGTAAGATAACCCATTCTGCATTTATTACATCAGCTACAATGACTTGTAATTTCCCCACTTTTGTCTTTTCTGGAAGACAGGTTTTTTAAATTGTCTAACCCTATCTTACTTGTAGTTATTATTCCTTCATAAAGACACCAGTGGTTCTTTTTCTAATCACTAGGACAGACATTATTAATATATCTTCCTAAACTGTTAACTGCATGGCACAGAAAGTTCAAAGGACTTATTTTAAAATGCAGTTTCATTGCTTCTCAAACACCAGGATCCTTCCGTCTTTCCCAGTGCCCTAACAGAAAACGCTCCCTCCCCCCCTCCAATTAAAGCTAATTTTAAGGCATTTCTTTATGCAATACAATACTGAAGAGTGTAATTCTACAGATCATAAACAGTGTAAAATAATATGTTGACAAGTCCTAATGCATTTACTAGCCCTTTGGAATTAATAGGAATTATAAGCACAACATTAATAAGAATTATATTGTAGCAATTATCGTTGTGAAATTCATTCCCTCAGGTGTGGGTATAAATTGCATTGTGTGGCTGCCCTGAACAGACCGCATTATGTTCCAGATATGCAAAGACAGCCATCTGAGCAGCTGGTTGCTGAGTTTATTTATTATTTTTAATTGCAATAACTATTAACGAAATCCTCTGAAGAAGTTAAATGTGAAACAAGAGAAATTAGAAAAGCAGAATTCCAACTGTAAAAATACAGTTGAAAAAAGAAACGCAGGGGAGGGAAGTAGACGCAGCTGATTAAAAAGAAAATATATGCACAGAGGGAGAGAGAGGGAAGCTGAGGGAAACTTCTGTGGTGTCAGCAGGAGGTGTGCTGTGTTTCCCCTCCCCTTTCTTCTCTCCCTTTCCCAGCTCTGCTAAATTTTATCCTTTCTGCCGAAAGACAGTTTGGCTCCAAGCGCTGGAATAGCTCCTGCTATTAAGACAGTTATGTGACACTTGCACGGCTCTTCCCTCGTGTGCCCTTTCAGTGCATGGCTCTGAGCAGCTCTACCCACTGAGGAGAAAACGCAGATAGATGCCTCATGGCACTCGAAAACATCCAGAATTCACAGGGAAAACCAATACTGCAAAGTACAACAGGGTTTTATGGGTGTGTTTCCGCTTCTGCTGAAACTCCACACTACCGCCTCTTTGGACTCCCCCTTCCCCACCATTCCCAGTCCAGCCTCGCACTGAGTAACAACACGTGGCAACTGGTAGCTGCCAGCAGCCAGGGCTCCTGAGCTTTGGGCAGACAGATGTCAGGCTGTCCACGTTTCTTTCCTGTGGCTCCCATCTGTCCAGGATGGTGTGCAGATGAGGAAAGAGGGATGCTTTCCCACCAGCCACAACCGTCGACATGAGCGCACGCACAGGCCCTGCAGCACATCTGAAACTCTGCCCTGCTGACTGCAGCTCCTCATCCCACTCCCAACGAGCGAGAGCCAAAGAAAGCATTATTGACCTCTTAAAATATTTCTGAACTCTAGGAATAGTTAACCTAAAATGAAGTTAAGAGTTGTTATAGTTTAATTAACTAATAAAAAAAATGGAGGCAAAACCACAACTCTGCTTTCTACGATTTCCTGCCCTTGATTGTATCTTGATGGAAAAAATTCCTCAAGCTGTTCCTTTCAAACCTTTTAGCTCAGTGGGGTTTTTTAAAGCACATGAAACAGAAAACCCTATTGTAAATACATATATATACGCTCCTAGGATGTCAAAACATACAATTCTAAACACTGATACCAACAATATCTGCCTTTATAATCACTCCCCTTATGAGCTTCCTTAAGAGTGGGTGATTTCCAGCCAAATAGGATTTGTCCTGCTGAAGAAACATCATTTGAAACTGTACACATCTCTTAGGGACACCACTCCTTTTAGTGATGATAAGGAGTATGCTTTCATAAAGCAATAATCAGTGCTCTTTAAAACTTAATATGCAATATGATGTATAAAATAAGAGATGCACAGAACAGTGGGGAGAAGCTGCAGTCAGTACTATTAAGGATTTCCTTCCGTTTTCCTAAAGGCATTAAGGAGTGCACTTTTAATTTTTCAAGTAATTTTGTACGGTAGGTTCCAATTCTGTAAAAATGTTTGCCAGTACTTCAGTTTAAAGGTAGACTCAGTGACAGAGAGAGACAGAAGAGACCAAACTGTGTGTAAGCATCCATGAGACCACACCATCCTTATGGTTTTCTTTTCATGGCTTACCCGAACAAAAATGCAAGATTTGGTCTAGTACACTCAAACACTTCTTAATCAGTATAAGCAATGCTTCATTATCTTAAATTTTTAAATTCAGATGTCACTACAGATTTTACAAATACAATGAGCTTTTCATATGAATGACCATATAAATACTTCTTCTTGCACAAAACAATATGGTGCTGTATGACTTCATATGAAGCTGTAACTGCACTCTATCACTGCTTTTATCTAACAGTGTCCTACTGAACTCAACTGCTTTTAATCTCTTAAAAAAATAAAAATTAGAAATCCCAAATGTATTTAAAATTATCTTGGGTAAAGGAAAAATACAAAAAAAAAATTGCCTTGAAAAAAATTCATTAGCAATAAAATTCAACCTTAAAATAATTATGTTGTTTCAGTTGTTATAGAAAAACAACACCGATTAGTCATGCTTTTAACCGATTCTGCCTCAGAATTTAATTTCCTCAGTTGTCACTGTCTAAGAGCAGCAAACCCATGTGGTGCCTCACTGACTGCGTGCAACCATCAGAGAGGGGGGAAATAAAACAAGGGGAAAAAACAAGAAGCACAGTGCACAGGTTGGCGCTGCCATTATAAACAGCCCCTGGATGAGGTATTTAATTAAGTGGTGCAGGGCTGAGCACGGTGGCTTTGCGAGGCCGTTCCCAAGTGGAGCAGGAGGCTCCATGTCAGGTGTACAAACTGCAACCCGAGCCGGCACTGCCCGGGCTCCTGGGCAGTGTTCCCGGGGACCAGCAGTGCGCGAGGGGAAGTGCACTGCAGCGCACTTGATCAAGACAGAGTTAGTTAATTGCTTGCCTTTTTTTTTTTTTTTAAACTTCGTTGGTGTTTCACTAATTATATCTGTAATATTTACTTCTTTTAAAAGAAAAAGAAAAAAAAAAATCAAGCGTCTTTGCATCTAACCTATGGCCTGCTCCAGGGTGTAACAACTGCATGACTTGGGCAGTGTTTGCGGTAACTCTCCAGAGAGCTGCCTCGCTGAGCTCACCTTGGACACTGCCATGCTCATGGAAAACAGATGCTCTGCTGCGGAGTGTTGCCTCTGGGCACTGAGCTGAGCCATTCCTGTAGCATGTGTGCCAATGGCTTTACCCTTCCTCCCATGCTTGGAAAGCAAAAGGAATGTGCCCCCACAGAAAAAAATATCAGAACTAGGCTTCAGACGTCTGAAAAGCAAAAAAACCTCCCCCAAACCTCGACAACACACAGTTCCCTAAGACAAAGCATCTGAGTATCTGGCTGATAGACAAGCATATGCTTTCAGCAAGGCACCATACAAATATATAATATTATTACCATAACTAAATACTAGTTCTACCATAGCAAAAAAACTGCTCTCTTCCTCTCTCCTCTGGTAATGCTTTTTCTGAGGCTCCTTGCTAGCTCATTGCTCTTAATATAATATCCAGTTTCATCATCTGGCTTACATTCAGAGACCCTACACAGTTCTACCTTGGCCTAACCTAAACCACTGCTTTATTATCCAAATAACTCAGTAACATCTTCTTAATACTGCACCCGGCCTCGCATGCAATATTCCCTCAGTCCTGGCCCACAAAGCCATTTCCCCACTCCCCACGCCAGTGGCCTTGCCAAAAAAACTCACTTCATCTGTGCTGCCCCCAGCAGATCAAAAAATGAACGAAACAAAGACAAGGAAAGAATGCTAGTCCAGCTTTTTTCCCCCTCTGCAATTTTCCATACTGAGACAATACCACTACTCCATAAAGGGGAGGTGGATTCCACTAGGCACAACTCACATAGTATGCCATACTGGAGCCAGATATCACATAAAATTACCTGTTATGAGAAGCCGCAAAACATACTGGGTCACAAAGAGTTCCAGCAAGTTATTTCTCTTGTAATTTTCCCACTGCATTTAAACAATTCATCACAAATAAGGAAGGCTGTCTATGTCCTAGCCAAAAGTAAGACATGCATGAAAAGAGATTGTTGATTACTGCCTGCAGGTTAAGAAGCCTTTGTAGTTTAACAAAAAGAAAATCTGGCCATAAAGACTTGGTCTACACCTCTACTGCCAGTCAGTTTTCCTGTCAAAATCAGTGAGAATGCCACTTAATCCTCCAGCAAAGATTTCACCTCTTCAGTGCCCATTTACTATTTTCTTTGTTTTCCAGTAGATGAAGTCAGTAATTTAAAGAGTTCAGAAATGGTTTGCAGGGAGTTAATTCATTTGATATTCTGGAACAGACAATATCCCAGCTACACTGCTGAAAATCTGGGGCCTTATCTTTTATATTTCTGGGTTTATTCTGTATTCACACCACTGTAGCCAAGATAAATTTTGCCTTTTGCATGAGTGAATTCACTCTATGGTGAGATTTACAGAGGATTTTCCCCTGAACTTTAAATGAATCTTGGTTCTAGCAGGTGCAAAGCATTTGTTTTTACATCGCTTCTCAAATCTAAAGACTTCTCTGCTGTGCCTTTAAATATAAAAAAGACAAAGCTGATTAAAACCAGCACAAGCTGTGTGTGCCATTTTAATGAGTAGGATCTATCTTGACCTCTGATCAAGAACATTATGAGTTCTTCCTTTCTCCTCCCATGAAGAAAAACAAACCCAAACATCCTTGCCAATTATTTTTGTGACCAGAAAGCATACATTTAAGTATACAATGAATAACTATGAGCAAATAGCTTACTGCAGTGGGAACCAACATTGCTAGTGTCACTGAAAGTTCATGGTAATTCCAAGGATTTCTCATAAAAATTCAGCTTCACACTTCGTCCCGTGCGGGACTTGCAGTTTGTATTTCATAGAAACAGCTTTATGAGAGCACTTCTTATGTTAAGAACGTTGCATTCCCATATTCTGTGACAGTTTCCTTGATAAAAAAAGTGAATTATTAATATTATGTGAATTTTGGGTTAACACTAAAGCACATTTATGAATTTGTCAGACTTCTTCCCTCTGTGCCCAAGGATGTACACAGCAGCGACAATGTTCCTACAGTTGATACTCATTGCTGATCTAAAGACATATCAAGTCATTTAAAATGAAATATTCTTCATTCACATAAAGAACAGGAAATAAATGAAATACAAAACAGTCAAATAACAAATAACAGCAGCCATGCAAGTCTTTAGAAGCTGTAGCAGGTCTCTCTCAGTGGTGAGCTGGTATGGGTGGCACAGTGTACTGGCTCCACAAATTCCAGCAACAAATGCCAGACACAGGATCATCTAGACTCACTAAGCCAGGGTCTTTGCTTGCTTGCTTGTTTTGGTG
Source organism: Sylvia atricapilla (assembly GCF_009819655.1). Lineage (NCBI taxonomy): Eukaryota > Metazoa > Chordata > Aves > Passeriformes > Sylviidae > Sylvia > Sylvia atricapilla. The sequence goes on from NC_089140.1 coordinate 34,184,546, forward strand.
GTTGGGGAGAAGGGACACAGATGACAGAAAGCGGGTTTCAGCCTTTGTAAAAAGTCCATTCAGAATAACTTCTTATATTTTCACAAACACTTCTACCATTCATGTCCACAAAGATGACGTAGACACAACTGAAGAAAACCCAGAGAGGTTTAACAGAGCACTGTGCAGTGCTACAGACACTGGCATTCTAGTTAGCAAGTGGCATTGCAGTGTTTGGATTAAGCACCTAAATACAACAAGCACTAGGTTCACCTCAGTGAAGCCTTTCATGGAGCCTTCTCCAGCATGTGGGTATAAGCACGTGCAGTTGAGTTTTTGCTCTTCTCCCAGGTAAATATTCCTGATTATTCCTTTCTGGGTGAGGAGGGGCAATTCTGTTCTCAAAGCCAACTGCATCCTTCGAACTTCGCTGTCACTGGTGGGAGCTGATTGACATGGTTACGGTTTGTCAAACAGGCCTTTGCCAGGGCTGGCAGAGGCCTCCATGCCTCTTCATGATCACAACACAGCCATCAAAATAGCAATTTTGACTGACTACTGCCTTGGCCCTGTGCCAGGTGGGGCGGGGGCTCCGGGCTGTCCCGGTGGCCGCTGCCAGCGCATCCCGCGGGCTCCGCCTGCCACTGCCAGCAGCCTCCTCTTTCCCATGACACCAGTCAGAGCAGGATTTGGCCAGAACAATGTCTTCTGGAGAAACCACCCTTCCTTTTCTCTTTTCCAGTTCTCTCCTAGCTCAGATCAAGTATCAAGCTCTAAATAATGAGCTGTTAGGATGTATTTCTGCCCAGAAGAACTAATTTTCTATTGTCTCTGGCTGAAGCAAGGCTCAGCTAATGAATACGCACCAAGAGAATTTCAAAAACGTACCTCATGTAATGATGTGAACATGGATTCAAATACAAAGAACAGTATGTTTTTTATCATTATTTTAGGCACAAAACACTTGAAAGCACTAGAGAAAATAGTTAGGTAAAAAAAAAAAACCTCCACAAAAAACTTCCCTGCGTTTGTTTGCATCATCTGAAGAGCAGCTTTTAAACAACACTTCAGACCTCCACTGCTATACTGAAGGAGGGAAGATTTAAGCATCTAAGGTTATGGGTAGGTGTTTCTGGACATCCTCTCCCCCCTCTCCAGTCAACTGTAACTTGCAGAGTCACAGAGACAAGCTGAAAAGATCCTTCCCACAGCTATTTTGGAGGGTGGTACTTTAAACAGGATGGACCCGCACATAGTTAAACATCCAGCACCCTGGTGTTTTAAATGACATGGTAGATAGGCCAATTCCAACATTTCACACCAACTGCAGTTTTTAATTCATTGCTCTCAGTGTAAGCTCATGCTGAATTTCAAGTGACTTAAAATGTATCCTGTTACAACTTTTGGATTCACTTTAGAAAACATGCAAACACTCCTACAGGTAAACATAAATCTGAATACATTGTATTTTGGTATAGAATGATTTTGGCTGATCTAACCTGTATGGAAATCACCCTAAAATGTTGGAGGTTAAGCTAAAATGATCAAAGATACAAAATACACATAAAGTTTTATATTTAAAGTGCTATTAGTATGACATTAGTGCTATATAATATTTTTCACTTTTCAGTTCAGATCTCCTGTGTAAACAGTTCTTTTCAGCAAAATGGAGAACAGTTTACACATGAGATCTTCTCGCTTCTTTTGGGCTACTAGAGAACACAGAAACTAACACACTCAGGTTAAAAAAATTCCTCTAGAGCCAATACTGGGATTGGTGGAGCAGCTGGATTCTATCTGGCTTTAGGAGCAATTGTGTGCCATTTTCTTTCTTGATATATCCGTATCTTGATAGCAAAGAACAGTCTTTAAAACTAAAGCACTGTAAAATCCTAATCCAAAGTTCATAAATCCGCTTGCACACCTATATACGCAGAAAACGTTACAACTAACTGACTGTATAAATGCAAATAAAACATACAAGTAATAAGATAACAAAAAAAATCCCCCACTTGCAATTACTTGTGGAACAGCAACTAATCACAAAAACATGCATGTAAGAACTGATTCTGGAAAAAAACAAGTCAAACTGATACCATGGCATGTGTTTTTGTAGAGCAGGGCTTTCTGAGAACGCTGCAGAGGTGCTAAAGCAAATTGTTATAATGTCACTGCACAATGTGCTGTTGAGGTTTTATGGTCACACTGTGCCAATAGTCTCGGGAAGTTTACTTTGCATTCTAATATAAACTTTTCCCCCCCAGTACTGTTTCCACAAAAAAGGGCTTTCAATAATGTACAAATCTTGTGTTATAACATACTACAGGAAAAACATGATAAACCCAAGAACACAATCTCTACTTTAAACATATTTAAAACTAGATTTCTGCAACTTCATGTAAACAAGAATAAGCTGTTAAACACGCACCAAAAAAGAACATAACCTTCCTGTAATTAAATGGCAGTGTTTTACATGGCACTTTTTAAAAATCATGAAACTAAAAAAAAAGTAAATAAATAAATCAGCCCAGCAGATCCCTCCCAATTTGAGACTTAACCTGAAAAGTAATGTAACTAATAAAACCTATGCCAGCTGGACTCCTTTTTTTTTTTCTGGCTTTGGCATGAGAAGCAAGAGCAGGTATATGTTTGAAGAAAAACAAAGTAGGACTTTTCCACCTTTAGTCACAGGACGTTAATTGAACCTCTGGCAAATGTTTAAAGATTTTCTCAAAATGTTCAAAAAGAATTAAACAGTTGGGGCTGAGAAAAAGAAACAATCCATCCTTCCTCCCCTCCCTTCTCTCCCCTCAAACAATCTGTTCCAAACTTATACTCCAAAAACCACAGCGAAGAACAGTCATAATTAATGTTATTTTGGCTTTTTAGTTGCTAGGCCTGCATTCCAAGGTTAGAAATACAAAAATACAAGTTCAGGGCACTATTACTGTACTTAAGGACTCTCCTGATGCATATAACAAAAGAGCAGCTTTTCTTTTCTCTTCTTTACCCCATTTTATAAAAAGGAGAAGGAAAAATAGAAACGGTACCAGGAAACAGTTCCATGTTGAAGATAAAGGATTACAATAAAAAGTACCAATATAAATGAACTGCACTTTATGAAGCTATGAAAATACATTTGAGACATGTTTAATACACGCTTTACAGCTGTACAAAAACTATCCAGCCACTTACAATGCAGGTCATAAAACTGCTAATGCACACAGGTCCCTCCCCACCCCGACTGCCGTGCCTTTGCCTTGACCGGCGTGCAAGGAGAGCACGGCTGCTCGGAGCTCCCCTCAGCACTGCTATCACTGTGCACCACACAAGGAGTGCTGCTGATTTCAGCAGGATCTGGCTAGGCAGGGAATTCCAAGATGCTCCTCAGGCCCTCCTGTATGAATGGGCTGCAGCATGTCAGCCCTGGCTCAGTGCATGGAGGACCAGCCTGCGGAGGAGCTGTACAAGACAAGGCGAGGTGCAAGACAGCTCAGTGCTTTTCCAGCGGCTTTGGGCTGAGAAAATGTCATGTTTATGAAGCCCAAGAGGGCTGCCTACAAACCCCTGACCAGCAACAAGGGAAGCAGATTCTCTGCTTCAATGCACTGAAGGGCCAGGAGGATTTAATCTGCATGAATGTACACTGACCACTTCTCTCTGCCTGCTTTTGAAGCTGTGACCATCTAGATTTAAGAAACACCATCAGCATGATTAGAGAGCTAGTCCTAAGACTCAGAATTACCAGTATGGGCTAACGAGGCTATCAACTACTGAGGAAGAATCAAGGCTTTTGTCATTTTAACTACACAAAAAATCTAGAGGAAAAAACGTTTTTTATTAATCCTACTTTGTGTTTTTCAGAAAGAAATTAACCCAAGCATAAGAACACATTTAGTGGGGAGTCATTTCTCCTCTCTCATTTTTAAAGACAAAGATTCTGATAAAATAAAATGTGCACTGTGCCTCTTATGCGGTCACAAACTTTTCTTTGAGGCTATCATTGTTTCAATCAGGTCTACACAACGTATGTTAGCAGGTGTGAGTTGTTTCAGGTGACATATCACTGGGCTGAAATCAAAGTACTTTTCAAATTGGTATTTTTCGTTGCTCCTTGGCTTCTTGTCTCCTTCGACATTAGAGGCACAAGTGCTCAGAAGTTGTTGTGAATGGCACTGTCTGACTATATATGGAAAAACCTTTCAAGAGGGAGACTTTGCTAGCAAGGACAAAGCACAAACCTTCATCTTCAGCAAGAATTAGGGTGGTGTCTTCCACCTGCCAGGCCACAAGCGCTAAAAAGACAAAAGGAACTTGTGGTTTTAGGAGTCAGCAAATGTTTCATGGTTTTTAGTTCACTTGGAAATACACAAAAGTTAAAAAGAACCCCGATTTTTCCTAAAATGTTACATAATTTTGAGGATCTTGTACTGGCTAACATCACCTCATGATACACCATTTCCCCCATGAAATAAACCTCTCTGGGTTATAAGTCATTGAGTGTGAAGTGGTACGTTAGTCCTCGCTTTTTATTACTTCTGATTTGCTTTGGCCATAATGCAAGGAAAACTCAAACATTTGCTTAAGTTTCATCATCTTCAGCACACTGAAGTACTGCCTAAATAACTCTCTTTTTTTTCAGCTAAACCATAACACTGCTGGTCAGTGTGCAGACACACAGCACTGGTGGACATGGAGTAATTTTTTCAGTCCTTGAGGTACTACACTGGTATAGATAAACCTCATTTAATGCCACATTGTAATATCATATATGTATATGTGTAAATATGTACGTGCATATACAACACAATTTAAATAAACACCTAAAAGCTCGTTTGGCCACTATTGTTTCTAACTTGGAGAAAAACATTTGTGTTTTCAGCTAGGAATTTTCAAGATAATTAGCAGATTATTTACAAAGCTAAATAGCAAATAAATAAATAAAAATCCTTCCACCAATTTGCCCTTGCAGTATAAACACACAAACATGATGCCATCATTGTTACCCAGAACTGCTGAAGTAACTTTTTGAGTGTCACGCTATCCCTATGTTAAACCAGTTATGCCACAAGCTGTGAAAGACACAATGTGCTTTCTACAAAATGCATATTTTTCACACATTTGGAGGAAGATAGGTCTATGTGTGATGGGTATGCTTGTACACAAAAATCCCTATCCTATCACAAATCAACACAGAGATAATCTTACTTTTAAGCTTGTTGTACATTTTTTTGTTCTTGACCCTGTTAAAAATGGTTGCCATGGCAGACTACTACGATGGGATTATAAAACAGTTCCTGTGCTTGGAAGTACTTTAAATCTACAAGCCATGTTTCTATTGCTGCTTTGTAGCTCAAACCCCAAAACTAGTGATGATTTTATGAGTTGCTGTAGTCTAGACAACTTGGTTACTTTTCAATTAAATTGTTCCTTGGGGAGACTACTGTGAAAATTCCCACACAATTAATTACAGGTATGTGCAATTAAAATACAATTCTACAGCACAGTAGCTTTACAATTGCTGGTGCAATTTATGTCTGTATCAAACAAGAATGCTCTGAAGGGGCTGGGAAGACAAAGTATAACACACATGTAAAGCTACCTGTAGTGAAGGAGATGAAATAAAAAGTAGTGTTAAATTTTTGTGTGCCTTTTCCTCTGGTAAGATTCAGAATTCTACTAGAAAGCACAAAATCTGACAGCTGAGCTAGTCTTCCCAGAACACATTTCTAGAGCAAACTGGGCTCAACGCATTTTTACTGCCAAGTTAAGGAACAAATCAGAAATTTAACAGAATTATAGGAAAATGCACCCATAAAGCAGTAAAATTAAGAAAGAACAGAAAATGCAGCAAAAAGCTGAGAAGAATTGTGATGAAAGAAAGTTGACATGCATTTCCCCTGACAGCAAAGCCCCATTTCCCCCCACTGGTTATTTTCATATTAGTCTTACTTTCCTCTCTATACACTTAAAAATGTCCTTTTTAGTTTAAAAACAATTTAAATGGTTAGAAGCACCACTTTCAAATATCATTTTGTGAATGTAGTATAGGCCTTTCTGTACTTAACTTATCAGTTAGTTTAGGATGGAATTAAACAAAGGACTAAGCAGGGGAGGTTATCAGAGCACATGTCTTTGTGCAAACCATAGAAAAGATTAGTTCCAGGAGAATCTCCATAATTTTGCTCAATCTTTATAAGTTTACAGACTTGGACTGTGGAAATACCAAACCTCTGAAAAATTAACACACTCATAGGTCATGTCAGCTTGTCTTGCACGGCTTTGCAGAAATCCTCCAGGATCTGCACCCCAAAGCTACAGGATTATGAAAGAACTGTAGTCATGGACTTGCAGCCCTGCAATCCTTGCAGCCTTAACCAACACTCCTCATCTACCTGGTCCACGTGCACTGAAAGAGGTGGACTTTGAGGGGTCTCAAACACACTGTAAAACAAACCAGATCACTTCTGTAAGGCAAACAGGGCTGGGGTTTGTGAGTCCTTAGGATGCTGGTTTTGCCTAGGAGATAAAAAAAAGACACCGGGGCCTCCCTTGTAAGAGACACAGCCATCAAAGGATGGCCAACTCCCATCCTGCCTCCTTTCAGGGCTCAGCCAAACTGCAGAGCAGGTACCCAGGTAATTGCACAGCTACAGGTCAGAAAATGTGCAGGTTCGGCCAATTAATGTCTTGGTCTTCAGGATAATTTCAAGCTGTTTGATTTGGAGCTACAAGTTAGTCCAAGACGTGACAACACTGTTGCTGTGCCTACAATATGGAATTATCTCTGCTCTGCAGATCCTCCAAGCCTAAGTCTCAGTATGTTCTGGGAATGTAATTCTTTTGGTTTGGTTTAGTCACTGAGTAACCAGGTTAATACACCGTCTTGTCGCTCTAAGGAAGCCAGACAGTCACCTGACAGCTGATGACTGCTAGGAAAGAAAAAAAACCCAAATCCTTTTCTGAAGCACTTAGCCAAGCACAGTTGATGAACACTTGAACATTTTTCACTTTGGATTACTGAAGAAAGAGCAAAACATGTACAAGTTTACAGCCTGGCTCCCTAAAATTGGGATGTGACATCTAGTTCTGAAAAAACACCTTTTAGCTGCGGGAACAAATCCCATCTGTTCTAAGAAAACTCCTATAGGAAATAATTGGACTTTTACTTACTATGTTCCATTGTTATTAGAAACCTTTTATTACAGCTTTATTCCTTAAGGTAGAATCTGGAAACTACTACAGATTCCTCTTATTATTCCTGCTTAGTCATGACCTCAGCCAAAAGCTCATGTGAAAATCTCATACTGTATCTAAGCACACACATATACTTTAGTTAACTCATACATCGATCAACTGTTTTGCACAATGTCATTCATTATTTTTTTCATTATGTTTTACAAGAACACCCATAAGGCCCTGTTAGAATAGATGCCTCAGACTGCTAAATGCAGGGCAATTATACATACAATGTAATTTAGTGTGCAGGATTAATATATGACCCCAAACCTGCAATTAGATGGAATAATTTTGGCTCCAATAAAGGAAGCTCTCTTCCATCATCTACACAGAAATGTGAAAACCTGACAGCAGTAAAGCACCTCAGAATGAAATTTTGTCAGGGTCCACAATTCAGTTTCCACAAGATACTTTAACCTAGATTCTTTCATACCTTGCAGGTCAGAAATATCAAATGTATTCAAATATTCATTATGCTGGAGAACTGAATTTGGTCTTCATTTTGTGAAATATGGCTTATTTATTTGCCCATAGTGTTTATCCAAGCATGACTCCATATATCTGATTTTTAATAAAAACATAGCATAAAAGTTCTTCAGACTCTGAAAAGGCAATTAAACAAGTAGAAAGTTCTGAACAAGTAATGAGATGGTTCCTCAGACATCTGAAAGTCTGTTTTTTCAAGCTGCAACAGAGCTTGGTTGATTGGTGTTTTACTATGCTGGACACCCTGTAAGTCAAACACACAAAAATGTAACACTCTCAAGCCCACTTCTCAGCAACAATTTAATAAAACAGCCCTGAGATTTGATTTAATATTTCTACTTTTCATTATTTTTTCAATTACATCTGCATGATACTAGGCTACTTTAACATAAAGTGCAATAATTAAATTTAAGCATTTACAGTATGCTAACACAGGTGAAGAATTTTTGAAGTGAATGGCTAAAGCTGGGTTTTGTGACTACATAAATTCCCGAGCTTGCAACTCTGCAAGTGGTGAATACTCCATTCCAGTCTGACAAAGCACTTGTTATGTGCTCCAAGTCAGGCAGCATTTACTTCCTTAGTATTAGGTGCTAAACATTAATCATGTCCTTGAAGCTCATGTGACCTGAATTCGTAGCGTGATTTTCAAAATGCCATCAATGTGTACTTGTTTCCACTGGTTTGTCCTCCCAAATCTAATTTCAAGCTCCCTTAAGATCTAATCAAGGAATATTTTGCAGTGCACTTTGCTTACCAAAATAAGCCCACCACAAAAGAGCAGTATCTCTCTAGCTGTAGCAATACTGAGTAAATCTTTATTGCCCAAAGAGAAAGCTGTTGCAGATTATCAACTGAATAACAGATTTGGTTCATAGTCTACTCTGATTCAACCTAACATGGACTTCAGAAATGCCACCTGCTGACAGCAGCCAAACAGATTCTGCTATAAATAGCAGCTCTGCAACTAATTCAGCTTAATTCAAACGTAGTAATAGCATATCCATCAACACAAAAAGTTTTGAGCACCTAACTCTTCCTGTAGGTCTTCAATTAATTTGTGAGGGGAACACCCCTCTTATTTTACATTTCTGCTGTTCACTCTAAACTCACAAAGTAGTTCAGCTGAGCAGATCTCTTTTTCTTGCTGGATTCTGTTTAATGTGCTGTTCCAGTGCTCTGTGCAACAGCTGTCTGTGCCATATGATTACTTCATTGTTGAATGCCTGACATATGGAAACTCTACTGAAATGTTAGCTGCTTTGATACCTATGAAGAGGAATGAGCTTTTACATTACAACAACGCATTTTTTAAACAACTTTAAGTGAAAAAAAAAATGAAACACACGTTTAGAATCTAAACCATATTAGTTTCCAGCATATGCTTGTTACTCTATTTCAATGCCCAATTCCAAAGGCTGGTTACTATTGTGGTTTTGGTTGCTGTTACTAGCAAACAATGGGTGGTTTTCTTTCAGCTTTTGCATTCTTGGAAGAGAAAAGGGAACAGATTCAAGAGGAGGCCCGTGGGATTCCTTCATGAGTTATCCTTGAAGGCAAATGCTATACAGCAGAATTACAGAAATGATATCTTATGTCATTGAGATAACAGTACATGAGATAACCAGCTGTATTGGGAGAAGTCATTAACTGTGTGCCACACAGTGTTTTGCTTCTCAGAGTCAAAGCTTCCACAACAGACAGCTCCTTAATGGACCAAGAGAAAGGCGGATCCTTATGGATGAATTTCTGAGTCCCCAAATGCCTTTGGTAGGCAGAGAAAGGAGCTCCTTTGTTGTAATGTGCAGACTTTCCTCCCCTGTAAATTAGTCACCCAAAGAGGGAACAATAATGCTCTAAATTATTTCATCAGCAGCATGAACACTTGTTAACACAGAAGGAAGATGTAATTTTTTGGTCACTGTTTTGCCAGTAGTAGCATTTGGATCCTGAACAAATCCATCTGAATCAGAAAAGATAATAAATAATAGTCTGAGTTTTAAGGACCTAATAATTATATTGAATAAAAATTTGTATGTACCTTTTAAAAAATAGTCAACCTTAGAAGATATTCCCTAATGATGTAAATGGGATACGATTCTCTTTAATTTAGTTACCTAAACCTGAATCAAACACAAATATATTTAAAGTTATTGCAAACATTTAAAAATGCAATCACTCTAGGTATAAAAAGTACTCTTAAATACACCAGGCTCTGAAAATAAGACAGCAGGGGAAGACTGATTTTTTTTTTTTCTGGTTTTGATTGAAAATTAATTGAATTTCACTTTCTGTTACAAAATTATATATTAAGTCATGTTTCACCACTAGTATGATTTATTAGACAAAAATTGGCCCATATCACATAGTGTGTTCTGACTGAAATAGTGCAGCTTTAAGACTACTGACAAAGCTACAAAGCAATCTTGATTTCAGTTTTAGAATATGCTCCACATATCTACAAAACTACTGGTTTATTATAAATCTACTAAAGCATAATTCAGAAAGTCTCCTCAGAGGGAAACTGTAGTAATTTCTACATCAACAGTAATAATTTGATACCCTCAGTAATATTTTTTCAAGTCTCATAACATTACTTTGCAGAATTTTTAGGCATATTTGATTAAAATATCACTGTTTAGGTCTTAGATTTCTTAAACGTTAAGGCAAATTCTGCGAAGTTGTTTTTTAGTCCAGATTAAAATGATTTATTACTTTCAAGTTTTACAAGAAAGAGAAAAAAATTGAAAAATTGAAAAGTTAGGTATTTTCTGTGGGTAGAAAATGGGGTCACATAAATACTGAGACTGGACTGGTGGAAATTTCAAGGAAGTCTGACATATTTATGAAAGGTAAAAACTTTCAAAGGCAATTAATCAAAACGACTGAACAAATATGACTCCCCAGAAAGGCATTTATCCTAATTAATAAGACAAACCAATAGTTTGTCACCTGCTCAAATGACAGCTGTAAATCAAAATGGGACTTGCCAATTCTCTCATGGGGTCAGCCTTTATGACCACCCATGAAAACTGCACTCTTTCATCTCCTTCCCAAGTGCAAGGGCTGAGAAATGGCCACAGCTGTTCCAGGCAACCACAGCATCCTCAACACTTCGTGCCAGGACTGGCTGCCATCCACTGCCCCAAATGATCAGGCAATAAATAGGTCCATAAACCTATTAAAACTGCATAAATGTTATAACTTGTAATCTATTAAAATAAAAAATAAACAGGAAAGGATGTCTGAGAGCCAGCTTCTTCAGAGCAAAATGAAATGCTAAGTTAGAGGTCTCCCAGTACTCCAGCTTTTTTTTTTTTTTTTTTTCTTTTTTTTTTTGGGGTTGGGTTTGTTTGGGGGTTTTTTTGTGCAGGGGAAGGTGGGAGGGCATAAGACTTAGAGTTGAACTATTAAAAAGCCAGTTGGTTGTATTAAACTCTTGCTTTAGGATTTATAGGAAGGCAAAAAATTCACTCCAGGCTGAAATTTACTATTCCATGCCTGGAACAGTAAAAAAAAAAAAAAAAAAAAAAAAAAAAAAAAAAAAAAAAAAAAAAAAAGAAGAAGAAGAAGAAGAAAAGTCATAATATTAAGGAAAATACTAAACACACAACAGTGGTTTCAGATGATCTTTGGCATTTCTTCAATGCAGAATTGGCTTTATTTTTAAATTTTTTTTTTAGTCTGAACTTCATCACTATGAATTACTTTTCTAACTAAAACTGGGAACAGGTAACTTTAATAATTAATTCCCAATACGTTACTATCACTGGATCTCTTTTAAAGCTTTTCAGTATGAAGAGATATCATAGCTTTCAAAGGAATGTCAATGCCCTGAAAAGCCAGGAAGTTAGGGGTGGAAATTTCTTCTGTGAGCCACACAGATGTATGAAAACCGTCAAAAAATTAACAACGTATGTTGAGGATTCAATGCCAGCCCCATTTTTATCCATAACTAGACTTCATTAGTTTTGTGGGTTTAAAATTGACATTTAAAAATAAAAGCAACATAAGTTTTTGTGACTTAATTGAGTGCTCCTTAAATAAAGAGATATTTCAGTATTTGCAGACTGCTAACATCTTTCCAAAATAAGCTGTGTGCTGGTGCTACTTTGCTCTATTTCACTATCACCCTAAGGAGCCCTTATTCCTGATGGAAGCCATTTCTTTTGCTAAATCCTGCCTGTGAACTCTAACAAGACCATTTAAGCCCTACTAAACAAAGTCTCCTGGGAGGCACTATTGTTAAAATAAAAACTGGAGCAAATTTTTGAAGTGAACTTTCTGCAACCATTAGAGGATACAGGTCTTAAGAAGAAGAGAAAACTTGTTATAGGAGAGGGAACAAAAAGCCAAATGTAAGCAGAGAGCATATGCCAGCCACCCCAAGGGAACAGAGGGAAGGTACAGAAAATTAACTACTGCATTTCTACCTCCACCAAAACCTCAAATGGGCCATTTTAGGGGACTAACAAATCCAGAATCTGAAGATAAATACATGTCTACCTCATTACCTGAGAAGAGCCTTAAAGAGCACACTCCTTTGCCGAATATTTCTGCTTCTCTATGAATAATCTCCTGTACCAAGAAGCAGGAGGTGCTTACGTGTGCACATGCAACATTCTCAGCATTGATGTGTGTCAGTCTGGACGCTGCTCAGCTCTCTCTGTCTGAGAACGAGGCCCCACAGTCTTTTGGCACAGATTTTTACTGTAAAAGTTAACAAACACTTTCTGCAGCCAAAACACCTTGAACCACTTCTTATCAGGTTTCACAAGCTAGGTGGGTTTGACTCTGGTCAATACATGGATGAGAGATCATTATATGAAATTACACTTCGCTGAAAACTTACAGCAGTAGCTTAAAACCATCGGGCGAGACGTCACCATGAGGACATGCACAGACATGACTGGGATCCAGGCAGCTCCTGGCTTCACCCAAGCCAAGATTAACACTCCTGGGAAAGCCAAGATGAGCAGCATACCAAAGGGGGGGACAGTTCATGGAAAAGGGGACTCAAAAGATTAGTGTGGTTTTTGCTTTGAACAAGAATGACAAGAAGCCATATGTGACAGACACTCTCTACTGAGTGGAATGTGTATTTGTACGCCACCTCACCAGCCTGTAGGGCACGACTCCTCTCAGGCATTTAAAGTGGCACTACCATGTGCAGTGACAGTAATGCCAGGCACACTGCTGAGCCCTCACAAATTATCCAACAACTGAGATAGGAGAAAATTAAAGGGAAACAGTCATTCTCAGAATTTCATTAACAAATTGGGTCAAAGCAATCCCATTTCATTTTTGACAAAGCATAGGCCTAAAGGAGGATGAGGACAAGGATTATATTTGGATTATAACAAATACAGGGCATAAGGCAACCTAAGGGAAAAAAGGCTCTTGGTTTTCTCAAGTTACCACAACATACACGTTGTCCTGCATTCAAAGACGAATTAACAAGAGTTTTCTTGGAGTACAATTCAAACAGGACTGCATGGAAGGAATACAGCAATACTCTTCATTCTCACTGGATGCAGTGGAGGGTATGCCCGTAGGGCTTGAAAACTGTGTAGGAACTGTGAGGCTGAAATGTAGGACAATTTACATACTCCAAATTGTTTCCCTGGAACAGATATTGCCTAACTACCTACCCTTGGTTACATCACCTTGCTAGTCAACTGCCATATATACTTGCACTTGAGGGAAAAAGATTTGCACTGTCCAATAAAAGACATGTAAGCTGTATATCTAAAGTTAGTCTGCAGCCCCTACTGGACTGTTCTCCAGGCACTGCACCCACAGAAACTCAGCCATGGCATGACTCTGAGCACCTCATCTATCTCAGTCAGAAAAAATCCTACACCAGGTAAACACTGGGGGAAAAAGCCAGTAGTTTATCAGAAAAAGCTCAATGCTCACTTCAGGTCCAGGAAAATTTTTAGGATGAGAAAAATGGAAAATCTGGGCTGAGGCTGTTGAAATGCAATGCAGTTCATAGTAAATTTAAAAAAGTTTTGAAGAAAGAATATATGTTCTTTGCTACTAGGATGTTACAAACCCTAGCTTTAGAACAGGGGTCCAAAAGGGAACTTGGAACAGAGGGTGCAGAAAGTGGAAGCAGGTATTATTTATAACCTGGCAGGCAGGACTTGCAGAAATGCAGCCATAACAAGCTGATTCTCTTAACTGCAGGTAAAACAACATTCTGACTAACTTCAAAAGTTTGGAAAATATATAAATAGTAAAAGTACTTTGCTAGGCTGATGCTGACTTTTTTTTTCTTTAGTATTTGATGGAACATGTTTCAAAGAATACATCACTAGCCAATATTGCTGACGGATTTGCAATGTTATACTACCTGACCACATCATGAATTAGCCTTCTCAGGAGGAGCTGTACAAAAAGTAAACGAAAGAAAGAAGAAACTCCTTGCCATCTTTAGGATGTCAAGGAAATGAATCAGTTTGTTTCAAACAGGAGATGATTAAGAAAATCTAAAATTTTCTGAATTACATGAGGACTTTATCGTTTACCTTTTCTCACTGTGCTTCCTTTTTTCATAACCAGGGACAGACATACTTAACAACTTGCAGACAGAACATCTCAAGGACTGCTACAACTTTTCCATTTAATCATTAATACTAAAACATGAAATAGCCTATATAAAAACACGTGGCGAAATAGCTTTTCAGGGCAATGATGCTCATGTGATTTCCTGCTAAGGAGAATATATTGAACCTATTTATGACAGAACAGAATAGCCTTTTTATATGCATTTAGCTTTTTAGAAGAAAATACTGGTATTTAGTCTGAAGTGTCCAGAATTATTTGACAAGATCTCTTCTTAAAGTAAGTCAGACTGATTTAGGCCAAGAGATCTGGTTCAGGATAGCAAGCAATTTTCAGTTACTCTAATCACTGCAAAAAAATTCCCAGGACTTTTATACCCTGGAAACCACTGGAATATGAGCTCTTGAAAGAAATATAGATCCCTTTTTTCATTTATTTCTTTTCATGAACATAGTTTCCTAATGAAAGTAACTTCTACATGATGACAGCAACAGAACATTCCTCCCTGACCACTTACAATGAATTCCACTTTCCCCCCCACCAAAAAAAATAAAAGGCAGCGGGGTGAAGGCGGGGAGGGAAATTGGGTAGGGGGAGGATACTGACCACTTTTTAAAAATCTTTAACTGACACTGTACCGTAGGCAGAGCTCTCCTACTTATACATAAGAGGTGTTTTGCACATTCAGCATTTCTGGTAAAGTTACTTTCTTCACCTAATAGTTTCAGCTGCAACATTTAAAGTCAGTGTCTTTCTCTGCATTAGCAAAGAATTTGGAAACAAATGCCCAAACACATTTTAGGGACTGCAGACCAAATGTAAAATACCACGAGCTTTGCTTTTCTATTTTTTGGGGCACTTCTTACCAATGCCTCAGTATGTCTCCTGCTCTCCAAACGCCATATAGCAAAACTGCTCCCTTTATTTGGGATGAATTAAAGAGTAGATGCTTACCTGTAGGAGTACTACTGCGAAATGAAGAGGAGGGAGTGATTGGAGGGGTGACTGGAGGAGTAAGGCTTCCACTGCTGTGGCGAGGTGGAGTAGATACATTCCCACGGGACACTGTGCTTGACAAAGTCAAAGAGAGTTTCGGCTGAATCTTTTTCTTCAAAGACTCCTGCTCACGTCGTGCTGCATCAGTCATAAATCTAGAACAAGGACAATCATGAGCTTTGAACCACTGTCCACCTGCAGGCTTTAGGTGAAGATAAGGTATTTTTCGCCCTCAGTGACACAATGGAGTTTCAAACTCAGCCGTGACAAGTTCCTCTACAACACACAAATTTACAGAACACAAACTTCTCCACCAACAGCTTTATGTATTCAACATCTGGGCCATTTCCTTCTGATTTCAATAAAACTTACATTAGATACTTGCATCATGTGCAGACACATAAGTTTTTTAAACTCCAACCAGAGCTCAGCATTACAAACAATAATATGATGATTGTACTCAGTCCTTTACAGTAACTACATTCAATCATTCTGTGAAAAAGTAGCTAAGAAAAATGTTAGCAGCAAATGACCTTCAATCTGAAGGTCAAAGGGACAGAATTAATTACTTTGTGTAGATACATAATTTTCAATAGGATAATCACACCCTTTAACTAATGGTTTTAGACAACGTTGCCTGGCATAAAAGATGTCAAATTAAATTGCAATTCCTCAAACTGGAGTTCCTAGCTCTTGAAAACCAAATGAGTCTCTCTATAGAGCTCTGTACAAGCTGTTGAAGGCCTAATACAACTCAAGGTTCATCTCTGCGGGGTGCTGAGAGGTAATTCAGCAGTGCAACGGGAATGCAAGGTATGCAATGGCAGTGCTGTAATTCCAGCAGTGCAACTTTTTGCATGATATCTCATCTGGAATAAAAAATGCTTTTTTTCACTTTTATTCTGATTCCTTTCAAAAGGGAACAATTGAACTGAGAAGTACCACTTTTATTCCAAGTATACACAAAGAGTTACATCAGAAGATCTGATGCTGCTTTTCTGCTGACATTCAAAGCATTGCTGTTGGAACCTGTATTAACTCTCACTTGAAAAGACTGGGGTTCCCCCACAAGAGGATCTTTATGACTTAGCATTCAAGAGACATTTGAATCCTTTGTCTTTCCCCTCCACTACATATGGATATACATTAATAATTATGGATATCGTGAAGGATTCCTAAGACATGCTAAAGTAAATCACTTTGTCAGTACAGCCCTCTGTCCTTGAGGCTGCAGTACAAACTACACCTGCCAGTGAATAAAAAAAATATGCACTAACACATGATGGAGAATAAAAAGTATCAGGCATTTGTTTGACCATAGTCTCAAAACACTATGGCATAAAATTTTAGGTAACATTAGAGCAATAAAGATGCATCCTGTCTGTCCATACCATGAAGCCATTAATAAGTGGATCATTGCCATGATAAGTAACATCAACACACAGGCATTAATAAACAGGTATGTGACATGACAGCTTATCTTCTTTGAACTCAGACAACAATACATCATGTCAAGTCCAAATGTGGCATTTTTATGAAGTTAATATTTTAAATGCAGATATCCATAGTAACAGTTGAGTGTTAAATTTCTCTTCTTCAACCAAGGGTACAGATTATATCGACAAAACAGTCCTCAAATGGAAGTCTAAATTTCATTCAAGAAAATATACGTAAAAGGATTTTAATAAAGTGGTCATTCAGTACACATTCGCTTTCCTCTAACTAGGAAACGTCTAATTCACTATTTTTGCAATTTGTACTATGATGTATGCTTGCTTCTGGATGGGAAGCCTTATTTCTTAAGAAAATGTTATGGTAACATTATAAATCCTTGAAAACTTGGAAGATAACTTCAACTGTGAGATATTAAAAGCAGCAGCATGAAAGTTGCTCTTTAGTAAACTCAGCCACAAATAACAATGTTAAAATAATATTGAGTTATAACCACTCTGGTTGAAGTCCATAAAAATCAGGAAAATGTGAAGTTATAACTGAAACTTCTCCCTGTCCTCTTAACTCGTTCCCATTTGGGCTAAGCGTGTAAAGTATATTCCAAAATGTCATTTGTTGTCTACACTGCGAACCTGAGAGAAATGGAAGGCAGAGTCTGTTGAGAAGTTCAGTTTCCAATATCTCACGTATGGAATTAACCTTTCCAGATCCAAATGGTCCCATACAGGTCTGCTGAAGCACTGGCAGTGCTGTTGGTTTGAAAATGAAACTCGTGTAAATGGATTAAAAGAAAATGTTTTTCAGTATTTTAACAGAAATGCAGTATTATACACGTGTCTGACCATGGCAGTGTTCTTCAAAGCTTAAAATATAAGCATTGTACTGATGGCTATAGAATGACATTTCCAATGAAGTCTTTAATTTTCATGTTGGAAGTATATTATGGTTGCAACATCAAGTGTTCACGAATGAAATATGCTGGAATTAGGGTTGAATATTGGTCTCTAAATTACATGCCTGCATACAATTTTCCCTGCCTCATTTAAATGCACAAGATGTCTGGGAAACAAAAAAATGAACTGTAACTAGAAAAGGCTGCTGTTTAATTTGGGTTAAATCCCATCTTCTTGATAGTCAAGTCTCAGCATCTTCAAATCCATCCCTTTGCTGAGCAAAGCTACCTCTGCTATTTTCAAATTATTATCAGCATAACCCTGCCCCTCTAGTTCCACCACTGGGCAGATTTCAGTCACCTTTTCTGTTGCGTACAATTTTGTTTACACCTCATAATCCTCTCTCCCTCAAACCAATATATCATAGGGGTGCAGTGAAACAAGGAGGATCATTCAGCTCCCAGCCATTCACTGACCCTGTTTTGAAAAGCATGTGGTTTGTGTGCTTTCTTGCCAACCGTTCATAATATCAGACAGGAGCAAATTCTTTCTAAAGAAGTCTCTTCTACACCCATTTTTTCTTTCCTCACAGCTTTCCTAATTATTCAACTCTCTGCTCCAAAAAAACGTGGGTGCAGTGATTTCTGAATCAAGTGCTTGCAGCAACTTTAATAAACATGAGCAAAATATAGTTTTTCCCCCTCTTCTCATTCCCTGGAATGGTTCAAGTATTTTTATTGAAACTTTCCCAAGAAATTCAGCCTGAAGGAGACACCCAGCATGGAAAATTTCAGCCCAAACAGATGAATGTTGGCAACATAAGCAACTGAAACAGTCTTATAATGGAAAGTGTTGCAAACCCTTTCATATAGGTGGCAATATAATACAAACAGTGTTAGCTCTGGTTACCAACACAAAAAGTCACAAAAAGCAGAGGTTACGCTTAAATTCAAAAAAAGCACTTTCAAACAGTTTCCAGAATTTCTAAGACTTGTCACCCTCAAAAGCTTTGGAGTCAAGAATGAACAGAACATAGTCTAAGAGATTTCCTTGTGCTGTTAGCACGCACTGCTTCACGATCATACCCCGGAGTGACTCACAGGACGGTGTCAGAGTTAGTTTATCATAAAACCTACGCTACACACAATGCTAAGGCAGTTTAAGAGCTCTGGACTCATACACCCAGACTGAGGGTAAGGGTTATAAAGATGAGCTGCAGGTAAACTGAAAAGATATTCTTCAGAATATATATTCCTAATAGTTCTCATCAGAGCACAAAGTGGCCTTTCCTCCTCTTCCTCACTGCTAAATCTTGCTGATGCAGGAAGTCAGCTGCTTGGGCCGGTTCTGTTTCCAGATCCACAGATACTCACACTGACAGTGAAGAAAGAAGGTACATCACAGCTACCTGGTTGGACTTGAATATTAATTTGCCACATTTAGTTTCTTCATGATTTAGTCTCTAAAACCTATACCAACAGAAGATGTGTCACAATCACAAGTCTACTGTTCTCCAGTTACCACGAGCACAGGCAAGAGAAGGGAAGGGGATTACTCTGAGCTTGCATGACAAGGAGATTACACCACACGGAGACTCAAATTCAGGACTGCTCTGCAACACTGTCCAGATGCACACAAGCTCAAAAAAAAATGTACACCACTACCTGACAGTAACAAACACACCCTGCCCTGTGCCACCACTGCCAACTAGTACTGATGCCTTCAGTTTTAGCTTTCATATTTTCCAGATTCCATACTGCATTAGTATATAACTCTGAACTTCATTTAAAGTGTTAGCAAGTTCTCTTCACAGTTTAGATAGACAAAACGATCCTTTTCCAGCCTGAGAACCAAGGACACCATTGCAGCTTCAGGCCCAAAACGTATAAACAACAGTGAATTGAGGAGAGCAAACTGGGAGAATGGGGCATCACAACCCGAAGCTGTAACTGGACAATTAACCCCAATATATAAATGGAACAAAACTTATAAAAGTGTGAAAACCTGTGACCCATCATCCCTGAGTGTAGCCTCGCCTGGCCTCTTGTACTGCCCAAGGTGTATCCTTTGAAGGCCTTTTTAATAAATGCCTATTTTATTCCTTTAACTCTGTCTAGCCTCTGTTCTAGGTAGCCTCTCTAGGGCATCAGTACTAGCCCACAATGGGGAAAGACAGCAGAATAGAATTAGTTCTGACCTTTTTTCATTACCAGATAATTGTGGGAAAACATTTATAGTAGCATTCAGGTCATATTCATGTTTGCCTAATTTGGCTAACCTGCCCTGGGAAAGCCTGTCACCTCCACCAGAACATGAGAACATGCTGAGCTTCCATCACTTGTATTTCAGCAGACTGCTCCTTAGTATGACACGTGCTCAACTTCAAGATTGACTGGAAAGAGGAGAAAAAATAAAATCCATGGTGCTTTATTACAGATTTGTGCTGCCTTGTGGCAGTATTATACGTAGATAAAAAGTGGACAGATTTACTTGACAGATAGGTCACACACTAGCTTGCTGACTACTAAATTACATACATACATACATGAAAGCCACACTAATTCTCTTGCTATTCTTTACAGCCACCAGACCAAGGTCCCTGCTGTATCTGTTTTCTCCCTTGAATCTTTTCCCATTTTTGCCTCAAGATGTTCCTGCTATTTCTTGTCCGTGCTGTACCAAAAGAAATAATGAGGCGGGGGTGGTAATTTGAGCTTTCAATCTTCATCATCACATAAGCAGTGTTTATGAAAATAAAAGGCTAGGATGGAAAGCCTTTCTAGTTGTACAGTATTTTAAAACTTCAGGAGATCTCTGCTTTGAAGAGGGATTAGGAGAATCCAATTCTCAAGGGATGACCCCATTTCAGTAGGACAGGACTCTGTGGACTCTTCAAGTCAGGGGCTGTCCTCCATACACTGTATCTTTTCTTGTATAGGCAGCAAAGCAGTTTGATTTAATCAATGCCAGAAAGAAGATACAATTTACAAGTTGAACTTCTCATGAGTTAAAGAAAAATCTGGTGAAATCTAAATGGTGGGAGTTCAGCAGTACTTGTTCACAGACAAGTTCAGAAACTTGGGCTGTTGTGTGTCCTGGAAAGGATGAAAGGCTTTTCTCAGTTCAACCTGAACAACACTGGGGCAAAACAAAGACAATCAATACCCCCCAATAATGTCTTGCCACACTATTTATGTGATCATGAAGAAATAAATATATGAGCAAGTTTTTGATCATCTATTAAGTCAAATAATTTGATGAACACCCTTAAGCGCTTTCACATATCATTCTTTGTAGTGTGGGGAAAACAGAAGTATTCTGCAGCTCTTTATAGACCTTCTGCTTCACAGAAGCTAGCAACAAACTTTTTCCTTTAGAGATGTTTCATTATAGATTTAGAAAAACCCTAAAAAGAAATATCAATGTGAAAACCCCCCATTAAAATCATGCATAATCCCCCACATGCCTTCACACTCTTTAGATTACAAACTATTTGCATAGTGAATGCTAAAGTATATGATTCATACAAAAAATCCCCTTTAGATGGTCTTGCTTTTTTCCTAATTTCCCAAAAAAATGTAACAAGTGGGGAAGAAAATAATAATCCCTTCCCAATTATTCTCTCAAACCTGTATTGGATTTCATAACAGGCACTAACCAGATCAAACAGATCATTAAAGGGCATTTTTAAGTTACTGAAAAGAACTCTTCCATCCCAGTATTTATGGCAGGAACACCTCACATCTGTGTGCTCATTTACTGAGATTCAGGTCTTAAAAGGGAATTCAGTGTTCATTCTCAGTGCCAGTTGTATTCAGACTCATCTACTGAAAACTTTCCCTATGTCCTAAATATGGAGTATTTATGACAAACTGATGAGTATCTTAGACAGATAGGACAGAATCAGATTTCTTTTTATTATTAGCCTTAGGGATAATTCATAGCCAGTACAATTCTTTCATTTCCATTATTCAATCAGTTCTCCTCAAGATGTAAAACTCTTACTGCCACAAAATCAGCTATAGAGTAATACATATTTTTCTGAATATTTCCCTCTTAAGCCACTGTAGTAGAGATTAACAGGCCGCACATGTACCTGCAACAATTTAAATTGCATTTCTGCCTCTTCACTGAGAGACTCGAACACAACATTCACTCACACTCACTGCTGCCAGTAGATTCAAGGCTGAGCCTTAGAATTCCTGCTAAATATGAGCAAGAGTTCAGTGGGTTTACTTTGGTTGTCTACTCCTCACACATTCTTGAAAGATACAATAAGCCACAATAAAATATTCACCAAAGAGATATTTTGTGCTTCTAGCGCGGAAAAGTGATTCAGAAGATTGAGTAATTTCATATCTAAATGTGTAAGTGGAGCTAATGCACAGTGATATACCAAATAATCTATTACCACTCAAACAGGATGAAAATAGACCCTCCCAAATAATACAGCTGCCTACAGTAAAGCATGTGTTTACTCACTGTTAATCAATACAAAGCAGTGTTAAAAGCAATGGAAAATCTAGTATCTCTCTTGGTTTTGGGAATACACAAAAACATCAGTGTGAATTACACTTCATACTTTGGTTAACAGAAATATCAAACACCGAACATAAGCCCTAGCTTTCCATTTTATAATTATTTACAATATTATATGTAATATATTAAATGCTTATGATATTAAATATATGGATTTTAATATTTTTCTCTTTGGAAAGGAGCTCTTTTACATCTTTTTTTTCTTCTTTATTCTGTTTTTTTTCCTTCTTCTCTTTTATTCTGCTTACACTTATTTTCCTATATTTTTTTTTCAAGAAGCACCAAAGTAACATTTAATTTAAAATTAAAACCAAACAAACATGAACCAGTGTGGTATGTTCAGCCCATCACAAAAATAGGTGTTTATTTAAAATTCAAATGTAAGAATTATTTTTTTGGGTTTTATTTTTTACATTACGTGGTACTTTTGTGTTTTATTTCTTGAATTTAGGTAATACAGCAAATAAAAAATGGAGGGCTGCCTTTTATTTTATATTATTTTTAAATTGTCAGAAAAAATGCACATTAGATAGATAAAATTTGAAAAGTAACATGATCAGGGCAGATGCAGTCTCAATTTAGACATTTCATTCATAATAAAAATTCATTACTTATTCCCTCGACTGATGACGGGGGCTCAAGGAGAAGCCCACGCTGTCTTTCTGATGTTCTTAAAATAAGAAAATGACATTTCAGTGTTTAAAAGGAACAAAATTAGAGCTCGTGAAAATTCAAGAGAACAACAGTAATTTCCAAAATATTAGTAACATACCGCAAGTTTTCTTCCTTTCCCCTCCCACACCCTCCCCAGATTTTTCCACCCTATCTTGAAGTAAATGAGTGAGTTTCAGAATGGAGCTATAACTTAGCTGCATCTTCAAAATTCTGTCATTTCTATGGCGTGAGAGGCAATAGCCGAGAAAAAGAGATACCTGAAGGAGGTAATTAGCAGGAAGGCAGCAAGCACTTGATATAGTTTGGTGTGATATTTTCACCTCTTCTACAAATGCAGAGAGTTTAAAAAGTCATGATAACCCTCACGTCTGATGGAAATGCTCATTATGCTGTGTTCTGCCTCGACATCAACTTAGTACTTATCAAACTCATTCCAGAGTTTTGCCACTGGTGAAAAGAATCATTTGGATGGTGCAAAACGCACACAGAGCTTCTTGCAGTTGGGACAGATTTTTAAGATGCTGCGGCAAGCCCCTGCCTTTAGCATAATGTAGCAGTTCTTATTTCAGAAATCTCCTCCCCACACTCACCAAGTGGCTTATTGGGACATATATCAGCCTCGGCTTTGCTTGCAGCCACTAACGAACAAACCAGCCCTCGCCTGCTGCTAACAACAGATACTTTATGCATTATTGCCTAATTAATCGTTGAATATAACGTCATGAATCCTGAAATTTCAGTTCATACCCTTGTTAATATACAAGAATAATGTAATGCCACACAGCCATAAAATGTTACAGAGACCAAAATGAGAATCCTAGCAGACATAAATAATGTGACATGAAAAGCAACTTCTTCATTTAAAGTATTTTTTAAACCATATTATTTTAGAGAAATGCACCATGACAGTTTTTAAATTTGCATCATAAAAACAAAACCTCTGAATTATTTTTCTTAGGATGACTAAAGACAATCTCAGATGAAGAAATACAGATAGCATCTTTTCAGTAATACACTAACTTTACCTATCAGTTATTAAATTTCAATATTTTAAATATTGTTATTTCACAATTTATTACTTACTAGACTACTCTAAGCTTTCACATGAATGAAATGTAAAATTCTTGAAAGAGGAGTAAAAATTTAACTTTTACTTTAGTGAAAAGTACAGGGGTAATAAATTGTGTGTGTCTTCTTATATGTAGAAGTTATGAACTTTAATAAATTACTAATGTCTTTGGAGAAAATGGAATTAAGCTGTCCATAGAGTGAAAAAAAAAAAAAAAAAAAAAAAAAAAAAGGCTCTATATGTTCTAAATTTTACTTGAATCTCAAAATAGTTCTTGTGTGGGACTAAGTAGTGTACAAGCCCTGTTCTGGTTCTCTGCACAGGCTCCAGTACTGTCAGATTGCCTAGTTCCAGTAGCATGTTTTATGTACAGATGTGCTTAACCTAAAATACTGTATTTTTTTCCATTACTGGTCCAGCCTCTTTCCTTCTTGAAGAGCTTATGGTAACTATTTATGTAAAAACAATTTCTTTCTGTCAGCCCTACAGAGAAATAGATCTGTGTACGCATGACACACACTTGTACTGTTGGACTCAGTTTCATTTTATTGATGCCTCAAGGACTTATAGCTTTAAGAAGCCGGGAGCTGAAATGTCAGATATTTTATTCTTGCAATGTTCCATTTATGTCTGGCTATTCTTGTGTCATTCTGTGTTGAGTTCTCCTGAGAATTCAAGTCAACACCCAAAGACAGATTCATCATGCAAGAATTTAAAAATAGATATTATCACAAATGATTGGTTATTAACTCTAAGGAAGTCTAGTATCAATCTGCATAAATAAAACCATCTTCGGTATTTTACCCAGTATTAATCAAACACATTAACCAACGTATTTTGCAGTTTTTCAGAAATGTATCACATATACAATGTCTGCACTGGCTCCTCCAGGCAGTAAGCAATCCAGAATATCTATTCAACAAAAATATGACAAGAAGAAACTGATAATAAGATGCATAATAAATTAATTCCTACATTAAAACTAAACTCAAAACAGATGCTGTTTTTTCTTTCAAAACCAGAGACACCAAAGTCACTCACAATGCACTCACAGTTTGATTTTTAAAGAAACTAAATTCATTTGTGAAAACATTGATATAGAACATGATTCTCCAGTTGGGAAAGAGCATTCAGCTCAAAGATATTCTCCCAAGCTTAAAACATAAGTGCAGATTTAGATGGAGAAACATTTTTTGAAACTGATTTATAAATCTGTATTCAGAGGACTGGGTGGGGTAAAGCTTATAATGGAAAATTGCAGCAATCTTAACATTAGGAATGTGAAATGTCTGGTCTTAATAAACCAAGTTTTCAGGCATCGTGAGTTGCTTGAAAGGATGATAGCAACTTACAAACAATTCAGCCCCACTAAAATGGCAAATTGAACATTCCCAATTCTTCAGGCTCTGCTGCAATGAGTCACACATCTATAAAATAGCCAACACGAAAGATTCCTCCTTGAAGGTAACAAAGTTCAGGTGAAGATAGACAAGGAAAAGTGGAGAAGGAAGAAGATAACCATCACATGTGTGTTTGCTCTCTTATACAAACGAAATACCGAACTCGCATTTCGGTAATTATGTGCTATTTAAAAAAAAAAAAAAGTACTTTTCTACACTTTTAAGATGATTTGACTGACAAAGTTAACAGTTCATTATGTAATCATTGCTGTTTTAGCAGTTTGGGGAGGGGGAAGTACCTAAGAACTGAGAATAGCTCCTGAGGTCCCATTATTCAGCTATAAGGCATAAAAGCAGAACACTGATTTGCATTCTGAAATTTTGTCCCCGTTACTCTTGCAGTGTGCTATTGCACCAGACCCAGGCACAAATGGGAGTGCAGCAAATCCCCCAGTTTTGCTCACTCTAACAGGAAACCATTCCCTTGCATCCCTCACTGGCAGCCACCTTCCCACCTCCAGCTCAAGTGGTCTGATGAAACCAGCAAAACCCTGCTAGGATGCAGAAGAAAAGGACTGATATCTGAATAACTAACAATGCACTGCTCCTCAGGCAGACAGCAGGGAAGTTCCTTCAGCCCTGTTTGATCTGCTTCGCTGGCATTATTGCAGAAAGCTAGTTTTTCATTAGGTAAGGAAAAAAAACCAACCCCAAAGTTGTGATGCAGCCCAAGTGAGGTTACAAATGTACCTTAACACAATGAATGAAGAGAAAATAGATGGTGTAATACAGAAAGACTTGCAAGTGGAAAAAAAGTATAAATTACTATTTTAATTAATTTCCTAATGTAAAACACAGCTGTAGTAATGTTGGCAAATATCACCTGCCTCTTTTAAGTTTGTTAAATTAAATCATGCTCTTTAATTGGGTCTTAACGTACAAAAAAAGTATGTTTTATTTACTTTTTATTACAATATCAGTATTTTAACTTTCAGTTTGCTTGTGCAAAAGCTTTATAAATTACTTGAATCACTTAAATCTGAATACCATAATCTGCAGTTACAATGCACCAGTTTGAGTTTCAACAATTAAATGCCTTTTTTGTGGACTCCCGCTGCTATGTGAACTAGCTGTAGGCTATTAAAATAATGAGTCCGGACTGAGTCATCTGATCTCAGCCTTGGTGCAAAGCCTGAGGAAAAGGACTTAGCCCACAATTCCTAGTCTGTTTACCAGACTAAGACCAGACTGTTGGAAGCGTTACCCCAGCGCTCCCTTCCTCCCCCCGCACTGGACCAGGGGAAACGCGGTGTCACAGAGCCCTCTGCAGGCAGCGCCCGCCGCCCGCACCACCTCGCATCCCTCGTCCCGTCCGGCTGCCCTGCATCACTGTCCACCCCGTCACTGCCCATCCCACCACTGGCCATCCCCATCACTGTCCATCCCCACTACTGCGCACCCCCACCACTGCCCATCCCACCACTGTCCATCCCGTCACTGCCCATCCCGTCACTGCCCATCCCGTCACTGCCCATCCCGTCACTACCCATCCCCATCACTGCATCACTGCCCACCCCCACCACTGCCCATCCCACCACTGTCCATCCCACCACTGCCCATCCCCCACCACTGCCCATCCCCACCACTGTCCATCCCCATCACTGTCCATCCCACCACTGCCCATCCCCATCACTGCCCATCCCATCACTGTCCATCCCACCACTGTCCATCCCCATCACTGCATCACTGCCCACCCCCACCACTGCCCATCCCGTCACTGCCCGTCCCGTCACTGCCCGTCCCGTCACTGCCCATCCCACCACTGCCCATCCCACCACTGCCCATCCCACCACTGCCCATCCCACCACTGCCGTCCCGTCACTGCCCATCCCACCACTGCCCATCCCACCACTGCCCATCCCATCACTGCCCACCCCCACCACTGCCCATCCCCACCACTGCCCATCCCACCACTGCCCATCCCACCACTGCCCATCCCACCACTGCCGTCCCGTCACTGCCCATCCCACCACTGCCCATCCCCACCACTGCCCACCCCCACCACTGCCCATCCCACCACTGTCCACCCCCACCACTGCCCATCCCCACCACTGCCCATCCCCACCACTGCCCATCCCACCACTGTCCACCCCCACCACTGCCCATCCCGTCACTGCCCACCCCCATCACTGTCCATCCCACCACTGTCCATCCCCATCACTGCATCACTGTCCATCCCACCACTGCCCATCCGCACCACTGCCCATCCCCATCATTCCCCTCCCACTACTGTCCATCCCACCACTGCCCATCCCCATCATCTCACATCCCTCCTCCGTCCCGCTGCCCCGCATCACTGCCCATCCCATCACAGCTGCCTGTCCCACCCCACCACCCCAAAACAAGTTGCCTACATACTCGCCCCTGTATGAAGCGTGGCCTCCTCCAGAAAGGCTCAGAAAGACAGGCCAAGGTAAGGTGGGAAAGTACTCATCCCAGGATGGCAGAAAGCCCGTGCCAGCAGCATCTGTGAATTTGGGGTGCCCTGAAGATCTCACTTTTTCAAGATGTGGGTTTATGATGTCAGATGACACAAGGAAAGGGAGCTCAGTGGACTAGATAGGTCTCCTCAGCTTGTATGCCACAAAAATACCACAGATTTGGCCACACCAAGGATGCTTCAGACAATTTGGCCTCATGAAACTCCATAAATGTGAAACTCTCTGCCAGTGACAGTAATAAGGAACAAAACCTAAAGTCTCTCCCTCCTTCACAGAACCAAAATCATAGAATGGATGAGGTTGGAAGGGATCATCTGGTCCAGTCTCCTTGCTTAAGCAGGGTCATCCTACAGTACACAGCACAGGATAGTGTCTAGACAGTTCTTGGATATCTCCAATGAGGGAGGCTCTGCAACATGGCAACCTCTCTGGCCAATCTGTTCCAGTGCTCAGTCACACAGTAAAGAAGTTCTTCCTCATATGAAGGTGGCATTCCCTGAACCTCAGTTTCTGCCCATTGCCTCTTGTCCTAAACCCTCCACCTTCAGAGAAACACCACCAGGAGCATCTGGCACAAAGGGAACAGGAAACATCTGTTCACACCCTCCAGAGGAATCCAAAAGCACTGTCATTCACTTTTATTTTCAACAACATGAAATGCATCTTCCTACAATGTCAGTGTATAAAATACTGAAACACACAGCACATGCACATGATGATGTCTAAAGTTATACCTATCTCAGGTTGGACTCCAGCTAGTATCAAGGGACTGCTGTAATCTGCACTAGTTTTAAGTTGGTTTGTGTGCCAGACCATGTAATTTATCTACCTCCTTGATATTTCTGCAGTTTTTGATCCTGTGTGAACAGGCAAAGGGAAAATAATTAAATGGAAAACTTTCTCTAATTAATCTCCACAGGTGTTTTTTAGTAATTTACCATCATCATTTCCACTTACCACTCTGGAAAAGATCTGACCTCTACCTTTTATACTTCTATTCTTTATAGTCCAATGACATCTCCATCTATGATCAATCCACAGCAGCATTTCTGCCTTGTTCTCCCAACAACTTTGTTACACCCAAGTGACAGAGAGAATATTCTCTGCATTACCAATGTCATTCCACCACTCCTTTTGACTGTGGGTCCTCCTGATCTCAGCCCTCTCTGTTTCATACCTCTCCAGCTTAGGTCTTCTGCCCTGATTAGGAGTCCATGTCCTGAATTTAAGTAGCACTCAGTAATAACTGCTTGTACATGTGTCCACCTATATCTACATCTACACACAAACACACTGAGATTCATGGATACACATATATCTATTACATGCACACATATGAATTAAATACATGTTTGTATATCAAACATATATGTGTATTCTTTTTCATTTTAACAGCCAAATGAAAGCAGTTCTTTTGAGAGCCAAAATAATTAGATAATGAAGTTTCAAAAACGTGTGGCCAAGATAATATGACTTTTGGGGGACTGTTACTCAGGCAGCACATAGGTAACAGGATTCAGCACACACAATAGAATTAGCAATTTGTGCAATTCCTGATGGTTCTCTAAGGTAAGTTCTGATGAAACAATCTGTTTTGAGAAGAGGACCACAGCACTCACATAGAGACAGAAAATGTTCTAACCTGTCCTGCAATTTTCGATTCTTGAAACATTGCTTAAACTCTAGACAAGTTTGCAAATACACCTTGAGAACATCTTAAAATCTCAAAACCCAGAAAGAAAAGAGAAATGTAACTATTAATTAAGATCTGGAATAACCACAATCAAATGTGGTAGTGTCTGACATGAATTTTGAATTTCTGATGTTGTCAATAATGACGCACATTGCCATACATGCAAAACATTGAACTGCATCTCTTTCTGTTTCTGAAAATGTTGTCAGAGGGAATGTGGCAGATAAATTTCAGCTAAATTTCAGTTTTGACAGCCTCAAAGCACCACTACCACTATTCTTCTCCATTCTTCAGTCAGTGCTTAAGCTGCTATGTCATAGTATTTTGCAACACATACTCAAATTTCAGTTTTATTTCAACCACCTTCCAAAGCCAAGTCTAAGAAAATGCTTTAAATGCAAATTTCTGCTCATCCTATGTAGATCCTAAACCACACGAACAACCTCAGTGCAAATATTAGCCACATTTAATAGCTGGCCTGACCAACTACAGGGACTTGAAACCTGTGTCCCTCTCAGCACAGTGGTTCCCATGAGTGTATGATTAGTGGTTCCTTGATGGTCTACAAAATTATATTAAACAGCAGTTCATTAGAAGCCAGAGGATAAAATTTGGTGCATTACGGCCTAGGAAAATACTGAGTGTTGACTCTGGTCTGCAAAACTGCCACGCTAGAGAACCACTGTCTGGGCTGAAAGGCACACGGCCAAGGTTTGTTCCTACTTCTGCCCCGAGCATCAGACATGAACCTGTACGAGGGCATTTCTCAGTCTCACCTAAAACCCTGACCTGGGCCAAGCAGCCCCTTGGCAAGGGACAGCTCTCTCACATCAGCAACACCATGCAGAAAGAGCAAGCTAAAAGGCAGATAATAAAATAACTTTCTGTTGCTTGCTGGTCACAAAAACTTCACAAACTTTCCTCTACATGTTAACACAGTACTCTCTTTGGAGATGAGGACTTAAAAAAAATCTTTGGCATATTGATTTCCAGATTTAATTTTGCTCACAGGGGCTAAAAAGCTATTAAAACCTTCCCACTCTCCTTTCTGCTCTGTCGACTTTCTAAGTCTGCCTTGGCATATTCCTTTAACATAAACTGCCCACCAAATACTGAGACTAAAGAGATACATGTCCTTCTCTAGTTTCCCCAAAAGCTACGTCAAGCACCAGAGGAGTCATTTTAATACCTACAGACCTGGAAAACAACCTACGGACTGCTGTTAAAATAAGTCAATAATGGCTACACTTAACACTTTTCATCCATCAGTCAACATCTTGGTAAAAAGCTTAAACACTTTCAATACAATGCAATGACACAAAATACTTTGCTTCTTGCAAATCTTTAAACAAGAGTTTTTAATCTTCAAATAATTTAATCCTCAAAAATGTTTCAAAAGCCATTTCTAAAGCCAGCTCCCTAAAATCTACTTTTTCCCTTGATTTCTCTATTTATCAATCAAACAAATTCTAAAGGCTGTTACTAATTGGATCAAGGTAGACCTTAGATCACGGTTCAGAATGGATTTTCAAACTCAATTTTATATAGAAATTATGAAATACAATGAAAATAAATATTATACAATTGCTCCTGGAGCTGACTTCCTAGAAACTCTGAAAGACAGTTCTAATCATTCTTTCAAGGTGGAGAGGATCAAAGAAACTTTTCAAAGGAAGGATATTTTTTTTTTAACACATGCAAATGCCTCCTCCTAATCATTGTCTTTTTTCTTCAATGCTAGTGTCCTTTTCCTATCCAAACTAATTTTATAAAATATTTTTTTCATTCATGGAAACCAATTTTCACTTAAATTGAAAATTGTTCTTTATTGTAAACTCTCAGCAGGACTAAGCAATATGGGAACAGTGCTTTGCAATGAATTTCACTCGATAACTTTTAAGGCTGCTAGGAGCTTTTGGATCCTCAGGTAAGCTTGCCCCTTGCTGAAGCAAAGAATTCTGAAATAGCCCTTGTATAGCATTTTCCTATATGAATTGCATGTAAACTCTTACATATAA
This sequence comes from Sylvia atricapilla, assembly GCF_009819655.1. Lineage (NCBI taxonomy): Eukaryota > Metazoa > Chordata > Aves > Passeriformes > Sylviidae > Sylvia > Sylvia atricapilla. Next base: position 34,216,056 of record NC_089140.1, read on the forward strand.
TCAGCTGAAATACTTAAAACTCCTCTCCATCCCCTGAGTAACTCATGTCTATTGTGCTGCATTAATTGAGAGGAAAGAACAAAAAATCCTATATGCAGGGTATAGAGACTCCTTAAAATGGGAGGCTCATAAAGGCCTGAATTGAAAAGGCAAAATTTTGAATTTTAATAATTTGAGAACTACTACTTTAATGACAAATATGAAAATGAGAGTAATCAAAGTCATTAAATAAAAAAAATTACAATGATTTTGGTATTTGTTCACAAGTTCTATTTTCCCTTAAAAACAAACAGATCCAGTTACTTTCCAAAAGCCATTGAGTAATTACTGCAAAGCTGTCAAACAATTGACTCTGGTAACCCTAAATAAGATTTTCGGATTTATCAGAAATTAGGATGGATGGATATTGCTGAACATACTCCTGAGCCAGAGCATTTTGTACCCTGGCAGTGTCAAAAGACTAAATAGATGCAATATTTTTATTTGCATCTATTTAGTCTTTTAATCAATAGATTATTGTCAAGCCCTGAAAAGTTTAAAAAAAAAAAAAAAAAAAACAAAAAAAAAAAAAAAACAACAAAAAAAAAGAGAACAACAAACCATCACTTAGAAATACATATTCGAGTAAAAATACTGTGACATTTAGCACCCAAAGTTCTCTCTCCCTCATCCCCAAGTTAACTCCTTCCCCCTCAGGTAATAAACTGCACAATGATTCAGGCTGATCTGTTTGCAGGGGTGACATAGCAGCCACTTGCTGGAGCTGCTCAGCACCGTTTTTATCCTCATCTCCCACTGACACTGGAGTAATTGAAAACACTTGCACGAGGTGCTCAGCAACTTGCAAAATCCAATACCAATGTCAGCCAGCTTCAGCGCGGCTGGGATCCTGCAATGCAGTGAAATGAAACCATCAGGGTCACCCTTGGCAGGAGCCAAGGGGAGTGGAATGAGATGGGAGTGCTGCCACAAAAGGGCTCGATACCAAGGGTGCTCACATTCTTGTCAGCAGCAGCTCAAAACAGCCCATGGCAACCTGACGGGACAAGAAGCTGCAAAGATGGATCAGAATGTGCGGACTGGGCAGGATAGAGAAGTTAGGAGGAGTTAAGGTCCTTAAGGACAAAGTCCCAAGGTAACAGACAAGGAGGGTAAGTTAAAACTCAGCTGTGACAAGGGAAGCTCAGCATTAAGGCATAAATAGATAAAATAACATTCTGATTCCAAAGAGAATTTCCCTTATACCTGTCCCTCAATTATCAGGATTAGTAAGGCATTGCCCAAATCTCTCCTTAACAACTACAGCGTGTCTGTGTGCACCCATGAGCTCAGTGAGAAAACGCTCTAGATCATGATCCCTCAACTCTCTCAGCACCTTCCCAGCTGGAGGAGAGCATCTCTGACCCGATACTGCACAACTGAAGGAACATTTTGGTACACTACGTGCCTCAGTGTACCAAAGGACTGCCAAGGGACTGGCAGCTGCCTAAGAGCTGGCACAGCATATAGGGCTGCATTCCCAGCACATCTACAGGCTGCTCCCCCAGACTCACAGGCTTATTGCTACAAATTCTTATGCACCGGAGTGTAATTTCAACAACACCAATGTCTTCCTCATTTAGAACATGGGAAAGGACAGGTGATAAGGATTAAGAAAAAATAAAGTTCGAGTATTTTCAGCACAGCAAGGAAAGCCACATCACAGTCTCATGATTTAATTGCAGAAACATGAACATGAAAAGCATAAAAATTAAAGCAAACTGTGAGAGAAGAACCAAACCCCCTTGAACACTAGCACTTCTGCCCCCCAACCCACACAACTGATGTAAGAGTGGAGGAGGGAAGCTACTCACAGTAATATTGGCAGTGATGAGCAGGCAAGAGCTAATGGAAGAAACAGAACACTTCAATCAGCCATGACATCACGCTATCAAAAACAATCTGGCTGTTATCACATTAAAAATCCATTCAAGTAAACAAATCAAAAATAAAGATTAGAACAGAAAGCTCAAGACTCAGTTTACCAATGGATTAATGACTATCATTAGCCGGGAACACTCTAAAATAACAATCTATGCAACCTAAAACATTATTATCCATAATAATTGGTTCACTGCTGAGAATGCTGCCTCTCTGCCAAAATCTAGTGCTAAACCAGATAGACATGTTTTGTTCATTTTCTTTCCAAGAGTTAATGCAGCGGTTGACTTGTCTTCTTAAGCCTTTGGCTATCACAGCAAATTAGAAATTGGAAAATAACTCTTCATAATTTTTACCCATTAAAAAAGGAGCCTTCTCCAGGGCACACAAACACCACAACAGCCACAAAAGCTCTTAACTTTTCAAAGAGGAAATTAATGATCATTCACTGTGGATTATAAACATACCTAAAGGCCCCTACATTGAAATAAACAGAGGGATAGCGTTATCTAATGGATAGGAATTGGAAACATTCTGTCTTGAAATTAAAAATCCCAACACTTAGTTGACAATAAGGAAGATTTACCAAGCAAAATTAAGTCTTTCATTTGGCTTCAGACCAATATTGGATGTTTTTCTGGAATGAACTCATTGCATCAAATCACAAGTTGCAGAGTTCTCACTTGTGAGAGCTCTCACTCTATACTCACTTCTGCTGCAAAAGAGTACAATTCCTTTGCAAATGTGGTAAGGGTCTATGCCTATATTATGGTCTAGGTAACCTTCTTTGCCTATCTTACGTGTAGGTAACCACAATGATCCATTCTGTACTATCAAGAACTTTGTAAGCATTGATACAGATATTACAGGTCACGGGCCTGTTCACAGCTTTTAATTGTGATTATCTCTCATGAGCCATCTGAGAGAGCTGATACCCTATGAGTTGAGCAGGAAAGAAGCTCTGCATGTTTGGGAAGAGCTGCCTCCATTAGCTGCTGAGATCAAGTTAATCTTTCCAAGTGCCCACCAAGTCATCTCCATGGGATACATACAAACCTCCTCATCCACCTCTACAGCCCACTGTGCTTTGCTCTCCTAATCTTCCTGGCTTCCTCCACTGATACTGCCCTTGATGTAGAGAGAAGGGATTAAGAAGGGACATTTGGCTAGTCCTAACTATCTCCTTGAGAAGCACCTCTCTCCTCCACTGATTAAAGAGGCAGGCAGTTCAGCTTTCCCTTGTCAGTCTAATCCCTATTTTCTGTGAACACCTCCTCAGTATCAACTACCAGATGCTTAAAACAAGACACCATCAACCAGACTAGCAATCCTTCACATCATGGTTCATTTTACTCTCTACCTTAGCAGTCCCCCTCCACATCCCCTCCAATTTCTATTACAAAATTTTGAGCCAGTTTGCCAGGGAAATTACATAGCAGAGGTAAGGTAGGATGGGGAAACCTGAAATTCACAAATAACTTTTCAGGTTAAGTATACAGATGGCAAGCAGCATGTGTCACCACTCCTAAGAATCTACAGAGTTGGCCTCTGGCTGGAACAAAGCTTATCCCATAAGACCACAAGTAAAAACGATCTTCCTGCTATCAGATACTTGGGGAAAAGTACTTACATAACTGTACAATATGAGGCCACATGTCTGTGATTCAGGCAAATTTCAGAGAGCTTCCCTTAGCAAGGAAGACACACAGTAAGAATGTTTGTTCCAATTTGCTACATTGAAGACCGTAAAAGGTGTATGATATCAGTACTACGGTTGTCTTCATATGGTGGTTCTTTGTTGTCACCAAACGATTCTGCTGTCACTGTGAAAAACTAAAATTAGTAATTAAAGTAATGGAGAAGTTTCTAGGTACAAAACCTAGCCTTTTAAGAAACATGAAGAATAGTTGCTTCTGTGGTGGTTTTGTTCCACTTTTCTTTTTCTTTCAATTGAAAACTTGGGGATAATCAAGACAAACAGCTCAAAGTACCATGAAATTTTAGCTCTCTAATATGTCCTATTTATTTCCACTTCGAAATAAAGTGCTTTCAAATATTCTGCCTATTACACCATGTTGTTCTCAGTTTTGCAATTCTTAGTCAAGGAAATGAACATCACCTAGAAACTAGTAACTACATGTGGGAATAAACAGCTGAATCAGAATGTACTTTTCCCACTCCTCTGTCATCATCGTCCAGGAACTGATGAAACAGCCCACAATTGGTTTCTCTCCTGGGATAATCATCACTTCTGGGTCTATAAGATACGATCTCACTGTATTCTTTAAAAAAATAAAAAAAATTAAAACCAGGACATGCAGAACTCTGATGAGTGCAGAGGGGAGGACTAATTTGAAATTTGGTATAAAGGTCAAGCTGAATCTGGGAAATTCTGAGCTTCTTCTCACATACACCATGAAACGAGGCACACCTCTTTACAGTGTGAGAGACATCGGTGCAGAGAAAGAAGCAACTAATTTCATGTTCACCGGAAGAAACCTCTGCTAATATCTCAAACAAAACTAGTTTCTGTTTTATTTACTTGCAGGTGAGACTGCAGTACAAGAATGTATTTAAATCTCTCTCCTCTGCTCATTGAACTCAAGTAGGGAAAGCTCTCTAACTGCGCTGTAGAAACACAGCGGGGAAGGCAACGCCAAATTCAAATAAGCAATCCCAACCAAACTCGGGGATAACTTGCCACTGTTTTGTTAATTTTTTTCAGAAATAACTCATTCAGCTGAGGTTTTGGGTGAATTTGCTAGCCCGACATATATGCCTATGCCTTTTTGTGCCGCACTCATAAAACCTGATGCGTTTTCCTCATTTATTTATACAGCTCTCAGTTCCCTCTGGTTCCTTAGTAGAGCAGTTCTTATCTAGAAACCCACTAGCTGTAAAAGCAAAGACAAAGTCTATATCAAAAAACCCACTACCTTTAATTACCTTTAACCACAAACTTACTGCCCAAATAATAAGCTTTGAGAAATTCCCTGGCCTTCAAGTCACAACTTACATTGTACTAACAATGTTTCTGCAATGCTTACTATCATACACTTTATTGCAAAGTCATAAGGGAATCTAAAATTAATAACTTGATTTATCTTTCCAGTATTAATGAGATTGTTTACACATGTAACAGTTAAACAGATTTTCTTAAGGTATTTTCTAAGTTTAAGGCTCTCTGTTTTCACTTAAGAACAGTCTCCTTCCAAAATTTTTTTGGTACATTTGTAACTGCTGAACAATGATGCAAAAATATAATAGCTAATGTGCCTTAAGACTACAATAAACACATGATTAATAGTATTTTATTTATATGTAGTCATATTTTCTTAACCTTTACAGAAATCTTGAATCATGGTATATTAATGAATTTTATTCGATTTCACAAGTGGCAGAAGATGTCTTCTATCAAACTAAAGTCCAAATTTATTGCTGACAATCCTTTGCAATTTGTGCTCTGATGAGAAATAGAACAATTCTAACACAGGCTGCAGGCTGCTCTAAGTACATTTTAGCCTAAACCACTACAACAGATTTTATGTGGCTCTCCACTTTTAAGCCTTTACACTTTCAGGACTTGATTCTTCTCATATGTTATAAATTGCATCTGGAGCTAGGCAATGTGATATCCATTTTTGGATCCCAAGTTCCTTCTCCGCTTGTTCACGTGGTCCTCCACTTAGCCAAAAATACTGCAGGGTCCTCGCCATGGCCTAAGTAATTGGGCTGGCTAAACCAAAAGCTATTTAAAAACCCCCCAAACCATTCATCCTTAAGGATTCCCCTAGTGCTTTTAAGGAAAATAAGAAACAGCTTTTCATGGGGAATGCATAACTTGTCTTGTAAACTCTCTCATCCAGTGCTCATAAGAAAACAAGACAGAAAATGTAAGAACACAGTCTCAGGCTGTCTCTGACCTCCCCATTTTCACCTCTCAAGAGCATCCTAAACCACATAACAACACCTCAACTCTCAAATAACTCTAAACAGCCTCCGTGCAATTTCAGGTGTAAATCTGAAAAAAACATAACAAATCAAGCTACTTTTATTTACGGCATTATATATATATTTACTACTTTTTATATCTTTAAGAATCTTTATTATCAGCTGTAGCCTTGTGATAACTGGCATTCTGCTTTGCAAATTAGACAAGGTGAATGCTTGCAAAAAGTTACTAAAGAGCTGGAAACAAGCTATAGGATTCTGTAGCCATTCAAACATTTTTTCACTTTGCCAGTCCAAAAGAAAACTGCAAAATTACATGCTCCTATAAGCTGTATGTAAGCTCCTTTGCACTGTTATGATGTCTTTCCATAAAGTTAAAGTGTGGCAATTTAAAATTTTACTAAAGCCTCCTATTGCATGGGCCTGCTATTTTTTATAATGAAGCAGCCAACAGGAATGTCGTTTTTAATGTCAGGTCCCAAACTCAGTCCCTGCAGATGAGGTGTCACTACCATAGGGTTGTTCTTTTGAAAAGCATCAGGCTACAAGTTTTCCCCAGGTGTGGGGAGGATTGTCTCACCAGTAACTTGTGTGGGAGACAGATGTCCATACCATGAGCAGGCACCTCATATGGATGTGGAAATTCAGAATAAGTAACACTAACCAAAGTGTGTGGATCTGCTAGGATAGTTTTGCTGAAATTCAGTAGTTATATTTATCTTGGTGGCATTAAAAAACACAGAAAATTTCTCCATGATGTCTTCAGGATTCCAAATATGATGAAGCCAAGTCTGCTTGCCTGCATTTCAAAGCTAATGCTGACTTTTAATACATTTATAGTTTCCAAAAAATAAGGCTCATTGTTGAGTATGCTTTGGATCCAGCTAAGAGATAATACCTGAAGTTTAATACTTTTCCTAGCTATCACCTTTTTCCAACTAGCTCAATCTCAGTAAAAGCTATTAGAAGCCTCTGCTCTGCTGGTAAGTCTATATGGATAATCCAAGTGTCTTTTATCCAGCTCCCACATACCCCTCAGCACTGTTGTTTACACAAGGTGCTCAGCTACTCAGGCAGGGAAATGTCTTTTAATAAAGGCTTGTACCCCCAAGAGCAGTGGTCCTATATCTTAAAAGAGTGGAGTAAAGGAATCCAGCAAAAGAAAATAAAGACAGGTAAAAAAAAAAAAAAAAAAAAAGAGAGAGGGAGAAACAGAAAAAAACCTCCGACATCATTATATTGCCAATAATAAGTGTCAGAAGTTAACGACGCTATTACTGAATAATTATTGAAAAATAATTATTGACATATAAATACTTTCAGTGCCACAACATGTTATTTTAAAGGTTTCTTAACAATATTAATGCTGATTATCCTTCTTTAGCAGCTCTCTCTGGATGCAGCCTCTGACCCTCCCTGCCATCCCCGTGGAGATGATGGTTTTGCAATCTACTTGCCCGGCCCAACTCCTTCATAAGGCAAATTGTTCCACCTTTCATTCCTCACCACTGTCTCTTCCCAGCAGAAGTGTTTGTGTGCTTGTGGGCAAGCTGGAACATGGACCTGGTCCAAGTGAAAGCTAACCCAATCAAAACCATGTCAGAACCACAAAGTCAGCACAGAAACGAAACAGGCAGCCTGAACAGGGAGAGGCAATCATCCCTTTCTCCAGCAGCATCCAGTTATGCCAAATGAAAGTGATGACAACTTTAGACTGACTTGCCTCATCACAGACACTTTCACATATTCCTCAAATTAATTTTTTGCATGACAAGTCTTTCCATTGCCTGTTCCTATTTACTAGTTCAGACATTGGGTTGGACGTACACCATGGGAGCAATTTCTGAGATACATTTAAGAAAAGGAAAGGACTTCAACTGTGCAAAAACCGAAAAGCTATTTGTCATTTCCCAGTTGTGAGTCCACTACCCATCTAGCTTAAATTAAAAAGCTCTGTAAAGAACAGAACTAATGAAGCTGGATTTCCTAAGGACATACAAACCACTTCCTTCAAAATCCTACTGCAATAAACACCAGCTCCTCCTGTGTCTTCTGTAATTCCATCCTCTCATCTTCATTTTCCTGTGACCCACTCCCCTCCACATTTAGACCCAGATCATCTTTCATAGTGTTTACAGTTGTTTCAACCACAACTGTAACCTCAGACAAATGTCTAAATATTCACTGTAACCCACTGACTTTCAATAGCTACAAAGTTCTCTGAAAATGAGACCCATGCAAAGGCATATACAGCAGGGTCCTTCAAACCTCTAGACACTTTGGAATCCTTATATGAACTCAATCATGGTTGCTATTGAATCCAGAATCCCACCAACCTCAGCCAGTACCCTTGGGAAAACCTTCTGGGCATAGGCTGGGGTTTGCACTCAGGCCAGATCTCGGCTGCATGTTGGGGAAAGTTTAAACCTGTGCAGCATTTAGGTGCAGAACTGGAGCATGACCATAGCGATGAGAAATTGTCAGGCATACCATGCCTGAATCCTCCACCCACAAACTGCCTCTGTGATGGAAGAGATCAAAAGTTTGCGCAGGACAAAAGAGTCTAGCTGGAATTTTTCTTGGAAGAAGCTGACCCTGTGTGGTCTTGAAGCCAAGCAGAGATGCAGGATCACTGAGCATGCACTGTCCCTCTAGCAGGTCACACGTGTCACTCCTCAAAACCATACAGTTTACAGGTGGTGGAATTTGGGGATGCAGAGAAGACTGGCTTAGCCACACTATAGCCACATACATCTACGCATCATCATGGAGAACACTGTCCTTTTCTCTGCCTTTCAAGTGCTTCTAAGGTGATATGAAATAACCAAATCAAATAAACAAGTTTAATGGTATTTCATTACTCACATGTAGGTGTAGAGTTCTTACACTGTGAGATAACAAAGTAATAACACCCTCCCCTAATTTTTCTACCAAATTGTTATTTAAAAAGACATTTCCATGGTTAAAAAAAATTAATACACTACTATTACAGTGATACTTATTATCTAACATGCAATTTCAAGGGCAAACTTTTTTAACATAGCATTTAAGATGCTTTCTTGGGAAGTCTGTGCCTTTGATGTTAAATTTATGATCAGTCATTGCTTGACAATTGTAATTAATATGCTAGGTGATTTTCTGACTTGCTGTTCTAAGAGACATTATTATTTGTAGTCTGTCAGTGTAACACATAAATTATGAGCTATGTTCACCTGTAATAGACTGAAATGAAACTTCAAAAATGACATTTATGAAGAAAAATGAAAAAGTCCTTTCCACCACGAGAATGGATATATCACACAGCCTGAAGTAGACTCGGAACAGAAAAAAGTTGAAGTTATGTATTTTGAAATACCTGCCTGCCAAGAATAATTACATGCTTAAAAATAGATTACTCTTTAGTTGCACGGTCTCATAAACCGGGCAATGTCATGCACGATCAAGGAGGAGTTTTACACACACTGTAATTTTTTGCCTGCTGAACACTAGCATGCAGTCATTTTTCAAGACAGTGATGCATATTAGTACATGGAGAAAGATCTCATAAAGGAATGAAAAAAATTACCCTCCTGAAACAGAGCATGAACTAAATCCCCAGGCACATAAGAGGTTTCATCGTCTTCTCAAACAAAAATTTTAAAAATAAATCTAGTCTTGTCTTTTCATTAGAAAACTATACTGAAGTTTAAGTTTTGGAACCTGTATAATATGAAATTTCTAACCAGAATGAATCAAGACAAAACCAGAAGCTATTTAAACCAGACACTTGCCAACCCTGAACTTTGATGATCTAGATAGGAAAAGCATTGCGTGGAAGAACATGCCCAAACTTTTACTAGGTATTAATCTGCAAGTCTATAAGAGCCAAACATTCTTCAAAGCTGTTGACCATTATGTCTAAAAAAAAAAAAAAAAGGTGTGCACATGCTAGGCAAATACACTTTAAACTCCTAAAACTTCAAGAGCTTTTACTCAATAACACAAGTAAATGGAGAATAGGCAATGTGTACTTTGCCAGGTAATAAACAAAGAGCCTCCATTAAAACTTTTTTAAAAAAGCCATCAAAACAGAAAACCAAATGAAATGCCTGAAGTGAGTGCCATGAGTCTATATTACTGGAAATGCCTAGGTATGCCAAGTACCCCCATATTCAACAAGCTTCAAGTGAGAATCCAGAGGAAAGCAATTGCAGCTTTGAGGCTCCTCTGCAGAGCACTCCTGCTAGTGGAGGGAAATGCTCTGGAGTCTGGGTATCCCCAGCCCTGACACACTGTGAGGGCAGAGGAGAGAAACAGCACTATGCTAATCATATACCAGCAGGTCATGAGGAAAGGCATCCTTTAAAGCAAAGAGTGAATCCTGGTTTTCCCCCCTCATTGTGGGGTCATCCACAGGTGAGCTGCGTGGATCAGCAGGAGTTTTGCTCGAGCTCAAGTGTGGAGGTACTCAATCACTATGCGTACCTTTAAGTGTAATGTAATAATGTTGTGTTTTACATTTCTGAGAAAAAAACTGTGGATTGGAAAAAACTCCATGGTTTTAGGCAGACCCTGGCAATTCAGAACACCTTCAACTTAAATAAGTACTCAAACTGTGGCAGCTTAAAAAAGCCTAAACCACAAACTAAAACTGAAAAGACCAAAGTAAAAACTAAACCAAATTTTGTCCTTCCCATATTTCAGCCTGAAATAAGTGAAAACACCTAAGTATAGTTGAAGTTTTGTGCCAATTTTTTGGTTTTCTCCCATGAGAAAACCTAACTTTAGTCCTTCCAAGTTTTAAACTAATCAGAACATTTTGACAATTTTAGTTTGGAAAATATGAAGCATACACAGTTCCACAGAATAACCTTGTAGGGCTTTTTTTTTTTTTTATTGTTGTGTCTACATTATGCAACCAACTTTGTGTCGTGTTTTTATATCTGAGTTTGGAGCAAGGGAGTGTGTATCTGTCACTGCTGTCTCTCCCTGTCTATACATTAATCTTTCTCTTGCTCCTCACATGCAACCCAGCAGGGCATAGGTATAGAACAAAAATACCCATCTCGAAGGGAGTTCTGGGCAAACTGCAGACTGAACCCACAGCACCTCTCCTCTTAATTCACATACTGTTTTTTGCTAGCCCACAATCTTTGGGTTACATTATTTGCCCAGGTTGTGGAGACTAAAATAGGAGCGATAAAACCCCTGAAGTCACAGATGCCAAAAGAATTACTGTAAATACCAGGGCAGTAAAAGTTTAACCCAACAGTCTCAGATTAACAAATACGTCTGCAGCTTTACTACTACTGATAGCATTATTGGTACTGTAACTATATAATTATTTTTTTCCTGGTTTTAAAAGGCTTAGACTTTGAATTAGCACAGCCAATGCATTCAGCCTACAAAAACATGTCTGTCCAGATTGAGGATATTTTTTTGCACACTTGTGGACAAGATGTTGGCTTCATTTTACAACCAACATCTTGTCCACATCAGGGGAGCGTTCTCACACAGACATGCATACCATGTGGGCTACCTGCTGAGTTTTGGCAAGCTTGGCAGGCTGCAGAGCATAAAGGGTAGGCAGTTGTAGTGGAAAAAACCTTCATGGGAATTTTTTTTTTTAATGTTGTGAAAAAAGAAATAGGAAAAAAAAGCAAACTGTTTCCCAATGAACCACACTGTGAGCTGGCATAAGGAAGATAAGGGCAGGAAATTGGATGTAAAACTAGTGCATAGGTCCTTTAACAGAGGAGGCACTCTGCAAGTTGCCAATGTGACATACACATTTCTTTTCTAAAATTCAGCCTTTTTTTTTCTTTTTAATTAGCCATATGGAAAGTTGAAAGACTTGTGAACTTACAGCATCAATCCCACATGTTGAACCTAATTTTGGAGAGGTTTTACTCGATCTTGTGTCTTTAATTTAATTTTATACTCACATTTATACACCGTTAGACAAAATAACACACGTAGAGCAAGATATGCCTTATGCTATGAGCACAGTTCAGTATTACTCAGTTCTTATATAAAGGTGCTAAAGTGTTTCAAATTAGGAAATGAAGTGCACCTGACAAGTGGTTATGTTTTAGTGTTCCACCTTGGTAAATTTTACAAATATTGGTGTAGCCAACTATTCTTAGTTTCCTGTTATGATCTAGAAAGCAAAGCAGAATAAAAATGATTGAAGCACTAAAAACAGCCACTGCCAAAAGAAAAAATGCAACAGCACCACCTAAGGCCCATCTAAGACAGTGCAAAAAGGCACAGAGGTTTTACAGAACCCTTATTCATATTTATACAGCTGTAACATGCATTATAAAATTGTAACATGGCATTTCTTCATGCCTTGACTGTTGGCTAACCAATTCCTTATACCTATTTATTCACAATTTGGCTTTCCATACAATTCACAGTACCGTGTGAATTGAAGGTTCAACTGTTAAATAGATTTATGCTCCTCATTTTTCCACTTGGAAATTAAGTGGTATTGTATTTCAAACGTACCATGGGCAAGAAAATTCTTAAACCATTTTAAACTATTGTGACAAATCATCTAGTCACCACTGGCAGAGTTTTGGTGCACACAAGTGCCCCCTGGTGCAGAATTTTTATTTTCTACAGTAACTGAAGCTTCAAAGTGACTACAGCTTCAAGTAATGAACTTTCTTCCAGTTTCCAGCCTGAGAAGATCCATGAACAAATTTATAAACATGTGTTTTGCTAGCTATGTGATTCTTTACTTTGGATAGTTCCCTTCTCTGCTTGTTTACTCCTCATACAACATTTATAAAAGCTAAGCTGTTCTCTCTTAGCCTTGGCTAGGCTCTAAAGAAGAGCTAACTTTCCCTGACAGGACTTTATTCCCTTTGCTGCCCTACACTCCATTCCAACCGAGTCACAGGGCTTGCTGCAACAGCCCTGGTCTCACTCCACTGGAAACAGCTCTTCCAACACAGTCCCATTTGGCCTTTTTTGACTTACCCATTTACAACAGTTGCTATACTACAGGATGACTGAACAGTGTTCAGCAATATGATTAAAGTCTGCTCCTAGTAAGGAATACAAGCACGCTCGAGTTGCTTTCTATTTTGCTCTCCTATTATTTTATAAGGAATTAATTCAGCATAACCTATGGTACTATGTAAGTTTAAGACTTCGGTCAGTTAATCAGTGAGACTGCTACAAATGACAGACAAATGTTCTCTCTTCCTCTGACCTGTTTCCTCCCTTGTGTCTAAATTAACACAACATTACCAAACTAAATGACCTTTCTTACGAGCACGCATGTAAACCATTTCCAGAGAGTTCTGCTAAGGCAAGAGCTGTATTATTAGTAGACAATCACAATGAAAAGGGAGGCTGGTGCTGCCCTTGCTGCCAGTATTTGTACAGAAAAGCTGGTGTGTGTCACTCAGCTTGTCAGCTGTGGAAGCTGATGTGGTCAGAAACAGCACTTATAGAGGAGATGGCTGTATGCAGAAAGCAAAGTCACCGAGGGCATCCCTCCACACCTCTGCTGAGGTAGGCACACCTAACCCACCACCACAGGAGTTACGGGCCACTCATCACAGGCCACAGGTCAAGGAGTTGTTGCAGGAGGAGAAAGGGTGCCTCGAAAAGATTCCCAGGACACAGGTGTTTAGATCATGCAAGTTTGATTTATTATGTATTGCTCAGGCACTCAGCAACTCTCTCTGCCTGCAGTCCTTTATCCTCACCTGACGGATCTGAACCTAGGCAACAGCAGCCCAGAGGTTTTGGAGGGTTCAGAGCTGCCAGGCTTCCAGGGAGTGGCCTCCCTTCTTTTTCCTATTTTATTCCAGGCACAACTCCAGCTACTGTCCCTTGTAGTTAGACAGTGAAAGGAGCTATTTGAAAGCAAATTCCTAAATAATGCCCTCTGAGCAGATGCAATCCCCAACCTGCCTGCAAACACAGCTCAGTTCCTTCACTGTGCAGAATTCAGGCTCACACCTCCCCAGGATTTGTTTACGTTATTAATACAAAATTAATAATACATTAACAACGTTAATTGAAAAAAAATCTACCCCAGACTTGGGCAGGATAGTCTGCTGGGTCCATAAAAGCTGTATCTTATGTTGGTAGTCCTCAGCACTTACTGCAGTCGGACAAGAGTAACAAACCACTTACATGCTGCAGTCCAGCCAGTGCTCTGCTCTCCTGGCTGGCCTTCAATTTGAGCTTTAATATCCTGTGGCCCCAAAATTACAGTCTCTCACACAGTGTGTTGCTCCCCCCAGCATGGCTGAATGCTATAGCTACACTTCTGCCTCCTGCTACTTAAGTGAGGGAGCAGGACAATTCATTAACTAGAAAATTAATGATGATGATGATAATAATAATAGTAATAATAATAATGTCATTCATATAAGTAACACAAAAAAAGGTTTCATTTTTCATTGGTTACAATCAGGTATTTCAAAAGATGAAAGACTAAAGCTCTCATTAGGTATACCATAAAAAATAGTGTCACAGAAATTTCAAGTGCCTGATATGAGAGACCTGCCTAGTAAAATAGAGATTAGAGGGCTTTGTTCCTCACAAACAAGATGCCTCATTATCGATGCACCTACCAAAATTAATCATTTTCATGACTTCAACAGGAAACATTTTCTAACTCTGCCTTAGAGTCCATATTGAGGATTTTTGCAATTTCTGAGCTTATGACACAGGCAGAAAATCTCTTGAAAAAACACAGTCATGCATATCCATACTCAAAGGTTACTAAAGATCTTTAGTTATTGAAAATTATCTACTTACTTTCTGGAAATTAAGTAATACTTAAAAATATTTTCTTTTTAAAAATTGTTACAATTGAGATATATATATATATATATATTCCCAAGATTTTGTAACATATTACTTTTTAAAGTATCTTTCATCCACGCATCATTCTCTCGATTTCAATTGAGCAAATTTCACAGTAATTGCTCTCCTTTGGCAGATGCACTAGAATCCTATCATTATAAAAAAGGACCACAAACTCTATTTCCAGAACCAAAATAATGAGTTAGCCACAAATGCTGCCAAGAGAAAAGTGGAAACATCACCCACTCTACATGAAATATTCAATAGCAGAAAATGAATCAAAAAACAACTCCAAAATGCAAGGCTGCTAATATCCCAAATCTCTCATTTTTTCAGCTGAGACTTCACAGTATTCAGGTTTAGATATTTCAGTAATAACTGAGTACTTATTTAGAGTTCTTACAGGAATAAACAGTAAGTTATAGTCTCACAGCAGAAAAGGAAAGCAACATAAGCAACACACCGCCTAAAAATGGCTGCTGAAGGTGCTGAAAAGGGGATGCCTTACTGAGGAACTGTATTCTAAAGGCAGCTAATGCATTTCAACATCTCTTGGAATTTCTTTTCTAATACAACATACATCTATTAATTATACATCTTTGCAGTAGCTTTTTTTTTTTTCCCCTAGGAAACATACTATGTGCATAAATGCTAAGTTCTCATTTGATTTTGTATCCTTCAAAAACTATAGGTGAATATGTAAGTGCTGGACCCTTAACATACTAGTTTGTAAATTGATTTCAAAAACCATTTTCCAGGTTGCATATTTTAATAAATAGGCTTCTTTAATTAAATGAAAGCGCCATGAACTGCCCATGGGTGAATCAAAAACAAGAGCTGTGTTAAATTAAAAATGCAGCATCTTACTAATGCTAACAAATTAGGACTACCTTCATAATAAAGTATTTCTTCCTTTAATATGTCAAATCATTATGGTGGTGATAGGAATGGAACAGTCATGCTAAAACAGCTTTTCGAAATTAGTATTTCTTTGTAATGAATTTGCAATTTAAACTTAAACAGATCCTAAGTACAGACACTCCTGCACAGCATTACCTCCTTTAATAAAATAGCTCATTTTAGAGATATGATCTGTTTGCCAATATTACATGAAATTAGCATGGGAAGTATTGGAAGAAAACGTTTCTTAAGTACAGCTTGGCCTATAATATTTTTTTTTTTTTGTAAGGCTGCACTTAATCTTTATTCTTCCATAATCAGTATTTATTGTGTGACCCTGACAGCTTGCTACTGCTGTGATAAATTATCTGACTCAAGTCAGATTAAAAATGCAACCCTGAATTCTAATTATCTTGGCAGATCCGCTTAGTAATGGCGTTTCTTGTCAATTCTGGAATCACAGCATGGGTGTCAATTGCAACAAATGCCCCGGCCCCTCTCTGAAGCAGGCTCCCCAGAATGCTTTCGTATCTGCCATATGTAAATCTCAGATGCTCTGTACCCTTGGTGACCTTTTATTAGCAAACTGACAAAATGATAAAGCTAGTCATGGCAAAACTCCCACTACTGCACAATTATCTGCTACAGTTCCAGTCCGTGGGAGATCAACAAGACATTGTTAATTGTGATGCATTTCATTGACTTCCCCTGCTAAGAGACCCCACAGGTCACCCAAACCGATAGGGTTAGGCTTTTATTTCACATCAGAAGGGGATGGCAATGTAATTTTGACCCACAGGCAAGTTTCCATCCTTTGTTTTTCCTTTCCAGTAAGATGCCTATCATTTGTTTTAAAAAACACTCATTAAATTATTTATAGGTATTTCTATACCTATAACACACACACACACGTGTATATATTATATATATGCATGTATTTTAAAAAAAAAAGTTTTAGAAAAGAATGATCTGCTTCAAGAACTTACAAAACTGAGATATACCCTACCAAGGAGCATCAGTCTGGCTGAAAACACAGAGAATTCCCTTCAATTGCCTCACCATGCTGCAAACCTTCATCAGAACTTAAACCCTTCAGCTAAGGACTAGATTCACACTCCAAGACCTCCAGCTCTGGTGACTTACTGAGGCACACAAAAAGAACATAGGAAGATTCCAAAACCATGAAAAACAAATAACCTTTTCATCCACAAAAAATTATCCAATGGAGTCAGGATTCCACAAAACACTTCTGCCTGTACATGCACATGCTTTGTAAATAAATACACTTCCATCTTGAGACTCTTCCTGCAAACTTATGACATCTTTTAATGGAGACATCAGTGTCTCCATTAAAATTTTATACACCTAAAAGGCTAACAAGTTAAACAGAAAGAAAAAGAAGCTGATAATTATTCAGCATGGTTCAGTCTTCCTGCACCCTCAGAGCTCTCCATGGACCCCTATATCAGAATAGCATCCAAGACATTTACAACACACCCTCATATGTTGCACTAGAAATTTAAAATCTGGAAAAGCCTGCTCTGATTTTGGCAGTTATCACTCCATTCCAGCTACCTTCTGGCTGGCCTGAGTTGATAAAAGCATCAGGTTCTGCAGGACACAGCATCAGTCAAAACCCTGTCATTCACAGAACTGGTGTGTATTTGCTTTGCAACGCAGTTTATTTCTGAAAGCACAGTTTGGCCACTAAAATGACTTAGGATTTTCTCAGCTGCACATGAGCTACTTGGAGAGTGCATGCAGCACTTCAGTCTTGTTACCAAGGATATGGCTCTTTGACCACTATGACAAAGAACTAGACTATGATGATGTGGGGCATTTGGGGGCATTTTTATGCGACTGACAACTGTTCCTGTGTCATCAGCTCCTGCAAAAGAGGTGTGATCACCATGGTGAAGAGAAAAACAAGAGAAAAAAATCATCTGTTTAATCAATTCTCAATATGCTTTTCCTACCCTAAACTGAATAAAATTCATGTCTTCTTGGAGAAAGGGAAAGACTGATGAATTCTTTGAACTGATTTCAAGGTGAATGATAAAGAGGTAGACTATGATATCCCTTCTTACCCTTAACAGAAGCAAATGAGAAAAAAAGGCTTACAGGACAGATAGGAAACCTATTAAACACAAAGAAATAACAATAAAAAAAAAAGATAGACAAAATGTGGACAGCGAATACTTCAATCAAGAATCAAGATGTGGAATTCAGAAAAGATCCTGACACAAAGAAAGTCCTTTGCTGCATTTTTGCCTGCAGCCATATTTAGAATGGCCACTGTGTCCAAGGTAATTCTCATTTCTGCAACCATGTTCTCTGCCATCATGTTCTCTGCCTGGGTTCTTCTTTCTCGGTTTAATTTTGAGCTCACAAACAGCTTATGGCACCAGCAACTCCAGTATTGAACACCATAATGGACTGACAACCAACACCGACAACCATGAAGCAAACCTAAAATACCGCCCAGTCTTGCACATTATTTTATAATTAAGCTCCTTGCTCAGTTAAATGATTCCAAACGCTGTGAAACAAGTCCATCTTACTATATATGAAAAACTTGTGAAGATTGTATCAGTTTATAAATCAAGAAGATGGAACAAATTCAAATGTCTATATCAAGTTGCATAACATTCTTCCAATAACATATCCTCTGAAACAGTCCCACAGCAGAGAGGAATATTTGGTTCAGACGCAACGGCTCTCTGAAGTTCAGCAAGAAGTTTGCAATTCCAGCTGCAACTGGGATGAAATAACTTAAAAAATACTGGGAAATAGTATGAAAAGCTTTGAGAGACGATACATCAGCAGGGCATTATTTCTTCTTTCTTAAGTGGGTTCAGTGTAACAACCTGATCTTTGTGCCAACAGTCTGTCAAATTAGAACAGTAAATACTGTAATCAAGTTTTTCACAAGTTGCACATGGCCTGATTTTCTTTCAGGCTGCACTTTAACCCTTAGTGATCTTTAAGAGTACCCTTTGTTTCTCCACAAAGAAAATGTTCTTGATTGCTCTTTGATGGTTGTCTAATTGCTTCCTTTGCTGAACTACAAGCTGTTTTCTGTAGCTCTAGTGTCTAAATACCACACCTGAGAGATTCACACCATTTTGCCTTCTGACTTGAACACAGAATATCGCTTTGTTCTTTACATATTATCCTTTTCCCATTTCTCTTGTGCTCACACACATTTCAAAGAAATAATGAAGATACTGAAGAGAAAAATTTGTGCAGCAAACTAGTTGCATCAATTAAAATATTTCTACCGTCAGGCCACACTCAAATAAGGTTTCAATTTGTATTCCCTTAAATATGAGATTACTGAAACCATGTTTGGCACCCAGAAGTGCAGATCTGTCCAGAAAATACCATGCTGTTCCCATGGCTGCCTGATTTATTTTTCATAAACAATATGCTGCATACATCCAACACGGTTTGTATTCCACAAAATGCATCTCAGGCAACAAAATCTACAGTGTCGGCTCTGCAGGATGAGTTCTTCATTTAGACTTCAACCCCATTAGCACAGCTCCACTGGCTCTCCAATACAGCATCTGTGCTCTTACACAAGAAGCAGAGAAGGGAGTGGATTCCTCAGCTGCAGAAGTGAAAGCCAAAAGAGCCAGAACTGAAAGAAGGCAGTCCTTTCTGGTTTACTGCTTCCTTTCCCCTCAGTAGCACAGCACATATATAAAAGTTTGCCTTTGACCCAACTCCTCCCATGCTGCTGTAAGACCACACACCCTCGCCTGTAGCTTGTGGATAGAATCCCATTTCTGCCAAGGGATGGGGTGGCTACATACCAAAGGGGGGGGAAAAAAAGTTTTATAGCAAAATACTGCATTTGTTAAGCTCACATGCCTGGGAGAACATATGGCTCTTAATCCTTCAATGTTTTTTTAAACTATTAGTGATATAGTTATTAAAATACTTAGTGGTTGCATCTGTAATTGAGATGAATTCCACTGAAGGCATAAACTGACCCGGTTACGTGAGCTGCTCTTACAGCAAACTCTCAGAGGCACAACCCAAAGAACATTCCTCGTGAACTTGGGTTCATCAGCAACTGAGTATTTCATGACTGATACTCCAACTTCTGGTGTTTAACAGTTAAGACACACGTGATAGACAACTAGGCATCTACATCTGTCTGTAGCTCCTTTTTTTTCATTTTGTTTTTGGGGTTTTTTTTGTTATTAAGTACAGCACTCATACTACAGATCACTGAGGCGACTGAGGGCGTAGGAAATGCTACATCCTAGAAAAGAACTGGTAATGGGAAGAAAGCATCTTAGCCCAGAGCAAGCAACACATCACAGCAGCTACAGGCACAATCAGACAGCCTGTGCTGGGTTTAGTACAATGGCAGGCAGCAGGTTGAGTATACATACCAAAGGGGCAAAAGTCAATGGATAAAAGTTTTTTAGCACAGAAAAAGTCTCAGTTTTATAGAGACAAAAAGGATTTCACAAGAGCACCTTGGCACTGGAAAAGGCTGCCTAAAGAGACAAACTCCTTAATCAGCCTCATCTAACTTTGAGGTTAACCCTACTTAGGGCCAGGGGCTGAATGACAAAACCTCTTGGGATCCTTTCCAACCTAAATTATGCAATGTCTATAAGAAGGCAGATATCCATCCTTCCCTAGAGGAAAAAGACCTTGTCTTTTTATATTCCTCCCAATAACAACATTTATTTATTCAATACTGGATCTCACCTTAAAACCAACATACTAGAACTCAACTGCCTAAAATGCAGATCAATGATTAGTCCTAGAAAAAAACCACTTTAAAACTTCCGCTGTATTCTTCAGCACGTCAAGAGCCCCAGCTTCCTACTAATGTTTGTGTAATAGGATTATCCGGGCTCTATCAATTACTCTATCAAAACAGAGCTACTCTTTGATGTTAAGTACTTTAAAATCCCCATACAGAATGCAAAAGAAGTTCAGCCCACTCTGCTAATGTAAAATGTTACCTAGTGAGAGACTAGAGCACATTATTTTCTTAGCAATGTATTCCTCCTCTGTGGTTTCATTATGTGACATTTTCATTCATTCCAATATAAAGCTAGTTTCAGAGTATTCAGAGTTGTAACACACAGACACATTAATCACCAGCCTAATACATGTCCTGTGTAGTAGCTTTATTATCTTTTCAAAGCAGAGCTGTAAAAACAGAAAAACTGTGATCTTTTATGCTGTCCTTTAATAAAGTTATTTTAAAATGCTATAAAAATTGTTTCAGGTTTTTTTTTTCCAAGCTACAGCTTAATGCAACTAACTCTTGTACATCCAAAACAGTAAAGTCTGAATAAGTAGTTTTAAAAGTCCCTACGGACTTGTAATCTAGCAAGAGCGAAGAACTCTAACCACTGGAGACAGAAATGGGAAGGAATCCTGAGTTTCAAGTTACAGAATATGCCTGTTCTTTTGTCATTCTGACCGGGCACCGCCTTGCAAAGTACTCTCACTTCTGTGATAAATTTTAAATGTCTATTTCTGTATGCCAATATTTACGTATTTAGAGCAAGGGTGGGCTGCAATTTTTTTCCTCCTCTTCAGGCTCAGTATCAGCCTACCTCCTTAAATTAATAAGTATTTTACACTCACCGAGATTGTGTCAACGTAACATAGCCTTATGTCCTGCGTCCTCTTTCATGGAAGGCATGAAATGGACCAAGCAACTTGTCCTCTGCAAAGACAAATAGCAGGGACTTAAATGGCAGAGCACCTTGCCCTTCATGGAGGGAATGTGCTTCCAACAAATACAGGCTGCCACCATTCCCTTCACTCCCTGCTTGTCCTTCTGCAGATGAATGAGGATACATCCACACATTTCTGGCTTTCAAAAGTGCCACTTTTCAAAGATAGACCTGAAGCTTCAACTCCGATTGGAATAAAGCCAAAGCGTTATAAAAATCTGTGTCTGTAATAAGAAGAAATTGACAGCAGGCTTCAACACTGTCTGGTCATTATATGCCACTGTCTCCTCTGTGGTCTCCTCGATTGGTGGCAATGAACACCAACTGAAGAGAAAATAGTATATTTCAGCTATGTGCAACTTTTACACCTATGCCTCAGGCAAGCCAACACCTCTGGGCAGAAATCTGCAAGAACCATGCAATTGCCCTGGTGGGAAACACAACTGTGGTAATTGCATGAACTGAAGTCAGGCTTGAAAAAAAAGCGCTCCTAAATAAATAAAGATGATTCATTGGCATAAACCCAGCACTACTGCAACAGATTTTTACCAATCCAGCAGAAAAACCACTCCTCAGCTCTGTATGAAACAACCACCCACCCACTCCACATGTTGCAGGTAGGGCTATGGCCAGCAGACTGGTGGGCTTTGTGTGGCTACTAAACCAAAGCAGGAGATGCTTCTGCCATTTTCTGAATGTTCTTAATATTTCTCAGCTTTTTACCCCAGTGAAAATTAAAATTAGAATGGTGACTCACAGAATAAAACTTGCACCTCATCAAGTATAATTTTAAATCAATGGATCTCTCTCTCAATATCCCCAGGCTCAAGAAGATTCCTTAAGAAGATTTAACGGGATACTACAGGCTTTTGAAGTAAATTTAGATTTGGGCAAAACCAGAGTTTTCATTAAAAACTGAGAGAGGTGAAAAACATTTATAATCTTTCTCAGGGAAGACAAGGACACACATCACTCTTAAGCAGTACAAGGCTCTTGGCCTGAATTAACCACTTTGAAGTATTTTGAGACAGATGTGATCAGCACCCTGTGACCAAGGCCGTCTCAATGATGGCCACGTGGAGATGATGGCTGTTTTCTTACAGTACTGCATTGCAAAAAGCAAGTGTTCCTATGAAATCCCAAGGAACTGAGGGTGTTAGGCATTCTCTGGAAAGCAGCAGTTTCATGTTATTATCATTCATGAGGCAGATCCCCCAATTCCCCTTCTCTCTACTTCCCTCTGGGTTCTTTCTTAACCTTCTTTTTTTTTTTTTTTTTTTTTTTTTTAGATCAGAGCTATACTGAACTTTTCTAAATGAAAACCATTTATCAAAACAAGGACAAAATTTAACTCATACTTTATTGAACTCTTTAATTGGCAGGAAAAAGATGAATTCGTTCACTTTTATTTTTACATCTGGTAAAAAGTATGGAATTCAGGTATTCTGTGCCAAGTTTTGACGAGAAATGATTTTTTCACATCCAAGTAATAGATGACTAGGGAAATGGAGTGGCTTAAAATGCAAATGTGGGGATATTAATTATTGTTGTTATTGGGACATTTACAAGAATAGTGTGGCACTATTTTAGAGCCAGTAATGTCTAATCTTTTAAAACTACTGTAACAAAAATAGAACTAGAATAAAATCACGCATTAAAACACGAATTCCCATAATGTTTTAGTTTGTTTTGTCTGAAAATGTATTTGAAGTCTGGAAATGCCTGGTGCACATATTCAATATTTTATAACTTAATTTGTTCAACAAGAACAGCAGTATTTTAACAAGGTGAAACAATTTCACGATTAAAGCACTGCCTGCTTCATCAGTAGTAAAGAGCTCATGGAAAAATATCTAATCTTTATAAGGCAGAGACTGATAATTTAATTGCCAAGAACAAATGAAGAGTCTAATTCTTATTTTGCTGCTTTAGTGGTAGCATGTGGTGATAGCAAAGTATTAGCATAAGCCAGAACTTGCTCCCACTTTTCTTTCCAGGCATGTAACAAATATCTGATGGCTATGCAAATTTCACCCAAAGCAAAGTTGTCCCAGCTGGCAAGCCATACATTAAAAGGTAAATTACACAAAGCTGAGGCCATCTGGACTAAAAAATTCTCCTGTCAATAGTATTTTAAGCTCGCCAATTCTACATAATGAAGGACAATATATTACATATGTATTTGAGGTGTGGGCTTTTTACCAAGGGCTATTTAAAAAAAACCCTCAGAAGTTTAAAGATAAGAATGGACTACAAACTAATTTTGGTATTTTCTTGAAACATAATTTTTAAAGCTTATATAGCTCAATTTTAGTTGGATTATATACATATCATGCACTTAAGTTCATAAATGTCTATTTTCTGGCAAACTGGCCAGGAAGACAACAGGTCCAACCTATTGCATAAAAGCTAAGCAAAAAGAATTTGAAATTTGAAAGAATTCTACCAGCATCTATGCTTCTACAAATCTTCCAGCATGTTTCCATGCAGACTTTTACTAAAAAGCAGCCCTTGACAGAACAGCTTGATAGTCTGGTTTCTTCTTTGGTTAAACCAAAATTTTAAAGCAAAAAATATGTAAGAAAATGAACAGTTGAGGGCAGAAAAATGAACCAAAGCTTTCTAAACCACAGCAGAGTCATCACTTATATTATTTCTGCATTTAATTCACATTAAATTGCCTGTCTTGTCCAGTCTTGAGAAACTAATCTCTACGTTATATATTATGGAATTTAAAGTAACATCTGTGTCTTTGAAATTAAATTAACATACTTCTATTTGATTAGCTTATTAACTGTAATTCTCAATATGCTGTAGGAACAGACACCAACTACAGAGATGCAGCTGACACCACCACCTGTCTGATATAAAGTACTTTTTATCATAGACATGGAGGGATCTGTCAGCAGTCAGCCAAAGCATCAGACAGATTAGGAAGTGACACAGGGGCAGAAAAATGGCTTGCCTCAGATCGCAAAGCAGATAATTGATGGGATGGGGAACAGAACCTGTGTCTTTTGGCTCACAGCTTCATACCTTTGCTAATGGCTTTCCCAAAAATCAAATGATGTAAGGAAAGAGCAATTTGTAACTTGTACTACATTTAACAGAGACAGTATTTGAAGAAAAATACATATAAGTATTTTTCATGCTTCTGGGAGTATTTATTATTTATTCTCTAGTTTCCACAGAAAACATTTCCCATTTCATCCTCACAGAGGATAAAGAAGATCTGAAAGTGTATATTCATACTTAGTCTCAAGGTTATAATGCATGAACAGAGGTAAAGGATTAATATGGTCTCCTTGCAGACTCCATTCTCACTCTTTTTTTTCTTACCTGATGACATCTTATGCTCCTCTTCATAGCAATGAATCCTTGATATCCTATCACCACCTTTTAACCTACATGACACCTCTTACATCACAAAGTTTCTCACCACATCAAATATAAGTCTTTCACTCTGTCACTATTGTTCAGTGCACTGAGAAATAGGAATGCTCTGAATTTAGGCAGGGAAAAACCACCATAGAAGCACTGTCTGAGCTGCATTAATTTCATCTTAACAGGAAATTGGGGGGGAGGGGGAAAGAAAAAGCAGAACAAATATGCAGGCAGCCAGTAGGAGCTACAAGGTACTGGGGCCAGTTCTTATGGCTCTGAGCTGCTTGGGCTGAATTGCTCCTCAGGGATTACCTGGTTTTGTTCTCAAAGCTGCATCACAGACATAATAACGAAAAGCTACTTTCTGTGAACTGTTGCTCTTATGTAAAAGCCTTGCCAGTATGCTGTCTTTCTCTATGTACAGTTTTTAGGAAAGTAAATGCTAATGTAATTATCTAGCCAAGTCTTCAGCATCTGTCACTTGAAAACTGGGGTTATAGTTCAGATACTATGGACTAATTGTTAAAAGTTAGCAGAAAACTTTTAGCTACAAAGGAAATTGGCACAGAAACCCAACTTGAAGACCCACTGTTCAATAACATTTGTACCTTTAGATACAGTTCTCTCTCACGGCTCCCATGGAAACCCAGGCCCAATCACACTCCACAGACTGCCTGCAACACACAGTATCATCAGGAAGACAGGCACCAAGGAGGATCTAATTTGGGAGGTATCTTAGATATCTGCCTGGTAGTTCTCATTCTAATTTCCTTCTAAAACTTTTTTCGCCTTACACTACTCTTTACAACTCCCACTGATCCAAAGCCAGTACTACAGCAAGGCACTTAATTTCTTACAGATATTTACTGAATTCCCCAAAGACAAACCAGTAGTTCTGGGAAGTACTACAAGAAATATTAGAGTGCCAGACACAAGGCCATAGGGAGTTTTCCATTAGATGATATGGACAGAAACAAATTGCCTATGACCAGCAAAAGTAATGGAAACCTGCTTCCTCTAAACTCTTACGTGCTAAGGCTACTCCAGAGCTGCACTGCCAGACAGCATTTAGCACCTGAGTCCTTTCCCTCAGTACCCAGAGCATTAATTTGGGTCTTTCTTGCCCAGCCAACAACTTATTAGATGAAGATTAGATCAATTTATCTAACTTTAAAGACCTCTACCCCACTGCTAAGCTTAGCAAAAAATGGCCAGCAGGTTCCACAACCCTGACTGGCATGAAGTATGATGGAATCCCAGAAACCAGGTTTCCTGCACGTGTCTTGGGAGATTGCTTTTTATTTATCATTAATTTTTTTTTTGCCAAATATATTCTCACACTGGAACTTAATCCAAAGTTCAGCAACTTCAAGTGCTAGCTAATTTATTTCAGCATTGTAGACAGAGAAATAAAAAGGGATCTTTGTTAGTGGCATTACCTCCGAAGAAGGATACCAAATCCTATTCAAACCTGCATCCATCAAATTTCTTCTGTGACACAGTGCTCACAAGGGAGAGCTGCAAGTATCACAGTATCAGCAAGTCTCTTCTGAGGATTAGCACACAAAGCTTTCAAGTGACCCCCAGCAGTGAGATGACTTTATTTATCAGAGACAATTCAAAGTAGAAAGCTTTCCTTTTACATCTACTAATCAAGATCCAGAAATAAGTCTTCTCTAACTGTTAAAATGAGATACTGGCCCCCACCCATCACACTAAAGAACCAGTCCTGGACTCATTTTGTGTATTGTATCTTTTGAATTCTCCTTTCTTGATATGTTTCAGTCATCCTGTAACTAAGCTGACCCAGATTTTTACTCCCTTCAAATACTTCTATCCCACAATTAATTTTTTCTCCCTTGTTTTTCCCTGACTGAAAGCCTCCATGAAGCTGCCATGTTTGTACCCACAAGGTGAAGCATCCTCACTTTTGCTAATTGGCCCTTCCTTGTCCTGTCTTCCCTGCCAACAAAAGATCCACCCTGCATGCATAGTCTTGAGCCTTGTCACTCGTCCTGTAGGTCAATAATGACCAGATGGGAGTTTCTCAAGTGTGGTGGGAGATCCTGACTATCCACATCTGCTTTTCTCCTTTGTGCTTTTGGGAGCACAAAGTCTGTTGCTTTCTGTCTCATTCCTACTGGCTGGTACTGTCAAACCACTTACTACATTTGACTTTTTACATCACTTGATTTGGGCATCAGCTTCCTTTCATTGAAGTCTAAGCAAGCAACAACTAGTTTTACTGAAGTCACCACTAGTGTGAAGTGACTGAATGCTGAAACCATATGAAACCAATACATTTCTTGTGGTTCTTTCAATGCACAGTAAGTGTGCACAGATTGGCTGCAAATTCAACCCAGACTTAGAAACCTCAGCAAATGTTCCTGTGAACTTGATCCAGCCTTCAGGTTTGTTTCATCCAGTTTCAGGTTTCAGCATGAAAGTTTTACTCTGCCCTACACACTGCCCCAATAAACCATGCCTCAAATGAAATAAGGACATCAGCAAAAATGAAGAACTCATCAGATAGCGATGTTTTAGTTTTATACCATATGTAAGAACATGCATTGACAAGCAGTATGTACACAATTACTGCTCTTGCAAATCAAAAATTGTTCATGGTTAATGGAGTTCTACTTAAGTACAATTCCTGCCAAGAAATATTTTCAAGAAATGTGCATGGACTACCCCTGTGCCATAGCTCTTCTCTTTCCCCATCACAGCAATATCCTAAGTAACTAAGTCTTTTCATCACAACCTGTGCACAAAACCTCCAGCATGCTTTTGAAACATTCAGAATGTGAAACAATGAAGTCCAAACTTTACTGAAGCAGTATTTTCTGCCTGCATTTACCATCACTGAAGCAGCAATAGGAAAGAAAAAAAAATTAGGAAACTGAACATCTTTTATGGCTTACATGAATGTAAAGCCAAAATAAATGTAATTGCTTAGCTCATTGAAAGTACAACATCTTTTTCTATAAAGCTAATACTACTGGCAGTGTTTCCTCACTTCTCAATCATATTAAACCAATAATTAAAAATTTTTAAAAATGCCTAGACTTACAATACCTTTAGGAGGGCATGTAGATTGTAATTTTATACTGCATTTCATGTAAGTAGATTTTAAAATTTTTTTTAGTCTGAAATTAAAGCAAAATCCATGTTACATCAAGTTTTGGGAATGATTTAATTCCTGCACAAAAATATTGTTAAAGAAAAAGAAGATTCATAATTTTAAATCAGGTAGGAAGGTAGTCAACTCTGATCTCTCACAATCAACTAAGTCACTCCTCATTTATACACAAGTGACTTGTAGAAGCATTCAGTTAGAAACTGTGACAGGTAGTTTCTTATAACAGAATTCGAGTCACTGTAGTAGTCAAGGGCTCTTACTGCACAGCACCTAAGTCTAAAGCAAAATCCCTACTAACTGAAAAGGATGCAGGTTGGTTTCCAGTAGAGCAGTGGTGCTCTCTACAATCCCCAGCCTAGCTGGGCTGAGCTATAGTTTCTAACTGAGCCAGATGGGTGAAATCAGAACTACCAGCAACATAAAAATACATGATGCAAATGAACAATTATGTGCACAGGACCTTAGGTGCCAATAAGAATAAATGAGATTGCACTTCATGGAGCATGAAGGAAATATGAGAAGTTCTGTACCTATTGATTGTATGTTTCTTTTACTAGCACAAGAAGAGTACATTAACTTTATAAAACTGCATTACAGGTTTCTACAAACCTTTTTCCAGCTTTCTGCATTAAAGAGCAAAAAACAACAGCAACAACAAAGGGCAACCTCTAAGAGCATTATATTATGCTTATATATATGCATCATATAGCATTATTATATTATGACTAAGTACTGTGCAAGAGAAATCAGTAGAAAAAATTATAAATAAAAATAAGGGAATATACTTTACATGAAAAAATTATTTGGAACAGGAAATCTAAGTACTTCTCTGCGTGTTCTTAAAAGTCCCCCAAAATGTCATTTTTCAGTATATTTAGCAGATTATGAGAATCACATTTAGCAAGACGTATTTTCCTCATTATTTTAAATGGTAACACACTTGGTTTACTTTTTATTAAAGAGCTGTTACATAGTGCTGGGTGCAAATTTAGGGCATTTCTACAATCTCAACATTGGTAACAGAGAGTATTTTTGTAGCTGGTCAGATCCCAAAGATCACATTAAAAGCATAAGCTCAAAGTTTTGGAAATATTCAAACCAGAGTTTTATACCCAGGCTCTGTGGTTAAAAAGTCAGGATCAGCCCTGGCAATTCTATACACGGAGGACAGGAACTGTTCAGCTACCTCTTGCAAACAGCATTGCCCAACTAACCTGGTTTAAATTGCTTCACAATTTTTCCTAAATACTGACCTTTTAGAAATGGCAGGTGAGCAAATGAAATAAGAAACAGTAGAGAGGAAAGTCACACATAAATGCCTCAACTCACCTTGAACAGGGATGTTTTGGGCTAGGTTTTTTAACACTTTATTAAGCACATTTCACATTGGAAGCTACTGCAGGGAAGGAAACTGCTTTCAACAAATACTTGAGTTTTGTTGAATTTACTTTACATTGTGTGTAGCAACAGTGCAACTTACTACCACAAGTTGTTTCCACCATCACAGGAGCCATAGGTGAACCGGATGTTAAGAGGAATGATCCTGCCATCTACACTATAAAAGCAAGTAACAAATTCAGCTTATTCCCAGCTCCAAAGTTCTTGTGAAAGCTTCCTTCAAAGCACATGGTCAATCTCCAGCACTGATGGTGGCAGATATGAAATGTTACTTATATGCAACTCTGGAACAAGTCACCTTTCTTACACCTCCATCCAGAATCCACAACCCACAACTACATCCCTTTCTGTTACAGTGTGCTGCTCATACATTACAAAAGCTACTCTAATTAGAAATTACTATATATCAAACAGTCATGCTAGGCAAACTCACAGCAATTCCTCAGTAATCAAGGACAAACCAGCAGTGTCTACTCCTGCAGCCCACCTACACCTGCAGATGGAATTACTGCTGTAATTATTTCCATCTCTGCCTGTATCCTCATATACCACTTGGGGAAATACTTGTGCCTGATTTAACAAAAAAAAAAAAAAGAAAAAACAACCAAAACTCCGCAAACAAACCCCCAACACCAACAATGAAAGAAAACCTTTCTCAGTTCTCTGAAAAATTGGAACAAGAAATCTAGTGTCTGCAAAATTGTATTGCTTCAGGGAAACCAAGACTCAGAAAGTACTAAATCAGCCTGACTTACTGTACTATAACTGAGCCAAATTAATTAAATAAAGCCTCCCTTTAATAGCGTTTGTTTGCTGAGCCAAGCAAGCCTTTTGAGTGTTTCAGGTCACCATATTCCAATATAAATTACTTAAACAATGTGTAATATGTAACATACACAATTATTGTTAAAATGCACGGAATTAGACTTTGGACTTTCAGGGGTCAAAGACAGGCAACTGTCCGCCTCTATTCACAAACACATTCAACAGCTGTACATCAGAAAAAAACCCCATATATTTGCACCAGTTTCAAGGGTTTATTTCTACTTCGTCATAAAGTTCTCACTTTTACAGCCTTGTAAGTTGTCTTCACTGTTTGAGCTGTGGACAAGATGTTTCAGAAAAATCCAAGGGCAAGATCAGAGCAGTCTCTTCTCTGTTCTTACGTTCATAACAAAAATCCAGTAAGTGCTATGGTTTTGTCTATTGTATCTTTCAAATATAATTTTCTGATTACATGATACCACACTATCTTGGCAAAATTAGGTAGATTAAAGAAAAATCACAGATTATGTGCCAGGGCTTCGTCCTCTCAGCGCTTCACAAGTTTAGGAGAGCAGCCCCAAAGGAAAACCAAAAGCCAAAGGAAAACGTCTTTTCTTTACTCCATTTTCATCACATTAGAAGTTCCTTTACTATAAAATATCTGCTTACAATCAGGTCAGTCAAGCTTCACTAATTCCTTATCATAACATATATCCTCACTGCTCTCTTTCACACTTATATTTCTTATCCACCAGTTGCTTTCAGATGGCTTCAGTTTCGACCTTCATTTTGTTCTAGCATGAAGCCTATGCACAACACAAGTTCCTTTCAGCTCTGTACTGAAGGTGCTTAAATACTGCCATAATCTGTGCTATTCCAGTCACAGACCTAGGAGAACCCTCTTTCAAAAGCATTTTGCTGGTGGACTCCAAAATTCCCTCACTGGCCTGCTAAACGCACCCTTGGCCTCAACAAGAGGAGAAACCAACTCTGTCAAGCGCTCCACCTGGTCTCCATTTCTCGGGACACTGGAGTATTGCAGAGGAAGTGGTGGGAAAAGGAATGCATCTTTGCAGGATATAAAATTTTCTCTCTGGCTCGGAGTCAAATTGAGAGGTCAACCCAACCACAAACACATTCAATGAAAATTAAGGCTGAGACTAACACTTTGGAGTAGGTTTCATGCAGCGGAAGATGACATCAATGTTCTTTCCTCATGAGCCAAGTTCTCCAGCACTAAGAATATTCTCTCATCTGCACTTAATCTCTAGTCTAGGCTACAGGCTGTCCTAAAGCATGACTTGGACAGCCTTGGTATGCAACCTCCAAATTGTGGCCCTACTTCTGAATGCCTGCGGCCACATACAAACTTTGTGCTGCAACTCTGTTTGCTACGTGGCCACTAGCAAGACTTTGCTAATGATGTGTAAGAGCCCTTATATATTATGTTTTATACATATGTATTTATATATTATATTATATTACATATATATGTCACATGTAATATGTAACATATATATTATATAACTTATATAATATATTATATACATTATATTAAGTGTTATATGCAAAAATGAGAATGAAGGAGAAGAGACGGAAACATCAGGCATCTTTAGACACCTTAGGAATTATGGACATAGTTTGTTGCATTTTAATAAATTAGTGGGATATTCACTACTGGAATGAATCTAAGACTACACAGTGTGCTCACATAATAAAAAGCTAACATAGGGGGAAAAAAGAGTAATTCAGTAATTTGCATTTTGAGCTACCAAATTTATTTGAAAATCTAATTTTAAGTATTTCTGTAGATTAAGCCTATGCATGCTTTTTTGCGACAAATCTAAGTAGGAAGCTTTACAATGAAATATTATTACTTTTTAAAAATCAGTGACATTAGACAAAGAAGCACAACTACTTTTGTACACAAGGTCAGTGATAAGTAAATTTTAGGTTCATAAAAAATCAGGCCACAGTCAATGAAAATTACCAGCAGCTGGTCTGGGCTGCCTTGGGATTCCAGGGACAGCAACTTTGTCAATCTGCAAGACATCACAGGTAGCTAAGATTGTCACAAGAAGCTTTTAGCACAACACTGGACAGCATGAACATTTCCTAAGAAGGTTTATCCACTCAGTCTGTAATTTCTCCTGTGCATGTAATGTTTTGTTGCTGTTGTTGATGGTGATTTAAAGAAAATATACTTCCCAGGATAGGAGGTAACTAGCTGTATATGTCAGCCAATTTTCTAAATGGTAGAGACAGGAAAAACAGCCACTCCTTTCAGCCATTTTAACTCAGATTGTACTTGAGAAGAAAACTAATCACAATTGTAAAATTTTTGCTCACCCTTCACTCGTAAATCAAAGCATAATAGTTTCTCCAAGTTCTTATTTCTGCAGACGATCTGAAGCTGAGCACATTCATGTATTTAGCTCTGCAAACAGCTCTGCAAATATGCTAAATAACTGCAATATAAAGAATGAACATATGTTATTACCAGAGCCTAGTAAGAATTAGGACCTTATTGTGGTATGACACAGAGAAAAAGATACTGAGAGCCTTATTAGCCCACATAGCTCACAGCAAAGTATCTGAATATGGTTTTTTGTGCAGCCAACACACAATCATTCTGAGAACATTACTACTGCTTAGGATCAAATTTAAACACTACAGATATGAAAGGTCCTCCTTTTTAAAGCAAGAGACAATAAAGTATTTCTCCTTCCCCTTCCCTAAATGCAGTGACTTGTGCAAGAGACCTATGCAGAAAGCTGGGAATTGAAACAGAACTGGCCAAGACAAAAAACAGTGCCAGGAAGACAAGATGGATTTTTCATTAATTTTGAAATGACACGTTGACAAAAGATGAAGAAATACCAACGGAGACAAGAATCTCAAAAAATCTTGAGGACTTATACTGACAGTTCTAGTGCTTGGTAATTTAACTACACAGAAGTGTGCACACATTCACTTGCAAGAAATGATGCTGACTTGGCAATGCTTCTATCACTTGAGATTCATGGGGTGGAAACAAAAAGGAAACGAAAAATCCTGAGTCTTTCACAGAAAAATTACCATA
Organism: Sylvia atricapilla; assembly: GCF_009819655.1. Lineage (NCBI taxonomy): Eukaryota > Metazoa > Chordata > Aves > Passeriformes > Sylviidae > Sylvia > Sylvia atricapilla. Next base: position 34,249,126 of record NC_089140.1, read on the forward strand.
AGAAAGCTAATCCCCTCTCAATTAAAACAAAAACTCAACCCCACAACTAAGACACATTCTTTTAAGGCCCTACATTTAAATTTACCACGTAATTTTTATTTCAAGGTATGGCATTAAGGCTTTTCCTTAAAGTGCCAATCTGCTTTTTGATCTTTACTGCTGACATGAAATAGAAGAGCTGTACATCATATAAATCTTCAGCTTTGCTTAGCTTGAAACTGGTAAAGAGAAAAGGAGAAAACAAAGCCATCTGCATAAATCTTTCCTAACCAAAAGGCATTCCCCTTACCCTAACTATCATTCATTTCTGCACATCTTGTTTGAATTATCATCTGAAGTTTGTCTTGTTCCATCTCCAGAACAAGTCAAATAGCAGAGCATAAAGATATGGCTACATGAATAAAACCATATGATCGACTTGGTCACTGTTAACTTAAAAATAGGCTTACACAGAAAAATATTATCTGGCAATTGACATGTTACTTTGATCCCTTTCTTTCTGTATTGTGTCACATGCATTCAATCCAGCAGCTACTGGAAGCATTGGCATGCGCCTTCAATGTGATGAGA